>NW_027437185.1:17075000-17697500 GCF_033239565.1 Halichoeres trimaculatus
ATGACCAGAAGCAGGCCATTTTAGTGTGTGGACTGCTTCAAAAGCTGTATTGTTCATCATTAATGGTGGCACCCCACTTGTGTGAGGCACCTATGCACAGGCATTTATGCATCTCCGTCTCATCTACCTATGCTGACTTTCGAGCTGTGTGCTTATAACAAACTGGGTGATCTCTCTGCTCAGTTGCAGTTTAGGTGCTCAGTGGTCAAGTCCTTGGGCAATGCAATTAACCCCAAAACTGCCCTCAGCTGTGCCAGCTGTGTGTGAAAGGATTTGCTTCTACTGATCAGTGCTCTGAATAACAGTCTCTGCCATCAGCATATTAATGTGGTGTGAAACAGTGAATGTGACATTTCAAGTATATAGTGCTTCGGGTGTTTAGAATACAAGGGAAAGCCCCTTATAATCACAATTTATTCAGCCTTTACTTTAAATCAGACAATAAACAATACATGATTTACAAAACAATTTTAAAGTAATTCATCAGACCACAGGACAGGTTCCCAATTCACCTCGGTCCACACTTAAGGGACATGGGGGCCAGGAAAGTTGCCTGCAATTCTATATGATTTCCTCTTTGCATCATAAAGTTTTAATGTTTTTATTTATTTGTATATCTTTTGTATGCAATGATGAAACATGCTTACGGGCAGCTGTATTTGGAAGTGATAGCCCATGCAGTGATTTCCACTACAGAGCCATGTCTGGTTTTAATGCCATACCATTTCACAGCCTGAAGATTAGTCATCTCGTATTGCTTTCTGATACTTGTACATAGTTTCTTCCAGTAGAGGTGGGCGGATCAATCCAAATATCGATAACATCTTTACCAACACTGGTTCTGATATCAAATGATACCAGTGTAAAAAGATCGATACTTTAACTCTTTCCCCTTTTTTCAGTGTCCGTTAAAGTGCTACTGTGTCACACAGCAAAGCAACACAATCTTTCACTTCCCCGCCCCCTCCTGTGTTTTGATGTTGTGTTGCGTGGCTAAAATTTTATTTTTGTATTGTAGTCTTTAACTCTGTTCCTCAAAATAATTTGTTTTAATTTACCTTAGAGTGATAATTTTTGGCACTTTATTTTCTTAAGAAAAGAATTCCACACATAATGTGATGGAAAAATCTGTTTTGTTACTGTTCTATTGTTTCTGAACATAAATGTTTATCATGACACTAAAGTATTTTGTAGTCACCTTTAAACTTTGCTCAAATTCTGTCCTATTATGTTTTCTCAACATAATCAAAAGAAAAAACATCACAAAACACCTTAATGTCTGCAGTTTGATGATACATCAACCTTAAATATTAAAAAGTATCAGTATTAGTATCAGTATCAGTATCGGCGATACTGGCTCTGTATTTACTTGGTATTGGATCGATACCAAAATTCCCAGTATTGCCCACCTCTATTTTCCAGATTCCCTGAATCTTTTAATGACATTATGTGCTTTAGATGATTCAAGCCCAGAACTGTAAGCATTGTTACGGTATTTTTATTCACTCACACTGGAAACCCTCTTCACATCTGTATGTCTGGCAGCTTGTTCCCCTCTGGGGTGCATTTTAAAAACCCAGTCATGTTAATGACTTTTACAGAGCAACCTGGAAAAATGTTTTCTTTTTTCTGTTTCTCAACTTTTTCAGTATTTTGTTGGCTCTGTCACAACTTTTTTGAAATATGTTGGTGGCATCAAATAAAAGATGAGTATTTTTTCATTGTTGAGTTCTTTTTATGAAAGACATTTTTACTGTTTCAACATTTGATGTTGTCTTTAGCACCATTTCTGTATAAATCTATGGTTTGAACAAATTATAGGCTATCAAAATCTGTTATTTTGAACATTTTACAAAGTAATTTTTGAGATTTGGGGTTACAAAACTCTTAAGTGTGTGGCTGTATAAGCCAGACCGTGAGGGGTCAGTGCATCAGGTACACCACCCCTTCTACCTTTATCTCTGCCTGCTTGATTCTGTTCATGATCCTCCAGAAACGTGAACCCAGGAATCCATTTATGCATTCTGTGCTCTTTACAATTATCATGTTTTTGTTTTTTTCCCCAGAGAACTGACTCACAAAAGAACAGCTGCAAGCGGCAATGCAAAACTCCAGGCACACACTGAACAATGAATGAGCACATGTGTGCTCCATCCAAATGACATCAGGTTGAACAAAGTGTAAGACCATTAGCAAGCTGGATGTGCTAATGGAAATCAAATGTTAGGAGCATTGGAATATTAAAACTTCAAAGTGAGACTCATGCGTCTCTGGTGAGAGATCTGGAGGAAATTACGTTTTACAAAAGTGATATTAAGAACACAGATCAGAGCTTTGGAAATTTATGTGAATTTTGAAAGTAAAATACTTTTCAAATACTTAACTTCTTTACAGTGATGCAATGATATTCAAGCACAAAAGCACACCCCAAAATCCTCTCACACACTGAGGCAGGCACTGTAAGAAATGTAGAGGCAATAAAAATTTGCAAAGCCATGACTCATAAATTATACATGACAGGTTATTTCCTTTTATATTTAACTGTGTTGTCACTTCATAAGGTGCGGCAGCAATAAGCTGCTTCATTGACTGGAAACAAGGAAAGCTTCAGTTTTCAACTTTAAATTGTCTTGGAGTGCAAATATGTTTGATGATTACATTTCCAACTATTGAACACTGTTCAGGAGAGTGCATGGAAGTATTTGTCAGCAGAAGCTTAATAAACTGTAGCAGTGAGTTAGAAAGTAAAAACCGAATCACGTTTGGTTACTGGCTGAGAAATTCAAGGCGCAAGAGCATCACTCAGCGGAAGAGGCTTTTCAGTGAGCGAGGGTAAGGATTCGGCTTGTTGCTGAAATGAATATTCTAAATGAGGAATTGATTGGCCATTATGAGGGACTAGCACTCTTAATTTGCTTGTAAAATGTGTCAGAAAATACATTTGCATATATATTACAAAGCTCCAAGACATAAGAAGCTTGGGCAGAATTCAAACCAGTGTAGCTACAAGATTGAATTACATTGTAATTGAATCCATCAGTTATTTTTAAACAGATCAAAGATTGAATTGTGTTTCCAAGTGGCCAAAAAAGTTTATTAAAAACCTATTTTAGAGTCTCTTATATCCTGTGTAGCTTCCAGAGACAAATATCTGATTGTTATTGCATTACGTACAAAAGTGAATCATTTCTTCTTCTTTTTTTGTTTGTTTCTTCTTGATTCATTGAATCAGTTTAAAAAAATCTAAATCTCCTTCACTCTGGCTGAAACCACACAGTATCCGTCCTTCTCCTCCTCTCTGAAGCCCTCTTTTGCTTTTTCCTTGTGTCTTATCATCCTCTCAGCCACACACTGTATTGTTCAGCTGATGATGAATGACCACAGTGCTGGAAGCCAGAATGAGCTCTCGCTGAAGACCACACGAATGCCACACTTCCAATACCTTCTCCAGAAAGATTCATTACTGTAATTAAAGTTCTGTTTTCTCACATTCTGCCGCAGAAGTCGCTCCTCGCAATCACCACTGACTCCCAACAGAAACAAAGCCTGCTGCAGTTCTGCCGGGGCTCCGAGTGGGCGGCTAGACTGGTTTTCTATTTTTATCGAGGTGGACATCAACAGCTTGGATAATCAACTCCAACAGATTGCGCTCTGAGAAACAAATTGCTTCATTTAAGCATGAAAATGATTGAGCAAAAGGATGACAAACATAGCGGAGTGCATTTATCAAAGCTGTTTACATGAGACACAAATCACGGCTGCTGAATCCACTTGAGAGATTGCTTTGTTATAGTTACAATTTATCATTGACATGTTGTGTTTACCGAAAAACAATCTGTCTTATGACAGTCAAGATAGATTCAATATGTCAATTATAAACACAGGTTAAAATTAATAAGAGGTCGAGTCTTGGCTGTAGACAGTTTTTTTTCTATTCTCCACTTTTTATCATCTGGATTCAAAAAGAACAAAAGTTTTTTTAGACTTTGCTCTTTCCCAGCCACTCATCGCTCCAGTTTGTCATTTTGTGTATTTGCATACAGAGAGGCGACAAATCAAAACAGGTTGAATTAATGAGCATTGACACATTGTGAGTGCAGATGCATCAATGAGTAAGGCATTAGAGGTCACTCAGTGGTTTAATGAGCGTGATGAAAATGAGAATAATTTATTATTCATCATGTTTACATGGTGGTCACATTCTTCCAACCTTATGGTCGAGGGTTAAATGCTCAAATGCTGTTTAAAAGATAATGTCCTCACATTGTATAGATCACACAATAAAACTTTAAGTGGACTTTAATATTTCAAAGCATAAAAAGGCTGTGTGAACCCAGTATCCACTGTAATCAAAGCTAATGCTGGCATTAACTTAACTTCAAAACAATCTATGAACTCTGACGTGCAAAGAATATAGAATTTCAGGAAACACATGAGAAACATTATGATGGTGTTTTAAACAAATAATCTACTTCAGTGTCTGTGTGAGGTACAAATTGAGTCAGACTTTCCTGCTGTCTTTCTATTGATAAACAACTTCATAACAACTGTGTCATGGTGTATTTTTGTCAAGCATTTTATTTTTTCGCGACATGGTTTCTTATTTTCCTGTCCTCGTTTGCCAATATTTACGTGTTGGTAGGGTTTTGGGTCTCTGAAGCATTGAGTTTTCAAAAGCACCGTCAAAGGTAGAAATTTTTGAAAATTCAATGCTTTTGTGTTAGCTAAAGGCGATTGTTGTTTGTCTGTAATACAGATGCGCCAAGATAGTTGGCAACCTGTTTGTTTCATGAACTGTAATAAAAACAGATGTCATCTTGCTTGGCTCAAAGTGAGGTCACCACAAAAACTGCTCCCCCGGGTGACTGGCTTAAGTAGTGGTGAAAAAATTGGCTCTTCAGCCATTCCAGATGGTCTGTGGTGAAACTTTAAAAAATGTATATACCTCATAGTAATGTTACTCGCATCCGATTGTTGTGGCAATTTAATGGTGGTGATAGGTGATAACACTTTGTGTTGTCATTAAAAACAGCAAAAAATATTAATTAAAAAAAAAAAAAAAAAAAAAAAAAAACTTGGGTCAGACTTTTTATTTCTTAAAATGGAGATATTTTTTCCAGAAATATCCTCAACACCAGGAATACACCAGATCCGTCTATGGTCCAGCTCCGCTCTGTTTGTGTTGACAGCGTACGTCAACTCAGACCAGCTGCTGGCACCTTGCAGGACACTAGACAGCTGGAGTAGCAAGACTGAGGAGTTTCCACACTTCTCACTCCTTTTTAAAAAAAAGTCTTTATAGAGGTCTGAAAAGTCTCTAAATATCGTGACAAAGCTGCCAAGTTGGCAACACTCAGTCTGGGTTTTATCCACCGCCACCGTCACTGTCATCAGAGCTCACACTAAATCTAAAGTGCTCCTTTACAGCAGAACCACCAGGCCTCTCTCCACAACTATCCTACTGTTCTCCTTCACCTCACGTTGCGTGTGCTACCTAACTAAGTGGTAAAACGAAGAAAAAAATACGGGAAACAAATGACACGTGAGCCCTGAACAGAGTAAGGTAAACTGAACAGTTTGGTAATTTTCATTGACTGTTACATCCCCAGTGACGCATCATTAGGGATGTGTACCTTTCACATTTGAACCAATACAGTACCAATGGTACATGGCAATCAGTATCGGTACTCAAAGGTACCCATTTCCGGTACTGTTTTGTGATTATGTGGTAATAAATATCAATTTATTCAATAATAAAAAATGAAAGTTTTTCAATTTGAAATATTTACTCTATAATATTTAACCTTGCAAGGCTGTGTTCGTGTCCAAAAATTGCCCACTCATCCACTCCCTCACAGTCACAAGGATGCATTTAGGGACCTAAACATGGAACCTTTTGGTTCTACGTGAATCGGTACCCTGTACTCTTGACAGAATTTGGTTGGTACCTATTAAAGAACCTTATTTCAGTACCCATCCCTTTGCGCCATAGCATCTGGCAAAAATCAAAGGGTTGCTTATCTTTGTGATCTCTATGGTAGAGCTGAGATACATCCAGTGTATTTTGCCTTGATGCCTGTGGATGTAGGCTTCTTGGGGAAGTTTAGCACGTTTAACACCATCTCTCAATCAACCAGCTAAAAATAACACAACACTTGCTACGTTCATTGTTTAGTTTGGCTAAGATTAGCATTCATCGGCCAAAGTTCAGTTACTGATCTGTCTGAGTTACTCTGGTGTGCTTATACTTATGGGAGTTGGATAGTATATACTATGTGGATCAACAACCAAGAGATGGAGTGTTGATAGCAGGGGAAGCAACATTGCTGTCCTGCAGCTATAAAATTAATGTTGAATAAGATATCAAGCTAAGTTTCCTGATAAACCTTAAAAGCTGTTGTTCACCAAAATTTGAAGTTAACGGATTGCTGAAACATGAAAAATTTAACAACCATAATACTGACTCAACAAGTTAAAGAACTTCCTCAATTATATATACTTACAACTCTGAAACTAAAAATAAAGCATCAGTGCTGACAGAAGAATTCATCTACTACTACAAGAAAGTTATAGTTCACATCAGTTTGTGCAATTCTATTGGTCCTTTTGACTCAGTGTTGGCCTGGCTCACAGAGAATATCAATACGTCAATCTTTTAGCATGGTTGTTTTTTGTTTGCATTGTGTAAATTTTCATTAACTTATTTTGCCTTGCAATTACCAGCACTGGGTGGGCCTATCCCATCATCTACTTTGGTTAGGTGTATAAAATCTATCAGTCCAATCAATATGAAAAAGATGCTGATTTCTCGCTGCAGAGCCAACATGGCAGTTTTGCTGTCCTCAGTTCTTCAGCAGCTGCTGCTGACAGAGCAACAGATTGTTCTTTGTACAGAGACTGCTGAGCTGAGGTCACAGTCAGTGCGTATTGATCGGGTCGAACACTTCTGATGCTTTTGATGTGGATTCCCAGAAAAACGTCAGCTTGCAACCCTCAGCTGCTGAGTTGAGATCATCCACTCCTTTTCCTGATATAATCAAAGGTGACACTGACATTTTCAAGTCTACCTGCAAGACTTTCTTGTTTATTCTAAGATTTTCTTTTTTTTTTCCTAATCATTAGTTTTCAGGCAGATGCCTACAATTGCAAAAACGTATGTACCTTTCCAGACAGACCTGCCACTGATGAAGACTTTCATCTTCAAAATTTAAAACAAAAGACCAAAGTCCATGAAAACTTGCTATAATGTACATATCCTTAGATCTAGTTATAAGAGCAGAAATGGCACAATATTGGTACATCATGACAAAACACCTTAAAAGAGTGTTTGCAAATGAAAAGTTTTATTTTTTTTCTTATGTAGTTTAAGGAGAGAAACTAAGGCACTTGGATTGGTTAGTTTAACCCTTGCTCAAAGTAAACTTGATGTGATTGCCTTTGTTTACTTATTAAAGCAGCACTATCTCTACAGACCACGCATCATTATTTCAGTGTAGAGTAGCCATAGAAAATTGTCGAGGGTGTCTCAAATCTGGGAAGATGGTTTAATAAGATGTGAGTTTAGCCTGCTGCTCCTCGTTTGTCACCGACTTGATCTTCACACCAAACAAATTCTCTGTCTATGCTGGTACGCTTAAGAGATGATTATTAAAATGAGAGGCCTCAGTTTGTTTTACCTGCTTTTGTCCTTGAGTTTCTCCACAGGCTTAACTGTCAGCCCACGCAGGCAGACACCCCAGAGTCTGAATCTATAAGAATTTACATGCCAGGCTTAAGCTACTATAGGGACACTGATGAAAATAGACTGAAGGTCAAATGAGAACTGTGCCACACTAAATCTGCTGTAAGGGCAGAGTTGCAAGATAGTTTTCAACATGTGAACCTGCAGTGAAGTCTGTAACAGCACCTATACATGAGCTGTTGCTGGTAATTACTGAGAGACAGAGCTAAGACTCTCCTGTCCGGTAATTAGGTCCTCCACTGGGACAGGAGATAAAGGCAAAGGAAAGGGTATTATAATCACAATATATATACTCTAATGCACAATACTATTCTACATTTCAGTTATAAATTGTTTCTCAGGTGTGAATTTATACCTGCAGAGAGCACTTAACAACTTAGTACCCCCTTTTGTTTCACTCACAGACACATATAATTTGGTCCACTCACTGGTTTATTGACATTGCTTCACTTTAGGCAAATCATTGTATACCAGAGCTCTCTGGAGTTAACTACCATCCTAAGCCCATGTGAAATTTCATACACATTGTGCATTTTTAGATTGAAAACAGAAGCTCAGGAAACTGGAATAGAGATCAAAGACTGAAGTCTATGATTTGGACAGTAGAATGTATGCTTGAGAAATATCCAAAAACATCTCCTGGAAGTAACATCAACCCTCGTGTCGTGTTCATCCACCACCTTTAACTTTAGTTAGCTGTCAAATTTGACCGGTCTGTTTTGACTGCTCTTAATTTAACACAAAAACTATTAATCATCACCAAATTTTTATCCAACCAACACTCTGAGCTGTAAAAAATGTCTCATCATAGTGGTTAACATGAATAGCTGCCATAAAAATACCAAAATGTCCAAAAAATGTTTCCCACAACCAACATGTAATCTGGAGAGTTTGTGTGTGTGTGTGTGTGTGTGTGTGTGTGTGTGTGTGTGTGTGTGTGTGTGTGTGTGTGTGTGTGTGTGTGTGTGTGTGTGTGTGTGTGTGTGTGCGCGCGTGTGCGTGCGTGTGTGTGTGTGTGTGTGTGTGTGTATCAGGACGTCCAGATTAGGTTCAGAATGGGTCCCATCCTGACATCCGGACTGTCTGGACGTCTGTATTAGGTTGGATTGGTGTGGTCCTCCTGTCTTGGGTCGAAATGAGTTCTGAGCGGACACTTGGATTAGGTCCTGATTGGGTTTGGACCAAACATTTGGATTGGATCCAGATAGGGTCAGTTCAAGAACTTCCGACTAGCTCAGGATTGGGTCTGGTTTGGATGTCTGAATTAGGTCCAGATTGGATCCAGACCTCCAGATTAGGTCGGGATTTGTCCGGATTGGGTCCTGTCCACACCTCCAGATTAGGTCAGGATTGGGTCTGGTCTGATTATGGTCCGGATTGGGTTCAGACCTCCGGATTTGGTCTGATCCGATATTAGTCCAGAAGTCTGCGTTTGGACTGGACGTCTTGCTGTGCATCTTTTCTGGTGGGATAAGAATAGAGAGTAGATCAGCAGAGGTCTCAGGATGGCTTTAAATGAGATTTTTGCTTAACTTTAAAGCAAAACAGCTCTTTGTGAGGAATTAAATTGCGCTCACCCAGGCCAGACATATTTTTTGGATTTCCATCCAAATAGGAATTTGGAAAGAGCCCAGTTGAAACTTTCATCAGGATTTTCTGGCTGGCTGCCAGGCAGTTTTAAGGTGTGAGACAATAATCTCCTCATCAAACGTTAGATTTAATGTACCAGCCACACCAGATGGCACAAAATGCATACAGTGCTGGGGCCTTACATGAGAAAAGCACACTGTTGTTTACTATTGCCTGGTTTGCCTTCTGTGGTCTTTCAGAGTTAATTTGGCGGAATAATCCATTCAGAGGTAAATGTACTTGAAGCCACTTTGAGGAGGTTTAATTGATTTAGAAATGTTGCGCTTAATATGATGCCTGAGATTTTTTATTCTGGGTAAAAAGCTTATGATGTAACTGGGGCTTTGAACGTGTCACAAATTCTTTGCTATTTCCCATATATAACTCAATTCTTGTAATTGCACCAAGATATGTCATCTACTTATGTATTTCAGTTGACCTCACATGTAACTCACTTGAGCAAATAATTATATTTATTTATCATAGGGGAAAGTGCACATTGATTGACCTGGCAATGTAAATGTACAAAATTGTATCCAAATGCAGAAATCACCATATAACCATTCAGCATTCTACAATACAGAACAATACAGAACAATATAATACAACCACGCCCAAGACAAAAACAAGAATAACGCGGTGTATGATTGTAATTGCAAATGGCACATCTACCTGATGTCCTACATGAATCAGGGTAACGTGAACAGCAGCCAAGTGGCCAAATATGATGCACAATAGAAAAAGACAGTGGAATAATGTCAGGCAGAAGTGAAAGGAGGTATAGAATAGGCTAGACACTTTCCCAACAGAGAGAAGAGAGAAAGCTACCCACTCTTTCTCCTGAGGGAAAGAGTGAAATAAGTCTACAGAGACATGCACCTCCATGGGTGGTCTTCACCATCTGTTGAGTCTTGTGTGATAAATACTGACCACTGTGTTGACTAAGTGGGAAATGTATTCCCATGATATAATTTAATAAACCTGTGTGATACATGGTGCTCATCCAGCATAATACTGAAGGCTGTGGAGGCTGACAGAAAAAAGATCCAGCTGTAGTTATTGATATGGTGATGAATGTAACGTGCATTGTTTCATTCAAGCCATCGTATCATGTCATGAGTCATCCAGAGCCCCACCCATTGTTATAACAGAGCTGACTGAAGAAGCAATGTTTTTTGTTTTTTTAATCCTTGTTTACCACAGTTTATCACAGTTTGCCTACTTCAGCTTCTTAGAGCCTGAACTTGTGCAGGTTGCATGTTTTCATGGGTCTCATGTAGACGTCTACAGGCCTAACACAGCACAATTTGTAGCTGAAAATATTTGATACTATGCTTTTCTGAAGCTCTTAGACCTCAGTTGGCTTGGCTATAAATTGCTTTTTGCGAGACACGACCCAAGCTCCATTACCAGGGGTGGAAAAGCTTCTCATGGAAGGAGTTGTCACCTTGAGGCCGATCTGTTCTCGCGACTGACTGACAGCGCTCCTTTTCTCTCTGCCTTCCTCTTTCTTTCTCTCTGGATCTCCTACTCTATCTCCTTTTTTTCTATCACTTCAGCCTCTTGCTCTGCAGTCTGTTTGGATCAAACTGCTCCGGCAAGCATCTCTGATTTTCAATCAATTTCAGGAACAGCACCTCTCAGTGTTGTCTGCCTGCCTGCCTGTCTGTCAGTCTTCAGAGCACCCACTGCTGGAGGGAGGGAGCACAGAACCCATCAGGGACACAAAGTGATAGCATTCACCATTTACATACGAGTCTGAAAAACACTCAAAGACCACTGCCAGTCCTCCTCCCCCTCACTGCTATATTAAGCACACTGTATATCCGATTTGTAAGGTGGAAGAAAACACAACTAAAAGCAAAGGAAGTGGTGTCTCAGTGCTCATTTTATAAAAGGAATGCACCCATGTGTGTCTGAAGCATTCATCCACTTTTCAGTGCTTGTGATGTAAAGTGTCATCAGAGCTCGGCTCTGTCTGCTCAGTGACCACATCTCTCCTGCAGCCTGATTAGATGGCATGTGAACAGCACGGTGGCCTTTGATGCATTAGACAAGCCCGGTCATGCTGACCAATTATACCAGATCGCCTGCTGGAATCAGTCAGGCAACGATGCCAAGTAAACAAACAAACAAACCGACCCTGATGAGACCCAGAAGAGAGAGAGAGAATTTCAAATAAAAGCACAACATGATGAGGAGATTCACAAACTGTGCATGCAAGTGCTCGTGACAAGTGCAAAAAAAAGTTTATGTGAAATTTAACGTTAAAACCAGTTTAACAAAGATTAAACCTGTTAAAAAATATGGTTATTGTCCTGACATG
This sequence comes from Halichoeres trimaculatus, assembly GCF_033239565.1. Taxonomy (NCBI): domain Eukaryota; kingdom Metazoa; phylum Chordata; class Actinopteri; order Labriformes; family Labridae; genus Halichoeres; species Halichoeres trimaculatus. The sequence continues at coordinate 17,086,697 of NW_027437185.1, forward strand.
ATGTCATTTAGCAGATGTGCATTCTTCATCTTCTTTATCTAGCACATTAGCAACCCCTTTGCTGATCACCAACAGTAAATACAGTGAGAAGGCTTGAGCAAAGCATTCTGGGTCATCCAAAATTGATCACCCCTAAGTTTCTCTTCTCCTCACGCACAAAGTGGCTCTCCTTCCATATTTTCTTTGTATCTGTATGCTTACACTTTTGATATTATTCATCAGTAGAGCATTTTAAAGATACACAGAGAACAACTCGGACTTGAAAAATGTTGTGGTCAAAGTTCCATTATCATAACAAGGGATCAGATGTCGCTTGTTGATGACGCAGTGTTTAACAATGATTTAAAACTCTGTTAGTGCAGAATGACACCGGCAGGAGCAACCCAGATAGAGAATTTAAACAGCAACGTATTGAAGGACCTCTTTCTCTCTCCGATCACGGAGCATGTGTGGGTTTCTACAGGTTGTAGGAGATGCAAAGGTCAGGAAGCCTAAGAAGATCTGATACATAATAAATCACAAATGGTGACCTTGTATGGAGTAAAATGAAAAATGATCAGCATTATTCTTGAAAATATATTTTGTCAGAATAAGTATTGTCTGTATAGAAAAGCCAAGCACTGTGACATGGCACGCTTATAGACCCACCATCCTTGAGGGCAAGAAAGGCTTCCCACTGGTGTATGCTGTGAGGAAATCACTGAACTCTGCTGCTAACTACCAGTTTAAAAACTGTAAAAAAAAAAAAAAATAGAGTCATTGTACAATTGAATATGTAAGCCCAGACTGGAATGAACATAACGTACCTGCCAAGTGGATAAGCATGGGCATGTCCAGACTCCAGACTGGGCTGACCCAACCAGCTTTAATTAGCTCGTATTTTTGCTTATTTGTACGTATGAAAAATACTGGATTATAGGGCAGTACTAGTGTCAAGGCTTGATGGTGAACTTTAAGAGGGAGAGAGGGTTTATCATTTGCATGAATGATATCACATCCTTAGCTTTGATGACAAAGAATTTCTTATCTCCCACGGCAAAGGCTGCAGAGCTGTTGACCGAGCTGGATCAAAAATAAATACAGATGTATATGAATATAAAGAAATAAATATGACATAAACACACTGCATTTTAAAGAGACAGATAGAGCCTGTAGTGCAGCTCTGTAAAGTGTTCAAGGCAGAGGCTGCCATTTTACTGACTTTTACTGAGCTAGTCACCTGACTGGAAACCATGACTCTAAAACGAGAACAAGCAGGCTTTATGGAAGTGTAAATGAGGCTGTTTGAAATATTATCTGTTTTTATCTAAGTTGTCCAAGCCAAAGTTGAAGATGCTATGAGAAGGATCTGTTTTAATTGCACTCCCCTTGCCACCTTGTGTCCTGGAGTCTTTACACACTGTTGTAAATTACTTTTAGTGAGGCGTGTGTTTGTTTCGGAGTTAAATAAGATAAGATAAAGTAAGATAAGTCATACTTTATTATGACTTATCTTACTTTATCTTATCTTATTTAACTCTTATTTAACTTAACTTATTTATTTAACTTAAATGGAGATCGGATTGAAAAAAAAAAATTTTTCAACGACAACTTTTTACTGGATACAACGCGCTGAGGTAAGGGACTTATCAGTACAGTTACATAGTGCTACGGTTTGACACATGACATCAAGCACATGTTTTAGCAGCCAGCTATATGTTAGCTACATCAGCAGCCCGGTACTCTGACGCATCTGTAGGCTGACAACAGGTAAACACCGTCAGTTTGTAAGTAGTTCAGGAGCCGTTTATATTTAGCGCAGCTGACAGCCTAGTGCACTTAGACATGTCTGTAATGTGTAACGTCAGTAAATCCTGGTTATGTCCTGCCAGTCATCTACCAAGCAGAGCTAACATAACCTCACCCTTCATTTTATTGATAGACTCTCAAGTTTGAACAGACCACTGCAGAATAACTGCTGACTGTGGGTTGGAATGAACATTATCACAAACAGCATAGCCCCTGTGTTACAGAGCTTGGGCTGTATCACTTTCCCGTTAAGCTTTCTTCTGCATTTCTGTCCTTTTTCTGTCTGACAGTAAGGCTCCGGTATCCACCATCACTACAAAATTAATCACATATATCGTTTTCAGCCGAGAAAACACAGATCCCTGTGTTTTATCTCTTCTCACTACTAAACTGCGTCAGCATGTTGTCACAGAGACCTAGACATGCCGTGAATTAATCCTGTCCTGCCCAACCCGAACTAAAAGCTAACAAGTAGCAATTTAAAATAACCTCTAACTAGTAACATTGGCGCTGATAATCTTGTTTTAAAGTGTGGGTTACGATCAGGCATATATCTAGAAGGGAGACTTTTTCAAGATCACATTCAAACTCCTCACAGTCCCTTTAAAAGAAAACTTAAACTTTAAACTAATGGTTGGATATCTCAGTCAGGGCAACCTTGAGCAGTAGCATCCATTCTCTGGTTACCTCTGCTATCTGTGAAGATTCATCCAGTATTTCCTTACGTGCTTAAATATCATGTAAATGCTCTAATCTGACTTCAAGATGCTGAATTACAAATATTCAAATACATGCCTGCTTTTTCATGATGGTAACATCACGCAGTAATAAAACATTCATACAAACTCTGAATCCCACATTTGAATATCTCTCTGCTCATGTAATGGAGGCTGTTTTCATAAGTTGCTTTTGGGTAATGTCAGAGTAGTTAGCTACTTAATCAACCAGGCTCTGTGTCACATTAATAAAGCCCCAGAGAAGTAAACAAATACGTTTTCAGCTCTCATTAGGATGATTTCCGCACTGGTAGAGCGGGAGGAAGCTGCTGGGTAATGACGTGCAGATCACAAGGTAATAAATTAGACACAGCCAAGAATTAACAAACCCTCGATATTTCATGGACAGAAAAATATGACTGGAGCATGAATGCGTATCCCAGCAAAAAGCACCTTGTATGTAGATAGTAATGAACAAATAAGGAGGTGATGAGGGCTGAGGGTAATGATGAATAATCACCTGTGAAAAAAACACAAATGGCCACTAATGTTGAGCAATGCACAAGTAAGTAAATAAAATGTGTTATGTTGCCGTCATTGACGTCTGATCAATGCAGAGGAAATTGCTGTGAAATATGTGGGAAAGTGGAGGAGGAATATAAGGTCACCCCGCATCAATTTGTCAAGTTGGTGCGCAGTAGCTAAAGATTTTCAGTTTTATGAGAGGCTTAAAACTAGAGGAAGAGGATTATGAACAGAATCCTTTGTAATTAGGTCCACTGGGCAAAAGTCTTAGAAACAATAAACTTCAGAGGGAGGAAAAGTCGAGGTGATTGGATGCAGAGGAAGGAGACCGAAGACACAAACATGTTTCTATAATTTAGAGATGATGCTGCATTTCACATGTTACAGAAACTGTTTTTCTGAGCTTGTTACCCTAGAGTATTACAGCATGGATCCTTTATGGATTCCAATCAGAGTAAAATCAGTCACTCCCTGCACCTTTCTGGACAGTTGTCTGTCGCTGTTAGCCATGAATGAAACATCCTCCGAGTGCACTGTCTCTGACTACCTGAACATTTGTGCATCCTCCAAAGTCCTGCTCCTGGTCCCCGGCTTTGGCTTGAACATCTTCATCCTGGCCTCCCTGGTGTCTTGTCTGCTCAACAAGCAGAGAAAGATAAGAGGCAATGTGGCTATGTTCATCCTGGGAAGCACCTGCTGCAACCTGGTCAACCTGAGCCTGTGGCCCATGACAATTTACTGGAAGCAGCATGGGCGCTGGCTGCTGGGCTCACGCATGTGTGAAGTCATGGTGAGTGCCAAACACCTGACCAGCTCTGCGTCCTACCACTATGTCTCCTTCATCACCTTCTCCATCTACCTGACGGTGGTGTGTGGCTGCAGACACCTGGTGAACAGCAGGGTGTTCCTGGCCCTGCAGCTCCTGTTTCCTCTCCTTCCTGTGGGGCTGAAGGAGCTCACCCTGTGGATCCTTGGCCTCCATGTGGGTCACCTGGATCCAGTCAAGCTCACCTGCTTCTCCTTCATCAATGACAGAATAATGAGAGTGCTTCTGATGGTGAAGATGGTCCTGTTTCTGCCGTTAAGTTTGTATTTCTACGCTCATGTTCTTCACACCATCGTCCAGAGCGCCAAGGTTTTACACAGGAGTCAGAGAGTCAACATCCACCTGGCAAAGGTGTTCAGCCTCATTTCTCTGATCACCTTCGCTGCACATGTACCTGGTAAGTAGATGTAACATCATGTTTTTTAAATCAATTTAAATGATTTATTTGCTTTGACTAACTAGTATGACTTATCAAAGAATTTGTTCTCATTGATCTCATATATAAATTTTGAAGTATTGCAGTGATATGAGGATGAAGCTAAATATAAACATGTATGTGTTAAACAGCTTTTGAAGTTAATCTTTATGAAGTCAACAAATATTCATTTTTATTTTATTTATTTATTTATTTATTTATTTATTTATTTTAATGTGTGATCAATGCATACACACATGTTCTGTGACCTTGGCTGTCCTGTGATGAGAAAGCAGTGCAGCATTGTTGTTCAAGGTGAAAAAAAATTAAAAAAATCGACAGAAAAAATAAATAAATAAATTAAAAAAAAACACTGGAGTATATTAATGCAGAAATGTATATACTATTCTATCAAAATTAACAGGATCCAAGCTGAGTTTCTAGATAGGTTAATAGATGACACTGGCTGCATTTCCATTACAACTAGAGTTGCGCAAAACCTTAATTTCACAATAAAACAATAATAAAATAAATAAAAACACACCATGTTGTCATAACAACGCACCTCCCTCACCTCCTCGTTTGTGTCCACTGCCACACATATGGACTCTGCTGTTCATACTGTAACAGCTCTGCTGTTGGTTCTGTGTTCAGTGCAGATGTTTGTGTTTCTGACTGTAGGTAGTGAATGCATCAGGAAGGCTGTGAGTGGGTCAGAGTGCAGCAGGAGGGAGAGGCGGAGGTGTACGTGTGTGTGTGAGTGGGAGAGAAGGCGAGCTGGAGATGATGATTTTACTTCAATGTTTCGAAAACATTGATGTTCGTAAATCAGCATCATCATCAGTGCTGCGTCCGCATGGACGTTACGCATTACTTTGGTTGTGCACAATACTAGTTGTAATGGATACACCAGCAAGGGGCAATTGTACTTTATCAAAACTTCAGAAATATCACTTTTATTTTGCGAAAAGGTGGAATGGAAATGCAACTACTGTTTCAGAAAGATGTACGCGAGCTTGGGTTGAAGAGTTACTGCATTGAGACATTATATAAAATATCGTCATATGATCAAATTTTTACATTTTATATTGAGATATTGAATTTTTTGGGTGAGAACTATATTTTAAGCGTTTGTTTAAATGATAGTAAAGAATATACATTTATGGAACTACCTTCTGTATAACCTCCTAACATGAACTCTTTTTGAGCTGTAACCCATGTGAAGCTACGACCAGTAACAGAGGAGGACAATACCCCCCTTTAACTTTGATGTAATTCTTTTTGGATAAGTGATGGTCACTTCCTTAATTTTACCCTTTGAGAGAAGTGATGAAATGTATTTGTAGTGTATGAATCCATGTTTGATATTTAAATATATGTATGCCAAGCATTCACGCGTACTGTAACATTTACCAATACTCCACTCTGTGTTCTGTAGGTGCTGTGTTTGGACTGATGGAACATCCATCTGTGTGTCAGGAGATGGTCAGAGATCTACTGCTGGATCTACCTTTACTCTCTAGCCCTATAATCCTGCTCTGTATGAACAAAGAGCTGAGGAACCAATGTTTGCTGCTGCTGCAGCGCAAACCTTCCAACCAGTATGAAGGAAAAACATCCATCAGCAAGACGTACGACCAGGACAAGAACCTGACAAATGAAGAAACTGACACCTTTCAGCTCTAATTCATAAGATGAAAGTTTGTGATGATTTGTTTTTACTGTTTAAGATTATAAAAAAAATAAATAAATATCAATAATAAAATAGCTTTCTGTGGTAGGATTAGTCTGTTTACTGACAAACATGATTACTTTTATTTGCAAATTTGCTTTATGCCTTTGAAGTGGTTCAATGTTACAGAAGATAAATATATATTAAAAAGAAAAAAAAACTTAAGTATGATGTTTTGTCTTGTCATATATTCACAAGTGTGTGAGGTGACTTTAGAATGTACTGTAAAACTATATCCTTTAGAGCTGCACAGAGAGCAGCTTCACTGCCTGCCCTTGTGGGATCAATATTTCTGAGTCGTTGTGCTTCATATGCGGCAGAAAAACATTATCATTTATTTATGATTTATATCCACTGGACTCAACAGGCATACTAAAGAAACTCCAACACTGGACCAGTGGTTGTGCAGTGACATCTAGTGAAGATAGTCAAGACTGCATTCATCTTAGATCAGCAGCAGTTCCAGTAAAATTAAGCAAAATCATTTTTTTCACCCTCTGATCAGAATAGTATATATGACCTTAAGGATTTAAAAATGATGTATAGAAAATAGCATCTTAAACATACATTACAGCATCATGGAGCTGTGGGAAATTCCTTAAAGAATATTTGCTGTATAAGGAGTGTGTCCTTGTTGAGTACTTCATCTCACCATTAGGTGGTGCTGTGTGATCACATTTAAACTGCTGCTTAGTGTGAAGTCATGAATGACTGAATAATATTCATTAATCTTCATGATAGATTCAGTGAGAGGGATGCAGCTCTGGATAATGAATATGCATATTTATGAGCTTCTTCACTCATGACTGAGATAATCTGAGCACATACAAGTAACGTATTCTCCTGCAGCCACTTTGCCTTCATTTCCAGGAAGCTTCCGTAAGGTCACCCACAGCATGGCGCTCTCACTACTCGACCTTTAACCCCAGTAATTTCCCAGAGGTCCCTGCAGCACGTAGAAGCATATAGAATATGGAAATTTACTGGTGTCTCAGACTACCCACATATTATGTTAACTAGATGAATCACAATTAACATATTACCGGAATAGTCTCATGTCTTGCACAGTGGATTGCTGGTGCAGTGCTGCACTGCAGTAGATTTTTAACATAGGAGAACAATACGACTAAGAATGACAGCGTGCGTCAGATTAACTCTCTGTTGAAATTTAAACAGTGAGGAATCATAGAGAGAATCAGACAGTTCATTAAAATTATGGACCATAGATGGGTCGAACATTAGATTTTCCTCTCACCTTTAATTTCAGCTGCTTTTAAATACAACATTCACCTTTTCTTCTATAATCGGTGATTTTCTATAATCTGTGTGATGTATCTTTTGATACATAGTAATAACATAGTACTAGCTCATTTAGCTAACATAACATCCTGTGAATCATCACCCAGCATTTAGACGTCAGAGATGGATTGTTTTATTCTCAGTCCCTCTTCACGACAGACCAACTTCTAGATCTAAGCTGACTTGAAAGAAAACCCTGTTTTAATGATGTCTGCTTGATACTGAGTCAACTCCTGCTGCTCTTCAGAATGTCTTACCAACCAACGTTACATTTCAATAATTCTAATTTCCAAGACCATTTTTATGCAATTAAATCAAATTTCTCCCCTGTAATGCATTATATAAGATCTTTCCTTGAATCAAAGAATCATTTCAGTCTGCAGCAAGTGTCTTCAGTTGCCTAGCAACTCCAGCCCTGGTGCGGACTAATGCTGTCTGGTGTGTGGAGGTAAATCGGGGGGCAATCTGATTTCAAAATAGGTTGCATGTAGGCGGGGGTCAAACTTGGCTGATGCTCCAGGACAGTTTCTCCTCAACTATCGTCGGATTCTTGTTGTGCTGTTTCTGTCTTGAGAAACAAAGAGTGTAAGTCACTGAGGGAAGTGTGTTGTGATTAGAGTCGGCTTAACAGACTTCAGTCCAAGGACGACTAATCAGATAACATCTAGTGATGAGAAAGTTACGTTGAGCTGCAGACAGTGGAGGCTTAAGCTCACAAGTTCTCCCAAATGGTAAATTAACTATGCTTGCCACCTGAGCTGCAAAGTCCCCAGGCAAGCAATGGTTCTGTTCAAAGCATGAAAATTTGCTTTGTGGAGAGAAGCCATGTCCTTCCTCAGTGGTATGTATAATTGCAGAGGTGGCTCTCACACTCACACATGAAATGCAAACGCCTATAGCCATTGTTCTTCTTCTTCTCCCAGGTTTCCTTCCTCTTGTCCGCTACGCTTCACTAAAACAATTCCACATCGCCTTCAGCAACCCGGCTTCTCTTTGCTCCCTCTGTTCCTGCGTTCATTAAAGTTTCATGCACGATTTTTACTTTGATAACATATGCATATTGTATGTCATGCTGCTGGATGCAGGTAGCATCAGAAGGGTTGAAAAAGTCTGAAAGAAGTCCACATCCTTTATGCCCGGGCTTTGTAATCTGTCATCTGTGTCTGCTGCTTCCTTCATCTCCATACAGATGTGTCACTGAGAGTTATGAAACACTGTGACAGCAAGAAGAGGCATTTTATTGTGATGTTAAAACTCATCCATCCAACCGATCACACCGTTATGAAAGAGGCTGCGTGCTTTATCGGATATGCTATTTGAATTTCCACAGCTTGTCATGCTCCCTTTCCTATCCAGTGATGACAGGCTGCATTTCCAATGTACATGCAATCTGCGATATGCCATCTCACAGTTTTGACGAACAGAATAAAGTATGAGGAATCACACATTCAGACAGATGGCAAATGCAATTTCCTTATTCAACAACCATATGTTCAGCATTTTCAGTATTGATTTCTAATCAAAGATCGAGCTTTTGGATTTTATGAGTAAGAGACTTTCTAATGAAACTGGTTGCATCTCCAAGGTTCTTCAGAGTGTAGAAGAGTTCAGGATTCATTCACGGCAGTCCAACACAACCCACAAGCTCAGCCTTAAGAACAAGCTTTCAGCACAAACCAAATCGATACAAGAACAAAGGGAGGAGGAAAAATGTAAAGCAATGTGAAGTGAGAGCTATAAAAATAAAAAGGTGTGAGAGTGAGTTTCAGTGGTGCAGGGCTGTAGATTTCCCGGAGTGGAGAGAAAGTAGAGCAGTACAGAGATGATTTATAGCAGCCCTAATGTAGAACAATTAGATCAAATATATTGGTGTTTACCAGTATATCTGAGGGGAGGCCTGATGGGGGAGAAGTCATTTGATGCTGTCGAACTCAATGAGAAAACTTTTTGCCCTTTTTCTTTTCTTCTCTATCGCTCTTCATCTTTCTCTCGTCTCTCTCTTTTTTCTCTTTATTCTAAAGCTTTCTGATGCATTTGCGCTACTCTCCTCTTGCCCCGAAAAATCACTTTGTCACATAGCGACGCATCATTTCACATGCTAAATTTTTAAAAACTGGAACTGGAAATCCTTTCTCAGCATGCAATATCCATTAGGGAGAAAATTATTCATATGATTCCCCCTGCATTATTGATCGCTTAATGACGAGAAATATGTGGCCCACACGCTCTCGCCATTGTAACCCACCGATACTCTACCTCTCAGGATTTCAGCGGTGGCCTTTACGGGATCCCGTCTGTGCCTTCTCTCTGGGATAATCCGGAATGAGAAACAACTTCTGATCACTTAGTAATGGGATTTAAAGTGGCCTCATTCCTCCATCACCTCTGGAAGATTCACTTCATGGAGGCCCCATAAATCTCCTCTGTGGAGGTTGTGGGGGTCTGTGTTGCTGCTTTTTGCTACACAGGGATTGTGGCTAGGTTGTTCTTTTGGTCTTCAGGGCGGACACACATGAATAACTAACACCAAACACTACACTCACCCTCTCTCCTCTCGAGGTGCTGCACCATTGATGCACTGCACAGCTCTGAGAGCTGTGATACAATGTAGGAACGCAGCACAGGATGTAATTTGGGAAGACAGAAAAATATCTTCAAGCACCTCCGATGCATTTATTCTAGCTACTGAAAATCACCGCGAAGCATTGAGCGGATATTCCTGTGTCAGATACAAACTGTCATGGACTATTACACTCAAGGTTGGCTTGACTGTGTGTCAGGTTGGAGAGTATTTTTTTTGTTGTTTTGGGGTGTAGGGGGAGCAGATGGAGCCTTTGCAGGTGGGAGATCGGGCTTCTGTTCTGGGTGGTGGCGTGGAGAGGAGGAGCTGTACGTCTGCTGCTTATATCCAGCCGCTCAGGGGTTCCTAATATCACAGAATGGAGGGTGATAAATGGACCTGCGATGGCGATGCTAACCAAGTTCATGGTTCGATGATTTGGCCAGTGTGTTTAGTAGAATAGATGATAATGCTCTTCATCGGGATTTCAGGTTTTGTATATGTACTTAAAGAACATGAGCGTGAGTGTTTATATGTGAATTATATGTAGATTGAATCCTCTGCATGGAAACACATGCCTGGGCTCACTCATAATGAGGCACAGTGAATGCAATCAAGTTTGACAGCATGTGCACATGTGCTTACAAATGTTTGCAAATTGAGGTAAATACCAGAGACATTGTAGATGTGCAAACCCTGACCTTTCCCTGCAAAAAAACAAAGCTTCTTATGCTGCAGGTTCTTTACACCCCGCAGCTTTTACGGGTCACAAGGAACACTTGAAGTCTGTACGTACATACACAAACTGTGATGCCTCTGGCAGGAGTGTGTGGCTAAACAAACAAAAGGAAGAGGAATAATCTTAGCTCTGCTCAAAATGAACTGAAGTTTGATATCTAATGTATCGCAAATATATTTACTGTTGTTGTGTTGACCTCCATTCGTCCTGTCCTTTCCTGTTTCCTGCTCCATCCTGCAGAACCCTACCTTTGTTTACCCATCTGCCCTTGTGATTTTTTTTCCCCTCACTATGATAAATAATTGACATGCTCTTCTCTTTGATATGTACTTTAATGCTTTTTTTTTTTTTTTTTCCACTGAGCAAAAAGTCGGCACACATAACACTCCCCTCCTGCTGAGTTTGGAGTGCACCTTAATACAGTCATTGATTTCATGGTGACAGCCTTTTTTAATTTAATATTCACATAAAATGCAATCAATATTTCATTTTCAGAATAAGAGGGGTAAACAATAAAGCACAAATTGGGCACCTGGTGACACGAGTTTTGCAAATTTACAAAGCAAACAGCCAATAAGTGCCTTCCTTTTGCTTCTTTTTGTTTTTGATACAATGCTTTCTTTGTCAGCTCAAAGCTGTTTCATGTGCTTGTTTCATGAGTAGTTGTTAACCCACACACTGCACATCTGCAACTCATAACATTTAGTGTACTGTTGAATACAGTCATTGCCTGCTCACGGGAGTCTCATTTATTGTAAGCTTCAGGCAAGAAACATTTCAAAGTGAGAAATTGTCTTTTTGGAAATTTCCTTTTCTTTTTTGGCTCTGCCATGTGCTGTAATTTTAATAGAACTACTTGACACACACAAGCTGCACAAACAGTTTCAAAGAATTGGAGTTCAGTCTTTGAAATGTTTAGATTTCACTCTTTTTTAAAATAGCATTATGGCTTCAAAGTCTGCAGGAGAATCTGTTCCATCTATTATTAAAAGTCTGTCCCTGCAGGATAAATCAGTTTTACACTGTGCACGCAACACGAGCGTGAGTATATTTGTACAGGTTTGTTTTGCTGTTAGCTGCGTTTAACTCCTCAAAGGATAATAAAACCTTCCTTTTTAACTGAATGCACAATTAAAATAATAAAGTAATCTGGGAAGCGTGAGAGTGCAAATATAGAGGAAGAAAAAAAATCTTTTGCTTTCTTTTCTCCACCTGTGAGACCTTGCTTATGCTCATCTGCTGGCAGCGGTGACAGGAAACCTGCTAATTAGTTCCCTCTGTAAAGCTGTCATTACCAGCAATGATAAAGGGGAGGAAGATGGAGGGCCGCACGGGGGATACGATGCTCTAATTTGTCCTTTTATACGAGAAGAGTCGAGAATCCATTCTAAGTAGTGTGAACCATATGATTGAGTTTTACAATGATTCCTCCTGCAGCATGAGCAGACCTGTATTTAAGCCCACAGAGCGATAAACGCTTGCTTTTTAGTCCTGTTGCCTTGTGTTTAATGAGGATTTTAATGCAATCTAAAAAGCCAAAGCACATCATACACTCAAGGAAATCCCCACAAGAAGCAGGAACACCAATCCTCAGCAAGATAATAGGATGTAAGATAAAGAAAAAAAGGGTCCTGTGGCATCTTTTCCTGCTTATTATAACTTAGTGAAGACAATTTGACACAAAAGTGATTATGCATCCAGGCTAAGAAATGTGAAATAGGGAGCACCATTGGGACGCAGATTCAAAAACAGGCAGTGAAAAGTGATATTCTGTTGAAATGCAAATTCTTTGAGGGTTTTGTTCCAGAGGCATGCAGGGTGAAATTGCCCTTTAAACACACTGGCATACTAATGTCTTGAGGTGCCTCCACCTCCAGCCTGTGCAGAATACGCATGGCATTATACTGTATTTGACTCATAGTTCATGGAAATGCATACATTTGCATCAGATAGATTTAAATGTTTCTGTGCACTAACGTGTGTCTCAGAGTGTGTGTTGGTGAATGTGCCGGAGCGTGCAGGTATGAAGCCCAAAGATGATGCCTCCCTCATGCAGCGTTGAGGGTGGATCTGAGTTTGCTTTGAGTTTCTTCTGTAAGTCTGCAGAGCTGCTAACCCAGATAAGGTTCAACATGTTTGTTGTAGCTTGCTTAGTCATGTGGCTGTTTGATTTACGACACATGATTTTTTTTTTTTTTTTTTTTTTCACCCACTGTTTTTCTGCTCCTGTGTTTGGTTTCGTTGCAAGATAAAAGAGCCTGTATGAAGTGAAATCAAACATGAAACAAAATAATGTTTAGTTTGTGATTTTCAGCCTTTTTTGGCCTTTTAGCTCTGGAAACACTCTCTCTTTGAATTCCTGCTGCATGTCAACCAAAACTTTAACAGTTTTCCCCTACGTCAGGGACGGAGCCAGGATTTCAATTTTGGTTGGGCCGAACCAATTCTGGGTGGGCCTGTTATTACAAAAGTTAGTAAATAACTATTACAATATTGATATGGATATGGATATAGATATATATAAAGATATGGATATAGATATAGATTCCGTACTGGCACTATGTATGTTTTAAAGCAGATTAGGTTGCTTTGATCCTTTAATATTGAAAAAAATTTTTTTACAACATTTTAGTGCATCAGACGGCTCTTAATGGTATTGACCAAAGAGTAGTGGTCTAATGCACCAATAAGCTTTGCAGCCTCAACTTTCCATATATCATAGGCTGTTAGAGCAACATCATTAACCACAGTAAAATAAAAGACAAAAACCTACAATATTTCATAAAATAATTATCTAGTCCATCTGGTATAACATGATGCTGAATGATTCATATTTTTTTTTACCTGAAAAGGCTAAAAGATTGTCAAACTTGGCTCATTTTATAAAGACAGGGCATCTAACAATAACAAAACAAGCGTAAAGTGAGTGATTTTTTTATATCCTTCTTCAGGACCAATTTTTTTAAAAAATAAAAACAGAAAAATTATTTTTTTCAAAGAAAAGTTTGAGGTGGGCCTCTCAGTAAGTGGGTGGGCCTTGGACCATTGGGCCCACCCATGACGCCACCCCTGCCCTACGTGTCTGTCATTTAAAATAATGTTGCAAAGAAAACCCATGAATGCATGAGAATAGATGCATTTTACAAGAATTAAGCTTCACTTTGTGCAGAATAACTTTTCAACTTGCTTTTATAATTCTCATTTTAGCTACCCATGCTTCTCTGATGACTCCTCTAGGTGTAAAAAAAAACTTTCCAGCAGAAGAATAAATAGCAGTTTTATCACTTTCACAGTATGAGAAAACAGCACATCAACTATGAAGCATTTGTTCTTTTACCAGGGATGTGCTTATTTTTATCTTAACAAGGACAGATTTCAACCTCACCATCCAACACTTGAATTATTAGTTAGCCAAACTACCTATTCGTTTTAAAATCATTACTTTTTGGCCCTAAATGCTAGCCATATGTTGGTAACATGGCCACCGGTCACTGGTTGAGACAAAAACTCAGTCTAATGACAGCTTCTGTAATGTTGTGATGTTCTACTAGCAGGATGTAAACAAGCTTGTGCAACAGATGCACTTAAATTAAGATCAAAACCTCCCTTCCTTTAGTCATAGGTTTAAATGTATCATAAACTGCTAGGTGGATCTGTTGTGAACTCAGGAAAGGCAGCCAGACAGTGATCTAGTGTCTGCCTGAAAAAACTTGCTCTGTAATTTGAGGGTTGAGTAACCTTGTAACCCTCTGCTGCACCACCACTTCATTTTGGGTTATAACCTTGTTGTTGGGACTGAAAGGGGAATGAAAGGGCTTTGTGACCTGTGTGTTTTCCACCTGATGTTCAGGCCAACAAACTGACAAAAAATTGAATTTTAAACTGATACATAACAAGGCCTTTGTTTGGAGACATTTGTATCAAACACTGTAAATAGGCTGTTGCTTTAAACTCCCATGAGGAGTTTTTATCTGGTCATAAAACAGACTAAAGTCAACACTTATGCTTTTGTTTTGACCTAAAACAAGCTAACAAGACCACCAGGGACTGATGTTTTCTCTTGACTTACTTTATGTACCCGCCATCTCTGCCAGTGTGTAGGTGTTGTACTAGTTAATCAACAGAGAGCTGCAAAAACAGCCTAACTAAAACATGGGATGTCAAAGATTTTTTAGTTGTGGTACATTTTAAATACTGTGGTATAGCATATTCAAATAAAGCACAAAATCATCAAATAGATTGAGTTCATTGCTAGGTCTAAAGGGGGCGCCAAAGTCAACACAAATCCAGCGTTCCTCACAGGAGCTGTAAAAATAAAAACCTTATTTCAGTCTAATAAATAAACATATTCAAATGGTCTTTTATAGAGATAATTGAGATTTACTTTAGATTAAGGTATATTGGTAAAAACTCATACTGCTGACAGGTTAAGTAACCGCATCTTATAATGCTACATTATAGTTGTGGCTAATAGGATGCAGCAGCAGGTCATGGATTAAACCAGGTTACAGACCATGGTAGTTAAACTGGTGCCAGCTCACTTCTTGTTCAAGTGTTGATGTGCCCTTGAGCAAGGCACCGAACCCCAAATGCTCTCTGCACTGTGTTTTATGCCTTCAATGTGACATCTCTTCTTTAGCACATGTCAACAGGATCCTGATTGCATATGTTTGTGAATTCTTATCTCCTTCATTCCTGTTTCCTTCTCTTTATTTTTTCTTTTCCTAGTTCCTTTTCCCTTTTTCTTCCTTCTTCCATTTCCTTTTCTTTCTTCCTTCCTCTCCTTGTTCCTTTATCTCCTTCATGTTCTCATTTTCCCTTGCCTTTTGTCTTTTCCTCCTTCCTCGTCTTCTCCTCCTCCTTCTTTACTTATGTATCTTGTCGCGCCCCTGTAATGGATTTTATCTGTTTTTATGAGTTATAAGCTGCAAAGATTTAATAACTTAATGACTTACAATTTCCTGACTTGTGGAATCAGTGTTGAATTTCTATTTTGAAAAATATTCTGCAGACAGAGAATGATATTATTGTTGTCACTGATACGATCCAGAAAAGAACGTCAGCCAGCGGGTTTTTATCCCAGTTTCAGAGCTGACACGGTGAGCTACTTATACTTCTAACATTTAGCTTGAGCAGGTAGATTTTAATCAATCAAACGTCATACCGTGTGCGCTCCGTGTCGTAGTGTGCAGGCTGTAGATGCATATTTGTTTCAGTGAGTCAGCTCTACGATTGGCATTCAGTTGAACTCCCTGCAGGATTTCAGGCAATAAATATGGAAATCTGAGCATGAGAGCCAAGCTCTTGTCTAGCTGCTTTTTGCCTATTGCACAGTTTAGTCAAGTATCACTTCAGCATAAACAGACTGATAGCAAACAGAAAGATTGGAGCTTTTGCAACTGGCAACTGTTAACTTCAACATGATCATTTAACACATGATAATTAAGCTTTCCCAATTTGCACTGCCCTGACCCTCTGGCAATTTGTTTTCAGTGGTATATGCAGCACAGGAGGCAGTGAAATCTGAGCACAATTCCTTTTGCATGTTAGATTTAGATTTTTTAAAGGACTTGTGTACGGGAAAGACCAGCAGAGCCCTTGGCGTTTGGCACAAAAATATCCCTAAATCCCCTTTCCCACCCTGGGCAGTGACACATGCTGTGACTAACGCTGTCATAATGCCGGTGAGATTATTGCACATAGAAGCGTGTCCTAATAACGACAATGTGGTAGTAAATATAAAACCAGTGAAAAGTGCCAAATGAAAGCATCAGTTTAAAAAGCATGTCCAGCTTGATTAACACTCCTTGTTTCCATCACTGTTTGGGGTATGGGAGAGATCTCCTGATTTCAATGGCTGATGCTTGAATTGGGGTGCTGTAATCTGCCTCAGCCTGAGAGCCAATCTCTGTCTGAAAATATCATAAATGTGTTTGGAAACCATAAAGAGCAGTTCAACCAAGCTGAAAATGGATGTTTACGAGGAGGAGGGATGAAAGGGGTTTGTACAATTTACAGAGGGATTACTTTGAGTTGACTGTGGACATGAAGTGTGAGTAAAAGCATGAAAGTTTTACACAATCAGAATCCTTTAAAGTCTCAGGGCTAAAAAGCTGAATTTGTTAACTTGCAGAGCGGACTCTCCAGTCAGATTAAAAGAGGAAACAACTATCTCTGCACAAGATTTTATTCATTAGACCAGTGTTGATTCATCCCCCTGACCGTGTTATATTAAAGATAATTTGGGGTTTCAGTCACCTCGTGACTGCCTGTTATCACACAGTCTGAATCATGCTCCTCTTCTCTGAACTGTAAATAGATCCTTTAATCTTATTTTTTAAGAGAAGGGTCCTCTGTGTCTGTGTCTGGGAGTTCACTTAGTCGTTTCACAGCCGAAGGGGTAAATAAACACCAACATTAAATGGTTATTCTCGATATGTTAGGAGATCTCATTTAAACAGTCAAAGCTGGTTTAACATAGTGTAATATGAACAGAGCTCTATGGGCTTGGATTCATGTCACGGTCACATCTGCTCTCTCTTCCTTCTGTATTTTTAATATTCACTGTGCAGCACAAAGGTCAAAGGTCACGAGAGTTGCTGACTAAGTTGGTCAGGCTCTGACTGAGATTACAGTTTTGCTCTTTTTGGTAGATCCGACTGTGTATTTACTTTTAAGAAATAAATAAGGAAAATAAACAGAGTATGTATTTTTATACTGCCCATGTGAGAGCTGTGACATATAACCAACTGACTGTTCTTTCAGATGAACAGATCAGAAGCTCCTGATTCACAGCTACAATTAAAAATGTTTTCTGTTGATGTATAAGTAACAAGATCATTTTCCACTCTGCATCTCGTGTAGCAGCTCCTTAAATGATCCCTTTTAAATAGGGGTGCACTGATCACAATTTTCTGGCCGATCATGGATCTTTAAAAAGCTTGACTTGCTGATACCGATTTGGGCCGATACCAATTTTTATTTTTCATAACTGACAGCATGTACCCTCAATGTTCCAATCTTATTTTATTGAAAATCATTGAACAATACATGTGAAACAATAAGATCTTTATGTTTATTTTAAACAACCAATGAAGTATCCTGAGTTTTAGGTCTCAGAGCAAAAAGCAACAATGGCTGACTGTTAGACCTTCCCGGAGGTATATAAGATCAGTTTTTTTAAGTAAGAATGGGCCGATCACCAATCCCTGATCACTGATCACAGATCCCCCAAAATTAAGGAAAATGCATGCCTACTTTTAAATGATGTCAGTTGTGGCATTTGTCAATGTCAGATACTACAACTGAGGGTAAGATTTCAGAAACCTCCATTTGTCATGTTCCAGATAGATAAAAAATGTGTTTTACACATCCAAGACTCAGTAATTCAATACAACTAACAGCTGATAAATAAGATCATTCATAAATAGACTATGTGTACAATATGTTATACCCTAACTGAAGAGTGGCCCTATGTGGCTTAAAACAATCCATAAATGATCCATATAAAAACACAGGAAAACACCTTGAACAATTAAAAAAGGAGATTTATCATTAAAACACACAAAAAATAGACATCTAACAATACTGAATGAACAAGAGGCCATTGGAGTACAGTGAACTCATTGTCATGTTCAGGAAACCAGTCTGAGATGATTCCAGCTTTATGACATGGAGCGTTATCCTGCTGGAAGTAGCCATCAGAAGATGGGTACACTGTGGTCATAAAGGGAAGGACATGGTCAGCAACAATACTCAGGTAGGCTGTGGACTTTAAACCACGCTCAATTGGTACTAAGGGGCCCAAAGTGTGCCAAGAAAATATCCCCCACACCATTACACCACCACCAGCATCCTGAACCATTGATACAAGGCAGGATGGATCCATGCTTTCATGTTGTTGACGCCAAATTCTGACTTTCATCTAAATGTAGTTATATCTTCTATTGTCCCATTTCGTTGAGCCTGTGTGAATTGTAACCTCAGTTTCCTGTTCTTAGCTGACAGGAGGGTCACGCGGTGTGGTCTTCTGCTGCTGTAGCCCATCTGCCACAAGGTTGGATGTGTTGTGCATTCAGAGATGCTCTTCTGCAGACCTCGGTTGTAACCAGTGTTTATTTGAGTTACTGTTGCCTTTGTATCAGCTCCAACCAGTCCGTCCATTTTCCTCTGACCTCCTCTGGCATCAATAAGGCATTTTGTCCCACAGAACTACCGCTCACTGGATATTTTCTCTTTTTGGGACCATTCTCTGTAAACCCTGGAGATGGTTGTGCATGAAAATCCCAGTAGATCAGTCGTTTCTGAAATACTCAGACCAGCCCGTCTGGCACCAACAACCATGCCACACTTAAAGTCACTTAAATTCTTCCCCATTCTGATGCTTGGTTTGAACTGCAGCAGATCATCTTGACCATGTCTACATGCCTAAATGCTTTGAGTTGCTGCCATATGATTGGCTGATTGGAAACTTGAGTAAATGAGCAGTTGGACAGTTGTGTCTAATAAAGTGGCTGGTGAGTGTTTAACACAGGCCATGAAAAGTCACAATGTAAAATTACACACAGAGAGATATCTGAAGTGAGGTGCCAGCTCTTGAAGGTTTCTGAAGCATGGAGCTTGTTCTTTCTCACAATCCACTTAGTTTCTTGCACAATTTCTCCAGAATCCTGTTATTACTAACAATGGGGCATAACTCCAGAGGATGCTCTACTTGCCTCATCTCAGTGCTTGCTGCTGGCTGCTTTTCTGAAATTCTTCATCAAAATAATGCAACTCAATCATAGCCTGAAATATGACTGTTTTGTCATAAATTTATGACTTTAATTTTCTAAAATTCCATTTAATGTATATACTTACTTATTATTTTTAAACTTTGACTTTAGGCTTAAAACATCACTCTCCACAGTGCAACTCACATCTGGCATTAAACAACAATAAACTGTGTGAAAAATAAAGTTGGAATGACAGTGCATACAGTGTGGTAATGTGATGAAAATCTGGTGTGCAGATGGAAAAGATGGCCCTCCTCTCAGGATACTGTGTAGTCTGTAACTTTATGAAAGCAGGGTTAAGAGCCATAAATGGAAAAGGAGTCACGGGTCAGATTTTTCTTTCTTTGACATTGTACGCCTCAGGCTCAGTGCAGCAGACTTGTCTTAAGTTGTTTTCATCAGAAATATTCTTTTGATCAGACTATCATCTGTGATCACATGTGGCTAAAAACAAACTGACCATGTCTTATTCAGGATTTATCAGACTGTGGATCTAGTCTGTGTCCAAAGTGACAAAAGCAGAACATTGTACACAGCTATGAAGTGCTGTAGTCAGGTCACAGCCCCTTATTTTTGCAGTGAAAGTGTTAAAGTGTAAATGTGTCACCTCCCAGACCCCTTGTCTCTTTTCACTGCTTTTATCCAAACACAGAGCCGCTCTTTGTCTTTGGGGACCCAAAACACTCTGTGATTTTAGGAACACATTAATGCATCTTCTTTGAAGGCACCTGACTGTCCAACAGCAAGGCCTCTGTTTGTGATCACTGGTGGTTTAGAGATGCATTATCCTGTTTCTTAATAACAATCCATTATCAAATGCATGATTTCTCATTACTTAGTCATTTGAGTGGTTGCACAACTGGCTTAAGTGAAAAAGCAGTTTCACAGAAACAAAATCACAGACACACCAGGGGCCAGCGTATGTTTTTATCATTTGTTATGCCATTTTTCTAAAGTTTATTATTATTTTAACAGTTTTACAGCAACACAATTCCTGAATTTATTAGTCGTATAAAAGAAAGCATGAAAGTGCTTAAAATTCACATAAAAATCATAAAGTAGAACAGAGGAATCAGCACAGAAGTACACTTGGGGGAAGTGTCATATATTAAGAAGTAAATGGTTTACTAAAAGCAAAAGGTTTGTCAGGACCCAGGCACTAGCGGTGGAAAAAAACAATCTTTTGCTAGATTAAAAGAGTAAACTCAGTACCTGCTTATCTCAAAATGCAAACACATTAACACAGTAGCCCCAAGAACCGAGTGAGCTGAAATTTTAATGGAGTAGATTGAGTGTGTTTTAAGTGGTGCCCGAATAACAGTTAGTTGAAGGATTATTTTAGCGTCTGAGACAAACCTGCTTCCAGTCTGTGAGGGTGAGGTAAACCAGAGATGAAAATTAAGGAGAAGCTTCTTTCTAACCCATTATTTCTCTGTGAAAACTTAATAATTCCAGCAGGACTGTGATACGGATGAAGGCACTGTGCTCACATTAAAGTGACAAGAAGCCTGGAGCAGTGGGCACTGTAAAAAAAATACAGCACTGGAATCACTCTGCTTCCCACAATAATTCATCACAGATATAATAAATGTCAGAGGAACAGGCCCACTCTTTCTATAAAACAAGCCTCCAACAAATAGCACATACTTGACCACAGCTTGTGATCATTTTATAAGGCTTTCACAGTTTTCCTTTCACATGATTGTGCCACTGCTGAGGCGATGGTATAATGATCCCCAATGTTTGACGGAGGTAAAACAAACTGTGGACTGAAGGAGAAAGCAATTGTCACATGGCTGACCAGGCTTCAGGTAGAAGCAAACTACATCTCTGTTTAGCTGAAAAATTCACCGTAAGGTTTTGGTGTCTACATCAGAACACTTGAAGTTTTCCTCAGCCAGCTCTCTGAGTTATCACACTTCATGTTGCAGAGCATCAGTTTCCCACCATCACTCCACAGATCACAGGGCAATCTGTGATGTTAAAAAGTGAAACCTTAGGGGAAGTGCACAAACCTGTTGAAATACTAACTTTAACAAAATGAACATATTAGCTGTAGGGCTGCACGATATGGCCTAAAATCAATGTCTTGATATTTTTAAGCTATATCGTAAAACACAATGTAGTAAGTGAGGAAAAGTTAATCTTGAAGTTGGAAAACTTCATACTTATGGCATAAGACATCTTTTCTGTGAAAAAGGAACCCCCAGGAAAGAAAAAAATGGAATGAAATTGGTGAAGCTTTTTTCCCATGGGCACATGTGGTTCTCCCGGATCTTGTGACCTAGCGTATCCAACTGCTATGGAGTGCGCTGCGCTTCACTGCAGACAGGAACCAGTGTACATGAGTGTGCTTCGTCTGACAAAAGCAAAACAGCACCATGATCCCCAAGCAAATGTGTGAGTTTGGGGCAACATTTTAGGGGTCACACCAGAGATAGATTCGATATGAGCACAAGTTCTCCCCTTCACCTGTCTGTGAGGTCCTTATAAAGTATTGTTGTCATGGTGCAGTTTTAACCTCGAGTTCAGTGTTGTCTTCACACCCCGACCAAACACACTGGTGTCACAGGCCAAGGGTGAATTTGTTCCCAGATGGACATACCAATATCATTATTAGTGGAAATCATTGACAGTGTTTTTGGATGGCCCCCTTTAAAAGAAACAGTAAAGCTGTTGCAGAGATAAAATTTGTCCCGTACTGTTACGAGAGCAGCTGAATATTGTCCTGAATATTTGTGATTTGTGTGTGTGTGTGTTTTCATTGATATACAGTCATGGTCATCAGAATGTCAGCTCTCCCCCTCTCTGTTCTGCTGACGCTCATGTCCCGCTGGCCTGTCGTGTTTATTTATCTTTTCCTTCTTGCGTCTCCTGCCTGACATTTTTCCCTTAATCTTGACTGTACACTATTTGACAGGTCAGAGTTTGTTGTTTCTTCATGTTCTGCCCTTCTACTTTTCTGTGCATGCTGCAGCCTCTGTTACTATGATGTACCTTCATGCTTGTGCTGTTTTCATTTCAAACACAGGTTGTATTAATGTGCTTTCAACATCTGAACACAGTCATCTGAAAGGATATAATACTGAGGTTTAAAGTATCTCTGACTCATTTGCATTTTTATGGTTTATTAATGGCCTGCAGATAAGAAATCACATCCAAATTTGGAATTCTTCTTCTACAGGAAAGAAATAATGTTCCTGGCAGTCTTTGCCAATTTGAATGTTGTTTTTAAATTATCAGAGGGTAAATGCAGGAAAAGGCAAGAGGAGATTAATTTGATACAGTGGATCGCTCTTTCCGATCTGTGTTCTGCATTTTCATCTGGCACAGTTTGACAGAAGATGCCCTTCCTGTTGCAACCCTCACCATTTATCAGGACTCGTGACCAGCACAAATGAGGATGTTCGTGACCCCCAGTGGCTGGGGAACAGCTTTCAACAACAGCAAGAACAATATGGGGTTCAGTGTCTTGCTCAAAGACACTTTGGCATATGACTGCAGGAGCTGGATTTGAAGTAATCAGCATGACAAAGAGAATATTGAATTATTATCAGTGTTGGGCAAGCTACTTGGTAAATGTGGTGAACTAAGCTACCCGTTACTCTGTTAAATCAAGCTGCACTACATTGAAGCTATGATCCACAGAAATGTAGTAAGCTAAGTGGCAGCAATATGGCAAAGTAGCTCAATACAACTAAGTGAGTATTTTTCTCCACACCATCTCAAGCGTAATTCGTTTATTTATAGCAATGCAAAATGTTCTCTGATGAAAAGTAACTTATTTGAGTTGAGGAGGTGGTTAGCTCAATTGCTGGTTGTGCATATTTAGGAATCAGTTGGAGATGGGTTCTCAAACTTGTGTTGGATGTCTTGGAAGTGGACAGAAACTTTGCAATGAGTTGGCACAGTAAGCACCTGAACACGTAGTTTTTCTCCACTGTTTTACAAAAACTAAAGTGACTAAGGAGGCAGAGCCATGGTGACTCCTCTGGTAAAAGCTCCTTTTCCTCTTCCATCTCTCGGTGAAGTGAATGCCTGAATGCAGTTAAGTCCCAGGCAACAGCTCAACGATTGATGTGTGACATGATCATGATTCAGTCATTTTAAAATGTTTGGTAAAATGAAGCTTTTGTGTTTGCTCCTGAACTACATAACCAATAATTCAGCTAAGTTATGAATCGTTATTTGATTTTGTTTACATCACTACCACGTCATTGCAAAATGAGAAATGAAGTTTAACGACTACTGTTTGCTATTTGTACTGACATTATTGCCCAACATTGGTCATTATCTTTTACTGTTGGTACAGTTACATCCATGAAACACAAGTCATAAAAGCTATCTTGTTTATTTAGTCTTCACACACCATCAAGCCTACAAATCTCAAAGCAGTAGGTGGCGATGTGTCATCCACCAGTATAAGGAGAAAAATAACAAGTGCAGCCTCAACAGCCTGGCATGAGAGTAAAAACTGTGACATCAGAGTGGATGAGTCTCAATGCTTCACGAGATTAAAAAAAAAAAGTCCTCAAGTTTTAACACCATAGATCTGCTGATTCACCTGAAAAGTTATCATTGCCATAAAGACTGAAGAAATCTGAAGCAGCAATAGCTGCAGCTAGCATTAGCACCCACCCCTTTCACCACTAAAGGCATATAAAAGGGCATATGGTGGCGTGTTGGTCATTGCTGACTTAAATGGGTTTGAATCTGCAGGTGGGCAGGTGCCTGTTTGAGTGGAGTTTGCATGCAGCGTGTGTTTTTCTCCAGGTACTTTTGTTTCCTTGTGTCCTGAAACATCATTCGTGGTTTGAAATTTCTCATATTTAAATACTGAGTGTCAGTATTGATGCCTCACAAGTTGAGGGACAGCTAATGGATAGCTGACGTCCCTGCATTTTGACATTGTCGCACACACTGGCTCCTCAGGCATAAATATTATTCTCTGGCATGTTTTTTGAACTAACCCATCCCGATGCCCCAGGCACAACATTCATCTATCTGTGACACTGTTGACACTTTCCTTGAGAGAAAAAATAAAGTCCTTGTGAGCATGAATGAGTGGCCAGTTTTCACCTGTAAAACTTCAACACTCCCCACATGTCGGTCGGTGCCACTCAGCATCAGCCATTAAAGGCCACAGATCCTGCAGGGTTTGTTTACTTCTCTTTGGAGGTCTGTTTGTTCAGTAACTCTGGAAGAATACGGATAAACTTTAAGTGCAGAAAAAAAAGATGTGTCATAGTGATAGAGTGTCTTTCATTCTGACTGGCTTTTTTTTCTACAGCATGTGAAATGGCAGGAACTGATAGCAGCTCTTGCTCTTCAGTTGTGACACTTGTTAACACAGAATCCTTGTGCTGTATATAATTAAGCAGTCTCTACATTGAGTGTAATGAATAGCCATATGCTGGTATCTGTTCTAGACGCTGTATTTAATATCAATGATCAGTTAGTTGAACTTGAAAAGGAGAGAAGTACTTGTGTTTTGACCTGTAACTGCTGCATTGCAAAGATATGTAGAAGCACCTAGAATATTTCCTTTAGCTGCGTTTACACCAAAGTGGTTGAATTATAAAGTTAAACCTGAAACAGATGTGAAATTTAAATACTGATGGATAGTAGTACATTTTAGTGAATGTGCTAGAATGTACTCGAATAATTAAAACAAGACATCAACAGCCAGGGTGATTGACACAGTTTTGCAAATGCAAATCCAAAAGCAAATGCAAAAGTCCCTGTGCTGTAAAAAGCTGAAAAAGCTGCAGAAATTTTGAAAATATTCGGATAGTGCAAAATCAGAATCTCAGAATAACAGAACAATAAGACTATAATAGAGAAACACTGAAAATAAATACATTTTATAAAATAAAGAACTACAACAACAACAGTATAGTTACTTTGGGCAATTTGATGGCTGCAAGTAAACTAGCCAACAATTTTATGTGTACTGTTTATCAATCAATGTGAAAATGTGTGTAACTGTTATCACTAGTAAAGATTTTTGACTAATTCACCTTTGCCAAACAGTTAGCCTATCATAACTTTTGTAAAGCACCAGAGTTGTTCAGATAATGACGTCATCGCACAAAGACCTCCTTACACCTTCATGACACATTGCAGTGGCGAGCCTCAAACAACAAGGTCCGCCCATAGCCCTGCCCCTGACAGGCCTCTCGAAGGCTGGCCAATCAGTGGGGAGAGGGTTTCTGGAGTGTGGAGCCTTAATGAGACAGCAGCTTAATCAAAGCGTTTCAGAGGCTGACAAAGGGTTTTCTAAAATTAGTGAGAAAAACAGGCGTTATTTTAAGTGTAAAACTATTACAGGGGTATCAGAGGGATAGGAAAAAAAAGCAAAATTCCTCCTGTTTAAGTTTGCTTATGAAAAAACTATGGGTAAATCTCTCTCAACATTTTCATCACATAACTGGCACAACTGGAGTGCTGCTGGAACTCCATCTGACTGTATTAAATGGTGTGTAAGCATAGGCTTTTTACCCTGCCCCGGAGGTAAATTGTACATAACCGAGTGGGAGTGGTTTATTAGTTAATCTTTCACGATGTTTTTTTTCTCTTTGATAAAATCAGATTATTTCAGTGTTTATTGACAACCACGCATTGTGATTATCATAAATTGTAATAAATCATGAAACAGAGAAGCTTTTCTGATAACAAGGAACGTCAGCCTTGTTTACCATTTAAGACGAATAATTGATAAAGTGCTGTCCGACTACAGAAAACACAGACATCTCTGGAGCAGTGGCACAAGGACAATTTAGGAGTGACATGGAAGGTCAAAGCAGTGATGATGCAGTATTGATTCCAATTGGATTTAAAGGCCAAGGACAGGAGATGCAACCGGGATTCAAAAGTTGTCAGTGCGAGGGGATCAAATGTGCTGTAGCATCATGCAGCTACTGCGGCTCATTCAGATGGTTCTATTCCCAGATTATTTCAATAAACACACAGTTAATCCAAATTTAAACACATACTAGAGCAGGAGGCAGCTTCAGCTGTGATTATTGGAAACTTATCAGAAAATCTGAAAATAAAAAAGGTTAGGAGGGAGCTGTGGTTGCACTGATGCAGAGCTGCTACAACTTGTTGGAGGTAAAGTCCTTAGTTACTTTTAAAGGTTGTCTTTAAGCATTTCAGGTTGCAGTATAAAATTATTTCCCTCCTTTTTTCAAACACTTTTAGTCATTTATTTTACCTACAGTTTTAGAGAAATGGAGTTTTGGGCCCTCAATACCAGCTTAAGTTAATTTGTCACTTAAGTACTCAAGCAAAGGAAACCACATCTCAGTGAAGTGGCTCTCAGATGATCATTCATTTTTCCAGCCCTTACTTAATTTATCAATTTATTAATCATACAAACATGAAAACTGAAGTGATTTATATGAGGACCAACAGATAAACATAAGAAACGGTGACAACAACAATATAATTTAGCTGGAAATAAGCTGTAAAGGCTAAATCTGGCTCTTTCACTGTAGAGTAAACTAAAGGGGACTGTCCACGTAACAATAAACAAATAAACTAAACTAAACTAAAACACATCCGCAAATTTCTTACTTCTGCATGGAGATGCGTTGACAAACAGGAGTTCCTAGTCTCCTAAGTGCAAGAAATACCTGCATTTATATGATTCATCACACAGAGATCACCATGATAACTGTGTGGCCAACACATCCTGGATGCAGCGTGGAGTGTTAGAAAGTACAAGAGCCACACGCGTTCTCTCGAGCTGATTCCACACGTCTCATTTCCGCGCGTCACATTTGTGAAGTGGCATAACTAAAAGCTGGTCCAGTTCTGAGCCAGCTCTAAAGATATTTTTAAAAAAGCTAAGTTCCTCTTGACTCTTTAAAATAGAGAGGGTGTCTGCCTCCTGGACCCTGACTGGTAGATGATTAGAAAAGGAGAGGAGCCTGATAAGTGGAGGCTCAACCTTCTGTACTGCTTTTAGAGACTGTTGCTACAACAAGAAGGCCTGCATGCTGGGAGCAGTGATCAAGAGGAGTAAGATGGCACTATGAGCTCTTCAGATGTATGGTCTGCAGGAATTTTCGTGACTTATAAACAGAAATTCAAACTCCTCCTCCTTGGCTCAGTGCCAGTGGCAGAGCACACCCACAGCTTCTACCATGACCACGTAAACACATTCACTAGCCCAGTAACCACCTGCAGCATCACGTTTTTACTTGGCATGTTGGCACAAGCTAATCACGGGTATGGTATTTGAAACATATGCGGATGTAACTATACTTACTCTCCGCCCAGAAACTTCCTGATACAACCAAAACATCAACATACAGGCAGAGGAGAGGGTTCGAAGCATACACAGACACAGTGATGCATGCGTAGAGGCCCAGAAGTGACGAATGAGCAGGATTCCTGCAAAATGTGACATCTAATTTTTTAGGAAATCCTGCAGACTCTACTTTTAAGATAAGATGTTTCATTACCATAAAGAGCTTTGTAAGTCAGAAGAAGGACTTTTGAATTTATTCTAGATTTTACGGGGATGTGCTCTCTCATCCTAGTTCTTGTCAGTACTCAAGCTGTAGCAGTTTAAACAAGCCGAGAGTTTTTTTTATAGACTTAGTAATCCAACCTAGGGGTAACAACAAGATGTGACTAATTTTCTTTTCTTTCTTTCTTTTTCTTTTTTTTTATTGTAAGGTTTCTCTTGAAATTTGTTGACTGTGAGAGTTAAAGGGCAAGTCCTGATCAATTAGAAGTTTAGAACTCCCTTTTATCTGGAAAGGATCCTGGAGTATTTGTATTTACAGACAGTAAAGTTTGTGGGTAGTTCCATAAACCAAAATATCTCTTGTTTTTCTAAGAAATCTGACTCCACAGTTTTCTCACATTAAAAAAAAACAAGAAAGGATGACTGTAATGTCACGCCAAGGATACTGCTCAAATATTCCCCTTTTTTTACTTTATTGGCTTGTAACGATGAGTATGGAAACGAAACAAAGTCTGTGAGAAGCTTTAATAGCCTGAAGTGAAATTACTGAGTCAGGAAAGCGAAATCAACCACATCTGTGCTTATTCTGCTTCTGATCAGCCTATTCAGCATTTAAGTAACTTTAACTCTGCCTCGTTTTCACTCATTAACATCAAGAGTTTGTTATCTTTGTGAATAGCTTATCTCTAGTAAGATTCTATCGATGTAAAAACCTGGAAACTTAATGAGAATTAAAGATTAAA
Source organism: Halichoeres trimaculatus (assembly GCF_033239565.1). Classification (NCBI taxonomy): domain Eukaryota; kingdom Metazoa; phylum Chordata; class Actinopteri; order Labriformes; family Labridae; genus Halichoeres; species Halichoeres trimaculatus. The sequence goes on from NW_027437185.1 coordinate 17,115,293, forward strand.
CCTACAGGACCAGCTTGACCTACAGGATTGCTAATCCTTTGATGCTGCTGTGTCTTTCTGTCAGAGACACTTGCCATCAGAGGAACATGAAGAAAGACATATTTGATGACCTGTCAGAGACGGCCGAGCAGAAGGGCAGAGCAGACTTGGAGGGCATCAATCCTGCCCGCGCTCCTTTTCATGTATGATGCGTGTGCCCTTGGTTACCTTAGTAACTCTCCTCTCCGTCTCCAATCGGCGCTCCCGAGTGAACTAGCCTGTGACCGCGCTGCGCGCTCCCGCCAGAGCTCGTGTTGAGCCGGAGAGTGAAGGCAGCAGCATCCAAACGCGCCAGGAGCAGGAGGAGAGAATCCCGCTGAAGAAGAGGAAGAAGCAGAAGAATATGGGAGAGGTGTCTTGAAAAACAGGCGGAGAGAGGATACAAACAGCTGTTATCGCTTCAAGGGAAGGTCATTAAGGGAAACAGAAGCAGTGCGCAGACTGGACGGATATTTGGACATAGCCGCCTAAGTGAAGACCCCGCAACAGTGAAACATTGTCCCGGCTTTTTTTCCCCCCTTTACTCTCCACAAAGCAAGGCATGGGGGGATTTACGTCTCGACAAGGCAGGTGAGTCATTTCATGTAACTTGACGAGCAGCTGTGACTGTGAGGGAGAAATCTTTAGGCTGTGACTGTGCGTGGGGAGAGAATTAGGAGGGATGCAGCAGGGGGAGTGGGCACATCGGGGACTTGGACTCGCATCATGCGACTTTATGTTTGCCCTGTAAAGATAAAGAAAATTATTTGGTGATGTTCCATCGACGCAGAGCAGTAAATCAAGCACGAAGCACGTAGACTTAAAAAAAACGCATTTGGATGTTATGACTTTAACGGACTCTCGGGGCTTCTATTTGAGGAAGGGGCTAGGATGCATAATACCGATGTGCGCATTCCTCCCGGAACGCCTAATGTACCAAGTTATACTTAAAAATGAATATCCTAATTGTTCAGGGCACTTGTTACTTGGCCATAAAGACATCTTGCGTGCGTGATGGAGCAGTGACGCGCACTCCCTTTCTCCCCCCTCTCTCTTTTCCCCATTCCCCTCTACAGATAACACCAAAAAAGAAATATCCCCCTGTGACTCTAGGCTTTAGGCAAATGGAATTGCAAGCTCCAAAGTTTGACGGAAATTAAACGAAGAACTGGTGAATGAAATCGCTCAGGATGACATCAGATCAAAGGTTGTCTAATGCGAGTGGGATCCGCCACCAGTTTTGTAGCAGGCTGTGCACCTCCATCTGTTGTGGAGAGGAGCAGCATAATCTGCCACTAGCATATGTGGGGATCCCCATTTTGCTCCTCATTTTTGAAGATTTTAACTTCTGCTCATGAATTGATTTGATTGGGATGAAAAGGTAGCTTGTGATGTGAGCTTGCTGGCTAATTAAGGGTTATTTTTCTCTGTCGTTCAGAGTGACAGAGTGAGCTGAAATAAAGCTCTTTTATGTTGTTTCCATGCCCTCTCATCACTGAAATTCTTCCTGATGTTGCAGCACATAATTTGACCTCTTTCCATGATAAAACAGGATTGATCTTTTGGCTCTATCGTGACTCACTTTACAGATTTATCATTTCTCTGAAAGCTGCAAAGCAATACACAAATACACAAATTTCTCACGGAAGGAGAGAGTTTGAGCTCACATTTAGAGTTCAGTAATGACCCTGATGGCCTCACGTGCCTGCTTTTCTCCTTCTGACATCTACATTTCCTGGATGCATGGTTGAAACTTAGCAAATAAATAGCCACATTGTGGTGAATAGTGGACAGAATAAGGCATTTTTTTGAGTGAAATTCTCACCAAAAAAGGAAAGATGGTTAGTATTGATGTCAAGCAGGAGTTGTCATGGTGATTGGTTGCATGTTCCCCTGAAAGCTAAGAATTCAGCAGATGATCCAGGCATTTATTTTCATGCAGACCAAGCCTTTAATTGGCTATAATATCACAGACAAATAAAAGAAATCACCCCATTAAACCATTGGAAACATTTGGATTTAATTTGCGAGGATGTTGAATTCATTCATTTTGTATGTGCAGTATGTCTTTGATATCAAGTGAAGGATTATGCATCCTGCCGCTGCTGTTTTTGAATTCTCTCTCTGGCCCTGTAGTGTTTGTATTCCAGTCCAGCAAAGAGCTATTTTTCAAGTTCCCTGCTGTTTTAATATCCATTCTTCACCTTTTTTTCCCCAGAATTTTTCTTGGCTGTGCTCAAGCTGTGTAACAACCAGGGCAGCTTAATTTTTTTTTTTTTTTTTTAAAAACAAGCGTTGTCTGAGGACATATTAGTGAGACCTCTGCCCGCCACAGGTTTTCATGTCTTACACATATTAGCCTGGAAGCATCAAGAAATCAAGACGTGGTTAATGTGATAACTGACAGACATTTAGACACTTCTAAACACACCCACAAACACACACACACACATTTTTCAAAGTGCAGCACTGAGTGTGTTGTTTACCCTGCAAGTCTCAGGACTGCTGGAGAAAAGCTTCATGAGCCTCCCTGTCTGCTGCAAAGGTCAGCGAGGCTCCGTCCTAACTGTTCAGTGAATACACCTGAGCCCGCCCTGGCCTGACTTAACATGGATGTGCCACTCATTGGTCTCTGGCCCTGGAGGCCTCTTGTTCTTAAGCCTTCCTTTTGCTTCCTCGTTATGGCTTCCAGACATGTAGACCGAGGTGTGCGGGCCCATGTACCCCTCAGTGTGTATGCAGAGGTGCGCTGTTTGGCCTGCTAAAGGCTATCTGTGTTTCTCCAGTACTCTTTATGGTGTTTGGCATGCTGTCTCGAAGCAGTAGGAGCAGGAGCTGAATTATTTCCCAAATGGATACTCCCTGACCTTCTGAAAATATGTCCTATTACCACCTATCTGTCAGATCAGGAAAAGCCAGTCATTGTTCTGGCACTGTTTTCAAAACTTTGCAATGTCATTCACACAGAAAGGAAGAGACAGTTCCAGAGAACTTGGGATTTAATGCAGATTAATTTTAACACACTTACTCAGCAAATAAGATGAGTGCTTGTGCCTTGATGGTTCATGCTTGAATAAACGTACAAAGACTTCTCTAACATATCTTATCAGCTTTTTCAGACCCTTATGAACAGGTAGGCCCACCAGGGCACCAGCCTAGGCAGAGGTGAAGGGGAATTAAGCATGTGTGCACACACAGAAATGACTAGTTTTACTTACCCTTTCTGTCTCTTCTCATCATATCTACTTAGATTTCTTACATCAAAACACATATATATCTGTCAGTATGTATTTTAACTTTAAAGGCAATGAAGATAACTTAGGGCTCAGAAAATGGTAGAATTCAAAGTACGAGCCAAATATTGAAATTAGGGCTGGGGGATTATGGCAAGAATTAATATCATGATTAATTGAACCTTCTAACTTGATTTCAGTTAATTCACAATTATCCTATTCTCAACTCAGTTCATTCTGTAATTTTGAAACAAGTTACTGACAAAAAATTAGAGGTTATTTATTGAAGCAATGGAATTGAAATCACTCATCAGCTAGAATGGAAATTGTGGGGGTAAAAAACAAATCAAATTTAGAGAAGGAATAATAGTGGGGGTATAATCGAAATAATCGTAACAGCAGTTTTACGTCCATTGGGAGCTCCAATTGTTGGTTTCGATTATTTTTTGATTAATCGCCCAGCTCTAGCTGGAATGCAAAGAAAGCCACTAGCAGTCTTTTGCAGCACAGAGCTAATAGTTGTTTTAAACACAAGTCCTACCTCTAGTAAATCAAATAGTTATTAGTATTGTAAGGTTTGGTTATGAAGGTGTTGAAATCAGGTTTTATGGGGCCTGTACCACATGCCTGGAATCACCCCTGTCTGTCAGTACAAGAAAAAAAGAAAGAAAAAATAACAGGGAAAAAGTGTTAGTTTTTAATTAATGACCGGTAAAGGTCCTTCAGGTTTTGATAACCTCACACATAGCTGTCTGGCTGAGAGCTGTAAAAAGCAGCAAAATATTTAAAACCCAAGTTGAACTGTGTTTTATGACATGTCAGCTGAGCTCTTTGATATCCAGACTACCCATTGACAGATAAAAAAGAATATACACGGACTTATGTAAGAGAATAACCTTGTCTCTTGTTTTCTCACGGGAATCACTTTATTATCATTAAATCACACCTTTGATGACAGCCATGTCAAAAAGCTCCCTGATTGTTTTTCTTTTTTTCTTTATTTGTGTGTGTGTGTCTTTTTCAGCAGTATTCAAACCGAGGTGTAATTCACTAGATACATTTGTGTCACATTGGTTTTTAAGAATGAAAAAAGCGTATTTGTTAAATCTGTGAAAAGATGAAAGAGTCTTTGTTTGACTAACAAAATGGTTTTTGGCCTGAGGCGCTAAGATACGCCTCAAGACTGCTGCACATAACATATTTAACAGAGATTTTACATTGTTCATGGCCCAAAAACATCTCCCTTGACTAACAGGTTTTTCTGCCAAAGACCAATGTCTGCTTAGTAAACAAGATTCTTTTGGACATCGCCGTTCTAACTACAAAGCAGATGTCACGCAGTATGTCTCCACTTACTGTCTGCCAGAAGTTATCTCCTTATTATTTAATTATTAATTAGACAATTTACACTCAATAATACGCAGACCGAGGACAAGGCCCGCTGAGTCAAAATCAGGGATCTGACCAAAAATGTGGCAGCAGTGAGGAGCTTTTTCTTATTTATTTATTTATTTGCTTTTTTTAAGGGAGACTTTTTAAAAAATGCATCACATGGAGAGAAAGAGAGACAGTGAGACGGGGAGAGGTGGGGGGTAAGACACTGTCAGACAGGCAGGCGCTGGGATTCAAAGCTGTACTTTAAGACTTGCATAAGCTCAGACTGGGGAGAAGCTCAGTTTGTTCAATTCATGTGGAACATACATGCAACATAAATGACCTTTTCAACTCTGTATAAAGGAATCAATCTACTTCACATGTTTACAACCCACTCATTTGACTGCAGAGATCAATGTATTTTACAGAACCTGATTGTTACTTTTGTGCTATACACCCAAGTGCTGGACAGCCCTGACACAGATTATTTTTCATTTGTTACATTTAACACATGCAACTTAGTGTAGGCAAGAATGAAACCCTGACCAAATCTAAGTAAAACATCACACTGGGGAACACAATTTTTGTTGAGTCAGGCCTGACAGCTGTTTTTAACTAATTTTTGGGTGCAAAATCCAAAACTGTTCTCAGTTTTTCTCTATCACGTCAAGTTTTTGAACTACAAGATCCCCATTTTCTTAAAAAAATGTTTAAAAATTCTTTCTTAACAGATATTTGTTTGTTTTAAAAAAATATTCAAATATTAACATACAATGAAATATGAAAGAAACAGGCACAACAGCAATGTTTGTTTAATATATGTTAGTTTATATGGCTACTGGGGGAGCTACAGGAGCAGACATGATCTGAAATAAAGGTATACCTATATAAATAAAACAGTAAGATGGAATTAGGGATGCTTTGATCCAGCTTTTCTGGTTTCGATACCGATACCTGGGCTTTGGTATCAGCTGATACCCATACCGATTTGATACCAGTGTTAAATAATAACCTACATGCCCTACTGTGGGCTAAGACTGGTAAAGTTTTGGGTAAAAGGCAAAAAAAAAAAAAAATGAGTAGATGGGATTACTGAAGTTAATATTTATCTAAAATAGGAAACATTTGAATGTTTACCTTTTGAAGCTGAAAACAAAGGAAGTGCATCAGAGGCAGCATTTCAAATCAAGTAGCAAAGAGCACTAGAAAAAAAATAACAAAACAAAACAAACAAACCAAAAGTCATAGAGCTGTTTGCCTGGATCGGCACATCCCTAGATGCAATAGCTACAAGATTTGAAAACTAAAAAACAGCATAAAACAAAATAGAGCTTACAACGGCATGCCCATGGTCACAAGGTTAAGAGAAAAGCCGGCACAGATCCTCTTCTTTCCTACTACGCTTTCCTACCTAGCTTTCTGTTTACAGATATTGATAGCACTGACCTATTGGGAGCTGCACACACCTCTCACCGCACTGTCTCCATTGTGACTGCATAAACAAGTTGCCATGTAGCTGTAGATGAGTTCAATTGTTATCAGCTGGCAAGTCTTACCATAGCTAAAAAGTGGAATTTTGCTTATCTGGAGGGTAAGCTGTGCAGAAAAGAATTGACGCGCTAGAAAAATAAACAGACTGTAATTTTGGAACCAGCATGCCAATTTTAGTTTAAATCAGCATAAAAATCTACGTCAACCAAATTTTTTTTCAAATTGTTCCCCGTTGTAACCCAATCCAACTTAATCACAACCATAAACTTACTGAACCTAACCATAATCAAGCAGCACCCTCCAGCTGTGAGTAATGAAAAAAATGGGAAAAACTGCTGGCCCTGGAAACCAGTTTATACTCACTGACTGTTTAAAGATTGGACAGCATGGATCCACCTGTTGTCATTGTACAGCTGTGAAGCCAAACTACCTCCGTCAGAGGTGCCGCCATTGTGCAGCCAGAGTCTTCGCTTTAGAGGCTATGAAGGACTCAAAGAGAATCTGAGTGGAGCCCGGTGAGATTATGTTTTTATTTTTAATTTTTTAAAAGTCTTATCTTTTCTTGGCTCCCCCAACTGACATATTTTACACCCTAAAAAAAAACACAAGAACGGCAGCTGTGAATAAGTATTACACATGACCTAAAGCCCAATTTTTAACCTCTGATAACATATGAAAATTAAACTTTTCAGAAAAAGAGGACTTGTGAAAAACATTTCTACAAAGTATATTCATTTTTTAAAATTTGACCACAGCCTATCTGGAATGATTGGGGAGATTAATTTTTTGACCTGTACTGTAGCTAGCCACCAGGGGGAGACGTTTTTTTGGCGACCTCATGCCTAGCAAGATGACGTCCATTTTTTTTTTTTTTTAAGTTACCCGCAAATATAATTTATGATAGTTCTTATTCGAAGATGTTTACACAACCAGAGGCACAGCTCAGCTGACTGACAGGTGGGCATTCTGTAGTGGTTCGTGACAAGGCTCAGAACTCAAATTTCCAATATGGCTTCCGCCAGTACTTTGCTTCAACACTCCATGGACACTGCTTCCATATATTCTACAGTCTATAACCATAACTCAATGTCACTATAACCCAAATAGCTTTAACCTAACCTAACTCAACCTAACCTCAATATAATCTAACCTCACTCCACCATAACCCAGCTTCTTAGGTTTATATGTTTGAAGAATGATTTTACAGTGATGATATTTATCCATCAAATAAAAATTGCAGAGCTACATGCAACGTTTGATGGTACGTTACAGAAGGACTGTAGCGTTTTATTTGAGGATAATAAATTCAAGTAAGAATACAAACACAGGAGGAAAACTCAAGAAAGGAAGAGATATCACTCTTTGAAGTATTTCTGTGTTGTGTGCTTCCCATAAAATTACAAACTACGTAAGGCACTTATAGATTTCCTATGCCCTGCACTGTCCGCCCTCTAAAAGTCTGCAGTGTGCCAGCTCATTTGAATTTCAAAACGTCTGTCAAAAATCATTTAAAGAAAGTGTGAAATGAACAAAGAAACAGTCATTCTGTCCTCACTTTGTGTGTGACAAGGGTGAGGCCCTGCCTGTTTGTTTTCCACCTTAATCCTTATGATTCAAATTGCATTTTATTCAGCTTAATCCACCCTGAGAATATACAGACAAGTGACAGGGAATCAACACTTTTTAAATCCCAGGGATGAACGTTGCTGTCCAGGTAAAGTTAATGCTGCAGAGAGAGGGAGCGTGTGTGTGTACGTGTGTGTGTGCGCGTGTGTGTGTGTGTGTGTGTGTGTGTGTGTGTGTGTGTGTGTGTGTGTGTGTGTGTGTGTGTGTGTGTGTGTGTGTGTGTGTGTGTGAGTGTGCGCCTTTCCCCCGTCGATTCCACAGCTTCTTATCCAACTTAGCCATCACTAAACCCCTTTCTCTCCTCATTTTCTTAACATGGAGCGAGCATTGTGTGGGTCTGGCAGGACACAGAGGCAAAGGCCCGCCTAATTCATGGGGTAAATTAGTGGAGATAAGGCCTGAGTCAGTACCTCCAGCCTCCCATAGATCCCTCGGGGCAGGCTCTTAAGGAGCTTAGTAAAAGCCTGTCGTATGAAGACATGACATGGAGCTGGCTAAATGGGCTACGTTGGAGTGTCTTCCATCAACCTAATATTCGTACAGTGTGTGGGTCACTGTCGTTCAAGCTTTAATCCCATTCAATTTATTCAGTCTTGGTTATTAATTCAGGGTTTGAGGAAAATACGACTCTGTGTTGTCGAAAGGTGAAAGAGACTGTTTATTAGTGAGGCTGCAAAGCAGGCTGACACAACACTGAGGCCCACTCATAAGAGCATGTTGTGTATGAGTGTATGCCCCCAAATCAATAATGAATGCTAGTTTACGCATAGTAAAAGAACAAGAAAGAACTCCTCCAGAGTCACTGGGTCACCATACGCTGGGGAAACAATTAGAGGCTTCCTCACGCTGCACAGATCCGCAGCTTTCTTTTCTTTTTTTTTCTGAGCTGCACGCATTTTGTTAATTTTTCTCTGGGGTCCAGCAGCATGTCCGCGCCGCCTGTTGAGAAATTACAGACACCAGCCACAGAGTCTCTTCCAGCCAGGACTACAAAAGGCCATGACAGGCGCCCTGTGATGTATGTGAGGCTGTGTGAAGTGGAAAGCATGGTGACGGATAGGACACCAGCCTTGTGTGTGTGTGTGTGTGTGTGTGTGTGTGTGTGTGTGTTAACCTCATAATACTGACAGATTACAGATTTAAATATTTTAAATCTCATGGAGCACATGCTGCTGGTGATGATGAAGAGAGTGGAAATGACTGCCGTAATGCAGGAGATTAATAGAGATCCTTCCTCTCTTTCTCACTCAAACACACACACACACACACACACACACACTCCACTGCTATCGGTCGACTGATGTATCCTCACAGACCTTTGTACTCTTGTTTCAAATTACAGCTGCTTCATACTCTTTTGTATCGTCTCCTCTTTGCTCTTTAACCAAATCAGGGCTGACATTGAGTCTAGCTACGGTGTCATGCTGCTTCTTTTTTCTTCCTTTCTCAAGGCAAGTTGTAAATAATGTAGAAGCGTTTATTTATAACCTTTTTAAAAATCTGTTTTTAGGCAGACTCTCCCAGACTTTTCGCATGTATTTGTCACAGTACACAGAGAAGGCATTAGGCACAGATGTGAGTTATTCTAAGCTCTGGCTGGCTGAGGTATCGCTTGTTTAGATTTTATTTTTCAGCACAGTATTTTGCCTGCTGCGAATCCTGCAGAACAAAGGAAACATTATGTGTACTATAAACGCAAAGCACTGGATTGAGGGTAAAAAAGATGCTTGTTTTGTCCATGTGTTGACTACATTTTTCTTTTTGATAGAATTTTTGAGATACTGTCGTCCAAATTCTGCCTCTGCAGCCCCGTCCCGCTAGATATTTGACAAGCTCTTCATAAAAGCAAATGATATATCCTTTATTTGTTCCTGCTTGTGTTTATATTTATTCCGTGGATTTTTATCTCTTTAAATCTGTTCCAAAATCTTCTCTGCCCTGCCAGGGATACAAGACAGAAAAAACTAAATCCCCTTCTTTTTAAGCCTTTGTTTGTTTGGCCTAAAAAGTACAGGTTTGGAAGATTTTCTCTCAAAAACAGCCAAATAATGCAGTGAAATGAGTGTTTTAATTCTAATTGAGAGATTTCACTGACCAGGAGAGGAGAGGCCATTTAAACCCCCAAACATTCAAACACTGGCAAAGACTTGTCCTCATTTCTTTAGAGTCAGATCAGTCTCTTTCTTCTCTGATGCTCACGTTTTCTGCCTTCCACATCCCATGCACATGCAAATCAGGTCGACTGACTCGGAGTTGCCTGTAGGTATGAAAGTGAGTGTGAAAAGATGTGTGTATGCCTTTTGATGAATGTCCTGTCGTAGCTTCAGTCACCTTAGCGGTAACATACGAGTAAAGCAGAATACGGCTCAGTAAATAGAAAGCAGCCAAATATAATCAATTTATAGTTTGGTGATTGAAAGTGTGGAGGCTTCTTAAACGTTCCCTGAAGATACTGTAAACCTTAAAAAGACAGTGCTCGCTTTAGGACTGGTTGGTTTTGGTGCTTACATGTGGACCTGCTCCTGACTGCAGTCTATTTATATCTTTGCCAGCTTGGCATTACTTCCTGATAGCCTTTGAGGACAGAGAAATTCCTCCATCAAGCTCAGGGCCCATCTGTGCCCATATTCCTCCCAAAAGGAGCCGTCCTCCACAATTAGAGCTTTCTTCCAACGATACCATCATCGTGCCATCACTCTGTGTAAGAACAGGCTCCAGGAAATTGACTTGATATTAATCTGACAGAATTACCAAGAAAGGAAATTAGAGTGGGGGAATTTTCTCTGAAACTGATTGTGTTTTAAAGGCGAGATGCACACTTAACATCCCTCTTAAAACCTGAACAACACAACATTTCGCTTATTGATTCTTTGAAATATCCCGTGACTGTACATTTTAAGCCTCCAAATCCAAACAGGTTTTGACTTGATGCATTCTCTTTGAGTTTCCGCGGCTCATTACATTGATACAGATCCAGATTCACCTGAAAATCTAGGTCATTACAGAAATAGCTGTGTTGCTAACTCTCCCAAGATGGCAGCTCTGATGAATTGGCGGCTGTAGGTCAGTATGACAATGGTTAAGGGGTAAAAATGTTGGAAGAAGAGAGGGATTGGAGTTTTATCTTCTTGGTTTTTGAACCAGGAAAAGTTTATTTTCCAGAGAGTTTGTTGATGTGGGTGAACACATAAGACCAGAGGCTACCTCTAGGCGCTTTTCTGATCCTTTAAGTAGCACAGATTTAAGGGTTTTGCTATGACTGCCCAAATTATTTCCTCCAAAATCCATAATCGTATGTAATTTCAAGGGTGATGCATTTATGTAGGATGCAGTTTGAACTCTGATTATTAATATTCTGTGTTTCTGTGTGCTTGAAGGGACATTTTAGCCCATTTAAAGTGCCTCATCTCTTGAGTCACTACAAGAGGAAGGTGGATTTGTGATGAGAGACTCCAGAGTTGTAGCCTTTCCTCCCGGTCCTTTCAGTCTGCGCCCACAGTGAGCTTCAGCCCGGTTTAAGTACAGGTGTTGAATGACATAATAGTGGTGGGCAGTTGGGTTCCTGAAGCTGAAGAGTGAAATGATGCTGTTGGATCAAAATGGTTCTGTGAGAGTAGCAGGAATGGAGAGGGGGATCAGAGAGGATAAGAGCAAGGACAGAGGAAGAGGTGAGATTGAAAAGAAACAAGAGGAAAATGGTTACGTTGGAGAAAGGTAAGCCTGGATAAGCCTTTTGACAACTGAGCTCTGGGCTGGGCAAAAGCCAGTCAAAAAAAAGAAGGGGAATCTGCTAAGTTTGTTTTATTCATGCTGTGGACAACTACAGCTCTACTATCTATTTTTCACAGCCGTGCGCAAACAACAGGCAGAATACAAATAACGCACAGTTGTATCCCAGAGTTTTTCTGCTTTCCTGCTTTTATGTGAAGTTTTCTTTTTTTTTTTTTTTTTTTTGATGGAGCCAGAGCTCTCTGCCATGTTGAAAATTACTAAATGATTCAACGTTTTCTGACACTCCAGAATTTACAGGCATTCTCATCTCTTATTCTCTTTAATCACATCCTCTTTCAGTCCAAACCTGCTTCACACACATCGCATGCATTTGAAATTCTACTGAAGCCCTAACTCCAAAGCAAACAGTGACAATAAGCATTTATTGTTGAAGCCTTTTGGAAGCCTGGCACAGAGTAATATGTTAACTAATGGGGTGTCTAATGCAGTTATTTGCTGTTGCAGCCGAAGAATAGCAATTTTACCAAACTGCGTATTGAATTTAAATTCTTCAGCTTTTTCTTGGTTCATATCTCCTGAATCTGAAATGAGAAGTTGAAAGGAAAAGAATTGTGTATTTCACTGGCAAAAGGCATCAGAACTGTGAGATAAATTTCAGGAGGTCTTCTAAATGGGTGCACATAATTTAACTGGATTGGTGCGGGACTAATGTTGAAAAATTACCTAAAGGAATGTCATTAGCAGAAGTACAGTGCACACACTCTCCCAACTGCACCCAGAGACTCCTCAGGGTTCATTCTAATGATACCCATGTGATTTATCCAGCAGATCCATGATCAGCGTGTAAAAAAGGGGCTCCAGAATTGACCTATTAAGCCGTAATTCTGCTTTTGTGTCCTACTGTGCTTTGTTCAAAGGGAGACATTAAGAAGCACCAATGAGGAAACCTTATCACAAAAGACGTCGGAAATGTGACATATTTCCTCGGGGATATTTGTGCTTTGTGTGTTGGTGGCCCACTTTTCCTCCATATTGATGCTTTGGTGCACACGAATAGCAAACAGCTGCATCACATGGGAAGGTCTTTTCAGTTGAATCCATTAGAGCAGAGAACTTGAGAGACGCCATTGATGAAATGTTTACACTTCTGCGTTGGATTGTTCGGCACAGAATGAGAAGAACTCATCCAATTGGGTTAAATGAAGATCCTCAGTTTCCCTTTTAATCCGGGACTTGCACCCTGTACCAGCGCAAAACAAAAGCTGCTAAAGATAAGACCAAAACAGTCGAGCATGGATATAGTTTTGAATGGCTCATGGAGGATATTTATGTAATCTGGGGGCACCAGGGCTGACTCAAACCCGACTCAGAGCTGCTGTTGCAGAGAGAGGCCCAAGGACAGTAGCAAATTTTCTAAATCCCTGGTAGACACTGAAAGTTAAGACATGCAGTGTTACAATAAAACAAAGCTCAACCCATTTATCTGAGAATCCCACACAACCCCTGGCCCAGATTTACAGCCCCGAGCATCCACAGCTACCAAATCTTCTGGCATCCACTGCCGCAGATATTGACGGGCAGAGAGAGAGGATCCCACCGAGGAATTCAGAGCTGGAGGGACTCACTCTGCGAAAACATGAGCTGTCCCTAAATGATTCTGAATCAAACACCAAAAGTGTATGATATCAACTGTTATGTGCTGTAATCATACTTTAAATTAAGAGAAATTGTTTCTCATTGATTTTCCTCTCTTTCTCTGAACTTGTCTGTCGTGTATTTGCTGCTACGTGGCATTAAGAGTTTATGGATTGTTTGACAAAGCCTGGGCTTTGATGAGCATTTGTAGCCTCCAGAGACAGAACACAGCCGCTATTCCATCAAGAGCAAAATACCTGTTTGAAAACAAATAAAAACAGCCCCCCTCTCATCATTAGATCTAAAGCACTTAATCCTGCACACCGGCAGCTCCGCTCTTCCTCTGAAACCTTCGCTTTGTATCTATCACGTATGGATTTCCTGCGTGGAGTTTGTCTGCATACAAAGTTACCTTTGGAGTGAGCGGGGCGTCTTCGACATCACAACACTCTTTTGGTTACTGCAAGGTTGCGAAGGCAAATACTTTTCAGTTATTCAGAGGGTAAAACAGAAATCTGTAAAGACAGAAATGGAAAAATGTTGCTTTGGGAAAAAAGGAGTATTAGTTGTTTTGACGAATGTCTTTGTCCAAAAAACAACTTAGAAGCAGGTGAGTTGTGTTTCTTTTGTAGAAAAGCTAAAGCTGCCAAGGGGCCGGTGCGAGTAAACTTCTTTTTGACTTTCAAAAATAGGAGTTGAAATGTGTAAATGCATTTTTATTTTCAATTTTCTATATATATATATATATATATATATATATATATATATATATATATATATATATATATATATATATATATGTAATTAAGAGGAGAGCAGGAAACAGGCACCAAAGGGCTGAGGGTCAAGGATCAGAGAGTGAAATCTCATTAAGATTTAGTGGGGACTCCACCAACTGAGCTAGACCAACTCATACACATTTTCCACCAAGTGTTTCAGTTTGGTTCATCTGGGTATGGCACATATTTTTTGACTAATCCAAGGACAGATCCCTAAATGACTATTTTTTGGGACCCTTACATTGGGGTGTCTGACTAAACCAAACCAATCCCAAAAAGTGGAGCTCAGCACTACAGACTATTGATTAGTCAAAGAATCGTTACTTTCTGTGTTAGTGCCGTGTATTTCTCCTCGCAGCACACAGCCTTCTCTAAAACAAAGCTTGATTGCACTTTTTAACAAAGAGCCACATGGAAATCACAAAGAACATGAATAGCTGGATATCTCTCATTTTTGCTCTTTGTTTCCTGTGCCACATTTTTATTTATTTTCAGGGTACATTGTGTCGCTCTGCTACGGAAGTGATGCAGCTATCAGCATCTGGCTTATACACTGCCTACCGCATGGTTGGCTTTGAAAACACATACATGATCAGGCTTTACCGATCCAACCCATGCCAAACTGTACTGATCCAAACTGGACCGCTCAGTGGAAACTAGGGCTGAACGATTTTGGAAAATAGTCTAATTGCGATTCTTTTAAACCAATATTGCGATTGTGATTTAGCATACAATTTTAGGAGGGATGTTTTTCTTCTGCATTGTTCACTTAACACAAGTTTTAAGTCATTTTATAGTATGACTAGCACAACAAAAGATATTGTTAACATCTAAACAAGTCTTTTTTTACATTTCTTAATTGAAAAAGAAAAAGGAACACTCTAAAATTTACCAACCTCCAGTTGTCAGTTAGGGTAACAAACCATACAGAATAAAGTTATCAAGGGGTATGCAATCTACTGGATGGATCTTTGTAGCTTACAGGGGGTTTTTTTGCCCAAAAAAGAAACAGCATTTTGACTTTTGATGGTTTTAAGGGAGAACAAGTATAAGTTACTGTATTCCCTCCAGATCTGTGTACATGAAACTTTTTTTTTTTCTAATTCTAGCCTTTGCGATTTGAAAATTGCATTCTATTACATTGCGATGTCGGTTTAAAAACTGATTAATTGTTCAGGAAACAGGGCTTAACCGAGTTGAGTCCCCTCCACTTACTCAGCAGCAGCAACAGACATGACTGGACTGACTAATCTGCCAATAAAATGATGAACCTCAAACAATACTACTCTGCATTAACAGTGTGAGAGTGATGCCTCTGATATTTATGACTTTCACACAGAATTTGTAATGCTTGGTTATATTTATGAGGGCTTATAAATGACTAAAGGACCAGATTTTAGGAGTCAAATGGCCCAATTCAACCTTAGGACAAGCCTCTGAATGGTTCTGATTTAAATTGTTGTGGTTTGTTGTTGTCATATCAGCAATCCTAAAGTAAAAGCATGATTTTATTTCTGCCATGTGTAAATTTTCTCTGGATTTATCTTTTTTTTTTTTTTTTTTTTTTTTTTTTACTGCCAACTCATAAAGCATGAAAAGCCCAACACAAAACATCCTCCCACGCACATAACCATAAAGTGAGACACGCCTTCCCGCCAAGCACTGATGCTAACCAGGCTTTCTGCTCAGCACAGGGGTAAATATTGGTAATAGGTTATGTGCCATTGTGGCTTTTAGGGCTATTTGCGTATGCTGTGGGGCCTTGTCGCATGAAATTTTACAGCTGTCATGGAGGCATTTTCATTTTTTTTGTGTTTGCTCTTTGCTGAAGCTCCAAGGCTAAAACACCCAACAATAGCCCCGCTGTTCCGTCTCATCTAAGTTCATGCCTGCTAAAAAGAACATAAAACTGTGCTCCCTCTGCGAGCCCCTGCTAGCTGCAGTCGTATCGGCACAGTTCAGGCACAGAGGAATAGTTTTCAAAGTGTCACCGTTTAGGGCATGGTTTGGATGTCAGCAGCTAAATGAATAAATAATGTGCCCTCAAGTTTCATTTGATGTTGCAGGATCTGATCTGATCTGACTTTTCACTCAAGCTAGCTAACATCCAGATGTTGGAGGAAAAGCATTTTTTCTCCCTCAGGTTACTAATGCAACATGGAGTAGGGAAGATGTTTGCAGTCGTTTCAGCGACAGAAAGACAGTTTAAAGGAGACAGATGAGGGGGAATGATCTAGAAATGTTGAAGGGAGTGTAAATCCGGATGCATCATCACAAACTGTGTGTGTACACTATCTACAGTATGTGTTGTCAATGCTCTGGGAAGCCAGATGAAGTACCTTACTGAGCAAGTTGTGTGCAGATTTTGAGGAAGTACAGACAACCCTAGGCCAAATTTGCCTGCAGTGTTTGGACATGACCTACTTCTATGTGTGCAGACATTAATGTGGTGCTCTTCTCTGTTTTAACTACATAAAGTGGATTTTAATTCATCCAGAGCTTTCCTTTTGCAGAGTCTCTGTGCTAACTGCAGCATTATTGATGTCAGAATGAATGCAAAACTTTGTGTAAAATATTGTGAATTTCACCAAAGTGGTTGCAACCCATATGTGAGGCGCCTTGCTTTTTAACCTTGACTAACCCGCAATGAGCCGCAGTGTCTGACCATGTGTGTGCTCAGTACCGTGGTGGTTCACACTTGTCTCATGGACTTGGTAATGCCTGTGTGTGTGTTTGAATAATGTCCTGCAGGAGACACTCTAAGTGCAACGTCTAGGACTCAGGCGTCAGCAGTAATATCAGGGCAACCTCTCCTCTCCCTCCCTCTCTCCTCTGTGTGCAATGGCATGGGGATATTACAGCATTAGAACGCATGAATTATGGCCATATTGTTCGCTCAATGTCAGGGGATGTCGGGCGTGCTTGTGGTACCCTCGCAGCTTCAGAGAAAAGGCAGAGCCAGAGACACAGAGTTAGAAATATTTTAGATCCTGTGTACACTGTTTTGGGTAAATTTAAGAAAATTTAAGGGATAATACTGTATTGGATTAAAGAGCAGCTTTTGTCTCAGACAGTTTGAGGCAGCTCCCCTGTTTGATCATAAAGCTGCTATGCCATCATACAGCCACATATGGCTCAATCCTTGCATTTCCCAAAGACAGGCAGCGAGATAAAAAAAGAAAAAAGACCAACGGGTGCAATAACATAGGATGCATTACCTAATAGATTTGGCAGAAATACAGAGTTCAGGGCGGTCTGATAAAGCTGGGTTACAGTACTTTAATCAATCACTAAGAACACGAGCCAATTTAGGAAGAAGCCTGACATTCAAGATAGGCTTTCAGACAGGATTAGAAATAGTGAATGGAGAGGAGACATATCAGCCAGGGCGAGCCGAAAGGACCGTTGTCAGGGGACACTTTTCCTCCCTCCATGTGTGATATTGAGGCACGTCCCTTCCTCTTTCTGCCCCCCCTCTTTCATATTTGGAAAGTCACATTCTGTCTTTCTCTCTGGCCTTGCCCCATAGTTACTCTTTTTTCTTCTTCAGAGAATGCAGATGAGTGTTTGTAACGACTCAGTGTTTGGTGCCTCTGCTGTTTACCCTCTCCCTTCAAGAAAGGGCACTGTCATTTAAAATGTCCCTCGGAGCTCATCATCATCATCTGGATTCTCTGGCCTGTCTAATAATATCTTGAATATCAATGTGAGCATGCGACGAGCAAAACGGGATGACTGCTTTGCTAAACAGACGATCGAGAGTGTCACTGGAGGAAAAGCAGCTGCTTTCATTTCCCTCCAGGACATTTCTGTGGTCTTTTTGTTACCTAGCTACACAAATTTACCCTTGTTATCTAATCTTCCACACTTTGTAGCAAGTGGTCACCAATCTTTGTCCAATTTAGGGATAAATCTGGCTCTATCCTCAAATTTTGAAATGAAAACAGCTTTTTTTCCAAAGCTTTCAGATCCCCTGAAGAGAAAATCTAGGCCTTTTGCTCCACCCCTGCAGCCTGAGCGGGATCAATGGGGAAGGCAGCCAGGGGCTGTGATGGTGCCGGATAAGGGGGTGGTTCAACTGTGGTGATTGATATCACCTCACTAATCCCTGTACATCTCCTCTAAATCCACCTGGCTGGAGCTCTGAATGAGCCTGTAATGTGATGAATTAAGATGTTAATGCCCCATATTTACATTCCAGATTGTCATATGTTTAAATGTAGATTATGTATTTTTGGGCCAAATCCCATCCACTGGAAGCAGTCAGGATTATGCTTTTATGATACTCTGTTGCTTTTGACATGCAAATACCTGTGGTCAAGCTTTCATGATGCAAGTAATTGTGTAAAGGACAGATTTTGGCCAATATGGTTAAAGAACCATCAATGTTGTTTGTGATTTACTTTGGTATGTGCATTTCTGTTACATGTACATCTTTTTTTAGAATCTGTAGTTGTTGGAGGCAGTTGTGGGTGTGCATCACTAGTATCCACAACAAATCCCCCCCGGAGGTCTTTAGGGATGTCCTGGATAAAATGAGTTACTGAGAAATTAGCAAGCCTATCCCTGTCACAAGGAAGGGTCAAATTTGAGGTCTCATAAAGGTACCAGCTATTGAGACAAAGAAAAAAGCTGCTGCCCCCTACAGGGTAGGGTCCCATGGCAGCATGGACTCACTGAAGCCTTTGTCTGGGCTGCCAAAAACAGCATTGAAAGCGACAGACATTAACACTTCACAGGTGCTGTTACACTGGATCTGGTTATGGAGAAGGTGCCAGTTTCCATGGCAGAGAAAACCAACCAGCATCAAAGTCAGTTCTTCTAAAATTTGACAAGCAATATTACATGTCCAGAAAACCTTTTTTAAAATGAATGGAATGAAAAATGATTTGTGTTAAAACCTGTTAAAGGCTCGATAGTCCACCCTGTTCCTCTTGTCATGGAAAGGGTCGCCACCATCCAAGTCCAGCGAACGATTTAATCCAAACATTAAAAATACAGATTAAATATGAGGCTTAAACATTTTATATCCAAGAAGGAAGAGGGAACTTTCTGTAAAGTTAAATAAAATATTTTCATGTGATGATTTGGGCTCTTATGGGAGCTTCTTTGCTTTAGCAGTCAGCCTCAAGTGGACACTCGAGGAACTGCAGCTTTATGCTCTTTAGTCTCAGCTTGATTTTTTCACATCAGGTATCGATCTGATCCAGCCCCTCAAAGCTGTACCTTGTATTGGTGGGAAGAGGCCAATCCATGGTGCCGATCTAGGCCACCTGCTCTTTGATTTTTTTTTTTTTTTTACTGGCGTTCCTGGCTACTTGACTGGGAATGTTACCTCTGATGCACTTTCTTTCTTTTTTTTTTTTTTTTTTTTTCATATTTTATGCTGCATTACCAATGACAGGGTATAAAAGTTTACAGATGAATAGTAATTTCTGTATATTCTGAAGTATTTTTTTTGCTAAACTGCTGGTAAACATTCAAATATTTCATAGCTTAAATACATATTAACTTCAGCAATTTTTATATTCATTTTTTTCTTTTACCCAAAATATTACAAGTCTTACCCATAGACTGTATATAGAGTGGACAGGGTGGCTCCGCCATTTATCATTGTACGGTTTTGAAGCCAAAATACTCCCGTCACAGGCGCAGCTATTGGTAGCAGTTGCAGTCAGAGTCCGTGCAGTAGAGACGATGAGGGATTCTGGGAGGATCTGAGTGGACAAAAATCATAATAATAGTAATATTTTTTTTTTTTGAGAGTCTAATCACTTCCTGACTCTACCTCCCGACATATTTCACAATCCCCGAAAAAAATACACGAGAACGGCAGCTGTCAATCATTGTTAAACCTTATGTAAAGCCTAGTTTTTAACCTTGTATAACTAATGGAAACAAATCTTTTCAGAAAAAAAGAGTACTTGAATACAAGACAGCCAAATGATATCTTCAAATCACCACAACAATCAGAGATGAGAAACATTTCTACGAGGAGTATTAATTTTTTAAAGTTTGACCACAGCCCATATGGAAAGTCTGGAAAGCTGGATTTTTTAATCTATACTGCAGCCAGCCACCAGGGGGAGCAGTCTCTGTGGAGACCTCACTTCGAGCTGAGCAAGCTGACGTCCCTTTTTTTTTTTTTTTTTTTTTAATACAGCCTATGGTCTTATACCACACTAGAGCATATAGGTTATTATTTAACATTCCTATCGGATTGGTATCAGTATCGGTCTATACCCAAAGCCTTGGTATCAGTATCGGTACCTCAACCAGAAAAGTTGGATCGGTGCATCCCTATCTGAGGTTCCTGCTTTGATTCAGCTTAATAAAATGTTCTAATTGTTCTGCTGTTAATTTTGATCTGCTTTATGTAAACATGGTACCTTAGAAAAAACAGGCCTTGTCCAAAATAAACCCATGTTACAGGCCAAAACAAATGTTTCAGCATACTCTTATTCTGAAATGTCAAAGGTCTCATGTCGTAGAGTCCTTCTGAATATTAAAGCCCTATTAATGACTTTAACACCCCGTATTAAGGGCTGATGAAGGCCATGTGGCACAACATGTGTTTGCTTGGTCTTTGTTTACGCTGACGATGAAGGTCACCCCCTCATTAGCGCAGCAGCATCTTTTTTTGATGTTGTGATATACATAGTAATCAAGTGTGGCTCGCATCGCTGTTTACTGCTGACCTTTAGTTAAAAGCACATCACTGTCGGGTCGGTTCAAAACTTAATTATGCTTCTATAAGACTGCAGGCAGCATGTACAGTGGACAGAGCACATTTAATCTGTTGTCATTAGGCTATAGTAACCCTGTGCTCATGCTGTAAATGGGACTCACAACATAATGCTCATGAATCCATTATGTCTTCATTCTCATATAAAAAAAGATGCTGTGGGTTTTTTTCTGTGTCAAGCGCACTCGTGTACATCTCGTTTTTCAGCTGTGTATTCAGAAATTCTGCTTGTCACACAACAATACACTTTGGCACCTCTCACTTCTCTGCAACTACCCGGCATTTGCATGTCAATGGCATCATTCTACCACTGTGCTTTTGGCATTTGTGAATACCCGGTGAGGAAGCCAGCTAGTCAGCGTCTTTGAAAAGAAAACATCAGAATAATGTGTTGGGCGTTGCTTCATTCATTAACATGTTATTTTCTCCCAAAAAACATCCTGTTGACTTAATTGATCATCCATCAGAATTAAGAGACACTCAGACATATGCTAAAGGATGGTTTTGAGTGTACATGCAGCATTTCAAAGTCTCGGGGGAAGGTGAAGTTACCAAAGCAGCAAAGACACCAAAAAAGCACACTGTGATACTTTTAGTTCAGGACAAATTCATTACTTCCTGTTGTGACATTAAACTAGCAGTCTTACTCCATATTTTACCTGAATGTGGAGTTTCTCTGTGTTTGCACATTACTGTAACTGCTGCAAATGCTAAGGAACCCAGTGCATTATTACCTCATTAATTTTACAGGCAGCATCTGGGTCACGTCTCTGCTTGCTATATGTACGTGTGGTTCTATGCAGCTCTTTCACACCCAATGATAAAGCTGACCTTTCAATTTTCTCTGAGAACTGCAGCCTACTTACCTTGAATTAAAGCTGTTATTTAGCTTATTAGGCCATGGGAAGATTCATTTTCTCAGCACACTTACAGTGAATCGTAGAACAGCAAGCACATACTCGTACACATACGAATGCACAAGGCTATTACTTTTCACAGCCCAAGCCCGACAGCACTCATTTTATTCTTGGGGAAAAAAAAAAATTAATTAACGTCACATTCTTCTGGACAAGTTGATCTGAATTTTTAATCTCGGTCTGCAGAAAAACATATTTCAAAATGCAGTGGATGAAAGCGGTGAATTAAATGCACTGAGAGCGGGGCTTCATTGCTTTTTGAAATGGTGCATAGCTAAGTGTTGTCCTCAGGATGATCAGCTCTTCAAAGGCCTGGCTTTGTATGCTTTATGAGGATACTTCTGTTTGTGTTCTAGCATCTCTAATGGGAGGTTGGTGTGTGGCGGGGACACGACAACCAAAATAACTAATTTTCTTTATCCCTTTAAAAGAGAATGTCCGCCAAATTGTAGACGTTACTGCATGCTAAATTACCCTCATAATCCCATTGTAAGATGTATACTCTACAAGATTCATTGCAAAGACAATCTAAATCTTGCTAAATCTTGTAATTGTCAGAATAACTCTTGCTTAGAGGAACATTTTGTTCTTTTTAAATAATTACTCAGCAATGTGGGTTACACTTAGTTGTATTTCTACGTTTAATTCTGGCTCTGCAAATAGTGACTCAGGCCAAGGACGCCTGTATGCTCTCTTTAACCCAGAGCAGAAGAGTCAATACTAGCCATAGGAGCTGATCTGTCTTAGATTTTATAATGCAGTGCCAATGAACTTGGAGCCCTGATTGTGAGGGATCGACTCCCTGTTGTAATTACCACCCAGACCTCAATTAACTCACAGTAAACCCTCAGTTCAACTCTATATGTTTGTGAAGTGTTAATAGCTGCTCTAAGAGAAATGTTTCCCCCACTGCCTCCTCTGTCAATTCTTGGGTGCAGTTAATCCCCTCAGATCAATATTCAATGCACGGCATATTGTTGGATACATTACTTTAAATGACAAACATTATGCATTCAATACAGAGTTTAAAAAGGAAATAACCTATTTATACCGAATGATACCCTCATTAATCTTAAAGCACAATCAATCAGTGTAAAAGTGAGTGAGCTTTCTTCCCCGACAGTAACTCTGATAACTGTCCCAGAGCTCCATGACAGCCAGCATTTAGAGCAAAGAGAGCAGCAGGACTAACACACAGCAGCTCCTTGAAGTGATTGTCATAAACTTTGATTTGCTTTATATACGTAGTGGCATGCCAGCGCTGTTCAGGTTCCTTGCACTTGCCTGAATTTTATTAGGGATGCATCCCAGAAGGCTAAAAATCCATCCTTCTTTCCACTGTAAGCCAGAAATTGATGTTAGTGCTGCCATGTTATACGTGCTATCCTCACAGTGGAGGAGATGAGAGGAGGTGTTTGAAATATCTGCTGAATTCTCCTCGGTAAACCTCAGTGTATACTCTCTCTAGGAATTCAATCATGTTTCAGGTATGTTGACCAGGTCTAATCAAATCTGTTGGATGCGCTCCCGCGCAGGTATGGGAGGATTCAACCATCAGCTTGGATCAGAGTATTGGGAAACACATCCTTGATGTTAATGAATACATGAAACACCTGCTTCAATCCATTACTTACACTTATGTGCTGAAACACCTGCTAAAACTGTGTTTTAAAGAGGACTTTACACCAACTCAGAGCTATGTGTCAAACCTATGCTTCAGTTGGTGCAACCCCTAAATGTAAATAGTGCCTTAACTCCATCCTTGATTGCAAAATGTTAAAAAAAATCAGGCTAAGTTAAACTTCTGTGTAGCAGATGGTGCAAAGGTACTCAGACTCACGTTGAACAGTTTTGGAATTGGACCTTGGGTTTATTGTAGTTACAGCTAATATCTCGTCCTGCATTAATCTTTTGTCTTCAAGCCTCAACTGGCAATGCTGCACTTTTTTGGGGTCTTTTGGAAAGAAAAAAATGTTCAGCTTGAGATATCTCGATACCTGTCGATCTCATGTATTGAATCAAAGCCACCCTGGGGCATTTATTGATTGATTGGTGATCATCTCCTCCAGTCATTCACGTTTTCAGTTTCAGAGCACATTTTCTGCTGTTTGCCCAACCTCGTAAACTTTATGAGAAAATGACAGAATAACAAATAGTACATTAATGTGAAACACCAGCTGCACAGGAATAATGGATCAAGACTTGGTATCAGCAGATTTCCAATAGAAAAAAATAACATATAGAGATTGTGGACTGAAAATGCTCATCAGGACATCCCTGGTTTCAGCCCTAAAGGCCCAAGAATCCACAGAGCAATTATTTTAATGTTGTTCTCATGCAGATTAAAGCATAATAGTATTTAGACTTTCCAGTTCCAGTTACCACTGTGTGTCCTATTAGCAACTGTATTGTCTAAATCTACGTTAAAACAGACGTTATTTAATGTAGTGGTTGAAAGAAAAAAAAGGAATGAATGTGCCCCTTAACTAATCGTGAAAGACTTAAAACTCATCTGACTGTAGAGCCAGTAGAGCTCATAAACCTAAAGAAAGAAAATAGATTTTCATTCCTCTTCGTGAAAGTGTTTATGAGACTGAGAAGCTCTTCTTTTTCGTCAGAGAGCCTGTTTTGACACTATTTTTGGAAACACTTACATGTTCCTCCGCCTCTTTCTTTTTTACTCTATTTGTGTTAATCCAGTTTTCCAGCCTATTTACTGCAGATTAAACAAACTGGTTGATCTCAAAGATGATTAGTTGATTAGGCCTGCAATGGCCTAGTGACGTCACACAGAGCCATCTTAGATCGGGAATTAAACTGTGTGCCTCATGTACAGGACCTTGTTTTAAAAGTGGGTGCATCAGGTCATATCTCACTCTTTCTTTCCTGTTTGCTACTCTATCTGCTCTCTTATCACCTGAATAACAACATTAAAAAGTCGGCCTGAAGAATCAGTCGAATTGAAACTGACATCCCAATATGATAGAAAACAATTTTCAAATCACAGAGGCTGCAATTTAATTTAAAAAAAAAAAGTTTCATGTACACAGACCTGAAGGGAATAAAGTTACTTGTACTTGTTCTTCCTGAAAACCAGCAAAAGTCAATATGCTTTTTTGTCTGGCAGAAAAACCATTGAGCTACATAGATCTGTACAGTAGAGTATTTCTGAGTGCTTTTTTCCTTTTTTAATTAAAAAGTGCAGGACAGAATTGTTTATATGTTGATGGTATCATTTGTCATGTTGGTCATTCTATAGAATGACTTAGTGCTTCTGTTCAGTGAATAATGCAAAAGATAAAAGTTCCCCCTGAAAAATTGCATGTTAAATCGTAATTGCATTATTGGTTCAAAACTATCACAATTAGATTATTTTTCACTATTGTTCAGCCCTATAAAAAAGCCACAGTCTTATTCTCATGTTTTCAGAGATGAAGGAGGTTACAGGCAGATCTTGCTGCCATGCTAGCAGCTCTTTGAGGTTGAGCTAAAGTGCATCAGTTTCAAGTTGAAGACTTGCAAGCATGCTACCTAGCTAACAAAGATGACATTTAGGGTTTTTGGTGCCTCATCTACTTAGTTTTGCTTTCTTTTTTAGTTTGACACGCTGAAAAAACCGAGATGGTCATTTTTAAATTCTAGATATTTCTACAAAACAGTGATTACACTCAATAAAGGAAAAGTCTTCACCCAATTTTATTGCATACCATGCTGTCCAGATATTTTTTTTATTTTCATATTTGTCTTTGTTTTAAGTGTGTCAGGGTTTGTACGGACCAGTTGAAACCACTGACCAAGCCACTACTGGAATAATGCTGCTAGTGTGAAAATGTTACAGTTCATAATTTATTTATTTGCTTTTTTTACCATTTATAAAATATAAAGAAAATATAAAATATTAATCCAGTGAGATGTAGTCTGTTTATTTGCGTCATGGTCAGCCATGTGATCACATTAAAAACACAACAAAAGGCATCTTCATCTTGTTCTTTCCTCAGCATCACTTCAGGGCTGCGTTGGCAGGGTGATAGAAATCACACACCAAACACTGTCAAGAGAACAGATCCCACCCTGCAAACGGCATCTGTGGGAGGCTAGATAATGAGTATGCCATGTGTAAAGCCTTAATGTGTTTACATACGGCTAGATTAGAGACGGACCCAATACTTGGCCCTGCGGTTTCTCAAAGAATCCCTGTGGGCTGCTTGAGTGATTAGCTACTTTGAGTTTTTTTTTTTTTTTTTCTGTGGGAGTGTCTAGTGGGACTGTGCAGTGGATCAATAAGAGTTAAGATGATGAACTGTTGGGGAAATTTCTTTATTTATCATTTCTTAAATGTAACCTACTCATTCCTTTCTTATCTAATTAAGTCAGTTAGCTTTGATTAATATCCTCGTACCCCCACGTATTGTTTCACACATCGTATTAGTGGCTTAACTCTATCTGACACTCTGAGGCATGCTCACCCAGTCAAGAGAAGGAGAGGCAGAATGGATTTAAGAAAGGCTCCAGTGCTTCGACTTGCAGCTTTAAGACTCTTAGATCAAATCTGTCCCTATCATTTTACTCCTGAAGAGCAAACAGTTGTTTCAAGCACCGTCAGCAGTTAAGAGAATAGCCATTATTTATTTGCTGTGCAGCCAAAGAATTCATCTCAACATGCGCTCACCTGGAATCTGTCTTTATTTGGCCTGCCCCGCTCACCTCGCCTTGTTTCCTCGGCCGTTTGCCTGGTAATGATACTCGAGGCGGCACTCATCCGGCAGCCAGGAGAAGAGGTGGAGACACGGAGCTTAGCAGGCGGACGCAGCAGCAGCGCCCACCATCTTTTCTCGCCGTCTTTCTTTAAAAAATATGTCAGCATCACCGTGGTGATTAGCAGTCAGAATGTGCTGCGTCTTTGTCCTTGATTTAAAGCCAAATCTCCTAAGTAATGACGACTGCACAGGCTTCTGTGTCTGATGGAAGAAAGCAACGCAAAAGGAGAGGAAGAGTGGGCCCTCATCCCTGGCTGTTATCTTTGCACTGGTTCCCAGCAGGAGCCTTATGAAGCCTTGGTTCAGTTTTGACATTTAGTGAATGCAGTTTCTGAAACATGTCAATCTCCTTGATTTGATACGGCGTGCTGTTGTTCATGGAGCAGAGGAGCTCATAAGAGGAGCGTGCCTGTGAGAGGAGACCAGCAGTGTGTGAGCACGTTCTTTATTGATTTTGCTTGTTGGAATCCATGTTTGGCTATTTGAAATAAACACGTGTAAGCAGACAATTACAGATCTATTCTTTTCACATTATTGACACACGCAGAACCAAAGAGCAATCCTATCACAAGCTGTGCTCATCTCAAAATGGAGCCTTCTTTCTAGAACGTAAGGACTAAATGAAGTTTTTGCCGCCGGCTCTCACATTTTAATGAGTTCAGGCAAGGTAACAGCCCGGGTACATAAGTTTCTGTCTTCTGCTTCCTGTCTCTTATTGTCTCTATAATGGCACATTCAGCCTGTGTTATAATGTACCAGCAGCAGAAGCATTTGTAATCAGTGATTACACTGTCTCAGGTCAGGACGGCTCACTTCATTTGGAGTTAGATGTTGCGCAGGACTAATGCAGCTCTGTGAATGCCTTTGTTGCAGACTGGCTACTATAATAACAGAGTGGAGAGAGAGTCAGAAGCTCCATCCACTCAGAACTCTTATTGGTTCCTTTTTTATCAGAGTCCATTCAGCCTCTCTCTAAGGGATGTCAGGGCGTAGGAGTACATTTGGCTCTGAGCTTAGACTTTTATTGCAATGCAGAGATCTCTTTGCTGTAGGAGAACAAAGAGGGCTCTACAGTAAAGGACAAAAATAAAGCAGAATAAATCTGTGTGATTTCCTCTAAATATGGGATCTGTGCCTAGACAAACTTTTGAATATTAATGGGTTGTGATTGTACCTGTATGTCCGATTAATCAGGGAGCGGAAAATTGGGGAGGAGGGTGTTTAATGGCGTGTACTTGGTGGATTGCCGTCTTGCATTACGGGCTAATAACCTCCCTTAGACTCACAGCAACAGCCCCCCTCCTCCCCCCTTCCTCCTTCACCCTCCTCCTTCTCCCTCCCACCTCCATCACTCCAGTTGTATTTATTATGGGCTGCAAGGCCACGGTGATGAGACGATCAATATTTCTGGGATGATGAGGGAGAACTCATGCAATATCTCTCTCCCTCTGTTCCTCCCTTGGCAGTGCTTCAGCAGGTAGAGAGATCAAAGCAGAGAGGACCTCTGAGATGCTGTTGGAGGGGAGACTGATGAAGTCCTCTGCGCCGCGTGTCCTCTAAACACACACACTCCATCACACTGTCCCATGTCCTTGCTATGTCCTGATTAGAAAGTTTGACCTGATGCATTTTATCTTGGCTAGAATTAGTGTTTTCCGACAGCGTGTGCACAGATCTAAACAGGACCGGCTTCAGTCGGAATGTAGATTAAATTTCTTGTTGCATGTTTGTGTGTCTGTGGGGGAAGGCCCCCTTCTTACCATCCAGTGGGCCGATGGCTTTCTTTGTCTGGAGGATCAATATGCAGAACTTTTCACCAGCAGAAGTCATAATGGAAAATAAAATTTCTAATTAAGTGGGAACAGTATTTCTGAAAAGGGATCACAAAGTGGTTGTTGGTCACCGGGGGCCTTTTTTAGTCCTGTGGTAATTTAACCGGGTTTCCGGTTTAAATAGTAAAGCAGAGTTAATTTGTTCCAGTTGAAGAGATCTGCAATGAATACAAGATTAATGAATGTGATAGAGTTGTAAAGTTCAAAGGGAGTGTTTCCCCAGTCTGTGCTCTCATTTTATTTCTCTGTATCCCAATTGTTAGTAAATATGGAAACAAAAGACAGATAATGTAATCACCTCATGGGTTTCTTTTACTGCCCAAAGTTTGAATATAAAAACAGCTAAGAGAGACTGTCCAGACTCTTAGATTTTTTCTTCTACAGGGCAGAATACTTAAAGGGAAACTCCATTTTTTTGACACCTGGACCTTATTTATTGGTGTGTGCATGCTCATATACTCACTCAGACAAACATCGTGCAGCTCGGAGTCCTTCAGAAGTTATTTAGATCCAACCGATTTCAGCCGCACTTAGCAGGGGCCACGGCAAGGGAGCTTCAGCGCGGGACATAATCTCTGCAAAATCGCTCATTTCGGCTATATTTTTTCATCCATCACTAACCATCATTATCACAAACACAGTCCTCTTCTGGTGCCATAGGCGAACACTGTCCACAAGCACACCACCAGTTTGCATTGAGTCGTGGACGTGCTCCTGTTTGTTGTACTCGAGCCAGCTCTTCGTCTCTCTCCCTCTGCATCCTTTTTTCATGGAGCTCCTCGTCCGTGTACTCAGGCTCAAACCGGTATGGACAACCGTCAAACGTTTGTTTACCAGGTCAGCTCTGGATCAGCTGACCCACCTGAAGACGATAGACAAGCTGACTTTATGATAACATTGGCGATGGTTGATAAAATATAGCCGAAATTAGCGATTTTGCAGAGATTATGTCCCGCGCTGAAGCTCCCTTGCCGTGGCCCCCGCTAAGTGCGGCTTAAATCGGTTGGATCTAAATAACTTCTGAAGGACTCCGAGCTGCACGATGTTTGTATGAGTGAGTATATGAGCATGCACACACCTATATATAAGACCCAGGTGAAAAAAACGGAGTTGCCCTTTAATATCCCAAGCGTCAAGGCTGTGAACAGGGAAAAGAGGCAAGTTTTAGGCACTCTGCCTTGACAAGGACATAGCAATATATTCATACATACTATGCCATATCATGTAATCCACCATGGGATGCCAGATTCACAGTACAGTTTTTAACCATTTGTTTTTTGATATTCTGGGTAATGTTTGAGTGGTGGGCTGTTTTATTTTGCCTTTTCTATTTCTCTCTTGACCACTCAAAGCACCGTTATATAGCATCTTAAATTACAACCAACCATTGATTTTACATGGATTAATACTAGGGATGCGACGATCCAACTTTTGTCCAATACCGATACCGATACCGATACCGATACCAATTCCTGGGCTTTGGTATCAACCCATACCGATACCAGTGTAAATTGATAACCTGCATGCCCTACTATGGGGTAAGACTGGTAATGTTTTGGGTAAAAGGCAAAAAATGAGTGTTTAGAATTACTGAAATTAATATTTATTTAAACTGTGAAATTTATGTTTACCAGCAAAAAATCTTCAAAATGTACACAAGTTATTCTCAAATGTAAAATTTTATACCCTGTTGACTGGTAATGCAGCAAAAAATAAAGCAAGTGCATCAGAGGCAACATTTCAAATCAAGGAGCCAAGAGCAATGGTACAGAAAAAAAAAGGCATAGAGCAGTTTGCCTGGATAGGCAACATGGCTCTCTTCCCATCGATACTGATCCAGCTTTGAGGGGCACTGATACACCAATAACCGAAACCACCGATCGGTATTGGTGCATCCCTAATTGATACTTGGTATTACAGATGGAATTCGGTCGGTACCTATAAAAGTATCAAATTCAGTGCCCATCCCTAACCAGCACAAGCAGGTGGATATAAACCTGCGAGGAGGACCAAGCTTTGGCCACATATAGCAAAATGTGACGTTTGACTAGGGGTGCACCGATCACAATTTTCTGGCTGATAACCGATCTTTAAAAAGCCTGACCTGCCGATACCAATTTTCATTTTTTATTTTTATAACTGACAGCATATTCCCTCAATGTTCCAATCTTATTTCATTGAAAATCATTAAACAATACCTGTGACACAATACAATCTTTATGTTTTAACCTAACCAATAAAGTGTCCTGAGTTGTAGGTCTCAGAGCAAAAAGCAACAATGGCTGGCTGGCAGACCTTCCTGAAGGCATATCAGACCAGTTTCATAAGTAAGGATGAGCTGATCACCATTGTTCACTGTAGACACTCTAGTGTTGAGTTTAGCTGTGTTAAAAGAATGGTGCTTGGTTTGACTGCTTTCTGACAAAGACAACAACATCTACCTACTTCTGCACCCAGCTCCTTCCACTCCCAAAGGCTCTCCTTTTTCTCAAATATTTTACATTTCTTTGATTCACAGGTATAACTACTGTACAGATTTAAAGTTTGTTAAATTTTTTGTATCATATTAAGAAGTCTTCCCAACATTTAATCACAGATAAACTGTAAATAGTTGTGGCAGCATCCAGACAAATTGAGCAGATATGTGTAAACAAGTCTCCAGCACCTTTAAAACAGCGTGGTAAACTGCAGCCCATTAAATGACCCTAGCATTTAATCAACACCCCTATAATAGCTGAACATAAAAACCTTGTGCTGGTAGGATTTATTGCAATGATGTGGCATTACACAGTATTAATTTTTAGCTAGGTGATGCTTAGAACCAAGCAGCTGAGCATGTTATGTAAGGGCTTGTATTTTGTGGTGTTTGTCAATGTTTTCCTCCTTCAGCTGTGTGTTTTCTTACAGTAAAGAGGTCAAGCTGAGTTCAAGTTTTTCACTCATGCTGAGGCTAAACATGCTGTTGTCGATACTGTGCACTTGTTCTGGTATCAAAAGCAAACAGGAAGGAAACACTTTTATCAATATAGTTTCTTTACATGTGTGCATGTGGCAGTAATATATATGCCAGCTTTTCAGAGATCCCGGTAAGCAGGGAAGGGACTTTGTCAGTATGACTTCTTCCAGCATATCAAAGCCTTCGCCAGCCCTTGGCCCCCCAGCAATGCATGCTTTTTACTCCCCAGATTGGATATGGATGGTTTTTCATGTATTATCACTTAGCAGGTGCTTGGTGTGCTAAAGTCTCTGAGCTGAATTACACAGCACCACACACTTCATTCACACATGTATCAGTGAGGGTGGGCTCATGTGCAGTATTTACAATACGTCTGGATGTGTTTCTGATATAAAGTGAGGGTCTCCATGTACGATAAGTCTCTCTGCTCTGATGCGAGGCTGCAGCAAAGGGGAATAGCTGCCAAGCGATAACAGCACCTCCAGGAACGTCAGGATTGCTTTCTCTCAGTGGTTAGTGGCCCGCTGACGGCTGCTGATACATTATAAATCATTTACACAGTCATTTTGGAATGCAATATCCTCCTCTAAATGCTGGCTTTTCTTCTCCATTGTTATTAGAGCGAATACTGCAGCAGGCGCACAAGGCTGAGGGGGACCCTAAGCCACAGAAATTGAAAATTGATCAGGCAGTGTGTGAAGGTGTTGTCACTGGCACCAGAGCTCTACCTAGGGACTGTTGATTAGCATTTACAGAGGTGACACGAGAGGCCTCCTGTGGCTTCATCTTGCCTCTGTTGATTCCAGACTGTGATCTGTTATTGGATGTAAAAGAGAGAAAATTTTATATAAAAACTACTTTGCTCCAAAGGAAAATGAAAGCAAAATACTGCAAGACATTAAAAGGGCTCTTTTTTATCATTATATGACATGTCCTTGCTACATTTCTTTCTCTCTGTTTCACAAGTGCTTCACCTGTAAATTTGGCTTTTCATTTGAACATGGAAATAGGTCTTTGTCTCCATAATAAATCCCTCTACTCATACAGGCTTCTGGTTTCTGTCTCCCTCACTTTTTAAACGTAGTGATGGAAAACCAAATCCCTCTTTCTTTAAAAAAAAAACTACATTCAGAAGTCATTCTGAAGTTATTATGTCGTTCCAGTCTGAGAAAGTGATGTCTTCCGAACTTTCTGCCTCTTATATACAAAATTCCTCTCTTCTTCTTACTTTTCCTCGTCTGCGCAGGGAGGAAATTTTAAGCCATTTAAACTTCATTTGTCTGATTCAGGCAGCAGAAAACTTTTACGAGCTTCTGATAAACTTTCCAGTGCATACTTGATTGAATGAGGACAGTTGATTT
The DNA here is from genome assembly GCF_033239565.1 of Halichoeres trimaculatus. Classification (NCBI taxonomy): domain Eukaryota; kingdom Metazoa; phylum Chordata; class Actinopteri; order Labriformes; family Labridae; genus Halichoeres; species Halichoeres trimaculatus. The sequence goes on from NW_027437185.1 coordinate 17,147,749, forward strand.
GGTCCCCTGTCTCTTGGATTGGAGTTTATGTGAAAGGGATTTTTAAAGAGGCTGGTTTGAACAGAAGCAATGGGATGAACAAGCAAAACTGTTTTATCATAAAACCCTTTTTATAACACAGACTTGAAAAATCTAACGTCTTTTTACCATTAATGCATTTACTATTCTTTAAACGAGAGACCAATTACCTCCTGACAGATGATGTTAAGCACATTGCACTTCTTATTAGCATTATTAGGCATATCTTGATAAGTTGCCCAACAATTAATTACAATATCCAAGTCAAAGGCAGGTTCTGAATATGTGGATTGATGATCCTCCTGAGAGCTCTGTCATGTTTATGTGGGCTGTTTTATGTCACGGCAGAAAAGGACTCCACAAGTCAATAAAAATGACGGAGTAAAAACGGGAGCAAACTGGTGTGCTGTCAGGGAAATATCATTAATTTTCCTGTCCTCTTCTTTTTTCTCTTGCAGCACGGGATAGAGGATCTGACGAGGACGCTGAGTAAGGACCTCACTGCAGAAAGGAGGCACATCTCTGTGGCTGTTTCTCCTCGCCTGTAGGCCGACAGGCTCCACTATCCCAGCTGATGACTGTCCCAGAGGTGTTTGGACTGCAGGGCTGAGCGGGAGGCCTTCGTGTGTGTGTTTGCTGTGGGGGGAGTCCCTGCGTGTATGTTGGTCACTTGCAGTTGCACACGCTCACAAGGACCATGTGGTTTTCCCCAAGGAGAAGTTGCCCCTCCTCGCAGAACTGGCACGGTGCCCACTGTTGCACTGATTTCAGCGTGTCCTTGTGGGTATTAAGCTTTTGCTGGTGCTTCGCGGCCCTCAGAGGTCAGAACTTCCACCCCACTGTGAACACACAGTACGGGAAACTCCGAGGGGTGAGGGTGCCACTCCCTAGTGAGATTCTGGGCCCGGTGGATCAGTATCTTGGGGTTCCTTATGCGGCCTCCCCGGTGGGAGAAAAACGCTTCATGCCCCCTGAACCTCCGTCCTCCTGGTCAGGGATCAAGAACGCCACTCACTTTGCTCCCGTGTGCCCGCAAAACATCCACAATGCTGTGCCAGAGATCATGATGCCAATATGGTTCACCTTCAACCTGGATATAGTTACCACATACATTCAGGATCAACACGAGGATTGTCTTTATCTAAACATCTATGTTCCCACTGAGGATGGTGAGTGTGTGGAGTAAACAGGATGGAAACCAAACTCTCCTGATCTCTCTGTCTTCCTCTTCTCTCTGCCTTTCTGTCTTTTCTCTTAAATTTTATGTCACCTCTGTGTTTTTGCGCGGAGCATGACCTGTTGTCTGGCGCATGCTGTGTCCGTGTCCATCATCTCAACTTCCCATCTTGACTTGATCTCCCATTTTAGCCTTTTCATCAACTCTCCCCTTCCATGCCACTGTTAGAGGTTCCTCTTTTGATGACTAAATGATCTATTAATGGGACTGAACACAAATTACAAAAAAATCTAATCAGACAACGAGCAGATTGGAAATACTCGGTGCACCTTCCTACCCTCACTGTCTTGACTGTTCTGGGGATATTAGCTATTTGCAATTAGCAGCCTGCCTCATAAGTGAATGAAATACGACTGTAGGGTTGGTGAAATATTCTGTCTGGTACACGAGAGGCCTGTGGCATCAGCCTGACCTATGTAAGACCCTTTACTCTCCTTTTCTTTTTCATATGTGTGTCCTTGCATGAAGCCTAAAAAACAAGACCAGGCTTTGTGCAAAAGGCAGACACAGATTGGGCTCTACCATGGCGAAATACATCACGAGTTTTAAATTACCAGATATTGACTTTTATAAATAAGCCCATTGTTTCACCACTTGAAGGAGACCCACACAGGAAAACAGGCTCTGAGACTGTAAATAACACTTTCATTCATCCGATTACAAAACTTTGGGAATCTTGCCTCTCTGCCTTCTGTGTGGCTGTAATGGGTCTTAAATAGAAGTGCATGTGAATATGGGCTTCCTGTGTCCCAGGATGCAGCAAATTCATTCCACCATTTTGGAATATTTCTGCAGCAACACCCCAGTTACTCTCTCAACAGGTCCTCTGTTGTTCTTGTTGTTTATGATGACTGGGAGGGCGGGAGGATGAGGAGAAGGAGGAGGAGGAGCAGGGAAAGAGGGTGAAGAAGGGGGACTGACTCAGTCTTGAGTTGTTGCATGTTACATGCGATCTTTTTTCCAGAGCTCTCTGTTATTTTGTAGTTTTTCCATTCATTTTACAGTCAAAAGAATATCCAAGGAATGTGCCAGGAAACCCAACAAGAAAATGTGTAGAAAAGGAGGTATGTAACAAAACAAAGTGAATGCAAAGAAAAGAAAAGAAAAACCAACACTGGAACGAGAGAGAGGAAATGAAAGAGTGAAAGAGAGAGGAGAGTGATGGGTGCATCCTTCCAAAGCTGCCAATATCATCACCTATCAACTCCTGAATCAGAGTGCTAATTGGAATGAACGTGGGACTTGTGACTCAGATCAACCTTGACATGAGTGAGAAAGAAGAGTGAGTAGGTTTGATGTGTTGTATGCATGAACGTGTGTGTGAGCGTGTGTGTGTGTGTGTGTGTGTGTGTGTGTGTGTGTGTGTGTGAGTGTGTGGTGTATGTGTGTGTCTGAGAGCTGAAGTGTGGTTGTTCTATGACAGGGAGATGAGATGCAAGTCCCTGAATAAATAATGATGTTTTGTGGAGCAGTAGAGTGCTATCTATGTTATTTCATTTTACATAATTGTATGGCTTCTTTTCATATCATGTGCAATACTCTTTGATTTAAACACATCTGCTGATTAAATCAGACGCACAAGTGCTGCTTGAACATAAAACTGCTAGACTTTGTATGCAAAGAACTTTGCTGCTCTGACGGCACTTGAGACGGCAGCTTATTAGAAATATTTGTCAAACCCGACACCTGAAAGCGTCTGAGCCTCAGACGTTGATTAAATTTACACTAAAAAGTGACGGGCCGCCTATCTCTCTCCTAAATTTATTATTCAGAACGGTTCAAACAAAGGATGGTGGGTGTATTTTATTGGAATGACAGCTTTCATCTATCCATGTGGTTAATGATAAAACCCACAGCCACAGAGAAACATGGGGCAATTTCATTAGCAGCCGTTAAAATCTCACAACGAAGCGCTAATTTTTCCAAACACCCCGGAAGGCACTAGAGGACCTCGTGAGTCGCCTCGAGCCTGATCCGGCGCATATCTCGCTGCACAGTTAAGATTCTGCTTCAGCTTGGAGACCTCTGCTGTTGATTTCCACGGAGGCAGAAGGCAGCTATTGGCCTCTCTCTGCGCACTCACACATTCGGCTTTGGTAAACCAATTTTGTTCGAGACAGACTGGCCCTCAAGGCACTTCTGCTTCTGAATTAGTCCCAGTTGTGGAATACACACAGAAATATCTCTTTAATATTCCCCTTCCACTTGGAATTTTTCAATTATCTTCCCCATGTTTGGTAATGAGAAAATGGTTTATCATAACTTTCATATGTTGGTTTTGTTACACATTATTGTGCAGAGAGATGAATGTTGCATAGTTCCTCTGTTGCTCTAAACACAAAGGTTGCAATTTTCAGACTCGCTGGCTCTTTTTATTTCAATTGCACTGCTTCTCCTAATCTTGGCTTATGTTGAATTAGCAGTGCAAATGAAGCATAATTTATCCTTCTTAGGCAATGTAGAAAGCAACCTCTGAAGCATACTTTGTGTATGCTTAAATGTTTCCAGCTCTGAGGTAAAAGTCTTGTATTGCTTATTCAGAGCGAACTGTAAAACAGTTTAACAGTTCATCAGCCCTCTCATCTCAAAGGTTTTAATAAGTGTTGTTTCATTTTTGGGATCTGTGCTGTAAAACTGTTTGTACTAACAGGAAATGTGTGTTCCAGCTTTTGAAATGAGACCTGTATAATTCAGTAGAGTCATACACACTGAGCTTATTCAGTAACAATAACACCTCCGCTTCCAATTTTACAATCTCTATCTGTATGAATGTGGTTCCTCTGGAGGAAAGGAGTGATTAATTTTCAGAAAGTATAGTATTTGACTCTTGATGAAATGGTTGCATGATTGTTGCCAGGCAACAGTATGCAGCTGTGTGTCAGAGGCAGAGTAAATGGGCCTCTTAGCTTGCTCGAAGCACCTTTGTTGCAATTGTGATACCTATCAAGTGAGGAAAAATGCATCACCCATCAACCCCCGTCAAATGAATCACACCTGATCTTAGTGAGATTCTTCTGTTTTATGAGACAAGATGTTACTGTGTGATGATTTGTGCAGCGTAGAGCAAATATGAAAGACATTCTGCACTTCAGGGTAAAAGAAGTATTGCACCATACACTTACAGGAGATTTTCTGCTTTTATTTTTTTCTCTGATACAAATTGGTTGACTTGAGTCTTGGTGGAAGACAAGAAACTTTGCATTTTAAAACATATTATTAAGGGTTTCCCCCAGGTTTTTTTGAAACCTTAGACTTTTATAAATTATTTATTCAGCACAAAAATAATTTAGCTATATCTAAAGACAAGCCATGCTTCGCAGCCGTGCTGAGCTCTATTTTTTTTATTAAATTCATTTATCAGGCTGATACACATACTACATTTTTATACCAAAAATTATACACTGGAGTGTAATAGTGAAACAATCATATTCACTCATAGTGGTTAAAGTAGAAAGTGAAGTTAAAGAAGATAAATGGTGATCATTTGTAATGATGCACACTCTGGTCACCCTTACCTATGTCACTGCCCTCATTGTGGCACCCCATTCTGAAAGTCTGGACACGCCCCTGCACAGAGGCATATAGCAACACTGGTAATAGTGGTAATAAAGCTAACAGACTCTCAGGTTTGTTCAACAGAAGCTAAAGGAAAACTCCTCTGTTGAATTTTTAAGAATGAAGGAAGAGATAGACAAACTGCAATGTCTGCTCCAAAGAGAGCAGAAAGGTGACTCCTGTTGGAGTGGGAGGAGGATTAATGATCAGCTGGTGCGTAAAGTGTGCCACTGGATTCACAGTGCTGATTGTCATTACAGTCTACACAAACTGATCAGGATGAGGCTTAAAGTAAATATAAACCACACAGAGTGACAGGGGGAACTACCGCTCATGCTGACTTTATACACAGATATAAACATTGTGATGCAACGAAGAAAACAAAAGTTTACTCTGTACTCTGCGACTCACAGAATATTTCTGGTGTGACTTGCATCATTACAGCATATAAAGCACAGAGCTAGATGATAACATGTATCTGTAAACACTGATCAATGATCAAAGTAAGGGGGTGATCGATTTTCTCCACAAACTGTGTGTCTTATGTGAGCATCAGAGAGAGCTGAGAATTGTAAACTCCAAAGACCTGCCTGAGCTGTGTCTCTTATTGGTTTTGACCATGATATGATCCTACCATGAGTGTGAGTTTAAGTCAAGGCAGTTTTGGTTTCATGTACAAAAGCCCTGTACAGGAAACATTTGGGAAAAAAAAAGATCATACTTCTGAAGGCATGACGGCTTTTATTTTGTGCGCCACAGTCATTTACATGTAGAGAAAAACATGTATTCAGTGCAATTTTCCAGCTTTGATAAACATTGTTCTGCCCACTAGCACCTCACGGTTAACATAGAAGTAAGTACAGCAGAAATAACTGTTCCTTACTCTGCCTTCTTTCCATTTGTTTTAGCATATGATTGAGGGCTTTATTAGCCTAGCCTTGCCTATTGGTACACTCCACTGTACAGCAGGAGATAACCATGGTTGAAAACAGATTACAGTTAACCATAGGGATTTGTGGGTAAAAGTCATTTACTTAGCACCAACATCCAGTAAGTAACATCCATCCAGGTGTTGGGTGTTGTGATGTAACATGCAAAAGGTCAGCTCATTATCCTGCTTATTACCAGACTCAAGCTGTCACAATAACGTGTATTGACAATAACTGCCTTTAGAGGAAATGAAATGTTGATATCACACTGAAAATGATTATATGATAATACCAAGCAGCAACCTCGGGTCTAAAAATATCAGACAATGCGGAAGTGCTAAAAGCTCCTGTTTCTGGAGTGTCCGCTTGAGGCTGGCTCCAGAAATACCGGACGCCACATACACACCAAGCCAAAAAAAAAGCTGTTTTCATGGCAGAAATAAACATGTTTACAGCCTGGTTAAAAAAAGAAAAGATCTCCTGTCTGAATTGCTAGATTCACCATCAGCACACACTGTAAAGGGGGCTGAGTTTTGTTCTAATTCTGCAGTTTATAGGTTACTAAGATTGAGAGTTCACCCAATCACAGTTCAGCTCACGTGACTGATGGGTGTCCTACGTAGATACTCGAAGCCTGTGTCTCTTGCAAAATGGCTGTGACAGCCTCAAAAATCCATTTCAGAAACAGACGGGTGACATCAAGGAAACTGTGTGCATTGATTATATGGTCAATGGGTAATACCAGCAATACCACGTAAATAGTTTGATAGTTTTCTGCTGGTTCTTTTCAACTTAATTTCCCTCATCAGTCCGGCACTCATTCATTCAATCAATGAATCAATCAATGAATCAATCAATTAATGAATCAATCTTTATTTTTGTAGCTACAAAACAAAGCAAACCTTATTTCAAGACACTTTCCAAAAACATCAACAGGTCTAGACCCATTGACGCTAGTAAAATCTTAGACACCAAACATCAAGACAAGATAGGAAGCCTTGTCTTATCTTATTTTGTCTTATCTATGTAAGGGCATGGCTGACGCTTGACAGTTAAGCACTGAGGGTAATTTGCAAAAGCTAAAAGCCTCAACTCCACCTCTTTACCTCATCTTAAATTAGACAAATCTAGGAAGAGTCAAGGTTTTAATAATCAATCAGTTGAAATCATTGGTGTACAGAATCTTAACAGAAGCTGTCTCAGTAGTTTGCCATTAACAGTGTTATCTGACACCTACCCAGTACCACGTCCAAGGACCAAAATTTACTGTACTGAAGTTTTACTCTCATGGCTTATGGTCTGGTTTTCCTTTGTGAGTCATAAAAGCAATTGGTATTAATTCCAGTCTATTTTTTTAGCATGCCAGAAACTTCTCACTGTAGCTTTAAGGTTATAGTTTTGTCTATGGATCCTGCTTGGCATTGTGTCGAGAAACCCCATAATTTGCTGTTACAGAGACAAGACTCGTCTTCTGCTGTTTTATTAGAGGAAAGCCTTTAAATCACACACGTTACCCTGACAAATAAAAAAGACTCTTTCAAAAAGAAACCAGCGGCCTCAGACAGAATGTAGATAGTCTTTCTCTGTGTGGTCTAGTCAGATTTTCACTGACTAGACTGTTATTTAAATCCAGTCCTTTTTATGTCTATGTCCAATATGTCCTATGAGTGAGGTCCCGTGGAGGTGGTCAGATGTGTGAGATCAGCATTGTGGCTGATCTGTCTCTCTGTGGAGCACACATACAGAGTAGTGTTGGAGATGCAGGGGCTGATGCCTTGGCTCTAACTCTCAGTCATTTTCTCTGCTCTGAGTCAGAGTGAATGAAGTGAAGAGGGGGGTAATGATGTGCAGGGACACAGCAAAGCACTATTCAACCTCAGAGTGCTAGACTAGCTGGAGATGGGTCAATTTTGTGAGGACAAACCCTGATGAGGTCAATCTTTATCTTTAAGAGAGGTTTACATTGTTAAATTGATTGACAATCTTTATAAGAGATCAGTTAAATCACATCCTTTTGATGGGATCTTCATCGAGGCAGCTTTGATGATACGCTGCACTCAGTGTGCTGCGTGCTGCCTGTGTATACAATATGCACATCATTTCTACAGGGTTTTACTGCATGTCTTTCACTGCTTGTAGCTCGCTTGTAAAGCTTGTCCTCAGAGTCCTTCATACTGGTCTCACTGAATAAAACAGGTTCTGAAAGCGCTCTGAGATCAACCTTCCTGACTCCCTAAATTCATCCCTCATCATGAGTCTATTTGAGATAAGTGTGCAGAAATCTGTTATACATTTTGGCTTGATTTGGACCACTCGACTATCATTCTTATGCAGCCCTCACAGGCAGCAGGCTGCCATGTGTTACACAGCCCGGTGCCAGTGCTGAACAGCCCGATCGGTTGCCAAACCTGTAGATTAACTACCCCAGCAGAAACATTGGACATATTTTCCTCTTACCAGATGACCTCCAGATGCTAGAGAGCTGTAAAAACTGCAAAAGAGCCCCAATCCTAGTTAGACTGCGTCTGGGCCTTTGCAGACAGTAACACACCATGCTAATCCCGTTCGTTGGCCGACTCAACCCTGCCTTGGGGAAGGAGGGGCTACTCCCTGAGTGCTGCCGAGGAAATCTGTTCGCCAAGCAGACAGCACAAAAACTTTCCAAGAAGACAAGAACAAATATTGGCTTGAGCGATTTTGAAAACAGAGCAGATGTCCACTTTTTTCCCACAGAAAATTTCTTCTATAATCGCTTATGATCGTCTATCAGCGACTGTGGATGACCCGAGTGAGAGGAGGCTGCAATCAGACAGCAGCACATCCAGCCACACTGACTTGAGATGCAAGACACAACCCAAGCAGGAAGTTCCCATTCAGAGGCCTCCTGCTGCTGTGCTGTCCAGCTTCCCCAGTCAATCCAAGGCTCAATATCACTGTTCTGTTCTTTGTTTACCCCAATCTGAAAGGAGAGGACACAGCCTGTGGAGTCCTAATGCCCTGTTAAAGAGGAAATATCATTTATTTGTTGTCTCCTGTGTTTGTGTTAGCTTAGAATGGAAGTATTTAAACCTGAATTACTATAAAATCCTCACCCTTAAAGGCTTTAATGTTTCATGGCTGTTTCACACAAAACAGTAGTTTTACTTCACTTGCAACATGCTCTTCAGCTATTTAGGTTCATGATGTTTGAGTCAGGGGACTTTTACATCACACAAGTAAAAATTTTGCGCAGTTAAAAAAAAAAGTCTTACTATATGCACTATTTTCACTGGATAGGTATTACCTGGGAACTTCTGTTTGGTGTACGTTATCCCCTAAAGTCAGGGTTTGTTGAGGCTTCCTCTTCAGCAAAAGTCTTTAATTTGGCTGACTGTCCTGATCGGAAACAGAGAGACATTGCATGAGATCCAGCTTGTCTCTGGCAGAAAGAATCACACTTCATAACATACAGCCTGCAGGGAATTTATACAAAGAACATCCAATAAACATCCACTAAAAAAAATGCATTTAAAACTTGAGAACATACCATAGAACGCTTATAAGTTTTTGTCACATAAAGCTTGTAAGCTACCACACTAAATAGCAGTTTGAATCAGGCTCAGTCAGTTTGACATTCTGTACAACATGGTGCCTCATATGTGAATAAGCATCACTGCTTTAATGTGAACTCACTGTTAGCACAACAAAGGTCATCACACTGCTCATTTTAAAAACAATATAAAATGTCCCCAAATGAATGCTGAAAAACCAGTCTTCCCTCTGATTAATTTTTTTACACTTCTGGATCTTTGGATCAATTTGAGTAAGCACTCACTGTGAACAGGTCGCTATCAAAGTGTTAAAGAGAGCTTTTTTTTCCTGGCAACTAATAATATTCTAGATTCCTGTCAATATAGAAAACAATCTGATCTGAATCTCCATCTAACCGCCCTGTCACCCACATTTACCAACCCATGTCAATATCATACTGCACCAGACCTAGAGTTAGAGAGTTAGCTAGTGAAGCAATTCTCTGTGTATTTTATTTGGTTTAATAGCCTATAGTGTGATATCAAGTAAACTGAATATATATAGATAACCCAGCTGAATTTGTCCGGTCAAAACCATGTCTTAAAATGTCCAGTCTCCATCTTTATGGTGCAGGAAATTGCTAAGACTTTCTTTAAAAATAAACTTCTGACCCAAATCATTGTGTTACTCATTCAAACCAGATTAATATCATCGGAGGACTTCTGTATGTCCTGACAAATGGTACCAAATTTGTCCGAAAATTTTGATTGAATAAGTTACAGACATGGTCGATCCACACAGGATTTAAAACTCAGCCCCCACTGCAATTATTGCAAATTATCAGAGGTCCCAAGCCAATACCAACCCCGTGTGAATAAAGCCTGAGTTTGCCATAAATTTAAGCAACATATGCTGAACATTATCTGGCTGACGCAGTCTTTTCCTTTAACGGCTAACACACTGTTAGAAAAATAACTGCTTCTTATATCAAGATGAAAAACATTCTCAATTTTTCTTTTCAAATCCAACTCTTTCAAAATATGTTTTCTATTCGAGCATTGTTTGTATCCATGTTCAGTTCTGTGCATCCCTTCTCTTCACGGCCTTTGTTGGTGCTTTGCCACATTTCCTGTTGAAACAGTGGGAAACCAACAGCAGGATGTTAATCGTGCTGTCTGTTTGCTCCTATGCATACAAACAAATTAAGGCAACCACTTATAAATACATTCCTTCATAAACAGTGTAAACATTATGCAGGATCATTTTCACTCGGAATCAGTGTGGCAGACTTCATACCTGCTTTACTTTATCTCTCTGAAATCAGTAACAGTGCATGTTCAACTGTGGCCTAACAGCAATTATTAATTAGCCTGGAGCCCTGAGATTTCATTTTCTTGGATGCGGGTTATCGTTTTGCCCCCATTATTGGAAACAAATGGTTTGTTTGGGATAAAGAGAAGAGGTAGGAGACCTCACTGTGTTAGCTTGTCACCATACCCACAATCCTGCAGCCTCTGTAAACACGTCTCTTTCTGTTATCAGACTGTAGACAGGCAGAAGGACAACTTGGCTGCCTTTTATTTGTTTAGTTTTTTTTATTTTTTTATTTTAGGGAACAGCTGACGCACAGTGTGAGTTTTGGCTGTCCTTTACCGCAGGATTACAGCTTCCTTAACCTTTTAGCTGCATTCTCCATCATTCTCTCTTATGTGTCCCTCCCAAGCTGTTCCTTAACCTCTACACAGGGAGACAGATTGAGAGAAGAGGAGACAGACAGAGAGAGTGAAAAAAGAGAAGATGAGATAGGGAGAGCAGACAGACAGGAGGAGCGACAGATCCTGGCTCTCTGAAAGAGAAAAATGGCCACCTGAGGATTAGAGACTGAATATAACTGCTCCAAATTGTCAAGGCGGCAACATTTCACATTTCACTAAGTCCCTTTCCACATTGTGACCTTTCTGATATTTAACTCCAAGGCCCATCCATTGTCAGCGAACCTTTTTTCCTGCAAAGGAAAGGCAGTTAACATTTAGCCCTTCACGTTGTATTGAGTGAATTCTGGATTCAGTCAAGAAGTCTCTAGAGCCTGAGAATAGCTGCGCTCGCTATCCGTATGTGTGTGAGTTACATACGTGTGCTGAAGTCTATTCTTGTCAAGATCTACAGTCAGCTACCATAGCGTCCTTTGTTTGCAACACAATCCTCCTGAAATGTTAAATTTCAATACCCTTTGTGTAACAAGTGAGCCCATCAAATGTGTTTTCTTTGAACCTGATTTGATAAATGCGACAGGTTTCTATTCTGCTTGTCAAAGAACATGAATAAAAGCTGTTATTCTTGATGCCGTCTGTTTTGAAGCAATGCAAATGTCGGCTCCCAGAGGCCGACCATGCACAGAGACTCATTAATTCTTTGTAGTTCCATCATAATTTCACCCTCTTGCTCTGCGGCATCACTTTAAAAGATCCAAGGTCAAATATAGGCTCTCTTGCTGAGTCACTGCAGATGTCACATGTTTGCAGCTCCTGTTATAGATCCAGCATTTGACACACAGGCTCAAAGACAACACAATTCAAAGTGACAGAGCCTCCCTGTTGACACCTGCCATCCAATCTATGCCTGTCTGAAGCATTATCACTCAATAACCTCACTGTTTTACCATGTCACCCGCACAGTGAGCGCTAAAATAACCGTTAACGTTAACAAGCCATGGAGAAGGCAGAGGAAACAGATGAAACCCCTTTGTTTGGGTTCTTGCTTTTATTCTGCTTAACATCTTTGTAGCTTCCCCAGAAGCCTGCATTAGAGAGACGTGACATCTAATGTTTTAATGACAGTTACTTCCTACACAGGGTAGATGCTCCTGACTGAGAAATGCTGCTGCTGCTGCTGCTATCAAATTGACTTAGCTTTAAAGTGCTCAACCTGACAAACTCTAAAGATACGTTAAGACTTTCAGTAACAAAGAACAAAAAAAAAAGAAAAACAGTCTTTTTCAATAGAAGTTGGTGCCACAAAGCTAAAAGCAGGTGCCTCACACAGACATTACAGCTCAAATCTTAGTAGTCAACACTTCAGTTAAGTAGTGAAGTAATAAACAGTGATACTTTTTTCATTCCCTAGCCTCTTTTTTTAAAAACAATTCATCTAGTAGAGATTCATGGCCTTGTACCAAGGCTTTACAACCCTGCGTTTCATAGCTTCTGTGCTGAAAGAAGCAAAAAGATCAAAACTAGGTAGAGTCAATCAGACTGCTAGCTGTGCAAAAAAAACTGAGTTTCTGTGGCTTGCTAACACAGGCTACAATTAGCAACTGTTAGACGTTTCAAGGTCAGCATGTTAACTGTACATCTGGTCGTTACTGGTCCGGCTGCTAAAGGACTTCAGAGTGAAAAAGAAAGAATATATTCAGATTCAATATGATTTGAAAGTCAAAGAACTCATTTTTGAGTTGTGTCTTTGTTCAAGTTTCAATGTTTTGTTTACGCATAGTCACCCCCAGAGGCACCCCCCCCCCTTCAAACACAACATCAGTGTTTAAGTGACCCTTCATTTTTGTTGCTTGGTGACTTGTGTGGAAAATAAAGGCATGAAAGCAAATCCTTTTCTAGACAGATGTTGGAACACGCAGACATTCAACAGTAACATTCAGCTAAATGAGATTACAGTTTTGGTCGTGCAAATGCAGAGGGCTTTGGAAATAACGCTGCCTCAGGTGCTTTATGAAGGATAGTTTTTAAGTAGAGGTAGAAATGCAGCAAAAGACCAATTTAACCACCCCAAAGGCCACATGATAGATTTCCACACTGTTTTGGCTTAATTTGGTTTAAGGATGTATGTTTGAGACTTGTTTAATGACTTATCCATTTCATTACATTAGCCAGCAACTCGTAAGGAAGGTTGATTCATCGTATCCTTTCTGATGCTTCACAAAGCATTATAAGCCTGTACCTTTTTCTTTACTAATACTCAGAGATTTTTCCAGAAACTTGTACCAGGGAGGTGACATAAGGTATGAATAAGGTTACAAGAAGGTTAAACTTGTTGTAGTTGTGAGTGTGAATGCTTCCTTGAAGCTACAGACTCATAGCTGCTCATTTAAACTCCACTTTCCATTTTCGTCATATAAAAAATCCAGTGGATCAACTGTGACTTAGATTTACTTGTCAATTGTACTTAAGTACAGTTTTTGTGTGTTTCTAATTGAGCCCTACTTTTTGGAGGAACTTGTTGTTTTACTCTACATTTAAAATGAAAACAGAATACTGCAGACCATAGACTGTACTCCTGTATTTCTGAATTTGGTTTGTCTAAAGAGTGTTGCCACACCTGTACAGTGTGCTTCACCATGGTTGAATGTAAAGAAAATTCATAGCTTATATTACTCAGATCAGTAATTTTATTTAGTGGTAGTTACAATGGGTTTCGAAAGAGAAGGATAAAAAAAAAGTTTTCCCACTGAGCCCACTTTTTTGTTTGTTTGTTTTTGATTCCAATTCTTTTTTAAAGTTTTCTCTGATTACTGCACACAAACTTCAACACAGCTTACAAAAATTGGAGAAAGTATGTGAATATTGAATTCTGAATAATCATAGCGTAGCAGAATGTACCTGGAGATTTTATTGAAAAAAGGGACAAAATAGATGTTTTTAAAGGTAAGCACTCTTGCACTCTAAATTGAGTAAAAAATATATTGAAAAATTTCCCTAATATTTGACCTGGAGTACCTGCACTTTGGTTTCCATAATGAGGTAGTGTACTTTGTCCACCACTGTCTAAATGTAGTTGTTGAACTGAACAAGGTCACAGCATAGACATGAACCAACAAGCTCTAAAGGCTTCTCTGCTTTGAGAGCTGGAATGTGCTCAGTAAATGTCACAACACTCAGCCTCTTACATTATGCAGTATATTCAATCTATCAATTAACAATGGATGAGGTATGGAGACACAGTGGTGCATTCATTTAAATAGAAACTGTTTAACTTGTGCCTGAGTCAGAGGGGTTTGTTATGCTTCTATCTTCCCGGCTCTGCTTTGCGCATGTATAGCTCTTTCTCTGGCTTTTTTAGGATGACTGACTCTGTGACATGAATAGGAAAAATAATATTTTAAAGACTCATTGATGGTGCTGAGACTTAGGGGAAAGTAAGGTGTAAGGTGCTTCTGTTTGGTAATTAATCATAGTTGTGTTTTGGTTGTAGTGTGAATCTAAGCTATCACAATATCAGCTCCAATTCTTGTTAAAGATGGAGCACTTTGAACTTTTGTAATCGTTAAAACACTGTAGTGATCCAGCTACTGGAGTAGCATCATGTCAAGGAATTTCATTGTTTATCTGGGGTCAGGTTCAAACTGGACACCAACAAAGCTTTCTGAGGAGCTTCAGTTGAACATGTCATATGTGTTAGTTTAAACAAGAGCCACACTTGTTAAAGAGGCTGTGAGGAGTTTGAAAGGGATCTTGAAAAAGGCCCACTTCTAGATATATGCTTAATCGTAACGCACACTTAAAAATGAGATTATCAGCGCCAATATTGCTGGTTACAGGTTATTTTAAATTGCTACTTCTTAGCTTCCAGTTCGGGTCGTCCAGGACCGGATTGATCTGTAGCACATCTAGGTCACTATGACAACACCACACCGGCTGACGAAGTTCAGAAGTGAGGAGAGATAAATCACAGATATCTGTGTTTTTCTCTGCTAAAAACGATTTCTATGACTAATTTTGTTGTGATGGTGGATGCTGGAGCCTAACTGTCAGACAGAAAAAGGACAGAAGAGCAGAAGAAAGCTAAACGAGAGAGTGATACAGCCCGAGCTAAAGGCTAATTAGCCCTTAGCTCGGGCTGCATCACTCTGTAACACAGGGGCTAAACTGTTCGTGATAATGTTCATTCCAACCCACATACAGCAGTTATTCTGCAGTGGTCTGTTCAAACTTGAGAGTCTATCAATAAAATGAAGAGTGAGGTTACGTTAGCTCTGCTTGGTAGATGACTGGCAGGACATAGGTAACCTGTATTTACTAACGTTACACATTACGGACATGTCTCAGAGCACCGAGCTGTCAGCTGCGCTAAATATAAACGGCTACTTAACTACTTACAAACTGTTTACTTGTTGTCATGTTAGCCTACAGATACGTCAGCGCACCGGGCTAACATATAGCCTGCTGCTACAACATCTGCTTGATGTCACGTTTCAAACCCCAGTGCTTTGTAACTGTACTGATAAATACCTTACCTCCGCGCGCCGTATCCAGTAAAAAGTTGTTTTGAACAAAGAAAATCCAATCTCCATTTGATTCCAAAACAAACACAGGCCTCGCTAAAAGTAATTTACAACAGTGTGCGGTGACTCCAGGCCACAAGGTAGCAAGGGAGTGCAATCAAAACAGATCCTCCTCACAGCATCTTTAAATAAACGGCTTCTGTTAGAAATGAACGCTCGTTTTATTTTAAAGATCTAGGTTCCACATCATACACAATTAATGTCATAAAATAAAGTGACATTTTATTCATGGTAATGAGGCAAATGTCACATCCTTGTGTTAAAAGTGTGTGACAAGCTAGAGATCTTTGGAAATCACAACAGTTTGTTGAATTACACTTTTAACGAAGATGAGCCCAAACTACATGAGTTTCCCTTTGGGGATTAATAAAGTATTCTATCTATCTATCTATCTATCTATCTATCTATCTATCTATCTATCTATCTATCTATCTATCTATCTATCTATCTATCTATCTATCTATCTATCTATCTATCTATCTATCTATCTATCTATCTATCTAACAGCCCTTGGAATCAGTTAATAATTTGTATTCATGCTTATGGTGATTGAAATGAAGAAAAAAGGCAGAGGTCACTACAAACATTTGATTTTCAGTATCAGGCTTTTCTCTGGAGCAAATCTGAATTCAGTGGTGCTTGATGAAAGGTCAGTTCACCACCAAAATTACAAAATTCTCCAAAAACAACATATTTCTTTGCTTGTTAGGAGATGATAGACTGTTAAATGAATTGACGGATGGATTGACCTCCTGACTATGAATCTGCATCGGCTTCCCTGCTGCTGTGGGCAACAAGATGTGATTATACGAGGATGCCAAACACTGATAGCCCTGTGTGAGTGGAAGGTCAAGAGATAACTTGTACATTACAATGTTACATGGTGTGCAGGCACCCTGGAGGGCCAGGTATTTTTACTTCATCACATGTAGCACAAGGACAACAGCATATTGCTTATTGTTTAGGGCAAAAGAAACAAGCTAAAATGGGTGCACACATCACTGAGTTTACATGATACACGCTATCTTGTGATTTATTCAGATCTCACCACCTCAAGGGTAGATTCAACCCAGTGTTCCTGCACGTGCTTCTGCTTGTACAGTGAACCCTGTTCTCCCCACGGTTTTCAGCATCATCATTTTATATTGACTATCTTAGCAGTAACCACATAGTACATTAATGCTTATTGGTCTCCTGGTCTCTGACAATAGACGCCGAAATCATAAAAGCGTCAGAAAGCTTGAGTTAAGTTTTGTATGTTGTAAAATCTATGCTCAAGAGTCATTTCTGCAATTAGATTCAAAACTTCAAACCAGATTGAAGGCTCTATAATGATACTAATTGATCACACAGCGCTCTGAATACTCAAAGATGCTTGACATGTTGTGCAAAACAGGTAAAGATGGGAGTGGAGGTCACATGTTGTAGGCCTTTTTGAAAAGGTTTTGAGTTGATAAACTGAAGATAATCCTTTAAGACTAGGGCACTGTTACACCAAATTATACTGTTGGATTTTTTTTTTTTTTAATGCTGTTTTCTGAACTGCCAGTGTGTATGACTCTTCTCCAAACATGCTATCACAAAAGACTTCTGATAAAAAAAAAACAACCTTTTCCAAGGTGTGCTTTGATTTTTTTTTGTATTTTGTTTTCTTCAGTGTTATTAAAAATGCTTGTTTTTCTCTAATTGTATAATCTGTGACTGTTAACCAGAAATGGCCTTGACTAACTGTTTGATTAAGATGTGTATTCAATGAACATTGTCACACTCTTTAGAACTGCTTGTTATTGAATTGCTTCTTTCCCATCTGTGTGTTACCAAATGTGTTATTTTGAATGTCCCTGTGCCTCTCTATGTCTCTCCCTGCTTCAACAACAGGGGCCCATGCAAAAAAACAGGGTGAGGATTTATCGGAAAACGACGGTGATGAAGACGAAGGTATTTTCCATGGTGAACAAAGATGATGCATGTTTTTTTTTTTTTTTTTTTTCTGAAAATGTCAGTTTTCTAAAAATTTATGTTTTGTTTTGTTTTTTTTTTCCTTTTTTTCTTTTCTTTCTTTCTTTTTTTTTTTAATCACAAATGCAATCATCATGCACCCCTGTCACATTACAGCCTGTAGAGTAATGTCTGTGATCAAGTGTGTGTGTGTGTGTGTGTGTGTGTGTGTGTGTGTGTGTGTGTGTGTGTGTGTGTGTGTGTGTGTGTGTGTGTGTGTGTGTGTGTGTGTGTGTGTGTGTGTGTGTGTGTGTGTGTGTGTGTGTGAGACAGAGAGCAAGAGAGGGGTAGTGTGAGCCAGGTCCTGAGCGTCTAAATTCAGCTGATAAGAGGAGTGTTAAGCTTCAGAGTCAGATGGGAATGAGTAGCTGTGGAGATAACCAGAACGAGTGGACTTATTTTAATCGCTCATGGTAACTGGACTAACTGTGACTGAAAAGGCAGAGTGAGTGGTGGAGGTGTGGCCAGCAGCTGTATGTGTGGTGATAATGGCAGAGGGAAAGTGAAGCAGCGGTGTAATATCAGCCTGTTCACCCGGCCTGCCAGCAGATTTAGATGAGGAGCGGCAGTTCAGGAGTGCTGCTGGAGAGGATTAGAGGCGAGAGGTGTAGAAAATGGGAAGTTGCTGCTCAGCAATCGCATTGTTCACTTTCCATATTTATCTTGGGATATTCCTGGCTCAGGGTGGATCTCTGCCGAGATTAGAATGAGAGACGATTCTTGTGCTGCAACAGAAACGGCTTAAGTCTCTGAATCTAAATCAAACCCTTGATATAGCCCCGCCCTTGTCTTCCTTTTGCAACAGTCAGGAAGGTGATGCAAGCATGATGCTGGGTATCAAGGTAAAGCCCTTGACTTAAACAGCTTTTGATTTTTTATTCACAGAATGAATTTCTGCACTGTTTTTTATACACAGGCACACAAGTGTCTGCCTGATTAAGACCTTAGTGAATGTTTCGGGCATTTCGCCCTTTCACTTGGCAGAAATATCGCCCCGTGTTGCCGCCTTCTTTGAACCATTAGTCTTGAGTTTTGGGACTGCTTTGCTGTGGGTCCTGTGCCGGATATTAATCCCAGCTGAAGCCCACTCGTAAGGGCTCCGTCCAGATGTTTAAGGGTTTGTAGTGAATCTCTTTCCTCTTTGCCAGTGGGCTCCTCTCTCAGACAGAATCCTCATGCTGGCCTTGATCACAGAATAGGAAGCGTTGCCATGGCACCACTTTGACACACACAAGTGTTCCTTCATTCAAGCCCAGGGCGAACTGTTGCATCTGAAGCCAAATTGCCTTCAGTTTCCTTGCTTGACTTTGCATGCATGTGTATGTTTGTCTCCCCTCAAGCAAACCCACATGTAGCCCTAAGTCCGTTCAAAATTGCTGTCAAGTGCCGATCCCTTTGTCTGGCAGGTCTTTGCGTGCGCACACAGTGGCTTGGTCTCCAAGCTGTTGTGAAAGACTAGCCTCACTGAAAATGTGACAAGTCTATTCTTTACTGAGCGCGACTAATGCTATTTACAGAGCATCACCGTAGCAGCACAATACGGTCCCAGCAGAATCTCTGCCACAGCACTGTAACTAATGCATGTGTGACAGAGGCAGCCATCAATCCCTAAGTATGATCCAGAAGATTCTCATTGTTCTGGTGACTGTGTCTGTTATGATGTGTCATGGCCCGACATATGAAACCAGTGTTCAGGGACACCCGTTTGTTTCTGTGTAATTCTCCCATGTTACCTCAGTGATAAAAAGACTCCTCTCCTCAGCCAGGGATGGCTGAGTGCACTGCAAAAACAGCACAGTCCTTGTAAGCTGTCTTACATACTGCTGCTCTCACAAGTGGCTGTGCTATTATTGCTGGTAATAGTGATCTTCAGCAGATATACAGGCTGCATTAGCAATGAAAATCAAGTTCAAGGGCAGGCAGAGTGAAAACACAAGCACAACTTCCACTCTGTCACTCCTCAGCTGATGCAACTCTCATCCACATATTCTCATTCAGCCCAGAGAGCTGCTGTCTTTCCTTTTTTCTTTCTTTTTTTTTTTTTTTTTACCCAGTGTAACCCCCTCCATCTTTCAGTCTGTTCATCTCAACATTACCATGCTGTCTCAGTTGGCACTCTGACTATCCTGGGATAATTCCCCCCTCCCTTCTCCACATTTGAGCTGCCCTTCTGCCTGCTGTAACCCTCCAGACAGGCTCTTAAATTCTATTTTAAATGACTTTCATTGGATTATAAAAAGGGTTCTCATATTCCCAAAGAAATGTAAGTAACATATGTAATTAAAAACTAATATTTTAGTTCACAATAAAAAAAAAACAGTGGAAAAGCTTGTAAAAAAAACTCAGCTGGGAGGAGATATGCAAAATAGAACATGTAGCAAGGATAAAAAAAGATGTTTTCTTTACTATAAGGCTATTTTTTATCCTTCTTCTATCTCTGTGTCGCTTCCATCTGTCCCTTTGTGTGTCCGCCTGTCCATCTGAGCAACAGTCAACCCCCTGGCTCCCTCCAAAGTGCATTCAAATTCTACGCAACACTCCCTCCAGCCACACAAGCGTGTGGGCCAAGTTGCAACGATTTACATCGGCCCACAATCAAGTCTCAATTTTTTACACAGGCTGTTATTGCACTGTAAAAGCAAGCGCACGCTTTCAATCACCTACCTGCTGTCGTTAGATAAAGGTGGGCATGTAAACAGAGGAAGTGAGGCTGTGTAGGAGCTAAATCTCCTGGGTGGAACATGGCAGCGGTGCAGAGGTACTGTGCCCAGTGTGAGGAGGGGAGAGGCAGCCGTCCCCACTCTGACTCTGGTGTGTCTCGCGCCACTGCTGCTTCAACCCTCTCCCACTGATGAAAAATAAATACGTGTGTATTTTGTGTGTGTTTGTGTGTGTGAGTACAATTTGGCACTTAGAGACTCTAGCTCTAATCAGGAGGAATGCTTCCATCCAGTGTGAGTGTGCACATACTTAGACATGTACATCCACACCCATTAAATCACTGAAGCATACACAATGGAACCCACTTCCACACACACACACACACACACACACCTCACACACATACACAGACACAATGCTTGCATCCAAGCTCTAGAAGCAGAAATAAAGAAAGCGACACACACATACACCCACCAACCCCCCTCTCAATCGTTGCTGTGCCAGAGAGCAGAGCTGAGCTCCACCTGCCTGGGTATTACCATTAATTCCATCGCACAGGCCTGACTGGATCCCCATCCAGCAAAGCCCTCAGCTCAGCTCATGCAGGCTGGAGACTGGTGAATTGACAGTGGGGGCGATTCTCACACCATTCTCTCCATTCTGCCACTATCCTATTCTCTCTGATGTGGCAGGGATGAGGACTCGTGCCCCCTTGAAGCCCATTTATGCAGAGATATTTGGGATGCTGTTGCTCAGCGTCTGTCCAAGATAAGCATTGCTGCTAATGGCTGATCCACAAGGGCATCATTTAAGCTATTTCAAAGGAGAGGAGAGCAAGGCGGTTGCTGTCATCTATTTTTTTTCCCTTTTTGTCCTTTACTCTTGAGTGGCATGATATAATTGGTAAGGCAAAAACATGCAATATCAGCCGGCTTTTGAAAAATCTGGAGAATGGAACAAGAGTGAAGATTAGCTTTGAATTAGTTCAGCAAGGCACTTTCACTCCTCTTAATGCAGCTCCACATCAGGTCTTTGTTTTCTGCGTTTTTTTTTTCTTTTTTTTACATTGTAATGTCAGCTTTTGTGGTTCTCAACAAGGGCAGCAGGATTCCCTGAAAGACTAGAGGTTTTAGTCTTCGTGCACTCAAAGAGCAAAGTGATGTCTGTGAGTCTCAGGGCTGACAGCACCTCTACAGCCTCAGCCTCTCATCTCGATCCAGGCCAGCTGTAGGGGGCTTTGGCTAATAGCCTCATAGGCTTTTTCACCATGTCTGCCCTTTATTTTGTTTTATCCCTGTTTCTCACCTTTCCTTTATCCTTATATACACTCTTCTCTCTGCCCACCTTGTTTCCTACATCATATTTAAACACACAAACACACACTGGCTGGAAGGTAAAAAGTCACCTTCACACAAAGGTTATCCCTCCCATTACATTAGCTGTAGTGATGTCAAGACTCAAGGTAGAGGCGAAAACACTCCTTCACCTCCTGTGTGTACATAAGACAACCTTCAGATACTAAATATCACATCTAATAAATCAGTTAATCACCTTTTTACAGCGCTTACAAATATACGAATGGACCTCAGGCTTTTCAACCAGCAAAAGCTACCTCAGTGACAAAAAACTTCCTTAAAATAGGCAACAAACAGAGTTATAGGTGAAGATCTGCTGCTGTGTCAGGACAGCTAAAAATGTGAGAAAAAAAGAGACAGCAGCAGCAGAAACAAAAAACAAGAACAGCAAACACAATAGATTTGTGGTTCCAGTGCAAATTATAGCAGTAATGGATTAGAAATAGGATGAAAAATAGCAGTCAAAGCTAAATAATGATAATGAAAATAAGTAATATATAGTAAGTGATATGGAGAATAGGGTGAAGTCTGAACTGCTCTGACCGTAAAGGCCATGCACATACAGTCGTCGTAGGCGGAAGTTCCTGCGGTTACACCCACTGAGTGGCAGAGAGCACGTACTGAGTGGCACTGCCAGCCTGCAGCCTGACTGCTGGAAAAAACACTGAAAACAACTCAAAAATTGGAAAGAATTTTTGTGCCATTGATTACTCAACCGAGTTCCAAAAGGAGCTATCATTTTCCTGACTGCTGTAAGCTTAAGAAAAGAGAAGCTGATCGATCTCTTCTATTTGGAGAAACGGCATGAATGCCTTGGATTTACGATTTCCATTTCGTGTCATGAGTGTTGCAATTTTGGGTGCAATCGTATTAGTATTGTAGTGCTTTCTAAAATACCCAGCGTCTTTCATTAAATCCTGCATTACTGAGTATTTGTCAGCTTTTATAGAAACGTAAAAATGTCTAAGATTGAGATGTATGTTTGTGCCTAGACCAACTTAGTTTTCCTGGTAGTACAACACAAAGCAAACATATGGTTGGCCAGATATTGAACTGATGTGCTCATTGCTTACATTTCCCCCAAATTTCTACCTTGAGGTTCAGCCAAGCTTGTGTTTGCTGACCCGCTTTGCGATGAGGTATACATAAATGTCAGAAAACTTGATTTCTGGCAACATTGTCTGTGTTATAGACCACTATGTCTTTTGTAAATGACACTGACCTTTGTCAAGTCCAGCCTTCATCTGGAAGGGGAACTTGTCTGTTTTACTCCTGTCTTCAATGTTTTTTCTGTCTTTGGTGATGTTGCAAGATGTCTTGTTGCTCAGTCCAACTGAGGGGGTTCAATCTATTTGTATGAATAGAAGATATAGAGGTTTATACTTTTTTTAAAAAGGGGTCTTTTTTAGACATTTGCCAGTTGGGGTAAGAGCAAAGTTGAGAGGAAACTGTTCCCTCACCCTTTTGTCTCTCCCTTCTCCTCTCATTGAAGTGGAACCACAAAGAAAGGAAGAGTGTGCAGCCTGAAGCCTGATTTATACTTTTGCGTTGAACCTTTGCTGTAGGTTTTCTTAGCCTGTACCCACACAGAGGCTTAGGTATCCTATCCTGCACTCTCTCAGAAATATAACTGTGTATTGAAACGATGCAGATTGCAAGCGCTGTGATTGGTCCATCAGATTTCCTGCATTTAGAAAATATGATGCACAGGGATTCCACAGCCATACATTTGATCCCCTTGCGAAATCTCTTATTTTTGACTCTGGAATCATTGCAGTATGATGAACTGCTACTCTACATTCATCAGCTCTGACCTTAGCATAATATGCTCAAATTCTGTCACCATGGTTTCCTGTGCAGAACTGGCAATATGACTAGCATAAAAGCAGAAAAGGAGCACACTCAAACTAAAGTCTTCTTGAAGTGTGCGACTACAGGAGGCTATTGAAGGTAACACTTAATGTCCTTTCACAACTTTTAAAACAAAGCAGTGCTGAAGAAGGCTTTGTGCTAAAACATGTCTGTTTGCTCCACTTTATCAAGATTGAAAGTAGTGAAGGACATTTGGAGAGCTGTTGTTTGTTTAATATCACTGGTATACACACCTAGCACATCCATCTAGTGTTTCGGCATAGTGTGCATAGAGCAATGCAGACGCTCCAGCTTTGGCCACTACAGCTTGGCTATGGTGTTGAGTCAATGCAGAACCAAGCTTCGCCCATCAGGGGTGAGCTCCATCTCAAATATGGTTCTCATCTTAGCCCTACTCTCCTTGTTGTTAGACTAACTCGGTACCTTACTGCTGAAAAGTGGTGCAAACTTTGATGACTTTGCGCTCAGTGCCCATAGTATCATAGCTGAAGTGTGGGAATTGTAAGGGGTCAAGTGGTATCTGTTTTTTTAACACCCAGAAGTTGCATAACAGGTGACTGGGTCTGTGGAAAGAGGCTTTAAGGGCCATTTGATTGGATATGTAACTTATCAGTGTGGTACTTGCTGCGTGTGGATGTGTGTGGAGCAGGGTGTCCTTCAGTCGTCCCTTTTCATCAGTATCTGGTGTTTGTCTCGCATTTCCCACACTGTCAGCCACTCAACAGTTTCTCTGGTCCCTTTCGCCTGTTTTTGGAGTCCAAAAAAAATTTGTCTCTGTGTTCCTTTACTTTATCCGCCTTTCCCCTCTGAGGCCCAGTCACACTCAGTGCCACTTCATTCGATTCAGAATACAGAGAATATTAGGTGGACATTCAGTGACATTCAGAGTGCTGTCAGCACATACTGCTGTATAATTCAGTGTAATTACACTGCCTGTTCTGCAAGCAGCTTCCCGGTTAAACCAAAACCCTGCTCCGAAACGTGAACATGTCTTGTAATGGACTTGTCATGAGTGAGGCGTGAAGCCTGGCATGACGAGAGCTCTACAGTAGGGTGCATGTCATGTCCTGCCACATCAGGACATTGTCACCCGTTCCCCCACCACCACAAGCCCCCTTCCCTCCACCCCACCTCAGACCTCGCTGATAGCCGCTGACAGCCACCATGTTTCACAAAGTGTTGACACAGTGAATGCCACCGACACTTATCTCCACTTGCCTTTTGTGTCCTGTCCCGATCCCAGAGTGTCAAGGCTGCTTCTGGGGCGCTTAGTGTCAGATATATATGATGGACTGTTTTCAATGGGGGAAGAGGCAAAGGAGGAAAAAAGTGCAGGAAGGAAAGAGAGAGAAAAGAAGATAGAGGAGGAAGGAGCTGCTGCTGGCCCTCCTGGTGGGTATCACTTGCAGCAGAAACACTTAAAGACTCGGCTCAGGCCTGAATTCTGCCTCCCACTGACTCTCCAATCAGTCCACAGGCACTGTGACGCACCTGAGGAAGGTTGTGCTCCTCTAGCTCTACTGAAATTGCAGTCCTGTGATGTATTTGTAGGTGTTACTTCCCTCAACTGTTCTATTAAGCTAGAGAAAAGTCCACCGAGTAACAACCCTTTGATTTATGTATCCATTTATGGTCAGTTTTTCATTTATTTTCCATACTGTGATAGAAGTTTTGCTGTTGGTTTTTGTCGCTGTAGACGCTGCATGACTCAACTTGTGTGATTGAGAGAAAGATGTGAGAAAATGATGTGTTATATAAATTATTTTTCTGTTGGCTCACTCCATCCCACATTGGCTTTCATCTACATTTCTATCATGCACATATATTTTCTGAAAAAAAAGTTTATTTATTTTTCTTCTTTTTTTTATAACCAACTCACTGTGCATGGAGTTTTTATTGCAATATGTGTGCATTAATGAACCTATCTCTGTTTCTTTTCCAGCACAGAGCTCTGTGCTGCCTTCTGATGCTATGAATATGTTTTTGATGTAACGATGTGTTTGCCTCCGGGATGGGAGTGAATCAGAAAGCAGCTTTTATTTATTCATTCATTTATTTATTTTCAGGGGGGGTAGCCACTTAGTCACCTGTGTCACCAGATTAGGCATCCAACAGTAGCCACCAAAGCTCTGATATGATTGGTTTACGAAGAGCTGCCCACCTCATTATGTCCACGCCATGCTGTGCAGATGTGGATGAAGCCAGAGAGGATTATTTTTCCTCCCTGTAAACCAAAAGTCCAATCGGGATCTGTTGCATGTATATTTCCCTCTAACACAAATCACATCAGATCAAGTCAATAAACAGATTAGGCCGAGTGGAGCGTCAATGTCTTATTCCAATCCCCCCAAAGGGATTTCACAGAATGGATGTCTTTGTGATGGAGACTTGATGTGAATCAACAAAAGAGGTGGCTGATAACACTGACATGACTAATCTCTTTTTCTGATTTCTGCCCCCTGTCCCCTTCTTCCTCTTTGCCATTCTTGTTGTATCTGTGGCCCATTTCTTTAACTAGCTTGTGCAGGATGTTGTTTTGCTGTCCAAGCCCCCCCCCCTTCTCTCTCTGACATCATGCTTCCTCGCCCCATGCATCCTCCTCCTCCTCTTGTCTATAAGATAAGTGTGTGCATAGAGAAGTGTCAGCTATAAATCACATTTCACTGTGTAGCCTTCTCAGATACCAGCGAGATAAAGCCAGCCATAAATAAAGCTGCATCATGTACAAGTTATTGCTTTGCTTTTAAACGTAACGGGGCCGTGAATAACCAGGGGAATGATGGGGGAAAAAAACTTGTGAATCAAGGCTGAGCACAGCTATAGGCTTTACAGGGAGACCGTGTCTTTACAAAATGCATTTAAGTTGTTGTCCTTGGCGTGGTGCTCTGCTAATGCGACGCTGAACAGAGCCTGCAGATGGATGCAGATTGAGCGGTGCAGGATGTGGTCTGCGATTAGCCGTTTTTAAGGATTTTGAATTTGGCTCTTAGTCACCATAGCAACTCAAATACAATACCACTCTTTTGAATCTGAATGTATCGCTTCTTTTTCCCTCTTTTCTGTCTTCCTTTTTTGTTGTTTCTGCTTTCCTTTTTTATTTTCCTCCCTTCTCTCTATCCTTCTGGTCTATCTTTGTGTTATCCCCACTCTGTCTCTTCCTCACTCCCCTGCCCTCCCACCCTCTTTCATTCTCACCACTCTCGAGGCTTTGGGGGAAAAAAGCAGAGAGAGGGAAGGAGAGAAAGGCAGGGAGTTGGACAGAGTCGGAGGGAAGGCGGGGGAGAGAGACAGGGGAGAGTCTGTGAGTGAAAGCGATACAAAATGAGGGAGGGGAAGGCGAGGAGCTACAGAGAACGCAGGGAGGAGGTGGGAGGGAGTGAAAATGAGAGAGAGTTTCTTGTCTTGTCTCCCAGCTCAAGCTAGCCAGCCAGTAATTCAGTCTATTCCCTCAGACAGAGGCTTTTTTCTTCCCCTCTACCTCTGGATGTGCTTTATCTGGCTGGAGTGTCGCTCCAGCTGGGTATCAAGCCCTAGTCGGGAATAGAATAAACAACATTTTACCAAAACTGAGGCACAACTTAAGCTACCGAGCAACAGCATGCAAATAAATTGCTGGACAGAGAAAGCCCTGGGTTTCAGAAAGAGGAGGCTCTTGGTGGTGTTGTGTAATTAGGCAGCGCGTTGTCCTCCTATCACTGTCAAGCCAGATTAGCCTTCTCCCTGGTTAGGAGATGTGTCAGCGTACCTCTCTCTTTTTTCTCCCTAATGGCTCCCTGTGTGTCTATATTGGGATGTGAGTCTGCCTCCTGGAAGGCACCACAAAACCAAACACAACCCTAATAGTTTAGTTCATGATGAATAAATTAGAAGCTACATTTTCAGCTGAGATGGCCAATTATTTTAACTTGAGATAATGTTTTTTTTTGTTTTTCAGAGAGCAGATTTGATGAAGTAGTGTTGACATTTTATTTCAAGGGTAGCAGATTGCATTAAGCTGGTATCTGAGAGGTGACCGTCAGCTTGTCTGTTTGTGGCCACCATCTTGCTGTATCTGAATCTGAGCTGAACCCTTTTGATCGGAGTGGGTGGACGGCTTAGTGAATGTGTTAATGATGGCCGCTCTTGCAGACATACGAGACACCGGGGCCAAGCCTGTGATGGTCTACATCCACGGAGGATCCTACATGGAGGGGACAGGCAACATGATAGATGGAAGCGTCCTGGCAAGCTACGGAAATGTCATCGTTATCACTCTCAACTACCGTGTCGGCGTCCTCGGTAAGCATCTTTTCCTTTACTACTTCCTTTTCTCTTCTCCTTCAAGGGCATTTTTCTGGGCCATCTTTGTAGGGCAGCGAGGTGTAATGAGCGCTGGTGATTGCTACAGCCACTCCAAAGAAGGTGGAGGGAGAAAGGGGTGGCACTGTGAGGCACACAGACTGGTTCCTGTGCTGTGTGTGGATGTGGAGCATGTGTGTCAGACTCACAGTAATTGAGCAGGATGTAGGTTTGTTGTTGTGACTGGGGTTTGGAATAAATGAAGAAATTATTTTAATGAGCTTGAAAAAATTGATGAGATGGGCGTGATGCTGGAAAGGTGGAGGAGAGAAGAGTCTCCCTCTCTCTGAGTTGTGGTTGCAGATTGACTTATACAGCCGACTCCTCTTTCAGACACTTGTGTGTGTGTGTGTGTGTGTGTGTGTGTGTGTGTGTGTGTGTGTGTGTGTGTGTGTGTGTGTGTGTGTGTGTGTGTGTGTGTGTGTGTGTGTGTGTGTGTGTGTGTGTGTGTGTGTATGCGTGTGTGAGAAAGAGAGCACGAGAAGAGAGAGAGTAAGAGAGCTCCATGGAAACAGCTGCAGCAACACAAAATGGAGTTTGTTAGCACACTACCCGAGCTTTGTACCTTCTCCATCCATCTCTCTGACACAGCTGATTTCCCCCTCTCACATTTTTTTACATTTAGAGTGCTTCTTTACTGCCTGCAAACGCCTTGAACATTCAGTGAAGTATCAGTGGTGATTGTTTTAAATATGGTCCTGGATCTGGACCAATATTAGCTGCTGTCAATATGAAGGATGTGGCTTTTGTTGTTCTATAACTTCCTAACAAAAATGAAATATGAAAATGACTTTCTTAGTCTGACGTGTCAACAGAAGTTCAGACCTATGTTTTTGTTTTTGTTTTTTATTTCTGACAGTAATGCTTTAAAAAAGAATTTGATTTTTTTGCAGTTTCTCAGATGCCATCATGATGAAACATTGACCTGCTGAGATTCTGTATGTCCTGTAAAAACAAGATTATTCTGTCTGGTCACCAGAATTAATTATATTCACATTAGAATTCAAAGTTAATGTCAACTTTGTATTTTTTTTAGGGAAAAGCTTGAGGAAGCACTGTGAGGTCTGTGTTAGTCGCAAGTTAAAACTCCTGCAAAGAACTTTGAGTGTGTGTTGATTTTGGCGCCCCCTGTGGACAATGCAGTACTTGTTACCATTTATTGCTAATTTTGTACCAACACCACTTCTGTTTTTGATCCACAAGGCCAATGTGGGAGTGAAAAAAGTAGCTGTTCCTTGAGTGTCCACTTGAGGCTGGCTGCAAAAATCAAGGAATCTGTTTGGGTTCTATGAAAATAGATAAAGAAATGAATAAGCAAACATGTTTTCGGTGTGCCAGTTATCTCAGATGATAAAGCAGGCATCCATTATCCAGATGCCACAGTCCTTATCACATTAGTCACAGGTTGGTTCAAAATCAGGTTTTGGTGCATGCCGGTCCTCACTCTCCCAAAGTTTCCTGTTTATCTTCAAGTTCTGCCCTGCTGTAAATAATCAAAAGGTAAATAAGTAAATTGATACAATTTGCATACTTGGGGCACAGCTAAGTTGCAGGGTAAGCAGGTGTGTTGTAGCTGTTTTGTATCAATTATTTTAGTAATCGATTACTCTGATAATTATATTCATGATTAATCGATGAACCGAAAAAAAAGGATGAGAATCATAATAGTAAAATTCGCTAAATCAAATGTGCTCTAATTAATGACAATAGTTTGCTTAATGAAATATACGAAGAAACAACATATTTGAACATAAAAGATGCAACATTTATAAAGTATATCAAATGATATGAATGTATTTTCACTTAAAGAACCAACAGTATGGGAAAATATATTTTTATGTCATCAGATTGAGAACTCAGTGGGCCAAAAAGGCAAACAAACAAAAATTTGTCCTCAATCTTTCCACCTGCAGGTCAAACAGTACACCTCATCTGACCTACCACAATCTGTAGCAGTTAACGCTAATGCTAACATTAGTTTAATGAACTCTTCGTGGTTTTCAAGGGGGGTGACAATTTAATCAAAAGACAAAACAAGTCATAAAAGACATACCATTTCACAACATATTAAAGGAGTGTATGAAGAATTGTGTAGCTTCTCACCTGGCTGTTGAGCTCCACGGCTCGTATTTGATGGGCCCATCGTGTTTGTGTTTTAAGTGCTAGATCACTGCAGTCGTACTGCGGTGGGTCATTTTTACAATTGACAGGCTGTGCGTTTTTACTCTGTGTTAAATACTTCCAAACTCAGGATTTTTTTTGGATGAACGGCTTCTCCGGCTCTGCCATTATTTGCGTGTTTACTGGTTTCCCTCACCTGCCTGCTCGGCTTCTCCTCCACCACGCTGATTTGCTCACATGTGATGCATACAGCCCAGATAATCTATACTCCAGTCAAGTAGGTGGCGGTATTGCACCTTCAGCTAGTTACCAACCACTAAATAATCCGACAAAAAGGAAGAAGACAAATTAAACTTAAGACAAACTAATACAGTAAAGGCGCAGCACAGTGCATCAATTTTTGCTACATTTACATTGTCAACGGTTTTACTAATCGACCTTTATCGTTTTTATCGATCCATCGTTGCAGCCCTACTAAAAACCCTCATCAGCGCCACCTTTATGTCTCCTTCTTGGTTGATCAAAAGTTGGGTTGAGACAGCATTTCACATATGTTGAACTCTCCCAGCACATACACAATCTATGTAGTTCTCCTGTGTATGTTTCAGTTGTTTTCTTACCTCGTTATCTTACCTTTCTTTACTTTGACACTTAGATGATCTTACTTATCAGGTCAGAAGTCTTTGCCATGGAAAATGAAGTATGTAAAAATGTTGTTTTGGTGTGTAATTAATCCATGCCACCAGTCAAACTTCATTTTGATGGCATTGTTGGCTTTTTTTAGGTCAAAAAGAGGCATCATTTTTCATTTTGTCTCATTCATAACCAGCTACAAAGTCCTAACAGGAGCTTCACAATAACTAAAATCCATTCTTCCATCATGCTTGAAAATGAAAGTTAATTGTGGCAGCTATAATATGAGTTACTGCCGTGTAGGCGTTGCTTCAGAGCAGAACAAACGAGCAGACTTTGAAAGTGCTTATCAATTATTCTATGAGATCAGTTATTAACTTACAGCTTCCTATGCAGCATTTTCTAAAGCCTTTCTGATTCTGGCATCCTTATTGTAACAACTGTTGCTGTTCTCTTTCATATAGTTACAAGTATTTTCAGCAGAAGCAGGGTAATGGATGCAGAATTTTCTTGATTAAACTACAAATGCCAGTAACTCAGTGCAACAGTATGTCTTATGTGTTTTTAATGGTTTCTTAACATGAGGGGGGCTCTGATGAACTCCAGGGGTCTGGCTATTCTCAATAATTGCTCTCTAAATCTGAACAGTTACAGGATGATTAACAAGACATGAAAGAAGACAGATTTCCTGCTTCATAAAATCATTGCGCTGTATTTCTCAGTCTTTATCCAATCTTGAATCTCTGTTTGTTATTGGTTGAATAGTTTTACCATTAGAACCTCTAAAATGTATTCACATGAAACAGATTTAAATTGGAAAATTTGTGGAAGATACAATCCATGGCGAGGGGTCATAGCTAGACACGCTTTGGTTTAAACTGTTAAAAAGCAAAAGGTTGAGGGTGACTACACTGTTTTGGCTTTAGCTGCCTGATGGTACAGATTAAATCAGCGGCTAACTTTGGTCTTTTATGGCATTTGCTGAGAACATCAGCTGCTTTATCCTTAAAGGAGCCGTCGATCTGCCTCACCTTGCTGCTCAGAGAACTCCACATGTCAAGAGCAGGAGGGTGACAGAGGAGTGCTGCTGCTTTATCCTTCAGGTCATCCCATGGCTGCTGTGGTTGAATCTCACAGACACGACCGCATTCATCCTGAGCCTCTCTTTTTGATGGAGATGAGAGCGCTACAGTCTATCGATTTTGTCATCAGAGTTGCTCGGCGTGAACGCGCTGTGTTTTCCTCTGTCATTTTTGTGGAGTATCATTCTGAGTGTTGTAATCAGCCTTCAGGGTGGCAAGGTACCGCGTCGCCTCGTGCTCCTGCCGCGTTTACAGCCCAGCACGTAGGACCTAATACAGATTCATGATCATATTTCTTTCATGGCACTTCAATTATGAGTCAGATGTTTCTTCTCTCACTGCCACATTTCACTAAATGTCATTCTACATGCATGCACACGCCCCCTTAAACAGCACATATGAGTACTAGGAACATCTGACCCACACACACACATGCACACACACACACAAATACACACACCAGCAAAAACAATCCATGCACGTATACAGATGCGGGCATCTCACATGCACGCACACATGCACAGTTTACAAAGCAGCTCTCTTGGTGAGCTCCCCTGCAGCCGTTCTGAGAAATGAACAGAGACGAAGTGATGCATGTAGTTGAGCGATAATGTCCGCCGCTGTAGCATGGTCTGATAATCTCCCCATGGTACGGCTTTAAACTGTTATTACAGACACACTCATATATAAGCCAAATAAAACCCAGACCAGAGAGAAATCAGACCATGATGGGCCAATTAACACTAAGCTGGCTGAAGATTTTCAGTCATAAAGTGTAACACTCAAAACATGAGAAATCGTAACGACATGTCTTCATTTTATATTTGTTTGTAGATTTTTATTGAATAATGGTGTCGCTAACAGTTTCAATGCTAATCTAGTTCACACGCTATTAAGTGGAGAAGATAAGTGTTTGGACGCTGTGCATTAGGTGCCGCACACAAAGTTAAAAGCTTTACTCCTGCAGTTTAGCATACGGTCATGTGACGGCTACATGAGAGTAAATATTCTAATTTTCAACTTTTCCTCTTCTTCTTCTGTGGATTCATCTCAAGTACTGTGCAGCAGGACTCCCTTCATATAATGAAAAAATAAAAATCAGTAATTTAGATTCTACGGTGGCTACTGCAGTTTGGAGCAAAATGGGAAATAAATAAATAAATGAATATTAATGAAAAAATGAAAGCTCTTTTAATTAGGCTGCTTAAAGGGATGAGGGAATAATGGAGGCAGAGAGAATTAGACAAGATAATGAGTTTAAAGTGAAAGCAGACAAGGCAACTGAAAACTCTGCTTCCTGACACTAATACAGCTCTCCCGCCGTCACTGCACAATCTGAATACAACATTAATAATGCAGTAAACACCTTTGAAATACACACAACAATCTGAATATTTAACTCCTTTCACAGAAATAATAGGACTAAACTATTAGGCAACAACAGACGCGGCACCAATCTGTACCGAAAGCATCCTGATGTGGGGAGAATGTAAAACATTTTTTAGCAGCAAATTGGACAGCTCAAGACCTCAGCAAACTTCAGTAGTAAATGTTTTATCAATGCTTTGCATTAGTGCCTTTCTCCTTACACTGTTATTGAAGCAAAATTATTTCCACATTTTACTTAAAAGGAACAAAATAATTGAAAGTCAGAGCTCAGTTTGTAATGAAATATAGATTGAGCACTTGTTTGGTGTTTTTCAAAAGACAGGCCGCAGTGGGTTTAGTCTATATTTCAGCGTGGATTTATAATATATGCACGACAGCTGCTGATTCTCAAGCCAAGCACAAACTGTTAACGCACTCTCAGAAAGAAAAAGAAGAGAGGCACAGACTGAGGAGCGATGTGAGGGAAAATACTGCATTAAGAAGAGGTAATACGAGGAGAGTTGTACAAATTCTATTCGGTGAATCTGATGTTGAGCCGCTGCCACTCCTGTTCCAATTAAAAAGGAGTTCGCTAAGTTTCCAGTGCTGTTCTATCACCCCCCTACAGCTCTTCGCCCTACGCCGCTGTAATGGTAATTATTGCTTCAAAGAGTGGACCACAATCCTCCTGAGGCCCCATTTGGAAACTTTCATATCTCAACCTTTCACTATTTAGATGAATGAGAATTCATATCAGATTTAATCTTTAATTACTTATTGACCCACTGCTGTGCCATTATCAGAGGATCAGACTTGCAGAATAGTTTATGGCGTCCAGATTGTCCTGTTAGGACATGTCAGCGACCTGAGGAGCAGACTGCTTACCAAAGAGATCTCTGCTCATTGATCTGCATGTGTGTGTGAGAGAGAGAGAAAGAGAGGAAGACAGAAAGAGAGACACTGTTTTGTGTCAAAGTGTGCGACTTGTTTGCCCAAGTGCATTGTGTTGTGTGTGGCCCGTGCACGTAGAGCGCATGCGTGTGTCGAGTTGCTGCGCCTCTCTAATGATGTGTAATGAGTCCCAGTCAGAGGGGAGTATCTTGTATCACTGCTCTTTACAAATATAATTACTCACTGGCTCTCCAGAGCATGTCAATTTCCTAGTCCATTGGGGGGGAGGGACTTAATTACTAGTTTCCAAATGCATTAAAAATTAACAAAGGCTGCCTCTCTTGCCAAAACTCAAGGTGAGATCCTTCCTCTTCAGCCAACTGATCTAAAAAAAAAATAGAACTCAGAATGGTCAAGTACAGTGTGTTCTTCCAGAGTGATTTCACCTCTGACAAGGTATATTTGTGACCTTTGATGTCTATCTCAGGTATCTCTCTGATCGCTGCTATTTTGCAGTGGGACTGTCCCCGCAATGGACCGTCACCTCAATTCACCTGAGTTATTCAGGCCTTCAAAAGAATAGTTTTAGATCCAATCAAAATAACCTCAGTCTACTGTAAGAGCTGCTGCGCTGAAGCAGCAGTGCAGGTGTCCCAGAGTCATTCTGTGTGTGGTAAGTGAGTCTGCCTGTCTGTCTAACATCCCCCTGCTAAACTAGAGAAGAGGACTGTGGGTAATTCAGCCAGGGATTTAGGGAGCAGAGGATATATGTGGCTGTGTGTGAACAATATCACAGAGCAAAAGAGTCACACGTTTGTTATTTGTTTTTCACTGCAGCAGGACTGCTGAGCTCCACTGAGAGTCCAAGTGCTCCCACTGTGCTCAAGGCCCCCTGACCCGAATGTGGCTAAGTGTATATGACGGTGTATTAAATCACATCAGGACCTTATCCAGGCATAAGACACTTGAAGTGGTAAGTGTAAATGGTTTCAGACCTCAGGCAGGAAGTATCCAGATGACATCTTAGATGACCTGTATTACTTCTTCAACTACATCCTGCAGAGTACAATATCTGCAATCCTCCTCCATTCTCCTGGGCTACAGGAAATCGGGGTCAGGCCTCCTTCAGTCCAGCAGGTTGTAAAAAAACAACCATAGCTGTTTTGCAACTGCTAAAGAGACCAGAAAAAGAACAGTATGGGCTCCGAAGTAGATTTTTTACATAAATGAGAAGTTAGCATTAACAGCTAGCAAGCTAATGAAAACACAAATACATGGTGAGTCGTTTAGATAATAAGAGACTATTCTTATGAAACAACTGTCTCTGCAGCTGTAACTCAATGAACTGGTACTCCTGCTAAAGATCAGACAAATGAAGACTGCATTTCCCATGAGCACCTTCTGTTACTGCATAAACAGTAAATGCAAATAAGTGAAATATGAGCTTATTTATAGCATAACCTGTCTAATTGTTAGTGGAAAGTCAGGCACTTTAGCCAAATATTAAGTCAACAGCTTACAGTAATATGTGTATTTCTAAACTTTTAACCCTAGAGCAGTGGTCCCCAAACTATGGCCTGGGGGCCGTATACGGCCCGCCTCCACATTTTGCCCGGCCCCTGAACAATACGAGAGGCACATTATGATTTTTTTTTGCAGTCTGGCCACAAGATCGAGACTTACACATGCACAGTACGTAACTTTCTATTCCACCTTTCTGCAGTTTATGCCCTCTCTGAAACCCCTCCCTTAGAATAAATAAATAAATAAAAAATCCTGTTATACAACCATACTGGTAGTGAAATGTATTGTGTTGGTAGGTGTTGTATCACTTAGTTCGGTTTCTTAGCCTGCTTGCTTTCTGGTTTTCACAGTGAAGTTAATGAAAGAGAGCTGCAAACAGTGGTGTCTACAAGAAAGTTAATATTTCATGGTCTTTTTTTCTGTGAAAAACCTGAAAAGGTTTATTTAGTTATTGTTTATTGCATAAATAGATTTAGATATTTAATTAATAGTGTTATAATTTATTTTCTGATTTTTTTTCCTGTCAAGATCCCAGAAAAGGGTTATTAATATTTGGTTATATGTGGCTTTCTGGGAAACAATAAATATTTGGGTTTGGACACCTCTGCTATTGTCACACTTTTTTTTTTTCAAACTGACCCTGACCCCCATCAGAGAAGGGAAAAGTTGTTTGGCCCTGACGGGAAAAAGTTTGGAGACCCCTACCCTAGAGCATTAACATCCAGTGATTTTCACCTACACAATGGCAATGTGATTTCTATTATGTTGCTGTTGTCTGAGCTGCGTGAGTCCTTGGGTAGCTTCAGAGTGCTCTCTGACATCATCAAAAGTCAGCTTGTTTCCCTCTTCTCGACCTTGGCTTTCAACAGGCACGTGTTTAGGTGATTTTCACTCAATGTTAGTGATTGAATGGTGACATTTTTTATGACTATTTATCAATAATAATTACTGATAAAGAAAGAAAATATGTGTACAAAGGAAGAAAATATTTTTTGATGAGAAATATTTTCTTATTGGGAATTATATCAAGTGAAATATACCTGGCGTCAGTGATGGTGTTTCTTTGTGTTTCATTAGTGTTCTAGGGTTGAGGCCTGTGGATTTCCCATGTTTATTTTTGATTTTCTTCCTTTTAAACCTGAATTTGTGTATGCTTTCATTGGTGGAGTACAGTTTTTTCATTTAGTTCTATGTAAGTCAGTAATTCAATGCTGGAGAATATTTTTAGATGAAGCTTTTCATCATAAGTGCAGATTTCTGTCTGTTAGTGTTTGTATGCTCACATGAGTGATTGTTGAAGTTATTTTGGTCCTG
The DNA here is from genome assembly GCF_033239565.1 of Halichoeres trimaculatus. NCBI lineage: Eukaryota > Metazoa > Chordata > Actinopteri > Labriformes > Labridae > Halichoeres > Halichoeres trimaculatus. The sequence goes on from NW_027437185.1 coordinate 17,184,447, forward strand.
TGTTTGCTGCATTTACTCAGCAATAGTCAAGTATTTGTACCATTTTTATTCAGTAGACCTGAGACCCCTCTAACCTGGCTCTACATATTGGCGAGAATGTAGAAAATTTGTATTCACCACGTAAAGATATACCTTCACCCTCTCAGCAACAGTCTGGAAGCATCGTGGTTTAATTCCTTCTGAATGCTTCCTGGATGATTTTACACATTGTCAGGAAACATGAAGTGACTAAGTGTTATATGTCTCCTCCTTGATGCAAAATACTCTGCTCCACCTTCATGGTTTTATTGTATCCCTGCACTGCTGTTATAAAGTGATGAGTGTGAAAATGACTCCTTTTTTTTCCTTTTTCTTTTCTCCGTGTTCATGCGCAGGATATAATCTGTCTGGGTGCACCTCATTTGTCACATCGGATGTCTGGGATCACAAAAATCACTCCCTGAGTTACTACAGGATAAAATTTGACATGACAGCCTCCTGTGTGGCGAGGGTGAATCGACTTAGAATAAAGAGCCTCCCTCAGTATGTGTTCCTGCTCTCAGTCATTTCAGTTATCATCTGATATATATGAGCCCGGCACAGAGCAAAGGATTTTCTAATGCTAGGTTGAAGAGAAAGTGAAGGGAGAGTGAGTTCTCTTTGTCTTCTATTATCAGGAGGAGAGCTGAGATGGATATTTACTTGTTTTCATGGCCATTTGGATGAATTCATCCAAATTAAGCAGAGAACAAAAACATTTATTCATCCTATTAATGTCAGGGAGTGAGGGATTGAAGTAATGGTTTTCATGCTCCAGTCTGCTGCTGCTTGTTGATGCTGCTCCACTACAAATCACTGCCAGGAAATTAACTCTTAAGCCGCTTTTTGCCAGACACACTGCAACTAATATCTGGCACTGCAAGACAGGGCCATGATGACAGGTCCCTTTTGTTTCTCAGTGCTTGGCTTTTCAGTGTCCCCAAGAAGATGCTTCCTTTCTATCTAAGGACTCTTGAGCAGTATTGATTAAAACTGAAAGGGATTAATGCTGAGAAGGAGTCTGTCTGCAGAAATGATGCTGCAAACTGCTCTTACTCAGCAGGACCCACAGTCTCGGTCATGTCGAGTGATTTCTAAAATTAGCCTGGCTTAAACACTTAAAGGTGTCATATTTTTAACTTTTGTGCTTTATTAAAATCATCCCTGTTATTCTTTCTTAATTTTAAGAAGTACGTTCCCTCTGCAGCCACAGCACTGGCTTTGAGATGCTGATTGTCCCAGTCTCACAGCATTGACTGTGTGTTTGTGGGTCACTTGAAATGCAAGAAACCTCTCAAAATTTACAAAAGTTTGACAGCTGTTGCAAAGGTGGAGCCAATCAAGACTTATTGTGCTTCACGAGTCCGAAATCTTAAACCTCTTGTGGTTTTGCACACAGTGGCTCTCATGCATTTAAACCCAGACTAACATCAAAGAATACTCTTGAAATCCCATTTTGGCCTGCAGAGCAAAATCAAATAGTTTAAAGTCAAAATCCTATTTTTCTTGTTCTTTTTTTACAAAATCAGATGCATGTATTTGAAATTTTTGTATCATGAGCGGTGAGCCCATCTTTTCTCATGACTTACCCTCACATCTAAACCATTGCAAATCCTATCATATTACCTAGGTTCAGTGTTTGAAGGCCTACCGTTTACCCCCCTGCAGTGAAACCAAATGTCTTTATTCACCAAACAAGCCTTGGTTGAAACATTTTTTTTTCCTAAAACCAATGTTTAACTGCATTCTCAAAAGGGTTTCTCACATGGACAAACATTTACGTATGGAGGATTTGTTCCTATTCCTGGCCAAGAATCAAATCTGACCTCAATCAACAGCAATTTTATACATGTTATTTTTTTATTTATTTTTGTTTTGTTTTTTTCCCCTGAATTTTCATGAATAAAGAATATCAAATAGTCAACTTTAATTTAAAACATGCAATGTTCGGTTTGCCCCGTCAGATTGTACATTATGAATATTATCTCATGAGCTAAGTAAGGTTGTTAGGAAATATCAAAAACAGATCAGAATCAGGCCTTGTACATGTAACTGGTATTTTAAAAAGCCTTTGTCCATACGTAGCGGACAAATCTGCCAATAAGTGCAGCTTGAAGCATGCCAAACCCATATTTGGCAGTGTTTTTCAGACCTGAAACGCGTGCCAGCCAGTCAGAATGAGACCCCTGTCGTTCAGCCTTGACGTTTGACAACCAAAAACTCTATTTCCCTGCATGAAACCATTGAACCAGAGTTTACCCAAATGTTCGCTTTGGCAGAGTTTTCAGAAAACATTGTTTTCATTGACATAAAACTGTGGTGTTGTATGAATGATAGGCCCAAACGTATAACAATATGAGGTTTCCCAGATACCTGGCTACGTCTCGACACGCCCTCAGCCTCAGCTTCACAGGCCATGTGTGTCGGCAGCATGGGACTCAGAACACCAAACAAGCAGGTCCAAGCTTACATCAGCTAATAATACCAACGACAGTTTATATAATGATACCACTGGCTGTATAACACATGTATTAATGTATTGTAGGTAACCCATTTGTTTCTCCAACAGTGTTTTGAAAACTGCCTCTGCACTTATCTGATCAATTCTGATGGTGAAGTCTCGTGCCTTTACACGGAACTATCTCTGCTGATTTGGCGAAACTGGAAAGAGCTTTGCTGACAAGAAAATGGCATTTGTTGTCTAAGACCATGGCCTCTAAGATTTCTGAGGATGAAGAATGGATGTGTAAACCTGACTTAAACTGTCTGATGAAACCTTCGAGAGAACAAGTATAAGCAAAACCTTGATACTGATGTTTGCTCAGTTTTATTGTTCTGCTAGGGAAATAAAGATTTCTTGCAGCCGCTATAGTAAGAAAAAAAATAGCACAGTGGCATGTTATGTAAGCGCCCACAAGAAATGAAACATCTTCAATGTCAGGGCAAAGCAGCACCCTGGTGTTGATATGAGACCAAAGCTGAAGTGCAAAAACCTGCAGTCATTTAAGTGTCCACTTGACGCTGCCCGCAAAAGCAGAGACCGCATGCAAGCCTGTATTAAAATATCCATCTTTAAAGGAGAAATAAACACATTTAAAGTCTGCTACAAAAAGATATTATTCCTTTCTACTTCATGTCTGTGCTCATAAAATCTGCACCAAGTTTTGATGACTCAGCCAATTGGATTGTTTTAAGACAAAAAGTAGATCTGCTGTATTATCACTGTTTTTTAAGCAGGGAGTGAACAGAGGAAGGCAGCAAAATTTTATAAATGTATCTTTTTTCTTTCCTTTTTTTTAACCTTTGATCACCGCTGGAAAGTTGGATTTGGTCTGATTTTTATGAATACTTCAAGATGTTCAGCCCAACACTCCTGATAGATACAATGATAAATTAATGTTTGGCTTTCCATCTCCTGTAACTTTTAGTGTCTGCTTATAAAATCTTCAATCCAGAGATTTGTTTTTTAGATATACCTAATTAGTTTAAATCTTAGCTGTGATATTTTAAAAGTCTGCTAACATATTTAAATTCCTTTAAGAATGTTGTGAGGTGCTGTTCCTTTAAGTCTAACCACCTGCAATCACCAGTATTGTGTAAAGATGTTCTACAATAGATCTACAATAAACGAACAAGGAACTTAGCCTCTCTGTTGTGACTTGCACTCAGTTCGCTGATGTATTTTTAATGAGACTTTGTCCCTCTTTTTTCATCTTACAACAAATGGAAGCAGGAACAAAGCTCATTATATTTCATAAGCATGACATTTGAGAAAACTGTGACATTAAGAAATCAATTTCCATGGTACAGTAGTGCTTTTTTACTATTCAAAACAGGCTTTGCTGTAGCTCTGCCCTGAGATGAAAACATGTTTCCATGAACGCAGTACTTTCACCGAAACAGTAAATATGCATTACAAAGACATCAAAGAGCTCGCCCAACAATTGCTTTCATCTGGTCAAGGGGTTGTGTGCAGCGTCTCATGTGAAAACGGAGCACTTCACCCAAAGATGGCAACATAAAGTGCACAGACAGATAGGCGGTTCACTGGAGGAAAATGTCAGCCCAGTGTCACTGTTTGTGGTTGAGATGCTTTATTGATGCATGTTTGACCTTTTCTGCTGCTGATGGAAGATTTGTGCCTCTTATGAAACTTTGGTTTGCATCCCTGAACATTAGCAAACATTATCCCTTTCTAGTCTTGTGGCAAGCTAAAATTAGAGTTTGGCAGGTGGAGTTGTGAGTGGCTCCTGGAAGACAGGAGACTAATATTTGCTGAGCTACTATCTTGCTCACACTGACATGGCAGGGTGGAGTAACAAAAGATGGCATTTCCATTTCCACCTCAACTCAATCTGACTTAATACTGATTCACGAGCAGAGCTGCTATTTTCAGGTACGCCACTCGCTGCCAAAAGTTGTTTTTTTTTTTTTTCATATTTTCAAGTGGTCCTTAAATTGAGTGTGAGACTCAAATAAAGTGCCCAATAGATGATTCATAATGCAATGCATGCACAGAGGCAGGTGTTGCCAATGCAGTGATTAAGCTAGTCTTTCACCTTTGCTTTTTGTGGCAGAGGCTATTAACTAGCACAAATAGACATTTTAGAGTTAGGTGTGAATCCCCTGGCTGGCCTTCGTCTTTGCTTTCAGAGCCAGATGCCCTTTTAATGGCCACACCAGTAAATCCCAAAATATATTCACACCAACAGGAGCTTTTGTCCGACCTGTTTGACTTGGGAGTTTTGGGGCTGGTTTATTGCCCAGTCATTTCAAAATCACCTCAGCTTCTCAAGGATGTAAATTGAAGGTCCCTGCAACCTTTAATGTGTCATTGCGCAGGATATCAGCTACATAACATCACCACTGTGCTGTGGGAACCGGTTATAATTTATGTGTTTTCAGACTTCTGGGTCATACTAAACTGTGTAGATACTGAGCTGAGATTTCTGAACATTTCCAGAATCTTCTACAGGCTAATAAAACCTTAATGGGTCTGACTGTAGCACTAAATAATGCAAAATCATTACCTTTACAAAACCAAAGTACATTGAGGGGAACAAAAATGCCACAGAGAAAAAACACAATGCAGTCTGGGTAATGGGAACTGCAAATTACTGTTTTGTCTCTCCACTGAGATATTGAGGCGGGGATGGAAAATCAATTAAATGAAAACAGTATATCATCGTATGAAGTCTTTGAACAAATATCACTCTGTCAGATGATGGCACAAGCAAGATATATCTTACACCCGAAGGTGAATATTTGTATTTCTGAGACTTTTTACAACTTGAGTCTATTCCCAGCTCGTATTGGGCTTTTTGTTTATGGTGCCTGAAAGATCTATCTGCAGTGATTCATTGGTTGAATGCTTTGTTTTTGCTTTGTACGCGGCTCTAGGAGGGGAGTGTGGGGCTCCTAATGGCAGCACGGCTTTTCTTCTTAGCGCATTTGTCCTTGAGGGATTTTTAACTTCACTGCCAAAAAAACACACAGACGCTTCTTCTTCCTCAGGGCAAAAAAATACATACAGGTAACAGCCTTATCGAACGGAAGCCAGCTTGTACGCCTTCCAGATGAGCCAGGCGCTGTATGCTTGATCATTTAAAGCAGTAAATAAAGGTGTGGGAATATTCCTTACTCCTTTGCAGCAGGGTGAAAAGGAAAGAGGTTGGAGGCGCACACGAGAGGAAGGATGGAGGTTAACGTATGTCTATCATCAGGAGCACCCTGAGACAGGAATGATGTGTGTAAGGAGATATATATATTGTCCAGGCAGGTAGAGGTACTTGCTTCTTGTCTTGTAGAGGCATTAATCATAGCAGCGGCCGGGCCTAACCGCCAAGGTCAGCAGTCCTTGCATGTGTGGGAGGCACTCTCCACGGCTGCCACCACAAAGCACCGCTGCAGAGAGGCTCACCAAGGCGGGAGGCAGGAGTCTGAAGAAGTGAGGAGCAGGGTGTTGAATCCACAAGGTGAAAGTAGGAGGAGGAAAAGAGGAGAGAGAATAAGGTTGGATAAGTGATGACCCAGGGGGGTGTGGCAGGTAAAGAGTAGCACTTGAGGGGTTAGTGAAGGAGATTGCTAAGCAAAGGTGGGTGGACATTTTGGGATAATGGATTGAAGTGGGGGCAAAATAGCAGAGTGTTATGCACTAGTACAGTGGGTGGAACTGCACCAATCAGAGGGAGGCAGGTTGGGGAGGGACAGCGCGTGAGAAAAGTCTGGTCACAATGCTTTTAATCACACCTCCTGAGTAGGAGTTAGGTATTATTAAAATAGGACAGAGGTGAGAATTATGCTCGTTCAGGGAGAATCGTGACTGCCTGCAGCTCTGAAAAAGATGCCACGTGATAAAGGTGGTGGTAATTTAGCAGAATACACAGCAAATCTCCTGCATAGTGCTCATACTTAGAACAAAGTATCCACATAAGGGTGATTGTAAGCAAATTGGTGGCAGTATATCTATGGCAGGTTATATTGCACATCAGGATAGTAGTATCTCCCTCTTATGAGAGCTATTTTTATGGGGTCATATGTGGTTTTGAATGTGTTTTAACCCCAATGAGGTCTATCAAAATGTGTGGGAGCGCATTTCCACTCTAGGAAATACAGTCACTTTCTGCTGCTGTGGGAAACAAAGGTGCAATATATCCTTGCACGCTGTGGTGAACTGAGTCGTGGCTGCTGTCCAACTTGGTCTAACTTCATCTCCCTCACTATTTAGGAGCCCTGAATGGTATAGAATTGATCCAAGTGGGATTTTCCACCATCTCCTGATTTTTTTCTTTACCCGTACAGTCTTTTTCAGGCCCATAAAGGAGGAGATACTCTGAAGGGAAATGTTGAGAATTAGAGCACACAGGATAGGCTTTGTTGTAGTAAGCCAGCATACAAGACGTTCTGCTGGCACCCTTTGACTGACTGCCTTCTGCTTATATAACTTTTGCGATAATTTCAAGTAGGGGAGGGGGGTATGGCCCATACTCTGAGTCTTTGTGTAGGTGTTATTATATGAGCTTTTTTTTTTTTAAGTCTTTTGTGGAAATAGAATAAGACAGAGAACCTTGTTCCCACAACGAGCTGGGAAAATGGATTATTTTCACAGAAATCAGGGCTATGAAATCATGTTGCAGTGAAAAGGCATGACATTTAATGATGATGATCCAATGAATTTGCTTTTTTTTCTCTAATCAACTTTATGCATTTGTTGATTTGGCGCCCCCTATGGCCAAAAGAGTTGCTCTCAATGCATTGCTGATTTTGTCATGTACATGCTCGGGTGGAAATCAGTTGTGTTTTTCCTAAATGAAAACAAATTTTCCTGTGAGCACCATCAGCTAGCAGCGGGGCAAACCCACTGCCTACGACCATGACTGCTCGAACATGCTCACGAGCCCAGTAACCACCTGCAGCATCACATTTCTATGAGGGAGAGATTCGAGAGCTGTGCACCTGACTTGGCATGTCAGCACAAGCCAATGGGTATTTGACACATACCTGGTTAGCAGAAACCCAGTTTGTGTCACTCTTCATCCCAAGCTGCTCTCAAAGTTCCTGAAAGCGAGTGAAAGTTGAGCCAAGCTTCACACTCATTAAGTTAAAAGCTTCATCTGTTTGCAGTTTTGTTTGGTTGTGTTTTTCTTGCTCCCTGCTACGTCCACTGTCGTAGCCGCTCAGGATAGCTTCTTCCACTTGCTATTATCAACATGCAAAGTCACTTGCACACTGAGTGTGATGTAATTTGCTGGTGTAACCACACATACGTTCAGCCCAGAAACATCCAGATATAACCAAAACATCAAAATACAGGCTGAGGAGAGGGTTTGAGGCAGACACAGGTACTGAGAGACATGCACAGAGGGCCAGAAGAGACGATTGAGCAGGATTATTCCTGTAAAAATGTACGTTTTATCTTTTAAGAAAATCTTGCACACTCTACTGTGAATTTCCTATTGGCCCAAACAAATTGAATACATTAAAAAAAACTATTTTAACTATTTGTTAACAACAACTTTTTGCAGGATGTAGAAGCTACCTGTGATTTTACTGACAAAACCTTTTAGTTTTCAGTATGTGCAGAAAATGTGAATATGCACACAGTTTAACTTTTCTTTTCTGCAGGACACTGAATCATTCACATGATTAAATCCTGTTAGTAGGTGTTTTGCTATTTTAAAATTTATGATTTTAAAGTTCCCCTGTCCAAACAATGCCTCAGCAGAAAACCTTAATATTGTGTCCAATTCAATTTCAGCCATAAGAAGAAAACATGCTGTGAAAAAATATTACAGCAAGAGAAAATTAAGTGCTCCTGCTTGCTAATGTACATCTTGCTCCCAGACATTACCAGCAGAGATCTAAACATAGACTCTCCTAGGTGAGGACTGACCACAGCGTCTCTGTGGGAGATCTGACATGAACGTAGGCACTAAAATCCAGTGTTAAGAATTACCAAGCTTGGTCCTGGTTATCATATTTTAATAAGTTGCTGATACAGAGACATCACAAAATGAGTGACACATTTTTTAGAATAAGTGACTCCTCACAGTGCCTTTAACAAAACTTTCACCCTGATGTTCTTAAACAGTCAGAGATCACTACATTTCAATGCACAGTTAGGTCAAGCTACAGTTATAGATTGATTAAGCAATTTAATTGGACTATTGTCCTTGTCCGAGTGTGCAAGCACCAGACAAGAAACGATTTATTGACAGAAGTATGTCCGCCTCCACTTTAGTGAGCAGCATGCCTCCTTCCAGCTGCTGCAATCGGACCCTCACTCAGTTGGCTAGTTAGGTCATTGACCAACGCAACAATCGACAAGCAAGTTAGCTACAGGCTCACTGGTTCTATGTCTAACAGTAAAACATGGGAAACTTAAAAGCATGATACACTTGGTATGTTACAATACCTTTGGCTTGTTTGATTTACTCTTTGAATGTTTATCATTTGTTTATAACTAATATGCCTCCTTCTTTGTGCTTATTTGACTTCTGGGTCATAGGCAAGCATGCAAGCTGTGGAGCATGGGCTGAATGCCTATTCCAGCTTTGATCCTACCGAAGTGTATCTATGCAAGAGCAAACCAATCCCTATCTGCATGTCTTGGCATGTTTTTTGTCTTGGCATGTTATTCCCCTGACTTTAAGAGAGTTCAGTCAGGCTAAAATGTGCAGTTTTAGGTGGATTAATGCCATCCATCTTTTTTTTTTAACTTCTAACATGTAGAGTGCTTTGCCTTTGAAGACTTAAAAATAGCAGTTTTTGCAGCATGCAGATGATATGTTGTCCCACACCACGAGTGGATACAAGTATTTAAAATGATTGTATAGAAATGTTGACCATCGTTATGTTGCTGATGTTCTCATAGCTCACTGAGAGGTGAATCAGTCCAAGTCATAACCTGCTTCACACTCTTCACAGGGCAGCACAGATGGCCTTTTTGTCTAGGTCAGGCCTGTGAGGTTCACCCTGGCATGTCACCCCCTTTCTCGGCCCTTTTCCTGCTTCATCCACTATCCTCTCCTGTCTCATTAAAGGCATGAAAAGCCCTGAAAATAACTCTAAAAAATATTTTATTTGAAATTAAAAAAAAAACCTTTTCAGCAGGACCTTTCTGATGTAAAAGGAAAAAAATGATTGCATTATTCAGATTTGGATTAATTTAGAAGAAATCAAGCTTTAATTGCTGTTTAAGTGACAAAGCTTTTCTTCAGGCTCAATTCAAAATTAGAATGTTATTATTGTGACAAGTTTAAAAAGTAAAAATAAAATGTTGCCAATATATTTTAAAAGTAAAGACTTGACTTGAATGCTTCACTGGGAAAGGAAATGTATGTTATACAAGAACACTGAGCAAAGGAAAGTCAAGAGTTGTTTGTTGTTGTCAGATTTGGACAGGCTTGTGTGTTAAGGGTTCAGTCTGTTTTAACAATAATAGCCTGTGTGTCGTTTTAGTCCAATATCTCTTAACTAAGTCCGAGTACAGGGAACACACCACCAGTCTTTTTATCCAAACCACACACAGCCTTCATGTTTCTTTTTCTCCCCTCAAAACAAGGACATGTTCTGCCAGAATGGACCCTAAACTAACCCAAGTGGCCAGAGACAAAGGGGATGGGAATAGCTGAAAAACCCTCTTAATGAGGCAGAACAGACTACAGTGGAGGGAGCTGGGCACCGGCGTCTCGGAGACTCAGTGGTTAGGAAGTAGATCAACAAAGTATGTATATTGTGAGCTTGGCACAGGAAGGAAAAGTGATGCCGATCAGTCAAATTATGAGCTATCAGTCTGAGCCAACAGGAACCCTGCCATTCAGAGGGAATGTCCTGAAACAGCCAGGACAGCCCCAGATTCAGCACCATGGACAGCAGACATGGCACTCAGTGATGTTACTCCTACAAAAAGGTGGCTCCACTTGAGCTCAGAAACTGTGCTTTCATTAAAAGAAGACAGACAGGTAAACAACAAGGTTGCTTTCTTAGATAAGTTGAACTAGATTCTTGTTAAAGGCAAAAGGATCATTATGTTTGGGTCACACTTGGAAAAGCCCTGTGAGGCCAAGTACCACACATCACACCATCTGTCTTTGCCTCTTGAAAACAAACTTTGGAAATATGCTCCTAATTGCCAATAATTATTAACAAAAAAAGAAAGATTCTGATGTTCTCTTTTGCTTTTGTAGGTTGTATGGGTAAAAGTATTAATTGTGATTAGGGCTGGGTGTTGTTGAGAACCTCACTTTTGTTTCTTAAGGTTGCAAAATTGATTTGACGCTAGCTCTGCTTCTGCTAGCCACACTTATGATACCACTGAAACATTGCTTACCCTTAATTTAGCCATGGAGACAGATATCAAGCCTCTTTTTTATGTTTTCAGTGTTTTTCTATCTTTTAACTAGTTAGTTAGTCGGTACACCTCGTGACCAGCCAAACAGAATACAGGAGCATTTAATGTTTGGCATTACTAAATACTTGTCTAAGTTAAAGTTTTATTCATTTTTCAAAAAAATTTAAACACCACAATTTCCCAGTTTGGGAACAATAAAGTAATTCTATTCTATTCTATTCTATTCTATTCTATTCTATTCTATTCTATTCTATTCCATTCTATTCTATTCTATTCTGTACTTGCCATAAACAGGAGACCAACACCAAATGTATTTAGAAGACATTGCATCTAAGTCTTCTCCCACAGTTTTCTTCTGACACTCTTTGCTATGCTGTGCTGTGAGCACACAACAAAAAGAAAGTTATGTACAGACAGCAGCCTGCAGGGGAGAAATGAATTTATAACATGACAAAGCAGCTTACAGAAGAAGAAGAGGGGTGCAGATGGCCGGTATCGAACAATTCATTTGAAAATGACATAGGCACAGAGCAAGTCTGACATGATGTACCTGCAAATAACAAATTAAATTCGAAAATGACGTTCAGAAGCTTCTGGTTCTTTCAGTATGCACATCTCAGTCAATTACCTCCTGTGTTCTAGAGGATACAAGGGAATCAACACGTACCTCAAATTAAACTGTAGATTTTTTTTCTGCGAATCAATAAATATCTTCAAAATAAAAGAATGTAATGATGAGGGATAATTTGATGAAAATTGAAAATGTGTGAACATCTCAATGAAATAAAAATTTAAATACAATTTGAAAAAGTAGCTTATGGAGGTTTAATTTGATTTTAATGCCAAAAGAAAGACAAGGGGAATAGCTTCACTCTGTTGGATTCAGCCTTTTTTTCAGTGCCCATTTTGTACTGCTGTTCAAAAGCTGTGCACCAGGTACCTAATCAACAGCCAAGCTTAATTGAGATTAGTGTTTAAAACAGAGAGACTTTGTCCCTTGCAGGCAAAAAAAAAGTTCAAGGGACTCTTGTAAATATCATGCAGGACTGTAGTGAGCGTCAGGTGCTGCAGAGAGTCAGTTTTTTTACTGAATAATAGCGGTGAAATGTGTTGATAAATCCTCAATGTCTTGTTGGAGCTACGTGGCTTCAGGTGTTGGCTGACATTCTCTCCGTGGAGCTGCCAGTCAAACCGACGCCTGGGCCTCTGGAACTCTGTTCCTGTCTCTCTCCTCCTGATATTTTTTTCAATAGCACAGTCGCTGCACTTGAATATCCTGCTCCTCTCATGCAATGTGAGTGTAATACTGAAAACTCAGAACCTCACTAGCATACAGTACCAAGATCCCCCCTGCTCATATTCAGAGGTATCACCTGTTCCTGTTTGTTTACACAGATATGAGCCTTGCTGTGTTTTCCTCCATATCAAACTGTATTAGATTCTGTCATCGCTAACACGAGGTAGCAGGCTAATAAAAGCATCAGTGAAGAGCGCGGCACATGGCAGCCGCTTGGGGACGGCTCAGTGCAGAGCAGCGGCTCTGGTTCTGCAGAAGCCTGGGTCTTGCTCTCTTATATTGGCCAGGAGCCTGTGTGAGTTGTGACCCCATGCCACTTGTCCTTTACACTCACTGGCTGCACACTGGCAAGTTGACCTTTATCATTAACCCCGCTGCGTGCCTGTCATTTGAAGTCTTTATTATTCACGCTTCCCTTTGGGTATATTGTATACCGGGAGAGCAGGGAGCGGAGATGCAGAGCTAGTTAGCACAGTCATATTCTGCAATTATAGCACTTGGCTGCTGCTGAGAGGAACCAACAAATACATTTACAGAGGAATACATAAATGGTTTACGCTCCAATCTCATACAAACAGAAATACAGCATCAAGAAAATACGCTTCCTTACTTTTTCTTTCAAGCACACAAACCCATTTCTGCCTGGTACACATTTGCATACACTAACTTGGAACAAGCATGCTTGGAGTCCATACAAATGTCTAATTAAACTAAACTAAATGATTATCAATGCTTGTATTTCACTTTTTATTGATTAGTTGGATATTTTTCATTCGTTCAGCAGCATTTCATCTATTTCTGACTTTAATGTTTGCAGCCCAGTCTGACACTGTGTCTGAGGCCGTGTTGATATTCTTTCGCCGCTCGTCTTTATGTGCAGCGGCGTTAATCAGCAGCCGCTCTAATTAAACCCAGTTTGCACTTGAAATGCTTTAAAACATGTTCAAACACTCCTGAACGACAACTGCTTGATAGGCCGCATTGCCGCCTCGGTCCTGCTCGCAGGTGATAAGAGCAGCGTGTGCAGAAGTCATTGGATGGATTTTAAAGTGCAGATTGTCTGCGTGTCATCAGAACCGAGCCGATCCAAGTCACACATACACACACGTGCGCGCACACACAAACCTACCTTCCCCTGATATTATTCATGAATGTTTTTTACCCCCATCCCACATCTATTACATCTTTATCACAGCTATTTTCATTATCATCCCGCTCTGCCACTTGCCTTCACTCAACCTCATTCTGCTGCGTGTCAAGTCAGCAGTCTCCCACAAAAAGTAATCCAGTGATTTTACTGATGGGCTGTGATACAGCTCTCATCCTTTCAGTGCTGCTGAGACGGCTTCAAAACCTGGAAAATGTGGCAGTTGACACCCCACTTTAAACGCAACACTATCAGAATAAATCGCTTCAAATTACCTGATTTATATCCAATTACACTTTCCCTGCATCTATCATCGCTTCATTTCCATGTCTATGGCAGGAATATAACCTCTGTTCTTGCAGCCAAATGTCACGGCTTAGTTGTGCATACTGTTTGCATGTGCTGTTTGTAGTCCTGTCAAAGCCTGAACACCACTGCACACAACATCACATGCAAGTTAGCCAGAGGACAAATTACAAAATGCTTTCTCCTCGCAAAATTTTCCATCATTATAGGCAAAGCAGAGAGATGCTATTCAGATTACAAATGGGAATTTTGCAAATGCATGTTTTTCCCCCCTCCTTTAGCCTGTCTGAATCAATTGAACAAACCGGCATGATATTTAATGGCCTGCGAGCTCCAATTATTAGAACAATATTATGGCTGGGGCAGGTCTGGGCCACTCCAGTGGAATTCCAATGGTGTTTGGGAGCTATTTGTATTAGTGTTAGTCCTTCAGGGGTGGAGAAGGGCATCTAGCTCAATAACTCAATTCCTAACAATTAGCCCTTGACATGTCCCCAAGAAAAAAAAATGGAGGGAACTCAAGTGGGTTATTCCAAAGTATAGAGATCATTGTTTCAAAGGCCTGAAACAGCATGGCAGGAGGAGCTGTGACTCAGTTTTCAAATCATACTTGAGCGCTGATAAGATCGTAGTAGATAAGCGCTTAATTCTTCATTTTTAAACTGTTTAGGTGGCTTTTATTTTGTCCACATCAGCAAGGACCACATCACAGGCCCCACGCTTCTAGCTGTAACTGCGAAAAAGCAGCCCCCCTGTTCTCCAGGGTTGCTAATTATCAACAGCACACTTGTAACCTTTTTAAAATGGCACAGACCTTAGCACTCTTAATTATACATGTGTTACTTGCTGTATTCGGAGGGAGGCTTGGATCTAGGGTTCAGATCTCATCTAACTGGCTTGGCATGTTTGCTGCTCCCCCTCCCCTCCCTGCCCCAGCTGTAGACCCAGCAGAGAGTGACCTTGGACCAGGGCGGACCTTGCTGCATCACCGCGGTTTGATGTTATTAGATTGTCCAGGAAGGAGAAAAGGTTGAAAAAGCACACACAGTCCATCTCGCCTTCGCTTGGTCTTTGGTGCACTTTCAAGGGGATAGGGAGCACAAATAAAGCTGTCCGGGGGTGTTTGACTTTTGTGTGTGTGGGTGCAAATGTGTGTTTGATGTGCAGACGGTGGTGTCTGTGCAACCACATAAACGTGGCTCACAGACAGACAAACATAGGGGTGGCATTTGGAGTCATCTGTGTGGGGAAGGACTCCCATGCCTGAGGGGATCATGCTGAGTCGTGCTCCCCTTTGGGTGCTGATGGTTTGTGTGCTGTGGTCTGATTGTAAAAGGGTCATATCTCTGTGAAGGAAGCCCCAGAGGCCAGCTAGAACAATTAGAAATATGTGTTTCTGGGTCACTGGAGCACAGTTACAAGGCTGGTTATGCTGTTCTCCTCCCTGACAGTGGAGTGTGAGGAAGTTGCTTTGCTTTGGCTTTGGTCTGATTCGTGCTGCGATATCTTAGTGCTGGAAACACCACGCATGCTGCTTTGTTTGAAGAGGCTTACACTTGCAACAATGCCATAGATTCCCAAGCTTTTACTTTATGCTGTATATCCTAAGCTTGCTCTCCCAAAGTCAGTAGTCTTTAAGTCCACAGCAAGCTGTGCTGCAAACACTGCGGTGTCGATACAAATGCATGAGCAGTAACCCAGCAACAAGTAAGCTAAGCCTAATGTAAACATGGCCATCATTTCACACACGCACAGTACAGCTTGTACCAATGGAGGTAATATTTCCAAGAAAATAGGCCTCAGTGTTCCATAAATATTAGATGAAATCAAAAATGCAGGGTCTACAGACTACACCAGAACACATATGTAATTGAATTCATTGTTTCTGTTACACTGCTGTGAGCCTAATGCTTTCATTGGTAGCAAACTGCCACGGGCTATATACCTCTCTCTGAGGCAGCATATCTGGTGTTTAATATAGCAGTAAACAAGTTAACAACGCTTGACAGGGATTAAAAGGCATATGGATTTCTTAGCGGCAGAAATCCAATGACACAGATCATATTAGAACGATTTAAAGTGTCAGGGCATGCACGCTTAATGCAGACTTTGAATAGCATTTTAATACCTCATACAAGAAAATATAGAGCTGGAACCATAATAAATAAATAATTGTTAACTCTTTTGACAATAGAGTGTTTTGACTCTTTCCATTTTGGTCTTTTTTTCTGAGGGCAGTAGTCCAAGTTCTCAGGTTCAAGCTGTAGGTTATTTACATTTCCTTCTTCTTTTACAACAGTTCAATAACTACTTTCCAGGTTTTTCTAAACAAAGAAAGCATTTTAGGCTTTTCTTTTTTTTTTCTTGTGGAAACACTAATTGACATTTTTTCTTACATTTTATGGACCAAAGAACTAATTGGCTTATCCAGAAAATGAAAATAATTGATGGTTGTAGCTGAATAATTGTGTAATTTCTAAATCCATTCACCTACCGTGAATTGGATTAAAAAAGTTTTCATTTGACGACAACATTAAGAGAAAGTGTTACGAGGAGCCTGTCGACACTTTTTTGACTGGGCTGGCCCAAATGGGAAACCAACATAGTTAGGGGTGGACAGGGTATCTGTCTGCACAAACATGTTAGTAGTGTTTGTGTCATGATTTGTTTTTTGGGGTTGTGTTCTGTGCACCTTGTCTTGTGTTTCTTAATGTTTTGTTTAGTTCTGCTTGTGCTTCCGTCCTGGTTGAATGTTCCTCATGTGTTTCACACCTGGGCTGATTGTCCCTGTGTCTACATAGTATCTATGTTTTATGAGTTCTTTGTCACTTGTTGTGTGTTGGAGTTCCTATGTGTCTGGTCCTACTGCTTCTTGGTCTTCTTGTAAGTTTTTTCAAGGGACTTGGTTTTTGGATTTTTGGATTTATTCAGTCTGCTTTTGGGTCCTCCACCTCCCTGTGTTACATGCAGATTTATGACAGTTTGCCCTCTCTGTCTTTACTATCTGCTTGAACAAGAAATCTGATTCTGTTATGGAAGCTCCCTGCCCTTCTACCTGCCTATGAGGAATGCCAAAGCCTGAGGTGGGTAGAGCACATCTCCTCTCCCATTCAGGTGTATACACGAAAAGCCAAGGCAGGGAAAGCAGCACCTGCAAAGATCCCCTGGGTGCAGGACAGAGTGAGCATCATTGGCAACGTTTAAGTGCAATCAGTATTCGGGTTAGGGTCAATATTCTGGTTTGCATGAGCAAACATGCCAATCAAAACAGCAATGCACGGAAACATCATGACACAATGTGCGTCATTTCCGCTTCTTCTTCCTGTATCCATAGCAACAGCAGCAACAACAGTTACAGCAGCACAGCAGAAAATTGCAGGACTTCCTGTACTCAAAAGACCAAGGTTGTGTCCGAAATCATTAACTAATCCCCTACTCACTACTCACTATAGAGTGAATTAGATCTAGTGGATTATAAAGGCCACTCAATTGGCTAAATTTAAACAACATTTAGGACACTACTCACACATTGGCAAGCCGCTGACAGTGACAGTGTTATTACTGACGTGTCGCTCACGGACGGCTGGGGATTTACAGTTATAACTTTTCTCAAATACTACAAAACGGTATTTATTATTTATTACTATTCCAGTGATAACTAATAGGGGTGGGTAACACTGGGAATTTCGGTATCAATCCGATACCAAGTAAATACAGGACTAGTATCGCCAATACTGATACCGATACCAATACTTTTTACATGAAATGTAATGATCATTAAGAAATTTTGTGATTTTGCCTTGAGTTGGTTGATTTTGATTATGAATATGTTAAAACACAGCACAAAGATTTTAGGCAATAAAAATGCTTTTTGTTGACTGACCCCAACAATAGAACAACATTTTAACCGTATAAAAGTAACAAAATAATTATTCTACTACCACAACTGTTTTAGGAAAAAAAATCACAAGTGCCAAATAACTAAAAGGTCCCTCACATTTGCACAGAGAAGCAGGAGATGGAGGAAAGTAAAGTAAATTGCTGGACGACATGAGAGAAACTGCAGTATAGATACAATACCAATACTCATCTTGGTATCGATACTACCAATATTTTTGATCGATATGCCCACCCCTAATAACTAATATTATACTTAGCTTATTTTCAGCAACAGCCAAATACAATAGAAACATGCATTACACGTTATTTTCTAACTGAATAAACCATGCATATGCGCAGAACTTATGCTGGGTTTGAGAATAACAAGGTCCAGTGAATGCATCGCCCGTGATGAACGGTTTGGTTGTTGTTTCATGTTATCAGTAATCACTAATCATGTAATCAGCCATTTCTTCTGTTTTAACTGCAATGCATGATGGTATATATTGCTAATATTGTGAGCATTGCTCATATAATACTTTTTCAAAATGCATTGTGGGATACATTGAGTGGACTACATAGTGAATGACCATGCTCACTCAGATTTCGGACAGCACAACAAAATGGCGTATTCACTACATAGTGCGCTATGTAGTGAATATGGAGTGATTTCGTTTTGGGTTATTGCTAATATTCCAAATATGAAACAGTTAATGACTGCATGTAAACGTAGCCTGTGACATTACATATGACACTGTTAAAATCAGACATAGCATAACACAAGGAGCTGCAGTGAAGGCATAAGTGAGGTGTCCCTCTGATCTGTGGCCGCAGCTGCTGTGTATGTGTAAGAATCAAAAGTGTTATAAAACCAGCATCAAAACAGATTATCCACTGACTAAATAATTTTGCAGGGTTGTATCACACTGGTCTAACTTGATCATCCACCTCCATCCTTTTAAACATGAAACACATTTCAATTATCTCCCCAGCTCAAACAGTTTGATTTTTAAGTACAGCTTGTATGATTTTCCTAATTCTAGCATCTAAATGCACCCGTTGCTAAGGTAACATTTGTCAGGGAGGATAACAAAATGCTGACTGTATGCTTTGAAGCTCTGTATTTGCATTTTAATGTAAACCCCCCATTTACATTTGCTAACAATACCGCTGTGGTCAAAATTATAATGGTAATACCAGCATTTGGGTGAGAATAATAGTTTGGAGGGAAAAGGGAGGCTTAAAAGGCTCTTAAAACACAAAAGGGTTTTTTTTTTTTTGAGACAGAAAGCTAACACATTTTTCTGTGCAAACAAGTCAAGGTCCAATGCTATTTGCTGGTGGCACCACTGCTCTAATGCCCATTTCCCCCCATGTTGTAAAAGGCTAAATTAGCCTCCTCTGGAGCCAATTTAGCTGAATTAAGGAGCTTAGAAAGGTCATACTTACATTTCATTTGAACTTAATAGACATTGCAATAAGAGGACTTTTCTGTGTTTGCAGACATCACAGGCTGACACTTTCAAAGTTAACAGGACTAAATATTCAGTCATTACTCTTGATCCCTCATCATCCAGAAGCTTTCAAGTATCCCCAGCAAAAAGAAACCTCAGGTATCCAATATCTTTGTGGCATTTTTCCCAAATTAGGCCTCCAATGCACTGTATGTTTGGCCACCGAGCTACCTCGTTAAGTTAAATAATGAATGAATTGCTCGGGTAATTATGAAAACTCTCACACTGCTCACAAGCGGGACTAATGCTTCTGCTGGTTTAATTAGTAGCAGGAGCCTGCCACTCAACGCTGTTCTCCATGCCAATCCTGGGGACAGAATCGTGGAGGGTGAGATAAGACTCGACTCAAGAGCTGAGTTACCTGCCTCTATTGCACAGGCTGCCACAGGTAGTACGGATTTCCATCCACAGGTAGGGCTGTTACTGACAGTGAGCCACAACACAGTCTGCTCCAGTTATCCACAGCTAGAGACAGGAGGAGCAGTTAACCACCTGTTTCCCAACATGGGAGCCATTGCTGTGTAGTTAACCTATAAGAGAGGGAGAAAGCATTGTCATCAGCATATGTCTTGATAGCACCGCAGAGAGCATTAATAGGCATTAAAGAGCTGCTACCCGTAGCGCAGCCAGTTAGTGGACGCTGGAGTGAAGGAATAGATGTGGGCTTGTAGACAAGGGGATGATTCGATCAACACAATTGGCTTTATTTCCGTTCTGCACCTGCTAGCTGTTTGCTGCTGATGCTATCTCTGAGCCAGAGAGGCCCGCTGGAACAATGACTGAAACAAGATGTCCTGCTAATAAGATTCAGAGCCCTTCCCTTCCATTAGGACATGTCTGTTTCCCTCCCTTTATTGGTATTGTTGTTGGGTCAGTAATCCTCACTCGTAACCTCTCGGCAAGCCGACTCTGGAGGATTCGGAGATAACAAAAAGTGTGTCAGCTCTGAGATGGAAAGCGAGGGACACGAGACGAGCAGCCACGTCCGTTTATGGATGAGGCCAGACCCGAGAAGATGCAGCATTGGCCTTGGCTGCCCAGAAACACTACAAAGCAATCTGTATAATGAGTGGTTTCCCCTTCGTCTGGGGTGGCTTGTCATTCTCTTCATACGTCGTAGCTCGATACATCCTTCCCAGCACTAGCCAGCTCTCTGCAGCCTGAGGGGAGAGGAGAAGAAAACAGTGAGTGAGCGTGCACCAGGGGAAAAGGGAATATACACTGTAGAATGAAAGGAATAAATTATCACATTGATACAGTTTCTTTGATAATAATACTGCAATTACAGAGAAACCATGTTAACTAAAATGCAAGAATTTAGCGCCTCTATCCTTGTATTCTGCTCTTTTTCTTCTTCAAGAATGCTAATACAATTCCCTCAGCACATTTGGCAGAAATTGGTTACACTTATTCCCGTCCTTGGTGTATAACAAATGTCTGAGCGTGTGTTGTTGTTTACACTACGTCTGTTTTGAAAAGAATGAGCATGTGCCCTAGATAAGCCCATAGGCTCATGCAGCAAGCAGCCACGGTTCAAACATATTAACTCATAAACATCTGCTATCAAATAAAGAAAAGGAAACTCAATTAAGGGGAGAGATCTGGTGGGGATTGCATCAAATTAGGTGACTGACAAGCCAAGTAATCTGGAGCATATAGCATTTTTCATCAGAGATGTCCTTGGAAAATGGAGAACGTGCCAATGCCAGGCTGATAGAGAGAGATGGGAGTGTAGCTAGCAGGGCAGGAGGTCAGGTGCGTGTACAGTGACAATTTCTCCCAACAATGTCCCGTCTTCTTTCTGCTCGGTCAGCATGCTCTTTTAAGCGGGGATGTCGTATTTAATCAAATTACCTGCAGGAGCTGCTCCTTCTTTTATTAATTTATTGGGGCGGTGACGGAGGAGGGGGTTTGGATGGGTGAAGGCGCATAGATGAGCTCCTCTGGGATGAGTGTGTTCGTGCTTCATGAAACGTGAACCAGAGAGAGGGGTTGAGCTAACAGGAGCTGACAGTAGCAACCGCCCCGGTGCTCGGCTGTAAGAGGACCAGTTTGCTTTTTAAGCTCGAGCCTCGTTAGGGAGAGGGTGAGAAGAGTCATTTGAGGGTCTGCCGCTGCTGTTGCTGCTGAGAGAAAAGGATCAGGTTTGACTGTCTGTGTCAAGAGTTTGATGCTCAGAAGCTGTTATGTTAAGCGTTTGCGAGGATAGAGGGCTATTATCCAATCACATCTCCCTGGGATGTAGAGGGATGCAGCATTAGCGCCGTCTATCAACCATATATGATTTATTTGTGGTTTAATCAAATAGCTGTAAGGTTAAAGCGTCTTATCTAATTGTCTATCAAAGCTGATTTCGTCAATGAAGATAAAACGCAGGCAGTTAACGAAATGTGGCACCTGCAGCACAATAAGCATGCCTCTTTCACCGTAATCCCACTCTGCGCTTTGGCCTTCAGGCTCTCAGGTGTACAGTGCATCTGGCCAGCCTATAGGGCGCGTGGAACAAAGCCACGGTGACATTTTATCTGACGGTAGCTCCTGTGGGGCCTGAGCCATGCTGTCGAACTGTCAGGCAGATTTCAACGCGATGAGGAGGGGGGAAGAAAGCCAAACAAACCAAGGCCCTGGCACAATCTCCCGTCGCTGAGCCGTGCGGACGAGCGCAGAGGCGCCCTCCTGGGATTGCAGGAGGCCAAGATGAAACAGAAAGCGAAATCTAACCTTTTTGTTGTTGCTGGAACCTTGTTCTTTAGTGCAGCTAGATTAAAAGGAAGAGCAGTGAAGTGAAATGAAAAAGAAATCACTTCAGCTTTTGGAAGGACGAGATCCAGGCCTTCAATATCAATGGAAAAGGAAGGAAATAAGGCAAGTATAAGATATCACCATCCTTTGTAGGCCAGTGGTATGAGTGTCTTTGTAGAGGGCAAACACTTTGTGTTACCTGCAACAATACTTGACAAGCAGCTCTGTCTCAGAAGCTTGTCATTCATTTTTTATTTCCCACAGTTCTTAGGGTTAGAGAAAGGTATGTTTCATCAACAAAGGAATCTGTAGAGTTGAACCAAAGGGCTTCAGTTTGAATGGAGCAGAAAATGCAAATACCAACTCATCAAATCCGATCTGTGTCAGTGGTTGTTCCAACAAATTGTACAACCACAGATTCATACACTGATGTCATCAACCTTGATTCCCTTTCGAGTGCATTTGACTCTTCTGATATGTGTCTTCTTTTTAATGAATGATGAGGATATGTACACTTATCACATTGCCTTTTTTCCTCCACCTTCTGTTCAAATGAATCTCTTAAGTGGCTAAACAGAGAGGAATCAGGAGTGACAATTATTTCAGTGACATCATGCAGTGCCTCCCCCGCTTCTCCCTTGCTTCCATAGGGTATTAACCTCCTGTTTTCTAGGGCAGATGAAGAGATACTCAGTGCAGATATTAAGCTGGAACTGAAGCCGGAGCCCCCAGGAGACTCTGATCAATCCAACAACTTAGCGCTCCACTGTGCATCAACCAGCACAATTCAGCCTCACATGGCCCTGTCTGCCCCAGCTTACTCTAAAGTGATCCTCCTGCTCCACCCTCCTGGTGTGAAAAAGGGGGGAGGATCACAGCAGAGAAGAGCAGAGGGTGGTAGCAGAAATCTGGAGAAGGAACATGGTGATTGAGAGATGGTTTAACAGGGAGGGTCCACTGTGAAGTGAAGACCCACTGAGTCAAAGTTCACTCGAGACAAAGCAGAGGAGGAAAGTACTCTTTCCTTTTCTGTTTTGTGGCATCAGCCCCTTTGAAAATGGGGCTTAACACTTCTTTTATCGGTGACACACACTTCAACAGCCTTTTAGTTAGTGATGTTAGGCTTTTAAGACCAAGGCTATAAACAGCTGGTGAGAAGGTTAGACCGTTTATACCTGAACTCAATTTGTCTGAACTGCTGCTCTCCGTGGTACCGACCTTATACCTTTTTTCCACATCAGAGAGTAAATGCATGCCATTACCATTGGCTCAAGCAAATGCTCACATTGCCATCGTTCCGGCACTTCATCAAATTGATATTGTGGGAAAACACGCGGGCAGTGCCCAGCCTTTAGTTCGTAAACACACCCGGACTCTCTGCCAGCTCCCACTGGCTTGTGTACCGGCCGTAGACCTCGTCAGTGCACTTGGCTGCTTATATGAATGAGAATGAGTGACTCGCTGCTTGGATTGGAAGCAAAAGTGCTGTCATAGTTGAGTTAGATTGATTAAAGTAACTCCACTGTAGTCTTACAGATCAGTGCATCTTGTTGGGAGCTCTGGAGGGGGGGTGTTTGTGGCCAAGGTGTATGTGTTTTTGCGTGTGTAACCTGCAGATTGTGGGTAAGGTGGGTTGTTGTTAGAGGAACTAATTGAAATGAGAGGCGATGTGCGAGTCTCAGCCAACATGGCCGGTCCATTTGTCAGGGTGACATCACTGCACTCACACCCCATCCATCTCCGCCCGGCGCCACAGAGCCATGCTCCTCCTGGTGATTAATATCCATACCTCCCTCGCCACGCTGCATACACTCCCCCCCTCAGAGCAACTCGCACACCGCCGCTGCTCCTCACATGCTCTCCCACAAACAAACAAATATTCGTACACACACTGCTGGAAGCCCTCCTCTTCACTTATGCACACGTTGGCTGCGCACTCACCCACACTCGGTGTCACAGTGCTCCCATTTACTCTCTCATACACACATGGCTGGAGCCCAGAGGCTGACTGGTCACACACATAAACTTCCTAATTGTACCCAGCATGCACTGTCCTTGCTCTCTGGTGGGACATGGCAGCGTAAAGATTTTAATCCTACTGGTTCTTATTTCCTGTTTTAGTTTTATAAGTAAGTAAAGAAACCAAACATTAATAGGATAAATACCATTTTTCTTATATAAAGACTACTGTAGGTCAGAGAAGTGATGACATTTGGAATAATTTAGATGCTCATTTGTTTCCCACAGGCTACACCTCCTTGGTTGCAATTTCTTGAGCATAAGCTGTTAGAATATTACAATGATGGATGTTTAAACGCATTCAAGTTGATTTAAAAACTTTTCCTGCAATAATTTACCGCTAAAACAAAAATTACAGCTGTAATTTTGTTTAAGTCCCAGTTTAGACAAATTTTGAGTTCATGTTAATTAACCACTTTTTGAGTAGCATGCTATATATTGTTACATTTTGCACTTCAGAAGTCCTCGGTATTACAAAATGTGCAATTCTTCCCAGTGTCTTGATTGGCTAATCAAATAAATGCAGTTTGGTCTTTCACAATGTTGACCAATCTGCAGCCAGTTAGTACCCGTTTATCAGGTGCTGTAGTTAACATCTTTAATTCAATTTGACCTACAAGTTGAGTTAACACTTTGGTGCTGTAGTTGCTGACATCAGTCTGATTGGCTCTGTGTGCTTCGCTCTTAGAGGGTAGCTAAACTCAAAATACTTAAGTGATATTTCTGAATCTGACACAAAGTGTAAGTTCGTTTTTGGCTTGTCAACTTAGTTAAAGTTAGTTTACTTAGTTTAGTTAAAGTAAAATGTGCCATTCAAAGAGTGCAGAGGCCACACAATATTTCCACCACAGAGGTTGCAGGAAGCAGGAAGATGCTGCAGCAGCTTAACTACAGTGTTGTGAAAGGGACAAAATCAAACACAGTTGATGAAAGCTGACACTTAAATTTAAAAACTTGTTTATTCCACTGGACATGGTTGTGCTGAAAGCCCTCATAGAGTTTCATTATTTTTGGTTTGGCAGTTCTTTTATTTTATGTTTTTTGACTACTGTTCTTAAAAATAAATAAATAAATGAAAATATTATTTTTTAAAAAGCCTTGAGAATTTTTAAAATGTCAAAATGAAGTCTTAGCACTTTTTCTTTTTTACAATCCTTATAATAAAATCTCTGACGTGATTCTTTTAAACAAGCCCAGGTGTTTTTGTTGTCTCTGTTCAAACACTGAGCTGACTCATAGCTATTGAACCAGTGAATCCTTGAATATGGGTCACAGATGAAAACTTTCATATTCTTAAACACTAGAGTTAAGAATATGAAAAATGCAGCCAGATCCATCCCTCTTATGTTCGAGCACTTATTATGGTCCAGCTTGAGATGAACACTAAATGCATTCATTTACATATATATATATATATATATATATATATATATATATATATATATATATATATATATATATATATATATATATATATATATATATATATATATATATATATATATATATATATATATTTATATATATATATATATATATATATATTACTGGCTGGCAATCTAGATAAAAGCAGAGTAAACTTTGCTTTTGGTTTATGAGAAGCAGACTCAAGTTGGGTATTTTCTGATGAATTTTTTCATCTTGTAAATTTGGAGCCTGTTCTAAATCAGAAAACAACCCCACTGGCAGTAGATCTGCTTTTTAGAGCCAAAAATATAATACCCTTCCAAAGACAAATACAGCAGCAGTCATACAGTACAAACCAGTGCTAAACCTCAGCAAAACAGATGTTCGTTTAAACGGCTGTCATTGATTTACAATTGAAGTTGGCAGGTTTTTCAAGTGAACAATGAAGGAGTATAACTTTATCAGGAGCAAATGTGTAGGCTGCCTGGGCTGGTTTCACAGGTGCTGCTGAGGGGAGGGGTCAACCAAGCTGAGCTCATTATAGTCGGCTATCAGAGCTACTCTAACCTGGGGAGCTTTGAAGATCCTCTAAATGATGACCTTTCTCTCCTGCCCTGCTCCAGTGATGTGCCTTGATAAGCCAGACTCTGATCTCCTGTGAGGTATCATGGCTCATCGCTGCCGCACACATTCCTGCAGCTGGGTGGTGCTTTACTTTCTCACCACGCCTTTGAATTACATCACCCAGGCTTGATGTCATGTTTTACACCAGGCCTTTGAACTCGTACTGCCATGAGCCACAAGAATGAGTCACAGCACTCTGCATGCATTGTTTGAACAAAGGATGGAGAGCATAATGCAAGAAGGTTTTCTTTTTAATATACAACTACAGTAAGAGCAAATGGTTCATGAAATATCTCCCTGCAATGCATGCCCCTCCAAGTGGAACCAAAGCGCTGCTTAACCTCACAGTTGTGCATCTCCAACACCAGTCTCCCCCTCTCCCTCTGTGGGAGCGTGCTGGCCTGCCTACGCACCAGCTGTGAGATGCAAAAGCGTCCCTTAATGTAAAAGCATTTTGCTGTCTTTGAGAATCCACTCGGTGCTATTCAGAGGAAAAGGGGAAGATGTTGGGAGATACCAAGAAGAGAGAAATGGATAGGTAGTGGGAGAGAAAAGTGGAAAGTACAGAGAGCAAAGGCAGACAGGGAACATGACGAGGACACCAGGAGGAGGAGGTTGAAAGCAGAAAAGGAACAACAAAACTAAAAGCTGACAGCCGCTGTAGCCTATGGGTGATTGATTGAGTGGCGTTCAGATGCCAGGGGTCATACATATGCAAACTGCTCATTTGTAGTAGCTGCCAGCGCTGCTGTTCACCAGAGCCCTTGAATAGTGTTGCCTGACCACCGGGACACATCACACAGTCAGATTAAGCAGCCCTGAAGTCACATGCTGGACGAGCAACAGCTGCCACGTGCACGACCAATGGCAACTTACAGTATCAGTTTTCCATCCTTGTTGCTGTCACAAACCCTCGTCTGTCGGTCTGTAAGAGATCTGGGTTTTAGAGGCTCAGATATGTGTCAGATGAGCTTTGGTGTTTGTGCGCTGCAGATTTTTTTTTCCCTCTTGACATTTTGTTGTCTTTCCTTTTTTTTCAGCGCTTTGTTGCACACAAACCACATTTTCCATTTGAGTGGCTCAGTCTATACACAGCAGGAGCAGCAGCACAGTATGCGTGATGCTCTATCTATCTTCAGCATCATGCATCAGACCATGCAGCCACCTTTCAGCACACGGAACGGCTGCGGCGTTGCTTCACACACGGCATCTATCTATGACATGGTGTGCAACTGAGACTAATGTTCCAGCTGAACTGTTTAAGTTTCTGTTAGGCACCAGTCAGTTCATATATCCAGCAGAGACCTTCAGATCAGTGAGGTTGTTTTCATTCAGTCTGAACTCGCCCTGTGTTGGGGCCAGGCCCCTGAAACATCCAAAGTCGTTGTTGCTATCCAAGACGGGCTGATATTTTCTTTAATTATTGATTCATAATGAGGTTAGCAGGAGTCAGGAGCTCATACATAAATTCTTTCGTACTGTTGATAGTTTGACTCTGCTGTCGTGTTGTATTCATTTATATGGAACTTGTAATTTGTAGCAGTGACAATCAAAAACAAGGGGAGTATTTTTGTCTCAAAGCTTTATTCTCCTCACCACCGGAAACAAGAAAGTGGTGTTGGGTAAATGGCTTTCAGTGTTCAGGCTGCCATAAAGAGGCTTTCTTTTGCTTGCCTGCCCTTCTGTCTTTCTATTTCCCGCTCTCCCTCTTTCCCCGTCTCTCTATCTCTTTCACTTTCCCTCTCTGAGATCAGACTTGTCCGGTCATACTATTGGGCAGTGAGCTGTAAACAGGAGCAGTGCTCTGATCCAAGTGGCAGTCACCTTCATTCAAGCTTACGCCCCCTCTTAACCTACCCCATCTTTTTTTCATAATGACAGTTGTCTGCATGCTGAAATCTTCACCCTCTTTGAGGAAAGAGGATGAGAAATCTTGTGGGAATGACTCCCTCTGTGGAGGTTGATCTGCTGGGTATGTCCCCTACTCATCGAGATCCAGACACACAGGCCCTTTATGTGTCTGTGTGGAGGGTGGCCCCCTTCCCTCCTCTGCTCCTCATCCACACCCCAGAGGCTCCCATTCAGCCCCGGCCTGCCTGGGGGGGAAGTTGGACCTCTTTTGTAGTTGGGGATTCTTAGGGGAGGCTGTCAAGGCTGCGACTGTGTGGGCCTTTCTTTCCCTAGAGAAGAGAAAGAGGAGGGTGAAGCTCGAGAGAGAGGGCAAGAGGGAGACGAGGGGGTTGAGGGAGGGGGAGTACCAAAGGAGAGTTTGGACACAGACAGCCTTGTTAACCAGCGCCCAGAAAGAGGGAGAGGATGAGAGGGAGAAGGAAACAGGGAAGAAGGCAAAGTAAAAGCAAGAAAACCAAAAAACGACCCCTCAGTTACGTCACCGCTGTTATTCCCATCCACCTCCTCCTCTTTTCCTCCACTCCTCCCTATCCGCTCCCTCCATCTGTCCCTGTGTAAGCCCGCTCCTCAGCTCAATAACAAGCTTTTGCCCTCCCCCTCAACCTTCCTCACCCCCTTCTCACCCCCTCTCTTCGCCATTACTTCACACACATTCCATTATCCTGGAGACCAGGCTAAGAGAGATGTCTGGGGTCGGAGCGATCATAATCATCACCTCTTTCCGCTACACTGTGAGTTATGGCCCAGCGTATAGGAAACAGACATTTAAATCATAATCAATAGAGCAATATCAATGCTGAGAGGCATGGCTAAAGGAAATCAGTGCCGCAGCTCAGAAGGGAGCTGAGAGAGCTGAGATAGAGGCGCGTGCTTATTGATAAAATATGATCAGGACACAGAATGCATTATGTGGCATCACGCTCCAGGCTGACTGTTTTTTTTCTTTCTTCTTTTGTAAATAAAGTCACTGATTTTCAGGTGATGAAGTGATAGGGACCTGCGTGTTTGTGTGTTTACATTTGTGTGTCTGTGTGTCTCTGTAGGTTGCCAGATGGAAAGCTTTGATGGTTGCACTCTTTGTTGTTTCAAACAATAGATAATATAATATCTTTGCTTTATTTCTTCTGTGTTTATCAACTGCCAAATTAATAGATAGTTAAAATTTGTGGGAGAATTGACTCCTACTTCAAGTTAAACAACATGTTTGCTAACTCATTAGCAAACGTAAGAGCACATCTCAGCATTTAGCTTCATCCTGACATCTAAAGTGACAATATTTGTATACAATAGGCGATAACCTGTCGCTGTATTGCTAGACAAGAGCTGACATTAGTATTCGTCTCGTCCTAACTAACAATGTCAAATACTTTTTTTATAGTCTAACTAATGCTACACAAGTGCTATGTATAGCTGCCCAGCTTAATCTCAGTTAGCAATACCTTTTAGTATTCTATAGTTTGTCTCGCAGATGCTATACATGAACTGACATTAGCATTTAGCCACACCATAGCTAACATTATTTTTTTTAACATTCTTATAACACAAAATAAAAGACAAGGCATATATTTCTAGTAAGCTCATTTATGTGCTACTGCTTACATATTAGCTTGCTAACTATGTTGACTATTTTAATGTTTAAGCCTACTGTAACCTAAATCTACAAAATAAGAGATGTAGCAACTTTGCTAACATTGCATTAAGCACTTGAAATGTTAGCTCTGCTTAGAGTAAAAAGCTCCACAAGAAATGTCAAGTTTTTGCTGCCATTACTGTTAGCAACATCAAATAGGATGTTCCTCTAGTACTGTATAATATAAAGTGGTTAAGTTTGAAGTAGCGTGGATGTCGTACTTTTAAAATAATTCCTGAAAACTCTTCTTATTTCCACTGTCTCTACAGTCTTTTTAGTTGCTAGACAATTGAGACAAGTAAAGGACAGATTTGACAGACTCTACCCTTGAACAATTGCAACCAAGAACACAGCAGCTCACTACTGTAGCACCATTTGTTATAACTTGAGGAATCATGTCAAAGAAAAACAGCTGTATACTGGTCACTAAACATCAAGGATTGCGACTCATGTATCCCCTCCAGCAATACGGCAGCTCCTTAAACACAGCAGAGGGGGGATGCTGTCGCGCTGTGTACATAAACCGACCCTCTAGGCATGTTAAGATGACTAAGTTTCTCATCGGGGATCAGTAGTATACACATGGTTTTGTCTGGCAAAGGGGAATGTAAGGTGACAGGTGTGGCCTGACCTGGCTGCAGCCAGGCCGCCAATGCTGCTGCCAGTCCAGCTGAGATCAGGACTGAATCTCTGACTCTGTGTCACAAGAGGAGAAAATACCAGCTCTTCCACATCATAAATTCACCACATCCCTGTCAGGGAAGAGCAACTCTGAGACATGATACAAAAAATATCATGTAATCATTCAGCTGAGGGTTGAACATGCAGAGAAGAGCTCAAAATATCTTATTAACACATAAAGCATATAGTCAATGAATGAGGAGCTATCAAGAGTTCATGTTGTATACAACCGACAGGTTAAATTCCAGTTTTCTGAATATTTGTTTTAGGCATTGAAACATTGGATGTTATTGGTAAGCATGACCTCCCAAGTCAGTTGTTTTCATATTTATAATTGAAGGAGGTTTTCTTAAATAAAATAAGTTTTGTGAATTCTTTACCTGAGCATATTTGCAACCTCAAGGCATTTTCTTTTTCTTGGTCTGTGCAGTTCCTTTGTCTAAACAAAACATTATCTACCCTGGCAGTTATGCTTTCAGTACAAAGCAATATCTTGTTTTGTAGGAAAAAAATTGCTATGAAAGAAAAAAAAATGTATTCAGATTGTCAGCCTGGAGGTATCGGACTTGACTCTAAAAAAGATTGTATTTATTCTTCACTTTGCTGCTGAACTCACAACAAGCAAGATTGATAATGCCACAGAGAAAATTAAATTAGTGCAGATTAATTGTTATGCACTTTATTTTGAAAGCACCGGATCAACTTGAACTGTATTCACGTTAATGATGTTTTGATGTCAGTTGAATTGACATAGTGCATACTGTTTCAAGCAAACTTAATTGATACAATCATTTAAGGAACAATTTGCATTTTAATCTGAAGTCAAGCAGCTTACAAAGATAGATATATTGAGATTATCATGTTGAGTGGCACCATAGTGTGCATTAAATCACCATTGTATGCCATGTTTAGTAGTAGTGCAGACAAGTGGATAACCAGCCTAACCAGATAGTTCAGAAACACTGGTTTTCAGCCCAGAATCCCAGGGTCCTGTGTAGGAGTGAGCTGTGAACAGTGTGCACTGCACATCACGGTTCATGTTCAGCCAAAGCCCACGCAGTGCTGATGATACCCGATCATCTGCTAGATCTGCAAATCTATAATTCAATCCCTGTTGAGGAAAGAAAATTTAGTGATGAAAGTAAACTACATGCAGCAAGAAGTGAAATTAAATAGTTCCTGTACCTTATCCAAGTTAAACTATATGTGACAGAGGTAAAGAAGTAGGACAAAAAAGACTATACAGCTCCAAAACAAAAGCATCAACACAATAGTGTGGTTTAAATATAAGAATAGAAATAGCAGTGTTAAAAAAACAATTACTTTGCTATCTTAATTGTTTTTGCAAAGAAAATACTTTCTGACACCTTTCCAATTAAAACATAACCAGCAGCCATATTAGATGTATTTTTAAATGGTGCCTGCAGCATGTCTTGTTGTCTAAGATATTGGATTCCACCTCTACATTTTAATGGCCAGTTTCATTTTGAGATGCAGTGAAATCACCCAAGTGAAGCAAAAAAAAAGTCACAGAGGACCTGAGCGTCGAGGCATGCTATACCAAGGCATACATTTCTTATGATTTACGTTTATGTGTTAATGTTTAGCGGATCTTATCGATTTTGCAAATACATGCACATACTCCTCTTCACCTGCCAGTCTCCTGACATTTCTTAACCCATCTGACATACTGCACACTTGGTGGAGTGTGAACCATTTCACAAATGAGGGTTATTCTGGGAGAGGCACGTCTCCTCTCCCTCCACAGCACCCGGGAGAGGCTTGTAAAAGCTGTTGTCCTTTAGTTATGTCGGATCGTGAGGAGGAGCCGCAAGAGAGAAAGAAAAAGGGAAAAGCTCTTCAATTGGAGTCCTCCTCTCTCCTCTCTCCTCTCCTCTCCTCCCTCCTCTCCCTCCTCTCCCTCACTCTCTGTCTGTGTCCGTCTCTGTTCCTCTGCCTGTCTCTTTCACTGTCTCTCTCTTTGCATGTGCCCTGCTGCTCTGTCATCCTCGGGGATGCGTCTGAAGGAGACCATCTGTTGATCCATTTGTCTCCTGCTTTGCTTCCTGTGCCACCGCCTCCCTCACACCGATGATCAGGCCTGGCCTTTCCTGCGCCCACCCTCTTTGTTGCTGCCAACAGACTCTCCGGGCGAGGAGGGTTTGCGTTTGGAGGGGGACTGAGCAGGAGGTTGTGGCCTCCAAAGCCTCGGATTCACACAAAGAGAGGGAATAGGAACTGGCAGACAAGCATTTTTTTAATACATACATATTTTAAACAGCTAATGGATTTAGAGCAGCTGATTTCTGATGTGTTTATTTAAAAGTGAGCATCACCAGCCTGACCAGAGTTAAACAAAACAAAAAAAAAACACATCTCTTTTTTTTCAATGGTGATATCAAAAGTTCTCCCTTTACCTCCCTTAGGAGCAAAACACAAAGAGAATGTCATCATATGGAGGCATAAACCATGAAATAGATGTTAAAAAATAATGTTGAGATGCTGAAGGACCATCACTGGAGGCTGGAAGCACTCAGCATCAACACATTTATTGCTTGTGAAATGTTGGGCGGTGTTGCCGCTAAAGAGAAGGAAGGAGGGGGGGGGTCTCACTTTCCACACGTCTCCTGGCTGTCACCTCACATGCATGCTCAGGGGTTTGATGGACACTGAGTCCACCGTGGGGACTTCAGGGATTGCTTGCCTTTGATCTTCTCCCACGACTCTCGATTACCCATCATTCAGCAGGGCTTAGGCCCTGGAGAGCAGCTGGGAGAGGGTGGTGTGTTAACATGAGCTCTGATGTGCCCGAGAGAGACTCAGTGTCCGACTCAGACATCATATAGCAGATTACACAGACATGGAGGAAAATGTGCCCGGAGAGCGCCTGTTGTGAGTGTTTAGAGTGTGTGAGAGGATCGAAATATGTCAGAGGAAGATGCTAACTCTGATATAATGAGGTCGCAGTCCATATGGAGGGTTTTAAAGGAGCAGGATTAGTGTAAATCTTATTATCACGTCTTTCTCTCCCTCTGTGTGCGGAGTTTCTCATAGATTCGTAAGGTTTTCATCAGGGCAGCTCGATATATCTGATGATGGGTGTTCACCCTGGGAGACGTGCCATTGATTTTCCATAAGGTGCAGATGACATGCGGTCACACGCACTCCTATTTTACCAACAGCCATTTCATGCAATAAGTCATGTTTTCACTGCGGTTGTCATCCGGTGCAAAGGTTCCTCTGACAAAATCAGGGTGTGGTCATCCTTTCCCTCCAACCTTTTACCCTTCAAGAAAAGAAATGGCTCCAACTTTTTTGTGCGAAAAACTCTGACATTTTATTTTTGTTGTTGACAAATTCATATCTCTGCATTTGTAACAATGAGTTTAAATTTGATTAACTGACACTATGTTTTTTAATCTCCTTGTTTTGCGTTTGTGTTAAAGGCTTCCTCAGTACCGGTGACCAGGCTGCTAAAGGGAACTACGGGCTCCTGGACCAGATCCAGGCTCTGAGGTGGATCAGTGAGAACATTGGCTTCTTCGGAGGAGACTCAAACCGCATCACTGTGTTCGGTTCTGGGATTGGAGCTTCATGTGTCAGCCTGCTCACTCTCTCCCACCACTCTGAAGGTGAAGTACAGTACAGTGGGTGTGGGTGGGGGGTGGATGGAAGGGGGGCACAGCTGTGGGGCTCATACCTGCTGGTGTGTGGGCTGCTTGATATTAGAAAACTGGCGATGCAGCCCGTGAGTTATTGAGTAATGTATTCCACTGTATCATACAGCGTAACAAATGTTTTAAGAAGCAGGTGTTTGCATTTAAATGACTGAGATGTTCATTCCCATGCGGAAATTGAAACTCCATGGCAGATTTCTAACCACATGTGACGTTCTCGCCCGGTGTGCTAGTTTCCCCTCTGTGTGTCAGAAATAAACATGAAGGTATACTGTGTCTCTGTTGGCAGGATAAAAAAGGACACGGTGTACCAGTGAGAGCTTTTCAATGGCAGACACAGTCACAATAAATGACACACACGCATACACACTGCTCTGTTTGTAAGCTGTGTTGTTTATCTGCTGGCTACCTTAATGCTACTTCATGATGATTTACCGCCCATGTTGGCCATGTCTTTAATTCTAAATGCACCGTGTGTGCTTAACCTGGACATGCAATAAACATCCCTCATGCTGCTGCTCCTCTAATGCATCACTGAATTAAGATGGAGTATTATAGGTGAGTTCCAGGCAGGTAGTGCTTCTGCTCATGTGAATGCACTGTATCGTTGAGCTTCTTACATAAAGTGCCCCCTGCAGAGCCATACAGATGACACCTCATCTTTATCCCGGAAATATTGCAGTGAGTCACGTACTTGAAAATGCATTTAGAGGCCGGCTGCGTGCTTTTAATTGTGACTGTGTTGTGTACATGACAGATTACCAGGATATTGTTACTCCACACTGTTTGTTTGTTGGTATTATCCAAATGAGAAATCTCCAGATCACGCCATGCTTTGAAGATGTTAACAAGCCACAAACATGCTGCTTCAGACACACATGGCTGGAAGTGTAACAGGCTTTTACTGTATATTACATGGAAGTAAATTACATTAAAGAGATCACTCTTGCATTTAATAGATGATTGGTCTAAGGCAATATTGTAGTGAGGAAGCAAACTACCTCCCTCTGTCTCACGCACACACACAAACGCTCACAGATACAACTTTTTGTCTTGTCACTCGGCAGAGGGAACTCTCCAGAGTGCTTTCATAAGAGGTCATTTGCGCCGCTCTT
Source organism: Halichoeres trimaculatus (assembly GCF_033239565.1). Lineage (NCBI taxonomy): Eukaryota > Metazoa > Chordata > Actinopteri > Labriformes > Labridae > Halichoeres > Halichoeres trimaculatus. The sequence goes on from NW_027437185.1 coordinate 17,219,266, forward strand.
CTTCTGTCCCTATTACGCTGCCAAGGATTTGTGATGTGTTTTGCATTCTCCAATTTGCATTAAAGTGTTACTAATTGCCTTGATTTCCTCCGATGAATGATGACTGCGTTCGGATTGAATTTTTACCATAAATGCCTTTTTCATTCATACTCCATAATGCTACGCTCCATGTAGCGTGTTATTATACTGCCAGTGAAACCATCTCCTCTGCCTCCTAGTAAATTGGATATTACCGGCTCTGTTTTTTCCCCTGAATGGAAATGTATGCCCCACTGATGGGATGTTAAAAAAAAAAAGGAGCCAGTAAAACTTGAGGGATCCTAGGAAATTGAAACAGGAAGCCTTCTATCACGCCAGGACTCTTGCTGCGAATGTTACCAATGGCAATCAGATTTCACACAGCCTCTCTCAGAGCACAGATTGTTGTAATTATATAAAGTTTAGGACTGGAGTGGGCTGCGAGATGTGACAGGAAATCTAAGTGAAGAAATGTCGTTTTGCACCTGCTTTCGCAGCCCTCCCTCCTCCTCCTCCTCCTCTCTGCATCCTTCTCCTCTCCTATAGTCTCTACTGTGGAATAGGAACTTGAAGGTTGTCTTTGTTGCTAGGACAACGCAATAAACAAGAGGAAAATCAAAGAGTTGGAGTAAAATTATAGAAATAAAATCTTAATCAAATGAAGTGCATTGACTCTGCGGAAGAGGGCCCTAAATTGAGTTTGAGACCGCGTCCTAGTCTAAGTGGACTAGTCAGTTGGCCCCTTTAAGGAAAAGGTTGATGTCACACTCAGTCCCAAACAGCTGGATGAATGTGAATGTATGTTTGTGTTTGTATGTGTGAACAGCTGAATGCATCATGCAGAGTGAGAGCATTTTGAGGGTAGACAAGAAAAGTGCTTTATGAGTGATGCTGGTCACTGTTTACCGTTTTATACAGAAACAAAGTCAGGACATAAAATTTCAAAAACAGCACCACTGCCGCGCCCGTGTCACCTTATATTCAACTTATTATCTGACTGTGCTACTGAATAACAGAGTTACCACAATAAATGTGTTGTGCTTAATTTAGGTGCTGCATAAGGCAAGATGTTATTCACATGTCTACATACACACACACACACGCCACACTCACACGCAAACACCCTTCTCCACCTGCAGCTCAGAAGCAGGATAACGAGGCCCATGCAGGTAAAAAAAGCAAAAGTAAATCAGCGATGACACACTGTTCTGAAGCTCCCCTGTGTGTCGCTGTGTTTAATGACCGTATTCCCACTCTCACTGTACACAGTCTGTCATCACTGCCTACAGTGCATACACTCTCCATCGAACACAGACTCTCCTTTTATGCCTGTTGGTGGCAGAGTGACAACTTACTTCAGATGCTCCATGCTCTTCCTGAAGCCTATTTAATAAGCTGGATCCTCCTATATCATCCCAGCCCTCCGGCCTCACTCTCTGATTGCATGCTCCTCCAGCCTGGCCTTGGTGTCATCTCCATGTGGGCGTGCCGAGGGCTCCAGTCACAGGGTACATCCATCACCAAGCCCCCCCTCACCCGCTCTTGCCCTCCACTCCACTTCACTCCACTCTGGGCCTGCATGGACGTCCTCTCGTGAGGTCTGGATTTTCCAGACCCGGTCCCTGCCCTGCCTCCTCCGTCTAATCTCCTCCTCACTGCACCCATCTGTCTCCCTGCCTTCACACACAGTAAAAGCATGCGAGGGGACACACGCTCTCCCTCCATGTGCCTGTGTCTCTCTCCTGTCTCTCCCTCCCTGGATTTGTGCTCCTGAGTCTGCAGCTTGTGTGGTGCGTTGCTATTAATAAGATGGCTGCCTTGTCTGCGATGTGGCAAGCAATCTAGCCGCACATCTGAGACTTTGGAAGCGGAATGGTCATTAAAAGCGCCATCTCTCTCTCGGCAGGAGAGTGTTTTTGACCGGCTTATTAAATGTAGCTCAACAGTTGTGCACCCACTGAGGGAAATCTCTCCGTCCCCATCTTCTTTTTCTCTGGCTTCAAACGAAAAGCGGCTGAAGCAGTTCAGAAGCAAGGACATTAGCCAGTCCCATGTATTATCTCTCTGGCATCGCACAAGCACTAATTGAACATGCAGATTTAGCTTTTTCCCTATCTGCTAATAATCATTATGATGTAAAAAAAAAAAGAAGTGAGAAGGCTTGTCTGTGCGTGAGCAGAATACCAAGTAGCCTGAAACAAAATTATTTGAGCGTGTTTCTCAGCTTGTATGAAAGAGTCAATATGTCTCTTTCTACTTTCAGATCTTGCAGGAATCTTTCTGCATACCTACGCACATCTGTCTGCGTCAATGCATGTTACTTAGCTGTCCACGTGTGTGCATGCAGTCATGGCCATTCACTGAGCAACTATGAGAAGCAGCTAGTTATAGAGCCACTGAAGGTCGTTCAGTTTCTCTTTTTTTTTTCCTCCCTTCCTGTAAGCAATCAGGATAAAAGCCCCGCTTCTGAGGAAGTGCTCCCCTTTTAATGGAACGTCTTGGACATTAAAGACAGCTAGTGTGGAGGATCCTTCATGCCAATGTCAGCTCTCATTTTTATTAAGACTTCTGGGTTATTGAGGACCATAAATGTGCATGTTAAACGCTCAGGTTTTATTACAGCAGCGCAATGAGTACCAAGGCTTTTTAACATGAGACACCACCCAGCAAACACCGAAACCCCTCCAGCCATCAGTATGAAGGGGGCAGGGCTTGGTTTCAACATAAAGTCTCCTTTATGTTGAAACCATGGAGGTTGATTAAGGGAAGAAATGTATCATGGTATGTGTAGGAACCAGAGATCAGAGCAGTTGAAAAATCAGATGCTGTGGCTGGACACATTTCTCAAATCAAACCTGAAATATGAACTCAGTGGCTCTCCCACGTAGTGAACTACCTGCTGAGGGTTTCCTGACTAGAATTTATGATTCATTCAGTCTTTGAAAGGTTGTGACCAAGAATCTGATGTATTACTGTACACATTTCTTCTGCTGATTGGATGGTGAATTAGAGGCTGTGACAGAGAGGTAATGATTTTGCTCTGACACAGACTGCCGTGTCCTTTATGGTCAAATTTTAGCCAGCAGTGAGTCATCTGAGGGCGAAATGGCTGTTGGAGAAAAGACCTTTGATAACCAAACCGTTGCTTTTGAATAACAGGATCAAGTGCGTGTGTGTGTGTGTGTGTGCCCTTGTGTGTGTGTGCCCTTGTGTTTGTAATGCACTCCTCTGTGTTAATGATGTCTTACAACCATTTGATGTTTTAATTGCAACCTGCCAAGGGACTGCAGATGGAGATTAGCTTCAAGTTGACTCTAGCTGCATCAAATGCAATAAAAAAAAAAAAAAAAATGTAACATCACCCCCCTACAAGTAAAATATGATAAATAAGAATACAATTTAATTTAATAAAATAAAATAAAATAAAATAAAATAAAATAAAATAAAATAAAATAAAATAAAATAAAATACGGATTTTACAACAAAACCTATTAACTAAAAAAACTATGATTAAAATAAAAAATAACCCAATTTTAGTTGTTTTATAACCCAACTGCTGGATCATTATATCAGTAGCCTAGCAGCAGTTAATTTGACCCAGCAAGATAGATTGGTCCATTTGACCCTACAGATGAGTTAAGTATTCTACCCAAATTCTGGGTCAAATTAATTATAACTCAGAGTTTTTTCAACCACATATATCTGAAGCAATACACACATAAAAAAGGGTGGTTCAATTCAGCTTCATTTAAGACATATTTGATAAAGTCATGGAGCACTGACAGGCAGTCTTCCAGTCAGTGTTCAGACAGTTAACCCATACCAACAGTGGTGGATACAGTCTGTACGCGCATCAATGTGACATACAGCAGGGCTTCATATTCAATGTGTTTCTTCTTACTCATGGTTTCAAAACACTGTCAAAACAAAAATTACTTTGCTAAAAACGATGTCTTAAAAATGTAAAGGAGCAGTTATATTAATGTAAAGCAGTTATTTGAAGTTTGGTTACAAACTAATATGTAATGTTTAATTTAATGGTGATAATCTTCAAGACTGCTCAGTGCATGAAGCCTAACGCTGTGTCTGATTGGTGGAGCTCGTAGGTCAATGTGATGACATGATGACGTTAAAATTACAAACAACCCAGGTGTTGAGTCAAGGGATGTGTGTTGGGTTGATGAATTTTTAAATCAGCACTTGAGTTGTGAAAAATAACCTAAATCCCATATAAATAACCCATCATAGGTAAAACGTCCCATTGAGTTAATAAAATAAACCAGCTGTTTTTAGAGTGTAGCAGTGGATCACAAGCTGACACTACAAGTTGCAGAGAGTTTGTTCCTGCAGAAACACTATTTCAACAAAGACTTAATTAACAAAAGCAAAATTAAGTTTGATTCCATTACCAATAAGATTGGTGTATGAGACACATGTTCAAAGAAACTGGCTGCTGTTGTGACCAAAGACTGTATAAAACATGGATGTAGTCTCCCTGACGTCACGAGAAGGAAAAGTATTTACCCCTAACAAGCCGTTTCAAGGAGCTGCACAAAGCTTTCTGGGATGCATGGTAAAATGTGAACCCATACTGGCGTCACTTTGTGACAGGTTTTTGGTCATTTTAAGCACACAGTGGTAATCTGAAAAGTCAGTAAACCCTGTGTGGTGCTGGTTTACTGAGAGAAAGTATGCAGTCTCTTCCTTACAGAGCGGCGGGAAGCACATCTGTAGGCAAAATTTGTCAAAAGTACTGGGTCTGCACCTCACAGCTGGTGGCTTAGGTAAGGATTGTAAACCCCACGTGGCTGATACAGATGGCAGTAGCACTGCATCTTATGTACCAGAGCGGCTTTTATTCTGGATTTTACATTAACTGATTCATGCTCAGACTGCATTAATACATACTGCTGAGTTTGAAAATTCACTTGGCTTTAGGGAAGTGTTTCAGTGTAAAACTGCAACTCTCCTCGCAGCTTTATTTATGTTAAAACACCTTTTCTCTCTTACTATCATCATCCTCATGGAAGACAGATCTCTGCCTCTGTACAGTAAAGAAACAGTCAGGTTTTTTTCTGTAGTAGCAAAACTAATGTCTTCAGATTTGTTCCTTTTGTCTGGATTAATAAAAGTCAATCAACATTTTACAAAAGAAAAAATATTTATAGCGTCGAACAATCCAAAATTTTATGGACACATAAATTTAAAGTTGCAACTTCTGCTGACTGCAGCACGATATGTCTAACTGTCTTTATACACTACGTGGTGGGTTGAGTTTGAGATCATTTTTCATGAATCCATTTGGATTCTCTTCATATTTTAGGTTGTAATGGCATTACATGTGACTCACCCAGCTCTGCAGGTTGGATGAACCTCTTTCAAGGTCTCGTCTGGGACATCTTGTAATTTCACTGCACAAATCATTGCAAATGACCGCTTTGCTGTCTCTGGCATGTATTTAACTTGTGCACTGATGGAGTAAGGAAATGAGACTGACATCAAATCAATCTGCCTCTGTCAGTCTTTCTTTTACAGTGGTGTGATGTTGGGATTGGATTCCTGTGTTGTCATGAACACCTAACCTCTGCTGTGACTGCCGTGTATGAACAAGCAGGCTCCTCTGAGGGAAAGAACAAACACTGTGGTGGTGTAGCTGCTGGGTACTGTGAGGATTTGCTGAGCCTTAAGAATTTCTGATCTCATTCATTGCTCTATCCAGAGATATCGACACGTAATCTAAAGCTAATATAAATGCTGCTCCAAATTACCCTGTCTTACAGAGTGGTGAAGGAGGCCAAGAGGCTGTATCGATGGAGAGTGTGTGAGTGTTACACTCCATCACTGCTTTAACCGTAATGTTACATCTGGCTCTGACCTTTGGAAATAACGCGTGTGGGTTTCCTCTCTGAAATGAGACCCATGGGAGGTTCTCCTTGTGGAATGGCCTACAGGTCTGCACACCCCCACTCTATAATGTCCCTGAGCTGAGCTTTCCCTGCACAGATCCGGGGGTGCTATCCATCCCCGCTCAGTGTCGACTTCATTTCTGTGTGCTCAGGTATCCTGCAGCAGCCTGTGGAGTTAAAGCATCACAAACAGGCTCCTCGCAAGAGCAGGAATGTGATTTGGAGTCATTGGAAAGATAGCTGCATAACCACATCTCTGGGATGTTATTCATAGGCGATGCAGCTGCTATTGTTGTGCAAATGCTTTGCACTTGAGAAAAACCAGGCATGATTGTCAAAGTTGAATAGACCCATTTCTGAGGTGTCGGGGGCATTCAGCGAGTCGACACTGTAAAGTTACCTGGGTGTTTGGGGCAACAGAATGCCTCCATCTCTAGGTTTGATTCGGCTGTTTGCTGAAGGGTGTCTGTGCATCTCAGGGTGTGAAAAAGACCTACGCGAGATGAGAGAATGAGGACGCGCCTTGTCAGGTGCTGTATTCTTCCACCTCGATTGACAGGAGCGATAATTAAACCAGGGGGATGCCATCTCTGCAGAGCACCAATGCTTGTATTTATTTGCGCTGACGACATGGCTTTGTTGTCTGCCATATAGTGTGGCCGTCACTGTGTGCAAAAAGCAAACTGCTTTTAACAAGTGGCCTATGTGCCATTTTTCAGTCGGTCTTAGAGCTGCAATGACTTTGACTTTGTATACCAGGGCAAAATTGCTTTATTTTTACCAAACAAAATGTAGACATATTCAGCAGCTAAGGAGTATTACTGTCCTTTGAACTCAAAAGAAATGGGAAACAGCCTAATTCAGGCAGAAAATGGGTTTCCTTTTGTCTGCACTACTCACGTTGCAAAGAGAAAATGAAGCCAAAGTCGTATTGAGCCGAGGAAAAGAGGAGGCCCCCGCTGAGTAATGTAAGGTGTGAGGGGTGTTATTAGGCTAAAGATGACTCCGCTGAGGTCAGATGGCCAGTTTGCAGTAACACTCCAGAAAATAATAACCAGTCAGGTTGTCCATCAGAGTGAGACAGCTTTACCTATCCCTCGCCAGAAGAGTGAGGAGGAATGAAGATTTGACAAATGGGCCCAAAACGGTGAAGGCAGTTCATTCAGGTAGCCTGGCCATCAGTCTGTCTCCGCTTGCAGCAGGTAGTTGAGCCTATAAAGCATGGAGTTATAGGTGTTAAAGAGCCGAGCAGCGGGTCAGAAAAAGAGGCAGGGGATAATTGAGTACTTTAGTAAATCCATGCCTCCGTCAACCAAGGTAATAGCTCACAGCATTGCATCTACCTGTAGCCTCAAATCCCAGTCTGTACTGATGTTCTTGGGCAGCTTGAGCGACATGTGGCAACCATGACCCGTCTCTGCGAAACTCTCCGAGACAATACAACGAGACCCGTCTGCTGATGTATGGCTGAGATTGCTTTTGGAATCTAATCGCAGCTGATGAACGAGGTGACTACAGAATATGTCATCTGTTGACGACCCACAATCCCCAGTGAAGACGCTGGTGAGTCATTAGTTCAGGTTGATGCCATCTATGAATCATTCCTGATAAATCATTGTCAAGGGCGCATTCATACACCTCCTAATGGACAGTGACAGGAGCAGCGGTGGCGGGTGGAGGGGGAAAGCTGGCTGGCTGCAGCTCCCGGCTGTGCCCCTCAGCTCTTTGATCCTGTTAGGCTTTGGATCAATTAAACCAATAGCTGCATCATATTGCTCCCAGACTGTCTCGTCTGTTTCCTCCCTTGATTGGTCTAATGACTTGATGGAGGTTTCTGTCTGTTTGTCTGTCTGCAGCCTCAGCTCCGCCGCCTTCATCTCAGAGGCTTTTCTTTTCCCTGTACCCCATAGCCGTTTCTTTCTTTTCCCACCCTCCCTCGTGTCTCTCTCTGTGCGTCTTCTCACCATGTCTCCCTTGCTTGCTTACTTGCTCCCTCTGCCTCACTCCTTCTCTCCCTGGCACCAGTGTAAAGCATCCATTATAGAGTGATGCATGGGTGTCTGTGTGAGCGCAGAGAGGGAGACTTGGCACTCTTCCTGCCCCACCTGCAGAGGAAGCACTGACAGCTGAGCACTGGGGGCTCATCTCCCCTCCTCCTCCTCCCCCTCCTCCACCGCCCATCTCCACATCTCTACTGACCTCCCCCCTCCTCTTCCTCCTCCTCCTCCTCCTTCTCTCGCACCTTCTCCCTGTCTCCCTCAGCCCTCCCTCTTTATTCCCTGTTGTTCCACACATTGGCCCAATTTCTGCAACACCACTCTGGTTTCCCTTACGCTATTTTCACATTTCATTATGTCCAGCCATCTTTTTTCTCCTTTTGCACTATCTGTTCTCTCTTTTCATCCTTTTCACTGCACATTCTTGTTTGTTTCTACTTTTTGCCCAACATTGTACAAAGGTTTATTCATTAAGCATCCCTCGCTAGGCAACACGGCGGCCCAAGTGTTGCTAAATAGACTGTTGTTCCTGCGTTTGTCTGCCAGATGAACAACTAAGGTGTAATTAGCTGACCTTTGCCCTTGGGTGATGACCATGAGGGCTCTGTGTTTGCTTGTTGTTGCTGACAGCTCACCTCTACGGCTGGCTAGGTCACTCCTTCAGAGTCCATACATCTGTTTGTTTCTGCAGAGAGAGAAAACATGCCGCGTCTCTGCATGAAAAACAGGAGCACACCGTGGAGCTGCTATGCCATGCTTGAGAGCACCTTCACAGTCCTCATCAATTTCAACGCTTTGCATAACATGTGATTTATATACATCTTCTGCGGCGGGAAAACAAAATTACCAGGTGTTTCAAACTGTTTCAGGTGATGTTTTTTTGAAACTTGTAAATTATTTTGAAATGGGAAATGTAGCACTTTGTGCTTACTTAATTCTGGCATAACGGCTTCATCTGCACAGAGAGGAAAAATACTTGTTTACTGGATGATTATAGGCATCCAGGAATATATCATTCTGTTTACACAGAGCCTGCTCACCACAGTCTGTGCTCACAGACAGAACAATTTGGAAAGAAAATTGTTTTTTTTTCAGTGTGTGATAAGAAGTGTAGCGTAGGAAACATATCAGTCCCATTACTTTGCTGTAGGACTAAAGCAGCAGTACTTTCTCGGTGGGAGCCTGAAACAATGGGATGTAAAGGGATGTTGCTGTCTGGATCCATATCACTTACATCATGTGCTGCAAGTGTCCACTTTGGGTGTGAACACGTGCAGTCACAAGACGTAGTCTACCAAGACTTTTATTTCTGGGCAGTGCAATCACATTAGCCCTAGCTATGAAATTTGCATAGTCTGAGCACAAAGAAAATCCCCAATGAGAGTAAGTTGCTGACGAGCAGAAAGCTCGACTAGAGAGGGCTGACATTGTGCAACCTGACAAAAAGACTAAATCTTTAGCTTTCAGGCCCACAAGGCTGCAATAGATTTTAGCTTAGAGAGGTAACATAAGCTATAGATCCTTTTCAGAGGTAAAAGAGAAAGAATCACTGAATCGAATGCCACTGTCAGGGAATGATATTACCACAGCACTATCTTGAAATTTCTAAGACAGTTTCCTTTTCTACTTTCTTTTGGTATTATTCTAATATCTGGATAAGGGGGTGCCTGTTGCTGCAGCCTGAAGAACTACAGAACAAAAATGCAGTTTGACACATGGACTGTATTTTCAAATAGCTTCTTCATTTCACAAATCAAATTTGATTCCAGATGAAAGGCTGCGGCTTCCTTTTAATAAACCAGCTTGTGGAAAATATCATCCAACCACACGTGACAGCGAATCATTCACACCTTTTCCAGACTGGTTAGATGGAAGGAGGGGTGAGAAGCTGTGTGACACAGAGAGCCGGATTATAAAAAGCAAATTTAATGAGTCTGAACAGCTCTGAGGTTACTGTTGGAGATTTGGGTATGTTGTGTTTTTCTGGTTAGATATGGATTTCAGAACAATCTGTCCACAAAGAAATGTATCAGCAAAGCTCCAACTCCTACAACATTAACCCCAGAACAAGATTAGCAGACTGCAGCTAACCTTGGAGCCACAATTCAACACTTGATTCAGCTGCATGACATAAAGAAAGCCTTACAAGGACACATAAAGCCCTCATGTGTAGGATTTCAAAGTCTTTGGTATTTGGCTACAGCAGCCATTGAGAAATACATGTTCATGTCCTTGTATTTTTCAGTTTATCTTCAGGTTTTTGTAAGCCAGTGGGAGTACCCACTGTACTGTCAAAAAAGGATGTATGTTGGCTGTCTGACAGGCTTATTCTAATGAAAAAGAAGTAATCAGCGTCACTTTTCCTGAATTTTGTTTCTGGCAGCAGGAAGAGGGCTTTGAAAGAGGAGTCAGACTTTCATGTCGGGAGATAAAACAGAAACGCTCCATTTTTGGGGTCCATAATTTACTGTGAAGTTCTTGGAAAGATTTATGTAATTTGGTACTATTTATAGGAGAAAGGGGAATGTGATTGTGGGGCTTTTTTTATTTTAGCAGGAGTGTTTCTCCAGCTAAGAAATGTTCCAGTTCGATTACAAGTAGGGTTCTGTTTTTCCATTGGCCACTGAGATTTTTTTATTGTCAACAAACAAACAAGAATTATCACAGTGGAAATCTAAGCACAGGTCACCTCAGGTTTTAATGTTTCTAAAGCATTTTGGTCCTGCAGGATTTCATCTAAAAAAACAGGGTGACACATACAAAAGGACACTCATGCATCAATAGAGCAAAGAAAAAAGCGTTTAAAATATCATCCTTTTCTTTTTACTACAATGAAGAGACAGGGCCAGTCTGAGTCCCACCCACACTGGAGAGGAAAACAATTCATGGCTCTTTTGCTATCTCTGCATGACGTCAAGGAGCCTTCTTGTCACTTCTGTGTGCTAGCTATTTTTGAAGGGATGTACTACTGATGGGTAAAGAATCTAGGACTGTGTTTTTCTAGCCGATTAACATAAAAAGCCTTGAATCATTCAAGAGGACAAAGATTGTGTGTTAGCTCAGAGTCATGGGGCATCAGACGACATGTGGAAACTATAATATTCTGACTCTAACTAATTTGGCCAGACAACCTGAAGAGGTTGAAGCTAGGCCATGTGGTGTCTGGTTTGCTCTGTGTGGTGATGAGCTCACTTGGTTAAACATCTGCAACCTGCAGCAGTGAGATGGAGAGGACGTGGAAGCGCTGTTTTCACTTCTCTGTCTCTCTGTATCAATCACATAAAGGTGCTCTTTGAATCCTCCCCACTTCAAATGGGTCACAAGTGAACTCAGTCAGAAATCAGAAGTGCGACTTCCCTTCAACAAGCACTCCAAGGCACACTTCAGGATTGGTGTTGAGTCAAAAAAAGATGTAGTAATTTCAGTTTTGAGGCTCATTTATCCATTAAAAGCAAAGTTAGAAGGAACAATGAGGCAGACCTACAATGTAGACTTCCTGTCTGTAAAGGTTTACAGTTATCCAGGTAATGATTGTCTCTCTACCCACATTTTTGATCCCAAAAAACAAGACAAAACATATTTTTTTGATCACGTTTATATCAGGTGCTCCATCCTTTGATCCTCTCCATGGTCGCCTTTTCTCACGATCGCGCCGTTCTTTCTCTCTGAACTACCTCAACACATCGTCTGGGCCAAGATTTATTTTTTTTTTTTTTTTATTTTAAGGTCCCATATTATGCTCCTTTTCTGCAGTTGAATAAGGATCAATGATGTCTTAATGAAATGGTAGTAACAGGTTTTGGTCCAAAAAGCCAATAAATCAAGCACAGCAGCATTGTTTCCAGGCTCTCATAGCCCCTCTGTTCAGAACGGTCTGATTTAGTGGGCGTGACCTTCATATGCAAATGAGTCACCGCTGATACCGTCCCGCTCTTCAGCGTCACTGAGAGCGGCGCCATGAGCTCCGAGTGCACAATGTTTAGAAAACAGCTAAGCTCGTTTACTGTAACATTACAGGCTAAAACAAAAGGCTAACTGCAGCTAAAGTTAGCATCCTGAAGCTAACACAGAGACAGGGGGGACACTGAGGAAAAGCTCTTACATCTGCTCCACATACAGCATTTAAAACACTCACATTTCCAGGGTCCGAGGTTTGTTGGCAGATGGTTGATAATGCGCTTGGATTCAGGACCAGTCTATTCACTAGCCCTCTGTTGTACAGTCCAAAGTTGGAAAAGCAGTCGGCCGTGAAGTGACTAGCACACACACAGACACACAGAGCAGTGATGGCTCTTCAACTTTGGCATTCTCCTCCCATCCAGCAGTGGGGGGATAAGTGGGCGGGGAGGAGGTTCAGGGGTATGTGCTCTGGTGGACCAATCAGGTCAGACTTGCTCCTGATTGGTCAAAAAAGGGAATCGCTGACGTCAGCAAATCCCCAAAATCCAAACAGCTCGTTTTAGGTCAGGATTTTACATTCACAAGCACTACTCAGTACAGGTTTTGTCATTACATATCACATTTTGTGGGCTGGGAGGAAAGCCAAAGACCCACGAATTTCACTAAAAGACTAAATAAAGTGATTTTTGCAAAATTTACGATCAACAATATTGATATTGTTTAATATCCGTTATCAGCCAGAACCGCAATATTAATGTTGGATATCGGTATCAGACAAAATCTGCATATTGGTGTATCCCAAATAGGAAACGCTTTAACTAGTTCTTTAAATGTTAAGAACTTGTCTTTTCAGCTCAATACATGTAGCAGCCTCATCAGCAAGAAGTGTGGTTTGGACTATATCATGGTTTCTGATTACCTTATGATCAATGATTGTCACCCTGCATCTCACTACCCGTATAATAAGTCTCACTGTTGCATTCAGAAATGTGCTGTTTCTGTGAACATGTGTAGTTTTTTTGTTTTTTGTTTTTAACCCTCTGTGACCTTTACCCTTCCAGTTTCTGGTTCAGTTGTTGAGCTCAGCCTTGGTAGTTGTGCGGTCAGGCTGAGCCCACCACCTGCTACCTATTCACGCCTCATTATCTGCCTTGCTATGTTTACCCAGCAGGCTTTGCGCATTGAAGTGGTTCCTTCACTTCTCCAAGCACTTTCTTCTGTGTGAAATAACAAAACACAAAAAATTACCCCGCTCTGCATCTTACTGCATTATGCCGGTTGCCTCCTTGTTTATGAATCAGCTCACTTTTAAGATTAAATAAGAAGTGTTAAAAGTGCAGCTTCAACAGTAATTTTTACACTACTGTACCATTCATATCTCAATGTCATGCACCCTTGACCTTCTTTACTCCTAATTGAGACAGTTTTATCAGCTGTGACTCACTTAAGAGCATAAAACATTTCAAAAAAACAAAATTATTCTGTGGTTCATTTTATATTTGCTGAAATCTGCCCAAGCAAAGATCTTTTACATTACAGCTGCAGCCACAGCAAACGGGTAACATGCAGTGAGTGTTTACAGCTGATGTGGGTATATATAATGCACCTGGTATTTGAGTCAAGGACAAAACAAAAGGCGAGCTTGTGTTTACTTACTGCAAAACGCAGTTTGTGTGATATAGATGAGTGTACAGCTGAAGATTAAAGTATCCTGAAGGATAAAATCACTAGAGCTGAGTGACATTGAGGCAGCCATCAGCTGGCACTGACAAAATAAATAGGAAAACAAGTCAAGGAGAAAAGAGGGGGGAGTTCTGTTTCTCACAAAGTGCAAATATTCCTTGAGATATCGATACATACGACCCGTTTTAAAGGCACTGCACACCTCGCTTCAAGGAGAGGACGAGCAGTTTTTACATGCATTGAGTGAATCTCCACGGCTCATTAACGCAGCAACTAATCACTGCTCTCACACCAGGTTTAGCACTGCATTAAAGCTAGTTTAAGGCTGATGTCGACATATGGTAGCTGCTGTCTGCAGACCATACATTCTTAAACTAACTTCACAACCCATTATTTCCATCAGGGGAGGATGCCTCCCTACCAGTTAACAGAATTTAGTTAGATTCAGAAAAAGACGTCATATGTTTAATGCCTTCAGCAATTAGACCTCATCAAGATGTCTTTATGTCTTCAAAGGGGTGATGTAGCTGACTGCTGTACGATAGCTCCCACATGGAGCCTAGAAGCCAGCAGTGGTGGTCTAGATGAATAAGGATGCAGAACGTGATGAGGGGTGGCCATTTGAAGAACTAAGCTTTAACACGCAGTGCCAGACATGCACCGATTGATCGATGCCAATTTCCTTAATTTTGGGTGATCGGTGATCGGCCCATCCTTACATATGAAACTGATCTTAAATACCTCCAGTAAGGTCTGACAGCCAACAATTGTTGCTTTTTGTTCTGAGACCTAAAACTCAGGACACTTAATCGGTTGTTTACGTTAAAACATAAAGATTTTATTGTTTCACAGGTATTGTTCAATGATTTTCAATAGAATAAAGATTGGAACATTGAAGGTATATGCTGTCAGTTATAAAAATTAAAAAATCAGTATCGGCCCAAATCGGTATTGGCAGGTCAGGCTTTTTAAAGATCTGTGATCGGCCAGAAAATTGTGATGGGTGCACCCCTTCACATGCAGGCTGTCTGATAAGTCAGGCGAAGAACGTACTCGCACAGCTCGATCGACACACATGGATAGTGCAGCTGCCATCCCATTCAAATGTGCATGTACACATTCTGTTGGACTGCGGTTGGATTTGACAGGACTCAGCAGGTCTTGGTACGCCACGACATTTAGCATGAGCAAGTTTTGCCTAGAAGAGGAAGTAGATGACCATGACAAATCAAGTCGCTACACTCAAATGGAACAAATAAACACCAGTGCAATAGAGGGCAATGTATAAAAAACAGAAACAACGAGAGACAAAAAACGGCATCCATCTCCGCCATCATCTTTAGGATGGTGCTTCATTTCAAAGCTAGTTTGATGCACGTTAGTAATCACGATCTACCGGTATCAACGTTGGTATTGCCTGATGTTGGTTATTTTTTTAACATATCGGTATCGGCTAATGTGTAAAAATGGGCCAATATATATTCATTAGCTGCCAGCCATTTTCAGAGCATCTTGAACAATCTTTTTTCAGGACCCAAATAATATTGTTTTCTATGTCTATGTAAACACCAAAACTACCTAAGAAGAGTGGATTCTCTTCTTTTATGTCTCTCTTCCTGCTTTTGATCCAAAAACAGACAAAACACAATTTTTGATTGCGTTCATCTTGGGCGCTACATCCTTCGATCCTCTCCATGGTTGCCTTTTCTCACGACTGTTTCACTCTTTCTCTCTGAACTACCTTGAGAACTTCATCTGAGATTGTTTTTGTTTTTTGCAAAAATTTTCATATCAGTACATCCCTAATACACATGCAGCTTTGCTTATCAGTGAAGGACATGGCGCTGCCTATCACAGCAGTATCAGCCAGAAGTCTGATTCTCTTTTCTGCATGTATGAAGGCAAGTCTAGATCCCCCACTGTGACTTTAGGATCAAGCTTTGACCTTAGACTGATAATGGGGTGGACAGCATCACAAGCTGTGATGTCAAACTGGAGGAGGGTGAAAGATGTGGTCAGTTGGTGAAACTGATAAATGTAAACAATTGGTGTAAACAATGTTTCTCATACAAAAATCTGATATTTGAAAAAAAAAAAAAAAAACTTCCTATGAATATGATTTAAGCAGCCTGCTACACTGTAAAAAATGAAAATTATACTGATTTTATACCAACTGACCCAAGAATAGAGAGTCAACATTGATGTCTACAGTACAATGACTTCCTCAGTACAACAAAGCCCATATTATTACATTATGTTTGTTCGTGAAATATTTTAAATACACTTTGAGATGATACTTCATAAAAAAATCCCTTATTTCATCAGAACACTTGAATAACTTCTATCTTCTTTAATTGGTTACAAATGGTAGAAATGTCATATAAAATACAATGAAACCAAAAGAAATGCTAACAACACATACAAACAAACATCTAACATTTTGTTTTTACAAGTTTAAAGCATATTTTTGCTACCAACTCTTATTTGTCACTGTCTGAGGAACAGAGATGAGAACAGGTTTAAAGTTCAGCAGCAGAGGAGTGATTGGTTGATAGAGGCCGTGGTAAAGACTGATTGGTGAATACTTGGAAGAGTCAACACCAATGATCCCATGACGAGAAATGCTGGCAGCAATTGAGAGGGGGATAGAGAAATATAGAGTGATATGAATGATAATTGAATGAGGAAAGTTGCAAGCATTTTGTTTTCAGCCAGTTTCAGGTATTTCAGCATCTGGCTTCAAGTTGTTATGCTGAACTTTCCTATTATCTTGCTTAGTTTACAGAAAATGACTTTTTGCACTCTCCATAGAGCAAACTGCAGTTTCTTTCACTTTGTTTGTTTCCCAAATTGAACTCGCTGCTGTAAAGTTTGATACATATTACATAGTTTCATCTGTTGCAGCCTGTTTGATACCGGTGTGCTCTTTCTGCAGCCTGGTTGGTGTGATGCATCTTGCACTGTGGTGTGGATTGTAGGTCAGAAGAATAAAAAAAGCTGACGTATGATAAATATTCTTGTTACATTTAAGTATTTCTTTTTTTTATAACATACTTAATTTAATTCAAATGTCTGGGGACACATTCATATTTTATATGACATATTAAACAGTAGAGGAATATGATTTTTGAAGGCACCCATAGTTTCGCCCACTAAATTTGATCATGCCCCCTGAAGGCTTTTATTGTGAAGCAGCTGCAGGAAGTGCTGAAGAAGCGTTTGCTGACAAAGCACGCCAGTGAAGTGGATCAGAAACCAGTAAGGCTCCTATCTGTAGATGAAAAGAGGGAACAGGATTGTAGGAGTGAAATGAAACTCCCAGTGCGACTCCTACAATATCCAAGAGCTAACAAATGCAGATTAAAGCAAACACTAAAAGCAAAGTTTTTTCTCAAAGCTCCTCATGATGAGCAGTTTAGTATTCAACACAGAGGCAGACATAGCTGTGTGGAGAATGAACACAAGAAGGTATTGCAGAGTACTCGAAACTCTGCCTATTTCACACCTTAGCACACCTGGCTAATTGCTGCAAAATGTAAGCGCAGACTTGAAGAATCTCCTGCTCTCGCTCTGATGCAGTCTCACATTCAGAACAGCCTTTCATTTAAAGCCTTGACAGCTAAAGTGACTGTTCAAGAAGACAAATAAAAGTAAATCTTAACTAGTGTTTCACTGAAGGTGACCCAGTCGAGCCTTTGACAGACTCAACACTTAACGAAAACAAATGCTGCTTTTTGCTAGCCAAAACATAATGCTGTGTCATGTCTGTATAAGAATGAAAAATAGGCGTCACTTCTGAGACATTTCTTCGTGTTTCAGTAAAGGCTGCTCGGAGAGCATGCATCCTTTGCCGTATTTCAGATGTTGACAAACCCATATGGCACACCACTAATCTTGATCGATGCCCACCACTGTGAACACCACTCACGCTGTAGAGGATAATGAAAAGTAGCAGCACAACATTTCCCAAAAACGCTCACACTGATCTGTTTATAATCCATTATGAAAAGCATCAGGACTTCTGCTGCTTTCCACTCAGAAAAACAATATAAAAGAAGTGTTTACTTTCCAAAAGCAGAGCTGCAAAGAACGCTTATAAAGACGTCTACGCTCACCCAGTGTGCTATTCTTAGGGCTCCCCTCAGAGCCACTGTCTAATTGGAGCCTTGGTTGTCCTATTGGTGAAGTTATCCTCCTCACAGACTGTTTTATGAGGCCTGTGAGTTTCCAAGATTCCCCGCCTGGCTGTCTGTGGCTGTTTGCAGGCATGTCCCGGGACTCCTGCTCATCGGTGAGGGCTTCATTAGCCGGGGATGGGAGGTGGCAGCAGAGAGAGAACAGCTGTTTAGCTAACCACTTGCATTGTTAGCCAGCCTTCTCCGTATGCCTAACTGCCTAAATCCGTCCCCTAGCTGCTAATAGAAAGCTCATTAGGAGAGGGGAGGGAGACTCGATGGGAAACAGCGCCACTGTGCTACAAACCGACCTGCCTCCTTCCTCCTCCTCTCCCTCTGGTCTCTATTAAAGAGCCGTACAGAGTGAACACTCCCTCTGTGGACCAACTACCTATACAGCCTGTTTTGACCCCTCATCCTGACCCCCGGGATAGACAGGGGGTGTATGGGTATCTGAGTTCTCCTCTGAGATGTCTCGCAGCCTCTGTGATACCAAAACATGCTACTCACTTGCAAAGATACTGGAAGACACAAGATTTGAGAATCCCAGAGGAGAGACAGATGATGCCTTCTGCTCAGAGCCCTGCAGAAAGACGAGGTTAGCTTGCTGTGTAGGTGTCTTTTTTTTCCTCTCTTTTTTATTTTTTGAAAATTTCCCCCAAGCGGCGTGGTGTTAAATTATTCAAACACTGTAGATTGTGCTGCCGTAATTTGTCAGGAACCCAAAAGCAGAAGTATATTTCTCTCTGTGTCAAACCTGATGAAGCTGGCGGAGGAGGAGGAGGGAAAGCTGCGACATCAGAGATGGCACTGTGAATATCTGATGGTGTTCATGGGAACAGCCTCAGATCACAGCCAAAGACACTGCACCCCCCCGTCACAGCCAAAACACATCCCTGGCTGGAAAAAGGGTGGCCCGTGTTTGATTAAAATTCAAACAGGAAAACATGTAACCATGGAAGTGCTTCATTGAATCAACACGGGCCAGTTGCTAACGTTCCCCATGCAAAAACCTGGCCAAACAACGTGCAACGTGCACAGGGACATGAGGGGAGGCAGTTTGTGGTAGAAATGATAGGCTGCAAGCTTTTTACTATACACGACTGCAGCTGCAGATTCCACTGTCGGGTGAAAATGTTCCAGGGAATTGTGTTCAAGGGGGACAAAGAAATCAGTAACAGTTTGCAAAAATGTTAGAACAGCCTAACCTACATAAATGAAATGAAGGAAACCCCAGAAAATCACATTTAAAGTCATACTGGGTCAATTTTAATTGGTTAAAATGCATGCAGTTTGTGCAAATGCTGCCCTCTTTCTTTGCAGTTTATCACTCTGCCAAAAAAACATGTTTACAATGCACCACATGATATCCATGTCTGATAAGAGTACAGCGTTATGAGCATGTAGGGATTTGTTAGTAACTGAAGGAGTGTCGTACGCTGACGGTTCAGTGATTGTTGCATTAGTGATCATAGCCAAGCAAACGCTTTAACATGACAGGTGTGCACATGACACTACGCTGCAGAATATTTAAATAGGACAATATTTATGCTGTAATACCATGAGTGCTTCTCTTTTGTGAATTGGACCTTGAAACAGGCAGATAGAGGTTGTAAGTCATCAACTATTCATGGTGCTTTTAGCAGCAACAACCAATTCTTTGTGAGTTTGTGACAGAATGCATAATGTATGCTCACTGAGATGATGCTGATACATTTTAATTTCTTTAATGTTTTTTCATGAAGGTTGGAGAACAGAATGACTTACATTATGAACTGATATGCAGAATTGTCACACATTGTTTCCTGGAATTGAACCATCACAGACAATTTAGAGAAATCAATAAGCAGGAAATGTTTTCTGTCAAGTTGGATTTTTATTTAATTTTTGCATCACTGTGATGAAGTGCTTTGATTTGACAGGTAGTTAACAGGATTTGTCAGAAATGAACATTCCTGCCTGGCTATTTGATTTTTCACAGTTTCTGTGCTGGTTTTTAAAATGTCCTTAATCAGCATCAGCATCGATAAGTGGCCGGACAGAAACAATATCAATTGTGAGAGGAGGTTTTATCCAAATCAAAATTTGAATGTGCGTTGTTACTAGGGCTGCACGATTATCGCAATCGCAATCGCAATCGCAATCGCAATGTCAGCACATGCAATTCAGATTTTTCTCCATGATAACCAAACAAGTCTGTAGACTCATCATGACACAACTTTTTTTATTAAATCGCAAGCACAATCGCAATCGCAATATTGTCCACCTAATCGCAAATTGCACCTTTTCCCCAAATCGTGCAGCACTAGTTGTTACCTCATCAGGCTACACGGTTTACCGAGCTTTACAAATCCACAGCTAGCCTAGCGGGTAACCCCACCTCTTGTTTTCCATACGTGTTGCAATAAACGTGGGCTTGATGACTGCACTTCCCTAAGTGAGCGCAGAGTTTCCCTGCTCTGGAGGGGGTTTGTGTGTGCCATGACTCACCCCAGCCGCCCTCTCACTCTGCAACCAACCTGTTACCAACCCGTCTGTCGCTCTCGCCTCCACATCAGTCCTTTTCCTGGCCAGTCCGCTCCTTAGACAGTAAATGTTCATAGTTTGTCCATTTCTTCTGTGGTGGAGCTTGTCTCTTCTCCAGCCAGACGCCAAATGCTGGACACCCAGGCCTCCTCTCCACAGGTGCAGCCAGTTTGATAATTAGCACCCGAGTTCCAGCACCAACACCCAACCCCCCCGTCATATTTATATATGTTTGTGTCTGTCCCTGTCACTCACGCTAAAGCCACGCCTACACTTTCTAATGCAGTGCTTAAGAAATGTACCTTAACATGTATACATAAGTATTTAAATCAATAAAATACAGTTAGTGTACACTAAAGTGTACATGGAGATGGAGGGATTTTGTTAATTTAGTTACCTTTGCAGCACTGAAGCCAGTATCTTACTAAACCAACGCGAAGGTTCACTTGATGAGCTTTAAAGGAGCTTTCAGTCGTACAACAGCTCATAATGGAGTTAGAGCTGCAAGAGGCTTAATTTTGAACAAAAACAGTTTCACCTGCAACCAATAACTTTTTTGATGTCCAGTAGTCGATGATTATTACAACAATCAATCCTCTAATTGGATAATGAACTGTACGGTAATTTTATGGCTTCACGGAGATGTCAGATTTCAAACATTGTTCTTTTAAACCCTATTTGCAGCTGAAAATATCAACAAGAGAAAACTTATTCAGTGTGTTTGTAAATTTGAACTGTTACTTTGGACACCATGGTCTTGCAATGGCACGGGACTTTTTGCTATATGGCGTTCACCCGTTATACCCTAGTTGCTGTTTTGCAGCACACCACACAGAAAGCAAGGATGGGAGCCAGTTAGTAAGCTTCTGATTCTATCCCCATTTTTTTAACAGTGATGACTAATGGCTGCGCTCTTGGTTGAATGACAGTTTGTTTGTTTGGTTGCCGTCATCTAAACTCAGAAAGAAGCTGATTGATTTGAATCGAAATTGTCCCCCACTTTTCTACAACAAAGAAAGAGACGCATTGAAAAGACTGAAGAAGTACAAAACTTCCTGTCTACAAATTTAAAATTATATCAATTTTCAAGGAGGGCAAAAGACCTTCTTTTATTGTCAGTTAGGTAAAAGTGAATCAACACAATGCAACAAGATGTGTGCACAAATACAGAACAAGGCTTGTTGTAACCCCCTAGAGCCAAGGTTGATACAGATGAATCATACTCTGATGTATGATTCATCTGTATCAACCAATTACTGGCACCAGTTTTAAAGCAAATAACCAGAAATTCACTGATGACGGTTGTTGGTGTTTTTTACATAATTTTTTACCCAGCTGTGTTAAATGTTTGATTCAGATTGGTCAAAATCTCAATGACATTCAGGTAGTTGTGGTGGTGTAAGCATTGCTCACCCTGAGATTCTTCTTCCCATAACCACCTGCTCACTAATGATAATCCACTGCACTTTCACTTCTTCATTATCTTGAACTTTCTCCTTATCTTCATCTTTCACTTTATCCTTACTGCATCGATCAAAAGCTGGCATAGTGTACCTAACTGCTGACTGAGAAAGAGTTTTTTATTGGGCAGAAGAGTCCATCTGTTGGACAAACTGATGGGTTTTTTAAGCTAAACGTGAAAGAAAATGTCAGCAGCGTGGGAGTATTACACCATCTCCGGGAAAGATCAGTGACATGCAGTTTGTACGATATGTTCCTGTGACATTTTCAGAAGAGGAACAACCAGAAACAATTTGAATACATCAGAATTTTCACAGTCATTGCTTCCCTTTCAGGGGAGAAGGAAAAATTGTCAGACAGTGTTAAATTAAGTTAAAAGGGTATAATTATTGTAGTATTTAACCTAATAACTAAATTACAGTAGTGGTATAGAGAAATCAACCTCACTAGCTGCAGTCATGATATTTTCAAACCTAAGAGCCTTTGAGACTTGAAGTGTTCATTCATGCTCTGTACAGTCAGGACCTGTGCTGTGTGTCACTTCTTTATGTGCTGATGGAAGCTGACAATGACTCACTCTATAGTAATGGTGATAGGCTTACAATGCCACTTTGAATGTGTGCTGCAAAAGAATGTTGCTGGGTGAGATATGTGTCAAGTGTTGTGACATTAGTGGCTGTTGAATATGTGTTAGCTTGACATTGAGAGAGTGGAGTGTGCCAGCATGCAGCTGGACTGATGGACGAGCACACTGACACACACACACACACACACACTCACATACGCACGCATAAGTCATCTGTGTGCTTGAATGATACTGCACAAACATATACCTCTGAGCACAAACACTGCTGTACCTAATCTCTCTCACACATACACACACACTCCAGGCCTGCAATGCTAGATCCACCTCAGCTCAGCTTTGCACACATGCAAGCACACATGCAAGCACACACACACACAGATGCACACAGAGTCCATGTGGTCATGTAAGTCCACATAGTCTCCCACTCGAGGGGATTTCATACAGCTACAGCTGTGTGCCTACTGGCTCTGGCAGCAGCAGACACAACAGAGAGGAGAGAGTATAGAGGAGGATATGGAAATGGACAGCTCGCAATGAAAGGCATGATGTTACCATGGAAGAGAGCACAAAAACATGAGAAACAGACCGATGCACTCTCCCTCTTTCACCCTCACTTTCCCTCATGCAGCTGTGATATTTCTCTCTGCTTTTTATTTCTCTCCCCTAAAGCCTACAGCCTGGTTTGAATGTAAAAGACTGATAATCTGAAGTGTGACCGCTGAGGCAGAAAGGCAACTATTGAAAAGCTTTTTTTTGTGCCTCAGAAAGACGGGCACATCACTCACCAGAATTCACTATAATGCAGACTTGTGTATACGCTCACAATATAGCATAAGCAAACAGAATAATGCTTACACACACATACAGGAGGACAAATAAATAGTGATGAGGATGCCAGGGCGGTGTTCCTCCTCAGCATAGCTCAGCTCACAGCTCTCTGCCCTTGTGTTGGGACCCCGGCCTGTCACTCCGCGTTTTACTCCCTGCACCAGCACTCCACTGTAAGCAGCCAACACAATTCTGGGTATTGAGGTGGTGAAGAAACTGTCCTCCACTACCCATTTGGCCTTTTCAGAGCTTGACAGAGAGGACCGGAGGTAAAAATACACTGCATTCTGTCTGCCAAAAATTGAAAACGGCTGGAGTGCGGCTGTGAAAGGGGAATGTATATAGTCCTCGTTATTAGGCCGGCTTCTCTGAAATGAGGTTGACACGGTGCCAGACACTGAGATGCTTTCTGTCGCTCCTTTCTTTCTTTTTTGTTTCACCTGAAACTCAATATGATACATTAGTGATCTTAATAGAGTCGGTGCAATGGTTATTAATTACTTGTCTGTTACAGTTTGTGACACTGTCAATCTGTTATCAGACAGCGACATCGATGATTCAAATGGACTGTCACTTCTCAATATCAGCCAAGCCATCTCTGTGCTTGATTGCCTTCATTACAATATTCAGTTCCTTAATGGTGTCCTCATGAGATCTGATGGTAATCAAGACATCAGTGGGCGCTACGACCTCAAAAATAGATGTCACAGCCAGCGGCGGGTCCATAGGGACGGTACAGGCCCTCTGTGAAATGAGAGTGGCCACCCTAGATGATTTAGAAAAATTATAAATGCATATTATTTTAGTTGAGGATGTTAACTGTTCACAACAGGCAGAGCTCATGACAGAGTACCTCATCTAATTTAAAGCTGAAACTCTGATCATCTCGGCCCGTATGCACGTCCAGCCATTATCGATGAAAACAGGCTGTTTTCAATAAGAAGCAGTATGCATGAGCCAGATTAACACCCTGACAGAGCGTCAAATTTATTTTGTTTAGAAGAGGCAGACATTTTGCTCTGCACTACTGTTTAAGATGTAATTTGCAAAGCGGACGAATATTCAAAGATTGAACGAATCTTTTGGAAAAGTCTAACGATGTGCACAGCAAATTTAGATTTAGGAAACACAACCAGCAAGGCTCACTCCTATCAGTTGAGCAAGTTTTTTTTTGGCTCTTTGATTTTATGCGTCCAGGTCATTCCAAGATGTGTGTGGTGAGTTGTTGAGTCCATCAAACAACTGCTTGTTAGATTAGATTAGAGTCTTTATTGTCATTGAACATTAGTACAGAGTATGTACGCACAACGAAATTAGTGCACAGCTCTCCTCTTAGTGCAAAAGATGTGATAGATAATAAATAAAACAGGAATATAAAAGTGTAGATAAATAAACAATGACGTATATAGCAGAGCTATATACTATTTAAAAGACTGTTTACAGACACTTTGCGAACAAGCAGCACATCCATTTTAGACTATTATTATGCAGAGTTATTCATGGAGTAACTGGGGCAGCTTTTACGTGAGGTCTTGTGAGTGTGCTCGGAAACACCACATGCATTTACCCTGATCAGGGTCTTTAGCCCACATTTTGGGGGAAACGAGCCGCAGCGACCGAATCCAAAATATGTCCAATCTTAAACTAATTGACAAGATAACTGTGCAAAGATAAAAAAAAAAATAAATGGTTCTTTAACCATGTTTCTGCATCATCTTTCATCTTTTGTACCAGCTAACAGGCCCAACATATTTGACAAATGCATTACAACCTTGTTAGGCTTACACTCTGAAAATACTTGCATTTTTACTGTGACAAGTTAGCCTGCTTGCTTTTCAGAATTGCATCCCAGTCATGTGACATTCAGGACAAGATATTAAGATGCGATGTTCATCCAGAATAAAGGTAACAGCATTCGTCCATGCCTCTTTTTTAGCATGAGGTCCCTGTACTGCTGTAACAAGCTGTGACAGCCCCGTTTCTGCAGCTGGTGCTCGTCCAAGATCCAGCAGTGACTTTGGACTTTCAAACTCAAAGGGGTTTTGAGTCGGACTTCAGATCTTTCTTTTGGAAACTAACAATCAAAGTAATCAATGGGTCAGCTTTTCATATGTGATGGTGACACAGTGACAGCGTTTTCCTCTGAGTGCTGTAAAGCAGTAGGAAACATACGATGGCTTGGCTTTGGTTGAGTAGCGCCAGCTAATGGCTTCAGACTTTTGAAAAACAGTTATATGTTTCAGTAAACATTGTGGCGATGACCCTTCAAAAAAATGAAAATATAACAAGCTATGAAAGTGTGAGGAGCCAATCATCAGTAAACAAATCAGTGAGGGGAGACTTCTCCTGGTAAAGGAAAGAAGTAATTTTGTGTAAACATTTTGAAAACTAAATTGATGACCAATAAAAAATCTCTGGCGACCCACTTTTAGGTCAGGACCCAGACTTTGGGAATGACTGCTTTAGCCAACTTAGCCTTTCTCTTTGTTTATTGCCTGATTGACCATCTGATGACAGCTGTTTGTACATTCTATATTCTTGTGATAAAACTGTCAATTCTTCTGCTGAATATATGATTTTTCTTTATTCTCTATCAGTCACATTTTTACAGGTTACCATGTTTATCTGTGATACAAGAGGTTCCTCCCAACAGATGATGTTCTGTACCTGCCTCACTTTCACACTGTAGCTAGTTAACCAGCCAGTTATTTGCAGTCACGCATGCAGCTTATGCTATGTGCATACAGGCCCTGGTTCTAACCAGAGACTTGTTAATGGCCCCAAAACAGGTTAGTCTTACCCATAGACTGTATATAGAGTGGACAGTGTGGCTCCACCATTTATCATTGTACGGTTTTGAAGCCAAAAAACCCCCGTCGCAGGTGCAGCCATTGGCAGCAATTGCAGCCAGAGTCTGCGCAGTAGAGACAATGGAGGATTCTGGGAGAATCTGAGTGGAGCTGGGTGACAAAAATAATAATGTTTTTTTTTCAAGAGTCTAATCACTTCTTGACACTACCTCTAAACATATTTTACAATCCCCGAAAAAAAATACACGAGAACGGTGGCTGTCAATCATCGTTAAACATTACGTAAAGCCTCATTTTTAACCTTGTATAACCAATGAAAACGAAACTATTCAGAAAAAAAGAGGACTTGAATACAAGACAGCCAAATGATATCTTCAAATCACCACAACAATCGGACGTGAGAAACATTTCAACGAGGTGTATTAATTTTTAAAGTTTGACCACAGCCCATCTGGAATGGCTGGAAAGACTGATTTTTTAACCCATACTGCAGCCAGCCACCAGGGGGAGCAGTTTTTGTGGAGACCTCACTTCTAGCCGAGCAAGTGGACGTCCATTTTTTTAGTCTATGGTCTTACCAGAAAGAACAGAAAAGCCCTTATATTCTTACAACAGGATCATCTGCATAGTTAAAATGGTAATGGTAGCAACATATTGAATAATTTAATAAATCAGTCAATTTATCCCAGGAATAATTAATAGATTAGTAGATTACTAAAATAATCTATTACTGCCGTCTTCCCTGTGGTTAAAACCAAAGTGTGTAAATTGAGGTGTAGGGATTGAAGGGTTACAAGTAACGGGATTGTGTTGTGGGCTTGAGGTAAATTTTAGGTTTGTGCAGCCATATCATCATCTCCTGAGGTTCATGTATATTTGATAGGCCCTGCCAGATGTGGCCTTGGATGTGTGGATGTGTATCAGCAAGCAATCTCTCTCCACATAGCCTTGCAGAAATTAGATTTCATCTGAGGCCGCCAAATCTAATACACAGGCTTATATTTACTCACAGTTGCACAGCATCATAAGCCAATATGACCCTATAGATGGGCAGCCGAGCTGTGCAAAATACAGTTAAATGAAAATGCTTTGAGCAAACTGTTCCTAAAGCCAGTGAAGCCTCTTAGCTGTGGTCAAGCTCGGAGGGTCGTTGTTTTTCCATAACATGGGTTTAAGCTGTCATAAAGTATAGAAGCCGCCTGGCGGATGAGCATTTTATGTTTTCTCATTGTCTTCCCTTCAATAGAAATCTGGTTGAAGGTTGAATAATTCTGACAGCAGGAGGAAAAAGTTGTCTATAGTTCCGGTGATGAATCTGACCTGTATAGAAATATCCTGTGTGGTGTTAAGGAAATTTAATTTAGCTATAGCACACTGAAATCTTTTCAAAGAGCAGGCGAACTGCGCATATTGGAAATGGTTTGCATGAGTCACCAAATGCATTGAGATGCCTGTGTCTTCCTCTCAATGAATGCAAAGTCACAGTTAGCATGCCGAGTGCCATTTCCCTATGCAGAGAGCCTCTGCCTGCCGTGAATACTCTCCAGGGACAAAAGCACCCACTGAGGAATTTTTATAGTCGTCTAGCGTTTTGCTTTTATTTTCTGTCCCCTCCTCTCTGCTCTATCCTCCCATGACCCCCCTTTGTTCCCCTCCTCTCTGCGTCTTTGACACAATGAGAATAGATGTCGGCAGCTTACTTCATCCATATGATGGTGTTTGTCTTGCTAAGATAAATCTTCTAGTTTGAAGCGCTGATAAATGGGCAGTCAGTCTGCTTTTGTTTGAGGAGGCAGAAATGAAGAATCTCAGACTGATGAACACTTTGGTGGACACACTTTTAATCTCTATTACAAAAGTCAACATCTCAGCGACTCTGTGTTTCCTAATCAAAATAAAAACATTTGAACGGATTGATTCAGTTTTGCAGCAAATCGATGCCCGGCGACTGAATGCTGAGTTCAGGAGGCTGCACAAATAGCTCTTAATTGTTGGGATTTCCAGTTGACTTGATTTTCAGGGAGCTGCTGCCGCTGCTGCTGCTGCTGCCAATAGATGTACAGCAGGACATGTCATAACCCAATTGTCTGTGTGTCCACTTACAGTAAGTGGCTATGGTGGCTAAAGACTCTGGGACTGTAATTGACTCAATGGGAGTTTACAGTTTGAAGCATGAGGCAGAGGCAGGCAGACACAGTTCTCTCCGGGGATGTGCTGTTGTGACAGTGCTGCTATCTCTCAGCATAGGGTACACAAGGCCACACAGGGCCACACACACACACACAAACACACACACACAAGCAGAGGTAAACATGCACGCACGCTCAGTAAACGCACAAACATAGCAGCAGGTAATTCCACAGTCTGGTGTTGGGATCACGTACAGATCTGGCGTCCCATCCTCAGCGAGGAGCCTGGGCTCTCAATCTTTAATATGTGTGTGAGATGGAGGCCGAGGCGTGGGGCAACACATATCCATCCTATTTTGGTCCGCTGTTTGCATGGTGTGCCGCCTTGAATTAGACCGAGCTTGTGCGGCGGCTCCTGGCTGCAGGGGCTGCTGGCACAATGGGCCGAGCAGCGAACAGTGGTGTCAGACGCAGGCAGAGAGGAGCACACAGAGTGACATAGGCACAGCTAGGAGAATATGTTTACGCTGCTGGAGCCCTGCGCCCAGCCTGACACGTTCATGCTCACTACGATAGTTAATCGGCTCGGACGCCGCTGCTGGTGTGACCGCTGACCCTGAAAGGCGTTGGTAACAGGGGGGCTCTCTTTAATAGGCAGAGCTCTATAATTTGGAGTGGGGCACAGGAATTAAAGTGCATCCAGGGGAGTGTTTTTTTTTTTTTTTTTTCCTCAATGTCTCCTCTGGTTACGCTTCATTAATGGAGGTTTAGATTAAAAGAGTTGTTGATGTTCTTGGTCAGAGAAAAAAGGTCTCTGCCTACCAGGAGCTCTGCGTGTGGCGCTTAATGAGCTTCCTGAATTATATGAGTGTGTGTATGTGTGTGTATGAGTGTGTGCAGGTAGCTTTTATGTGGCTTGTGTATAGGATACATATATTAGAAGTCGCCTGTAGGTATTTTCAGTGCAGCTAAAATAGGATTGGACTTCCCTGAAGAATTACTTGATGTTTAAAGGATGCTCATGTGAAGCTAAGCCAACATCTTTACACACTGTGGGCGCATGAACACTCAACACGCATTGTTTGCTTTCAACAATCAGATGTAATCGGGGACATATCCTTTTTCTCAAGCGGACTCAAAGGCTTGTAAGCTCGAGATCTGCCGCACTGGAAGGCTGTGAAAAGGGCCAGGCGAAGCAGTAAGCTTCCACCCACCTTCTGCTTTTAGCCAGCATGTGCGTATCCATCTCAGTTTCACCTCCCGTACCCCCACAGCTCACAGCTAATTTGTTTCTGCAAGACTTGGGCACTTAGACTGAGGTCTCTTTCTCTCCCTCCCTCTGTTCTCCTCTCCCTCTCTCTTCTCCTTGCTGTCACTCTTTCTTTCCCTCTTTGCTCTGAATCCCTCTGATTCCCCCTGGGGGAGTGTACACCCCTTGCGACAATTTGTCACAAATGCGACTGCGCCCTCTCCTCGGCTTTCCCTGGCCCAAAAAATGAGTTTCAGCTATCCCATCTGGCTGTCACAGGCAAGATGTCGCCAAGAATAGAAGCTTCCCATCCGTCCACATTTCATGGCTGGATTGTCATATTTGTGTGTGACTTATATCTTTGACCTGCCCATGCTAGACATACTTTACATCTGATTTGTACTTAGGGAGCTTCGCTTCCCTGATGTGAGTGCACTCTTTGTCTTTTGCTGTCACTACTGGCTGCATACATAAAAATAAGTTGGGACTGCTACACAATGCAGATGTGGGGAGAAATATGATCAGTGTATATTTAGAAACAACAGGATATGTATGTTTGCATCGTTTCTACACAGCAGTCACTTTCAGGATCCTCCCATGAAAACCAGTGTGTGAGGCAGCTAAAGACACTAATCATTTCCCCTCAGCACTCTGATCTAAAATCTATTTGTGGACGCAGTAGGAGAGGAGAGAGGAAATCAGAAAACATCTTTAACAACTTGTCCCATCTAATGAGATTAGCAGAGCCGCTTACACAGTCATGACATGGAGATACACACAGATAACCCTGTAATAACTCATTATTCCTCCCATTTCAGCATCAACGCCTAGTCAGGGCTCACTGGCACCGCGTGTTGTTGTTGTGCATACACAGCTATCAGGCCAATCTAGGCACTGCAGCAGCTCTGTGGATTGAGCTCGGTGAATGCCACAGCACAAAGCGAGTTAGCAACAGAAGGACATGGAGATGGCTTTTCTCTGCGTTACAGAGGCTGCAGCACTACTGACACATGCGTGAGTGCAAATGGAAAAATTCACAGCAGAGGCTCTCTGTTTTTCTCAGTTTTGGAAGAGAGGCTAGGAGGATGGAATCCTGTGCTGTCCTGTGAGATCATATGTGCTGTACGCTAACAACATGTGCGGTCATGAGACTGACACAGGATAAATAAAACATTCCATATTATGCTCCTTTTCTGCAGTTTAATATGGATCATTGATGTCTTCATGAAATGGTAATAACATGTTTTGGTCCAAAAAGCCAATAAATCAAGCACAGCAGCATTGTTTCCAGGCTCTCATAGCCCCTCTGTTGAGAACGGTCTGATTTAGTGGGCGTGGCCTTCATATGTAAATGAGCCACCACTGATACCGCCCCGCTCTTCCACGTCACTGAGAGCGGCGCCACGAGCTCCAAGTGCACAATGTTTAGAAAACAGCTAAGCTTGTTTACCGTATCATTACAGGCTAAAACAACAGACTAACTGCAGCTACAGTTAGCATCCTGAAGCTAACACAGAGACAGGGGGGACACTGAGGAAAAGCTCTTACATCTGCTCCACAGCACACAGCATTTAAAATACTCACATTTCCAGGGTCCGAGGTTTGTTGGCAGATGGTTGATAATGCGCCTGGATTCAGGACCAGTCTATTCACTAGCCCTCTGTTGTACTGTCCAAAGTTGGAAAAGCAGTCGGCCATGAAGTGACTAGCACACACATGCACAGTTTTACTGAGTGTAGCTGGCACATTTCCTTGATAAATGAACTCTAGCCATTTAGTCTTTTCTTCTGAGATGGGAAGCTTGTGCATGGAAATATGTGGCTGTTTACAGCCAAAAACAAAGCAGTGATGGCCCTTCAACTTTGGCATTTGCCTCCCCACTGCTGGAGAGATTTCTCTCCAACAGCAGGGAGGGAGTGGGTGGGGAGGGGGTTTGGGGTTATCTGTTCCAGTGGACCAATCAGGTCAGACTTGCTCCTGATTGATCAAAAGAGGGAATCGCTGACGTTGGCAAATCCCCAAAATCCAAACAGCTCGTTTAAGGTCAGGATTGTACATTCACAAGCACTAATAAGTACAGGTTTTGTCATTAAATATCACATTTTGTGTGCTGAGAAGAAAGCCAAAGACACACAAATTTCACAAAAAGACTTAATAAAGTGATTTTTGCATAATATGGGACCTTTAATCAAATAACACAAAGTTTTTCTGACCATTTAGATGGATAAATGTTGAAAAACGTTAAAAATCACTCTCACTTTCTTTGTTGAACTTTATCTTACATGAGAATATTTTCTTTTCAAAGGCTTAAACTTTACGTCTTTGTTTTGTTGTTTCAGACAGCACAAAGAATGACCTTGTTAGTCAAAGGAATGTGAGAGTATGTGCCTCCTTTATTCTTTCATCTCTCAAACACTGTTGCGTTCTTAGAAGCTACTCTCATCACTTCTGTAGTAAATGTATTATAAAGTGAGTTCAAGTGTGTACCTTGAAGTTTATGCTTGTGAAAATGTTTGTGGACACTTTAACCAGAAGACGGTGCAGTGTTATCCTTGCATGATTGCCAGCTTTAATTTTTTTGCGTTGGACGATTAAACAGGGAAGTTCTCTAAATGTCAGTCTAATCTGCTTTGCTGCAAATGGTAACATCCACTAATCTGAGATCTCCCAGTGTACCAAAAAGCCAGCACTCGCCAATATCTAGGCTGAAATAAATTCGGTGAATTAGTCCACAATTAGCGTTTGACTCAGGTGTGCTGTGCGCGCCTGTGATTAGCCGCCAGATTGATGAGTTCAAGGAGGAGCAGTGGCCCTGGTGAGCTGTGCGTGCAGACGGAGGGAGGCCATCGGTGTGCGATGATGAGGCCTGGAGTGTGTGGTATTGACCAGTGGATGTCACGTCGTGATTAGTAGGAGATATCACACTCGCCAGGGCTCGGATGCACATCGATCCTGGATCCTGGGTGCAGCCTGTCAATGGGGTCATTTTTATCCTCCTCTGACTTCCTCCTCCTGTTTTTACCTCTCACCGTTTCCCCTTCCTCTTCTTCTCCTTCACATGTACCTTCACTCACTCTATCTTTTTTGTCTCTTTTTCTTTCCTGTCTCTCCTCTGTTCTGCCTCTCCATCCCCTCCCTTCATCCATCCATCCACCCTCGTGGATCAAACTCTTTATCTGGCCTAAGCCACAGCCCGCAGGCAGGCAGGCAGTCTCTACAGAGGCTGGAGCAGCAGACCAACAGCTTCAAACAACGTTATATAGGGCTGGCATGAAGCATGTCTCACACTGATAGATGAAAACACACTGCCCCCTCAGACTCTGCCTCTGTATGGACATGATGAAACATGAGCAGCGCAGTCCTTCTGTTTCAAAGCCCACTTCTCTTCACTTGAATTTACTACAACACCTCCTGGGATGGCAGACAGACTTAAGGTTTGTAAGAATTAGGCAACAGTGTGTTTCTTTGTTCTGATCCATGCAAACACAAAACAGAGAACGCATCTTCTTTCTTCTTTGGCAGCTGTCCCATTTGATCATCTGTTAAGAAATCATTTTTAAATAAATCTGGTTTAAAGGCAGGTTACCGGTGAGCGCGAAAACAAATCGAGCATGCCTGAATCCCAAGTTTGATTTGTGTCGTTGCATGTCATGTTTTTTTTTCATGTTAGAGCGTACAAGTACTACAAAAAGCAATGTTGCTCAGATTAATGCCCACTCACATGGTGTAGTTTGGACGGTTTTGTGTCGAACATGCAGCCTGAGGGAAACATGAGAGTGTATTTAATGACAACTCTCGCACAAAGTCTCACCTTGTCATTTTTTAATCTGTTAGTTTTGAGGATTTCGAGGCTTGGGGGTTGTTTTAACAGAACAAAAAAATGTAGGTGCCCTCTCAGAACTGCTGGACCAGTGTGAAATTATCCACGGACTAATGCATGATCAGAACCAGAGCTACTTGAGTTTAAGTGGATGCAGCCTGTGGTATTGTCGGCTGTAGTCATGGAGACAGCAGCGGTTACCCTGTGTTATTAAAGAACCAGCGATGTACAATTAGGCAGGTTTTGAAGAATTCATTTCCCCACTGGCCTTAAATATTTTAGGAATAAGTTGCTTCATATATCTTTATCTTTGGAAGAAAAATACGATTTATAAGTGAAGACAAGAGTTGAAGAAGAATGCAAAAGAAAGAAAGAAAAGAGCCGCCCTGAGTGAAATGCAGCAAAAGAGGCAGAGCAACATTTATCGAGTGTGTCCAACTGAGTGCTAGCCTAGTTCCACTGTAGACGGGGAGGAATGTTTGCATCAGAGGGGGGGCCCTGCACAGTCCATGGGTCTGTGGAGATTTGCTTACACTGAAGAGATGGTGGAGGTAAGATGGCTCAGAGGATTCAGGCTCCGCTGAACGCAGGCTCATGTCTAATAATCAGCAGGGAGGGACTCAGCATGGTCCCTCAGAAAAAAAAGGAGAGAATGTGAGGAAAGAGAAAGACCAAAAAAAAAACAGAGCGGAGGGAAGATTGAAGGCAAGGAAGAACAAGATCTAGCAGGAGTTCAGGAGAGGGAAAGAAAAGGGAGAGAAAGACACATCCCTGTGGCCACGTTATTCCTCTCTTGCGGTGGCTTTTATGTGTATGAGAGGAATTTTGATAAGATTTTGCTGCTTTACATATTTTTACCCCTATTAGCTCTTAAAGTCATGTGGAAGATTGTTAAGAAAATGAATCAGTGACCTATAAAATAAGAGTTGGCCAATTCAAACTTTTGAGGTCATCTCAGAGATGTCGTGGTAACACCGCCTCTGTCTTTGTTAAGTCATTTTTTAAATTGGGATGACAGTGTTGAGGCTGTTTGAGATTGGCAGGATACACTTTCAAGTCACTTTTTTTTTTACAGTCAGGCTAGTGAAACTCACCACTGGTGCTTCAGCTGTTCCAGATAACACAGCAGGTGTTGAGTGTTTAGTGGCATCATGAAAGACTAAACAGCTCCCTCAAAGGGGCCGTTGACATGACAATGGTTTTAGGCTGAAACTCAAAAGTATTGTTGCATTTTGGCCTCTCCCAACATGTAAACTGTGTTTTAGCCAACCTAAAACAAAACCTTTGGAAAACTGCTCAGTTGCGTGTTACACTTTCACTGTGGCAACTCAAGTTGCCATGCACGAACCAGACAATGGTAACAATGGCGGACTACAGTGTTGTGTTTGTGCTGCTGAATCTGCTGACTGCCTTTTAACATAATGTGCATCTGTTGCACCACTTGGGCTGTTTTCCAAACTGCCTACTACACAAGCAGTACCTACTATTTTGGCTGAAATTCAGTATGTAGTAGACGGTATGCAAAAACTTGCAAAATCTGCAGTATGCAAAACTTTCCTTGTCCTACTGATCCAGGAAAATTTCTCAGTATGCAGTGGATCCATCTACCTGGCATACTGTTTACCACAATGCACTGCACTGACACTGTTTGGGTGGCAGGTTTCGGTTAATTACCACCATCTACTGGAATAAGTCGTCATAATAACTACAATATAACAACACTAACATTAAAAAGTTCAGAGAGATAGAGGTGAAATGATGAGACAAACACCGGTAAATCTTGTCACTTCCAGTTTTAAAAAAAGTGTTTACTTGTACAAATTCATTAAAGCCCATATAAACCAATATATACCTTTTTTTTTTTTTTTACTATACATGGATTATATAGAAGTGGTTTTTCCATCAGCTGTAAAAAACAAAAAGTCAATCCCTCCCAGATTTTTTTTGATAAATGATATAACTTTGTAAGATTAAAAATCAAATATGATGATTCTGTTGTTATATGATTAACAAAATAACTAAAATGTCATGATCTAACTATAGTTTGTTTTGTGCATTTTTAATAAAGGTTAAAAAAAAAATCATCAGCTGTAGCTCCGCCTTCCGAAACTGAAAACCAGAGCAGTATACTACAAAAAAGACCCAACAGAACAGTCACACTACATACTACATGCAAAAGCAGTCAGCAGTATGCAGTGCCTACTACATTCTACATTCACGCGTAGTATGTAGTAGGCGGTTTGGAAAACAGCGTTAGACCGCTAGACTTCTTCTTGTCTATGGAGGGGTGTATCTCTACAGTTAGATCGCCAACTACAGGCCTAGTATGCATACTACAGTGTTTTCAGCATTTCTGTGAAAATGCAGACTTTTTACTCTGCATTTTTTATTTACAGTATCACTTAACAAATGCTTTTGTCCAAAGCGACGTACAACCTTGAGCAGTTGGGGGGTATGATACCTTGCTTAAGGGCACTTGACAGTGCTCAGGAAATTATGTCCCAATTTTGTCCCATGCCAGCACTTGAACCAGTGTCCCTCCAGTTATAAACCCAAGTCCCCATGGACTGGTCCTCAGGTGAAACGTTGTTGTGTCAACGAGGCCAAAGAACGACCAAAACGAGGTGTGTTGATAATTTTTAAGAAGTTGTGGTAATAACGTCTAAATTGTGACTCTTTTTTTTTTTTATTAGTACTCTTTGCGTCAAATGAATATTTACTAAAAACATTATTAAGAAGGTTGCCAAAACCACACAAAGTGTCAAATGGGATAGAAATAAATAAATTATTTTAAAAATGATATAGCAATAGCAATAGTTTTTTTTTTTAATGTATCAGGCTTTACAGGCATGATTTTATTTCCAGCTGAAATGACTGCTTCTCTGTCAGTTGATTAGTGCTGGAGATGACAGCAGCTGATGTTCCTTGGGTTGAACTTGACTTCACAGCTGGCCTGAACTATTACTATGCTTAATTTAGTTCTTATCATGATGATCATGTTTTAATTTTTCCTAGTTTAGTCTACGCTACCTTTAAGTTAATGGCTGCTTTGACTGACAGGCAGTCAAGCTGTAGCTGTTTACAAAGAGGCTAAATGCCCGCCTCTCTGCCTCCCCGTCACAGGAAGTAATTTGGCTTTGCTTTTATACAACCGGAGGAGACACATCTTTAAATACAGTCAGTGGGATGACACAGTTGATGTTGTGAATTTGCAGGATGCTCTTGAAAGTCACATTTATCTCCTAGTCAGGCTGATAAACCTCAATGCTGATGCCTCAGTGGTTTTTGCCAGCTGTTTCAGATTACAAAGTACAGTTATTTATGATGTTTTCTGGCATCACCACAAACAGAACATCCTCGTCCATTAACACAGACTCAACACTCACACGGGCTCATAGATGCCACGTAATACATCAGCGGTGAGCCAAAACAAAGCCACATCATGTTACCCTCCCTCTGTCCCTCTTTCCGGTTGTGCAGCAGCCATAGTGTTGTTGTCAAAACACAGCTTAAACTTTAGCCTACCCATGTGTGTGTGTGTGTGTTTGTGTGTGCGCATTTATCTGTGGTTTGTGGCTCTCTAACCAACGCCGGTCATCATACCCCCAAGGTCAGACTCTTTTTTTTTTTTTTTTCCTATCAGTGGTGAATTATCTCCTCAGGCCACTCCACCTGAACCTGAACCGCACACCCATCTAGTGGGCGTCTAGCAGGAAGGGGAGCAGCCCGGTCGAGGTCGACAAGCCACAGCACACGCGGACGGCCGCAGAGCGACGCGACAGCATTTTAGCAGGCGCCCAATGAGTGATTACCTCGCAGCTCCAGTCATAATTCAGCGTGACCTCAATCTGCCAGCAACGCTACGGCTTGATGGATCTGCTCACAGTTTGGGTGTCGGGTGCTCGCATGTCAAACACTGGCAGATAATTTCAGGGCTATCTGTTGCTTTAACTAAGTGAGAACACTCCAGATATGAATGTGACACACGTGTTGGCTGTTTTGCATCGTTTGCTTTCTGTTTAATTTGGCAGGATGTTGAGCGAGGAATCGTTCACTGTTTAGATGTCAGAGTAGATACTGAAGACAAAACAATGTCACAAATGGTTAACCTCCGTCTGTCCGTTGGTCTATTCATCATCGTGGTGCCAGATCAATCAAAGTCAGCACAAATACACACACACACACACACACACACACACACACACACACACACACACACACACACACACACACACACACACACA
Source organism: Halichoeres trimaculatus (assembly GCF_033239565.1). NCBI lineage: Eukaryota > Metazoa > Chordata > Actinopteri > Labriformes > Labridae > Halichoeres > Halichoeres trimaculatus. The sequence continues at coordinate 17,256,598 of NW_027437185.1, forward strand.
TAAAAAGCCTCCCTGTGTGGATAATTAGTGGATTCCCTCAGTGGGCTATCAAGGCCCTGCTCTTCTGTTTCTCCCTCTTTGACCTTCCCCTGTGAGCTCCTTTCCACAGCAGCACTCATCACACACAGCTTTAATACATATTTATCGGTCAGGTGACAGCTCATGCATGCTGGATTTATATGTTTCTCGACAAACAATAGCGAAGCCACGGTCACTCTTACTCTCCTTCATCAGGCAGAGCAGGAGATAAATCTGGAAGTGTCACCCTGGCTCCTCGGCAGTGGGCCATCTGTGGGTTTTGGGTGCAGATAGAGAGGTTGATGGAGCCTTGTCACATCGGAGCCACTCTTCTCAATTACAGCAAACGGATTTGATACACGTATATCTTTCAAATGGTGGTGGCAATCAGCGGGGCTGCTCTGCTGGCGAATGTTTTTTTCTCTGGCAAACTTATGATCAAAGACATTCAGAAAGTGGCAGTGGCATGGCTGGCGGCATTGGGATTCAGGACAGACTTGCTGCACCATGACTGGCTCTGTTTGCACAGCGCAATCTGAGGCGAGATGTGAAGAGAGGCAAAACTGCTAAAGAGTGAGGAGGGGAGGGGGAGAGAAGGAGAGGATGGGGAGTAGGAGGAAAAGGGGAGGAATAAGCCTCAGAACCCCCTCCTCTTCCTCCTCCTCCTCGCTGCCTCTGAGCGGCCATCTTTCATCTCGCGGCTGCCCCTCTGATGCTTTCAAGTGGGTGAAACCCTCGACATCTGCTTCCGCTCCCTGGGATGCGGCACAGGCCACCATCCTGCAGAGAAGCACCACCACAGGACAGATCCAAGGGCAGCGTCAGGGCAAGGCCACAGGAAGTTGATGATCTCTCCCGTGTAGAATGAGACACGTGTTGCAGAACCAGAAATCGAGGGAAGAAAGGACAATTCTGGGCTCTAACTTTAAGAAAAACAGAGTTACAGCAGCACTTTGGTCTTCAGCAGGTCTACTCCAGAGCAATTCAACCAAGTCAAACATTTTTCATTTAAACAACAAAAGTTGATTGAGGGCTTTAAAATCAAAAACAGCATGACCAGCTGTTCAGCTCAGTGGCTGAAGCGTGCACCCCATGTACACAGTCCTCTTTAAAGTAGCCGCTGCTAAGACTCTTCACCACAGCTCTTTGCTGCTTACTCTCTCCCATCAATATTTGTCTGTAACCAGCTTTCACACCCAAATAAATAATGCAGCCAAGCCTATTGTGAGATGTTAACCTAAAATACTTTTTATCTGATATTTGAAGCTAACAGAGCCGAGGCTGGTGCTGAAGTGATGTGGCTGTGGAAGCCGCAGGACTGGGTAAAGGACTCACAGATAAAGCTTTAAAGGTCCCTCATGTGGGTACAGCCCACAGCAGAGCAGATTCCAGCGTTGGTTAGGAGCAAACACTCGCATTCATAAAAGGGCAACGGTCCTTGTGTTTGTGTTGGTTACGTTTTACCTGCCTGCTCCCCCTTTACTTTGACTGGAAGAAAGAAGAGCCCACATCCATCAGCTGAGCTGTTCATTAATCAATCATCAAATTAACATCAGAGAGCTAATTAAAAGTAATCTTTGTGTGTTTTATTTTTAAAGATTGTTGTTCTATGTGTAAACATGAAGGGGGGGTTCACAATCTTTTCTCCACTCTGTCATCAGGGGGCGCTCCAAACGATTTAGCTCCACAGGCCAAGAACACTTGTAGCAACTACTTTTTGCTCTACACCTCATGCTATTTTACACACATCATGTTGGTCTCCTATCTCAAGTTTTTTTTGTTTTTTGTTTTTTGCTATTTTACTTAGTATTAAGTGGGTGTTATTTAGTATTTAATTAGTTTTTTAACATTTAGTATTTCAGTATTCTCAGCATTTTATCTTAATCTAAGCAATTGTTTTCTACCTTTTTTATTTTCCTGGATTTAGTATTTTAGCATTTTAAACAGTACACTAATTTTAAATCTAATGTGCTACACTGTCTGTGCTGTTTGCTGCTTTCACCTTTGTCTTCTGTTGTTGTCATTGTTTGCTGCCTTTAACTGTCTCTCTGGGATAGATTGAACTGAACTGAACTGAACTGAACTGAATTGAACTGAACTGAACTGAATTGAACTGAACTGAATTGAATTGAACTGAATTGAATTGAATTGAACTGAACTGAATTGAACTGAACTGAATTGAACTGAACTGAATTGAATTGAACTGAACTGAACTGAACTGAACTGAACTGAATTGAACTGAATTGATCTGAACTGAATTGAACTGAATTGAATTGAATTGAATTGAATTGAACTGAATTGAATTGAATTGAATTGAACACAGTCTATAGTTCAAACACTCTTCCTTTTATTTTAGTAAACTCTGCCATGTCTTTCTAAGTCTTGTGTGAACTGAAAATTAAACATTAAAGTTGTATGAGTGTACTTGAAGCAAAATCTACTCTTCCCACTCACTTCATGTTGTACATGAACACTACATGATTGCAACATGTGGAGTTACCTTGAAGCTTCAGTTTAACTCAACATCTTAGACTTAAGGGCCACAGTTTTGAAAGTTTGTTTCTCTCGATTTAAAACTTCCAAAAGTCTTGTTTTTGGCGAGTAAATGTACAAACAAACTGCCGAAAAATGGCAGGTTTGATGCCAGGTGTGGTCAGACATCCATACTGCCCCAGAGTTTACCACATACAAAAAAAATTATTAAATACAACCCTGTGAAAAAGTTTGTAGAAAAAAATAATTTTGCACTTTTTTTATTACATTTTGAATTTTCTTAAAACACGAATAGAAAAGCAGACAAGAATCTGCATCTCAGTGCTCCGTATCTCCTTTTTAAAAAAAAGAAAAAAAGTTATGGGGCAAGGGGACGTGGTTTCATTAAAGGGCACAGATTATCATTCACTCTGGCATTTTGAGGCATAAAAAGACAAGAAATCATCTCATTTGTCAAATTAGCATAGAATGTTTTCTCTTCCCACTAATATTTTTTTTAGTTTTATAAATTTGTGTCCAGCTTGTCTGATTTAAATCTACTGACACAGATGAGTGGGGAGAAGGTCGTGCATACCAGGCAGCTGTAATGGCAGCATCTGCAGAAAGCTGGCACATAGACTGAAATTTATGCACACATGAAATTTATGCTGGAAAAATAGAAAATAAAGTAAAGTAAAGAAAGACAGAAAGAAAGAAATTAGATCTCAAGTAATTAAATCAAAAACTTACTTTTAAGCCATGCACTGAAATCCATGCGGCCAACAGCTGCATTCAAAAGTAAAATCAATGTTCAAGCACAGAAACTGTGGCTTATGCTGGTAAACACTCACCACAGAAACATTTCACAGTTCACTCACCCAGACACATTAATTCTGCTTACTACTTGCGAACAAATAAATGTAAATAGCTCTGTAAATAAACACTTCATCTTCGCCAAGAAGAAATAAGCCCCCCGCCGCCTCTGATTAAGACTACCAAAGTGATATATCTGGCACTTAAGACTGCTGTTTACCTCATAAACACAAAGACTTCAGCACTGCCACCCACACTGTTGCTGAAATACCACAAACTGAGTTTGCGTGCGTGAGCATTTCTCCGCAAGTCTTTGTAGCTTAAAATGGGAAATCATTTAATGAATTTTCTTTCTAATGGATGCCTTTTTTGGTACGTTTCATCCACTGTGGCTTTCAGCACTGTGAGTTCAGCAGCAATCCTCGACTTTTGCAGGAAATAAGGAGCGTAGCCTCGTGGTCTAGATGCTGGAGTTTTGCCTCATTCTTCCTTAGATTTGCAAAACAGTTCTTGTTGCTTTGAGGAAAGAAACTGTATTATGAGGATGGATGAGCGTTGCTGTGAGGCATCGGCGATGATGTGAGGGTGTACCCGAGACGGAGAGGATGTCATGTCACCTTCACTCTGCTGTCTGCATGGGAAAAAAAAATCTTTCAAAGATGACGCGATTCAATTATATCTGAGGAAATGATGTTTGTTATTTGGGATCTGTTCCTTGTGCTGAAAAGTCATTTTAGATTTCCTTCATACTGCTCTGCAACTAAAATGTAATCTAATTTGTGAGAGAGAGCACCCCATGAGACTGTAGATTTGTTCGCCTAGGTTTCTGAACCCCCTCCTCCCCCTTTGAAAGCCTGCCCACACACACACACACACAATCACACACACGCTCACAAAACTCCAATGTTGATTCACATAATGGATGGTCTGTTGACTCTTGGTCTCTATTTCTGTGTATAACAAGCAGGAGACCATGTTTTTCTGTTCTGCTTGGTCTTCTTTCATTGTGTGCCACCATGTTGCATTGTAGGCTATCAGTGGGGGATAATGTGCAGGTCTGTTCTTCCTGCAAACGTAGAGAGTAGGAGTCAAGTTTTATTTATAGCAATCCGCCCACAAACTCCTGTAGAATTTAGTGATCTTTCAGGTAAAAGAAAAAAAGACTTTTATTCAAGCAAGGTGTAACTGATGCAGACAGACTGTGCCTGTGCGTGTGTGTTTGTGTGTAATGAGTGCAAAGAGGAGCATCTGTGTCTGTAATTGCTGTGTTTGAGGTTCATATAATTTAAGCTACCTTGAAATATGCATTAGCAGGTGGAGGGCATATGCACAAGGCTCACACTCTCAGCAACTCTTCTCACATATCTGAAATTCATACCAGTAAAATGTTTCCTTGGGTAAGGTAGAGTCCTGTTCGCTAGTTTTGATGCATTTGCAACAAGCCCACAGAGCCATATTGGCAGCATCTGCTCCTGACAAACATACAGAGATTATTACAGAGAGAGCGCATAGAGATGGATGGAAGAAGACAAGCTGACAGACAGAGCGCTGATTTGCTCCTCTGTCTACGAGCTGTCTGTGAGACCGGGCCATCTGCACATTCATTATCACAGTCATGATTCCATTATTGTCTCGTGTGGCAACAAGGACTTGTTCTGTCTGGCCTTTGTTATTCTTATCGGCTGTGGAGCCGACAGCACCCTTTTGATCGTGTCAGCAACAAAATTAAAAACTATCATGTAGTATAGCACATAACTGAATTATTCTCTGTAATAGTGACACACTAACATCTTCCTGTCTCTGTCTCCTGCTTCCCTGTGCAGGTCTCTTCCACAGAGCCATCATTCAGAGTGGCTCAGCCCTCTCTAGCTGGGCAGTGAACTACCAGCCGGTCAAGTACACACGTCTGCTGGCAGAGAAGGTGGGCTGTAACGTTCTGGACACCTTGGATATGGTGGACTGCCTGAGGAAGAAGAGCTCCAGGGAGCTGGTGGAGCAGGACATCCAACCAGCGAGGTACCACGTGGCCTTCGGACCTGTGATCGACGGTGATGTCATCCCTGACGACCCCGAGATCCTGATGGAACAGGGCGAGTTCCTCAACTATGACATCATGCTGGGGGTGAACCAGGGCGAGGGGCTGCGTTTTGTGGAGAACGTGGTGGACTCAGAGGACGGCGTCTCTGGGAATGACTTTGACTTCTCTGTGTCAGACTTTGTGGACAGTCTGTACGGGTACCCAGAGGGGAAGGACACACTGAGGGAGACCATTAAGTTTATGTACACAGACTGGGCAGACAGAGACAATCCCGAGACCAGGAGAAAGACGCTTGTGGCTCTGTTTACGGACCACCAGTGGGTGGAGCCGTCTGTGGTTACGGCCGATCTCCACGCTCGCTACGGCTCGCCCACATACTTCTACGCCTTCTACCATCACTGCCAGAGCCTGATGAAGCCGGCCTGGTCAGACGCCGCCCATGGGGACGAGGTGCCCTATGTTTTTGGAATCCCTATGATCGGTCCCACCGACCTTTTCCCCTGTAACTTCTCCAAGAATGACGTCATGCTCAGTGCTGTGGTCATGACCTACTGGACAAACTTCGCCAAAACAGGGTGAGGCAATCGACCTTTTTCTTCTCATGTCTCAGTTAACATAAGTCAGGATGGATTTTATTGTGATGTCTTCTACTTGTAGTATTAAATACATACATCTTATACATCTGTAATTGATACTACTCAATACATAATAACTGAGATTCCAGCTAATTAATCCAGCATACATATATCTACTTTCTCCTTGAGTTATGGTTTTAATTTAATAATTCATCTCTGAGAGTGAATAAGGAGATTTGGTTGTGATATCAGTGTTCAAGATTTAGACTGAATGCTGGTACTGATGGCATACTAAATCCAAGAAAGATTAAAGCTTCTCAAATGTGTGGTACAGAAAAAATGTGTCTCATTCACATTTTGAGATCGCTGATGTACTGGTTGTTGGGAAAACACATTAAGTACAAATGAGCTTCTGAAATACAGAGCATGAGTGGAGAAATTGCTTCAAACCATTTCAGTGAATGTTGCTCTTTAGAATTCCCACAAAACAATGTAAATGTTTCATTTAGTTTAATTATTTAACACACATTAGTTTTCACACACTTCTTCTGCAGATGCATGTTTCTAGGTGTTTGGTAGGTACTCAAAGTTGGTCCATGTGGTTTTGATTTCTGCCAGGTACTGACCAGTAGTCAGTGTGCGCTCCAGTACAACTGCTGCTGTTTGTGCCAATCAGTATCTGCAACAAGGCATTTCTTAGAGCTCCTACTTTTTTAAATAAACCTGTAAATATGTGAGATCAAGTGGCACTCTGCAAGCTAAAAACAGTCTGACTAAATCATATGGTGTTTACACCAAGGGGCAATGTCCAGTTTAATAAAATGGAGTCTACACAGAAGTGCATTAAATTGCTGTTTATCAAGAATCTGCTTGAGGCTGGCTGCAGAAAGACCAGAAACCATGAACACACCCAACCAAAAAAAACAGACTTTTAGGCATTAAAAAGCACATTTACAGCCTGGTTGAAAAACGTCTGGGGTCTGAAATGCTAGTTTTGCTACGTCCATGTTTTATACAGTCTATGGTTTATTCACCATTTACAAATCAACTTATTTTCCATCAAGAGTAGGGTCTGCAGGAATTTTCGTTACTTGTTAGTAAACACAGCATTCAAACTTGTCTCCTTGGCTCAGTGCCAGCTGCAGCGCACACCCACTGCCTCCAACCTCCAGCCTGAACAATCTCACTAGCCTAGCAACCACCTTTAGCTTCCTGTTTCTACGAGGAAGAAACTTGAGAGTCATGCCCCTGACTTGGCATGCTAGCCCAAGCTAATCACTGGGTTATCTGACACAAACCTGCTCAATAGAAAGCCAACTTGTGACGCTCTTCGTCCTGTGCTGCTCTGCAAGTGTCAGAAAGTGAGTGAAAGTTGAGCCAAGCTTCACTCTTGTTCAGTAAAAAGCTTCATCTGTTTGGCGTTTTGTTTCTCTTTGGTTGTGTTTTTCTTTCTCCGTGCTACGCCTACTTTCGTAGCTGCTTAGGATAGCTTCTTCCACTTGCTCCTCAATGCGCAGCTCACATGCACACTGGGCATGCTGTGATTAGTTTAGGTGACCACTCCTAGTTTCTGGATACGGATACAACTAAGACATAAATGTACAGGCAGAGGAAAGGGTTGAGGCAGACAGAGACAGTGACAGGCATGTATAGAGGCCTAAAGGAGACAGTTGAGCCGAGTTTTTCCCGTATAAGTTGACATTTTATTTTTTAGAAAAATCCTGCAGACTCTATCTTTAACCAAGCATCGAAGCAAAAATAAAAAAAACAATCCACAGCATGTAAGCTTAGCCATGAGAATAACAGTCATCCAATGCAAAGACAAACATGATTATGAGCAGACCTTAAAGTGATACTCTGGGATGGAACAAGTTGGGTCCTATCACAAGGTTTAGGGCAGAAATTACCCCTACAGCAGAGTTTTTGTGCAGCAGAAGCCCAGGGCACTCGCACCAAAGACCCCCTCCCTGTTCGTCTGCCGGTTTCCTATGAATACAGATGGGGCCAATTTTACTTGATATATCTGGCACGGCGCGCGCGGACTGATACACTAAGCGGCAAGCGTCTCGTTGCCAGCTGTGGCTCTGCAGCGGAGGTAGCGCCGTTTTACGACACGATGAGAACTAGAGCCTTATTTAGTGGTGTTTTTGTGTGAAAGTAACGCGCTGAAAATTCTCTAAATAAAGCGTGAATGCAGACCGATATCAGATTTTTTCGGTGGAAGTCTGTTTATTTGTGTTTTTGGTCCTGAGTGCAGAGGAAACCAGCAGAGGAGCGGGGGGGGGGGGGGGGGGTTTGATGTGCGCTCTGGGATTCTGCTGCACAAAAACTCTGCTGTAGGGGTAATTTCTGCCCTTAACCTTGTGATAGGACCCAACTTGTTCCATCCCGGAGTATCACTTTAAAGCAGACTTCAAATACTTGGATTAATGAATGACTCTGATCTAGATACTGATAACACTACTTACTGCAGCAAGGTCTGAAGAGCATAAAGATTCCGACCAATCAGGAACCAATCATTACCAATTTAGGGCCAGTCCTTTGTATCAATCTTTAATCCCTGTTCAGATCAGTTAAATGATTGTTTTCTATCTTTGGTCTAATTGTCATTGCAGCACAACATACCGACATATGTTGGTCATTTGTCTTTTAAATTAGGTAAACAGCTAACAACAAACACAGTACTAATAGAAAGTCAAAGAAAGGAATCCTATCTCAGTCCTATTAGAGAGACTTCTTTGTCGAAGAAAAGAAGCTGCAGGGGAAAAAGAAGCTCCACAATGGATAGTATAGGACAGAAAAGGCATTTTTCAACAAAGACATTTTTTTTCAGAGGTGTTTTTCGCCCGGACTTCCTGGGCCCCAGTCTGAAAACCTGAGACATATTGAATCTGAGGAAGATTAAATGTTCCCCCAGAATGTGTGCTGTGCTTTTTGTGCTTGGCTGCCTGTTTGGGTTGAGTATGTGTGCATGGCTGCCTGCCTCTCTGTATGCTTCTCTGTGTGTGTATGCTTGTGTGTTTGGCTGGAAATACTATCTATGCTCTATTATACCGAGGCCCAAAGACACAGACTTATCAGGCAGACATATCAAACTCTTGCCCTCGGCAGTATCGATTCCCTTGGCGTGGACCAAGTCGATCACTTGTGCCCTGGGTGACTCGCGCCCCCCACAATGCTCAATTCCACCCCCACCCATCACAAAGCTGGACCGCTTTGTATGACTACTAGTAACCATTTCTTACAACTGAAATTTAATTTGACAATCCCTGTAACCAGAGAGGTATTGATCCTTTCCTGGACGGGATGCAGCCTGACATCTTGTTGTGTGTGTGTGTGTGTGTGTGTGTGTCTTTTTTTATCTACCTCTAAATCATCATCTGTCCAATCAGGTGGCATTTACATCCAGTCGTCTGGCTGATAGGCTAATACCAGAGGGCTCTGTGAGATCCTTGAACTGCTAATGGCACAGTGGTGCAGATGGACTGATGTCGGCTGTGCTGTCTCCTCAAGGAAACCATCGAGGTCTACTGGTAGTGCTTGGATCCAAAAACAGCTGTCTCTGCTGCCTGGCAGCCATCTTGTGTCAACACACACAAAGGAAAGCTTCATAGATTCAGATGTATTTTTTATTCTTCTTTTAATGAATACTATCTTCTGTAATAACAGAAGAAAGACTTTATTTGATTTCCAGGAAGACTTTGACGCCTGGGGCTGAAAAGCGTACACTGCTTATGTACTGACTCACTTTTAATTTGGATCTAGCATTGTCAGTGAAATTAATCCTGATTGACGATGACAGCCTGCCCATCTTACCTACCAGAGCTCAGATATAACTCACAGCACCAAAGGCAGTGAGCCTGCTGTTTTTCTAACCTGGCCTTCACCCTGGCAAGGCAGCAGAAGTTGAAATAACAGATTGCACTTTGCTGCTGACCCCATGTCAGTTTTGTAGATTTCTGCACCACTGATTGATCGTGAATAAGAGCAGAGCGCTGAGAGAGTCAACTGGATGCAGATCTTCTCTCGCCGTGGTGTGGGTAGCATCCATCCTATGGTGTTTCGCTTTGGCGTTACTCCAGATTGAGGGATTACATGCAGGCCGCAATTAGGCACTCAGATGGTAAAAGGCAAAGGATTAGATGCCAGGATAATAGAAAACTCAGTATGCCGCTCCAAAGGGTAATTTTACCCCAGTGCAAGACAACGGCTCTGCATCGACTCCCTGGGGAGGAGGATGAGCTATTTCCCATAGATTCTGAAGTTCACCCTCCTCATTTACACTGCAAGAGGGGATATAGATCTCTCCTCCAACACCAGCCAACCCAATCTGGCTCTGGAGGACATCCTTTAATTAAGACACTGTTGGATTCTCTTTGCCTTCTTGGCCCAGTCCAACAGCCGTCTTTCCTCGTATCTGTAAAGCAGCGGCTCTCGCTCCCCCTCCAGATGTTCATAATGAGCTGACCCAGATTGCACTTCCTGCCCCCTCTCTAAATCGGTTGTACTAACATGTGTGACACGATGTTGAGACACTTGGGCTGCATGTCAACAGTGTGTATCATAGCAGCGTTCCCCCCAAAGCTCTCCCTGTCCCTGGCTCTCATGTGTCATCTTTACAGGGCAAATCCCAGCCCATGCGCCTTTTTTTTTTCTTCCTCCATCAGTGTCAGTGAAGCATAAAAGCATACAGAGAGTGCACGCTGTCAAATCTTCTTAGTGTGCATGTGCGCATGTGTGCAAGAGCGATTGTGAGAGTGTGCGTTTACACCATGAGGCTGTTCTTTGCTGAGAGTTAAGGATGTTTCAGAAGCCGGGGATTTACTCAGCTCAGAGTTATTTTTCTGGCTGCAATATTTGTTTTACTATTGACAGGCAAAATTGTCCTGCACTTCACTGCCACAATAACTTCTCCTGAAACATTTCTCCAAAAACTTTTGCCACATGTGGCGTCCACACGTTCCAAGCAGGGCTGAGCACACAAACAAGTGGCAGGGCACTTCAGAAAGGGCAGATGATGAAAGCCAAGAAAAGATCAATCATTCTATATCATTAGTGCTGTAAATATGTTGGTCCATCTTTCTTTTTTTCCATGCTGGCTGATGTTTATTTCCACTGTGCAGTGAGTTAGCTGGACCACATGCTGTGCAGGGCTTTGCTAGGTAGTTAGGGAGCAGAGTAGAGCGCTGTCATGTGTTGAATTTTCTTTCTGCATTCACATCCACTGCTCTCTGTCTCATTATTCTGGACTTGAAAAAAATAGAAAACAGTCTGTCCATGTTTTACATTCACAACATAGGCTAAAATATGCAGTATTGATTGCTTTGTCTTATGTGACAATGGCTGCAGACCAAACAAATGTAGATGGGAGTAACTACAGTGTGTCTATAGCGCAGTTTAACAGCAGGCGCTTTGATTTACAACCCTCCTCGTTGATTTTTTTTCTCTCGTCTCCCTCCCACATGTCAATCGAGCAACTCTCTGTAGGCTTAACAGCGCGTATACATCCACAGTTTCTCCCGTCTGACCTCATTCACGCTCCGATTCAACCTGTTTGTATTTTTTTTTTTTCACCACAGCTGTCTCGCGGTTACATCACTCATCCCTCAATGCCCCTACTTGTCCTTTCCCTGGATTATTCCTCCCCTTGTTCCCTTCAGCCTCCTTCGTTAAGGCCAACTCAACCTGCACCAGGAGTGTGTGAAAGCTCGGCATTGTGCAACAGCACAGCCACCTTCCTACTCCATTAAATGGGCACTCACTTGATGGGAGATTTGTAGCCAATATCCTGATTTGCATTAGAGAAGGTAAGGAAGTGGTGTGGCTTGTTAAGGGGCCTGGATGCAATTGATCGGCGTCCATGCTGTGTGCTGAATGTAATGAGACGAGGACAGCAGGGGGGAGGAGAGGGAAAGGAAGCAGATCTGCATGTGTACATCTAAAAGTGAGTGACTTTTGGTTAGAAACAGGGGAAAAGAGGAGAATCATCCTCGTCAAATGCTACAAAAGAGCAATTTAGAGCTTATAGAAAGCTTTTATTTGGCTTAAAGAGGAGAAAGTGAATGAAGGGAAGGTGAATGGGGGAGTAGAGGGTGTTGTGTTTGCTGTCACTCATCTAATCAAACAAATCAATAGCGTCTATAATAAGGAGTGGTCCAAGAGCCGTGTCCTCCAACACTTCTGCACGCCCCAAAGTCACCGCGCCTCGCCCTGCATCACTTAGCTCGCTGGACCGAAGGCTGCCATTAGATATGAGCCACGCATCACTCAGCCCTCTGCCCCAGCGTGAGACCACATGAAGGGTAAAGGAGCACAGCCTGATCATTTGCCCGCTCAGTGCGGAAGTTGGCCCCCTGCGCCTACGCCGATACGCTCCACAAACGCATTAAGATTGAGTGTTTATAAAAAATTTACACAGAAAAGCGAGGGAAGGTGTCGCAAACCTTCTGTCAGAGTTAAAAATCACAATTAGCTGCTTACTTTGTGTTACCTGGTAAGTAGATAAACAACTGCAGGGGATGAATTTGTCTCACAACAGTGTGAACAATAACTCTAAAATAGGAAACAGGTTCCAACTTTGCATATTTTAGCAGCTTAGCGAAAGGAGCATCAGTGCCACTGAATTAATGCCTGTTCCTTGTTTTATGCGGAGACGCTATACTCAGCCCAGGATCCACAGACCTTGAGTGTAGTGAAAATAGATTCTTGTCTTCCAGCCTAAGGGCACCTAAACGTGTCTTTTCAGATTTGGTGATGGCTAGGTCTATGATCATTCAAGCGCTTCAAATTACATCAGGATGAAAAGGGGAAGGAGGTACATGGGAAATGGAAAAAAGAAAGAAAATGATATTCATTCTCCCCCTTATCTACCTTTTACATCGGTGCTTGCAGATAGGGCTGGAATAGGTAATGAGCTCAGGTCTTGTTCCCCCTCGGTGTTGTAGGTAGAGCTGGGAGTGTGTGTCTGTCATCCGGGTGGCGCAGCGTCTTACATAGAAGACTTACAGTTACACAAAGCATGTCTTTTATCAGCCTGGAGAGGCTCGTCGTCATCACTGCACAGCATGTACCGCTTTGTGAAATGTGACATGCTTTGCGTTCAAGTGAAGCACTTGTGTGGCCCCAGAGGCCATCGCAACCATGATGCGTCTCGAATTCAGACACACACACACTCACAGGTACACAATGTGACAGGAGATGAAGCACGCACACAAGAACTCCCAGTCGATGCCAGACACAAACATACAGGAGCACTTTAGCACGCATGGGGAGCCAAGGTTAGGGGGGGTCAGCAGGTCATCATGAGGAGGAGGCTGAGGGAGGAGGCTGAAGAGGAGATGAAGGCGGTGGTTTATGGCACCACACAGCCATATGAACACATCAGAGGAAATCTGAAAGGCTATTAAAACGCCCGCTTTTATGGGTGTAATAATCCCTCCTCTCTGCCTGGGAGGCCAGCCACGGCTCCAATGACCGCCGGGATTAAGTGGGAGGCCTGACAGGAGGCAGGCTATCAGCTAATGCAGGGGGAGCTACAGGAGCCCGACAGGGCCACAAACATCATGTTACAGCCAGGACTGTTCACACAAGTCATCACGGGCTGAACATATACAGCAAGCTCAGTTGGAAACTTTTGCTAATTTATCACTGAACTGTCACAATATTTGGACGAGAAATGATTTCATGACCATGAGGGTTGAGTGCAAGTGTCAGCTTTGATTTTGGGCAAACACATGAGCAGGCAGAGCTAATTTTTTAGAAGCCCTACACACTTCTTGTAGCTCTTCAGCTTTTCCGACAGTTCTTCAGAGTTTTTATTTTTTTATTTTATGGTTTTAATTTTTTAATCTCTATTGAAAAAGACTCCACTGTGCAGTGGCTTCATGGAGAAACTCTTCAGCCCATCGAGATCAGCCAGCTGTTGATATCTTGTCGTCAAGTTGCCTTTTTCCCCGCCTGTTTAATTCTGTTTTGTTCAGCCTGTATCGCAGAGTGTTCAGCTGTGACTGGTCTCAGCTGACTTCATTGTCATTATATTGTTTCACATGCAATCCAATAATAAGAGCAAGCAGCCAAAACACTGTCTCTGTTCACACACACTTGGAGGTGACTGTAGAGATTAAAACACTGCACGGTGCTGGTGGAAAACTTCAAACTCTGTTTATCTGTCATCTACCAAAGGGGACCATCTTATTTTTAAAGCCTTGTAATCTTTTGTTTTGGAGATTGTAACTGTCTGCTTTTCTGATGTTTAAAACCAATTCATTCATTTTTTTCCTGGTATTTGATCACAAGTGTTGACAAATCAAAGAGAAAACTACTCATTTTCAAATAAACACAGGAAGGGTTCTCACCCCGATTGTGCTGGAGCTCATCTAGTGGTTACAGCCTGAACACCCTACCTCCCCCTATTCTCCTGTTTTAGTATAAAAGAGAAGCCTTAAGAAAGCGAAACCCAGGAGAACAGTCTGTTGAGACAGGGCCAGAGTGAGACACTTGATTGGACTGTATGCCCGACCTCCCCCTGAAGATCCATTTTTACAAAGGAGGAGAGGAGTTTAGAGGAAACATAGGCTGAGTCTGTAGACAAATGTTTCAAAGGATACAGTCTGGATGAGGAGCTTCTCTGGGTTTGAGCTCACCTCTTCCCATTTTAACAGTACACCCTACCTGAATCCCTATTCCTCTGTTTTAGGGCGGGGTCACACTGGCCATCTGTACCGTACCCAAGCACCATTCAACCATAAAGTCTAGTTTGTTTGCTCTGTACCGTGCTCAAGAACAGTACACTGCTTTGGCTTTGGCACACTTCAGAGAGGTGTGCTTTGGCTCTGTACACTTAATGCATATCAAACGCTAAAACACAGTAAAAATGCATTGAAAAATCTAAGTTTACGCAAAAACGCTTTGGTGAGCAATTGCATGCCAGGCCTGTAGTTCGCACTACCACTGTCTTATCAAGAAGGCGCTTTTGGGGGATCTCCACCGAAGTAGAATTGGGCCGATCATCTGGTGTATTGGCAAATTCTGGGTACAGAAGTGAAGCAACAGATGCACATTTTTTTGAAAGACAGTCAGCAGATTGAACAGCACAACATGGTAGTCCGTGACGATGGTAACAACGGTACTGTTGTACTGTTGTATGCACTTGCGTGAAGCAGAGCATGACGTCAGCTTTTCCACTGAGAACGCTGGCTTACTGTTTGCTTGGCCAGGTGTCAGCTGTGTTTCAGCAAAAAACCCACTCTGGTGGCCGTTTTCAAAAGCTTGCAATTTATGTCAGCTAAAACGTTTCTGTGTTCACCCGAGGCTGTAACACAACAATACTTTTGCGTTTCAACCTAAGCTGTTGTCGTGTAAACGGCCCCACAACAAACACAAGTCAAAAAGTAACTTAGGTCATATTCTCTGTGTTTTCCATTGTGCTGACTCTGATAAGATCACATTGTCACTTCATGAAAGTGTATGCGGGATATGCTTATGTTGTATTACGACATGATGAGGTATGTACAAGAGGCAATCATGCATGACTTTGGTCCATTTGTGAGTCGTCAGGGGATGGTGCTGAGGGGGCGTGAGTATGGCACGGTTTGGATGACCAGTGCAACTGCGCCCTTAGTTATAAAAGAGAGGTGTGAAGCGATAGGAACCTTCAGGGAAGTGTGAAGAGATAATTTGTAATGTGGATAAGGAAGACAAAGCCAGAAGGAGGAGCTTGTCTGGGCTTGAGCTGATCACCTGGTTAGCCTGTACACTCTAACTACCACGACTCCCCCTTTATAATGATATGACAGAATAAAGTGAAGAGAGAAAATAGCGAAGAGTTCTGTTAGGTCAGCCTGTATGCTCTACCTCCCCCTGCTCCCTCATAGTCCTGAAGATAGAGAAGAGTTGAAGAGTAAACAACACAAGAAGAGTCTGTTGAGGGATGTTACAAAGTATAGAGCCAGGCTGAGAAACGTGTTAAGGATGGAGCTCATCCCCACCGTGTTGGGTCATGCAAGGGTTTTAAGTTAACTACCTGTATTTCTCCTACAAAATCTGGACAAAACTTCTGCTCTTTTTTCCAGTCTTCAGGAGTAAAAACACACCAGAGAAACTCAGGAAATATTATAAAGTGGATCTGACTACATTGCATCACACAGTACCCAGTACGCCCCCAGTACAAATAGAGCAGGGTAACCTAGAAGCCCTCACCACGCTGAGCAGCAAACACACCGAGCTCAGATCATTCGTTCAGACTCCACAGCTCAGGGCAGCACTTCAAAGCCAGCGTGCAGCCCAAAGTTGAGCAGCGGTGGTAGAAACTGTTCAAAGGAATGTTGCCTGTTTACTATTGACTTTGCAACAATTACCCAAGCATATGTGTGTGTAATTAGATAAGGCAGCCAGTTGTTCTCTAATGCGGCAAATCAAATTAACTAAAGATGCCACATTGATTTCTTTGTGTTCCCTAAATTATTCATCTTCACTTGCACTGAACCAGCCAGCCAGCCACAAAAGAGCTTTTCTAACCTCTCTGCTCCCTGTACGCACCCACACACACACACACACACACACACACACACATCGTTTGTTTAGTGAGATCTGTCCGAGTACCTTTTCAATATTTCACCACATCAATTCAGCAAATTGACCCTCCTGAAAAGAGAGCATTTGCAGTGTTATGGAAATGCCCGGAATTCCCATTAACTCAGATTGCAGCAACCTCAGCTATTGTTGTCGTGCGTGTATTCATACATGTGTGAGAAAGAGAGATGGTGGAGGGGGGCAGAAAATGTGTGTGTATGCGTGTGACGGCACAAACATTCCCGCTATGAAGATTCATGAGGCACGCAGGCTGCAGACAACCACGTCTCAGGCTGCTCCATTGACATCCTGTTCTCTGGCATGTTGTGCACGGGGAGATCAATATGACCTTACCTCCACCACCCACTCCTTTGAAACTTAATTACTGATATTCAGCTACAAAGTCATCATAGTCTGGCTGTCAATATTCATTGGGGATCATTACGGGCCTAATAAAAGAGGTTATTTACGGGCTGCTCTGCTGACACCAGCCCAGGTCCAGGGATTCAGCTCCAGCCATCTCAATTTGCTTCACCTCCCTCCTTTCTCTCCTTCTCCTTCTCCCTCTCCCTCTCACCTCTCCCAGAAGCACTGACCTGAAAAAGAAAAATTGACAGCAGAGGAACGAACAGGAGGGTGAATTCTTCTGGCACGGCTTTTAATTCTCTTGGCCGTGTTTGGAGTTTTTTCAGCACGGGCCAAAAAGGGGAAAAAAAATAAAAAAATCATTGTAGCAGCTATATCCCTAAATGTGAACTTTGCTTACAACTGGCATCACACTCAGACCCACAAAGGGGATATTTCCTGACATTTAGAGAAATGTCGCACAGAGCCTGCCCGTCTTGCAACAACACATTTTTTTCAACTCCTCAGCTCTAACATCATTTATTGTGTTTTTCAAGGCTGTGGCGCGATTCTTCGGGTTCCTCTGCAGAAAGTCATTTCATCAGGAACAAAAGCAACACCACGGGCTGCACAGCTGCCATTCTTGACATTGTAGGGCAAGAAGGCAACAAGGAGTTGTGTGATTGCTATATGTTAATTTGTTCAATAAATCAATAGCTTCACTGTAATTGAAATGGTCAACCATCTGGTGTTGAGGAAAAGTGGAACAGTGAACTCTGTAGATTAAAAGAGGAACTGCATCCTGAGACTCTGTGTCTCACACATCCTTTTTTTGTCTCCTGCTTTCAGTCTCAGGCACACACACACACACAAACATCCTCATGTCCAAGCACTCACATACATGCACATGGCTCTGTGGTTTCCTCTTCCTGTCTTGATTAATATGGTCCACTTTACATCAGTACGCTGGAAGCCGATGCACACTGTGCTGCCTTCCCTGAGCAATTAGCGGAGGGGGCTCCACCAGCGTCGGATTATCAACAACAAGATGCCTCCTGACGCGAGCCCTAAAGCCTGCTGACTTATTCATATGTGTTTACTTTAAAAGCCTGTGCCCTGGTTTTTGTGGGTGGGCTGCATCTGAACTGAATTAGGAGCAACATCTGGGGACAGAGCAGAGGAGGGGATGAGGCACAATATGACAACACAGAGGGGGCTGAGAGAGATGTGGAGATGTTTTTGGTGAAAATAGAAATGTGAGTGAATTGATTGGATGAATCAGAGTCCGGAAATGTAGCGGTAGAAATTCATTTCCAACCACATCCACCTAGATCAATTATTTGCAGCCTGTTTGTTGTTGTTGTTGTGGATTTGTCTGTTTGGTGGATTCGCCAAGCAAGATTAATAATTTCTCCTGTAGTGGCTGAACCCTTTTCATGCCAAAGTATAAGCTGTGACTGATACTGTTATGTTTCCTTTTCAGCACTTTTATTTTTTCTATCCCTCCATGAATGTGGGAGCATGAATTATTAAATGTACTGCCAGAATCAAATTTAACACTCTATTATGTCTGTCTCTCCTCTGTAGTGATCCCAACAAACCAGTTCCACAAGACACAAAGTTCATCCACACCAAGGCGAACCGCTTTGAGGAGGTGGCCTGGTCCAAGTACAACCCTCAGGATCAGTTGTACCTGCACATCGGCCTGAAGCCGCGAGTGCGAGACCACTACCGTGCCACCAAAGTGGCCTTCTGGAAACACCTCGTGCCCCACTTGTACAACCTCCACGACATGTTCCACTACACCTCCACCACCACCAAAGTGCCCCCGCCGGAGACCACCCAGAACACCCTGTCCACCAAGAGGCCCAACGGGAAAACCAACTGGCCGTTCAACACAAAGCGGCCCCCTATATCGCCGGCTTACAACAGCGAGGACAAGGACTCATGGAGCGATGATGAGGAGACAGGGCCGCTGGTGGTGGAGAACCCACGGGATTACTCCACAGAGCTCAGCGTCACCATCGCCGTGGGAGCTTCACTTCTGTTTCTCAACGTGCTGGCCTTTGCTGCGCTTTACTACCGGAAGGACAAGCGGCGGCAGGACTCCGGGCACGGGCAGCCCAGCCCACAGCGCCAGACCACATCCAACGATATCGGCCATCACGCGCCCGAGGAGGAGATCATGTCGCTGCAGATGAACCAGACACACCATGAGTGTGAGGCGGGGAACAGCAACGAGGGCGCTCTGCGTTTAGCTTCGCTGCCAGACTACACACTCACACTGCGGCGCTCTCCAGACGACATACCCCTCATGACCCCCAACACCATCACCATGATCCCCAACTCTCTAGTGGGCATGCCCAACCTGCACCCCTACAACACTTTCACGACCGGCTTCAACTCCACCGGCCTGCCGCACTCCCACTCAACCACCCGCGTATAGCTTTAAGGAGGCCAGGGGCCAGCCAGCGCAGGCGGGGGAGGAGGAGCGGGAGGATGAACGAACGGAGGAGAGGATTGTGTTTTATAAATATCACAGGGAGGGGGAGGGCCACAGGGGGAGGGGAGGGGAAGGGCATGAGTCGGATTAAAACGTGAAGAGATTTAACTAGACTTTTACTACGAGGAGAGTTGCTGAGAGCTCTCTATGGATGTCAAGTTGTGCAGAGCTGCCAAAATCAAACTGCTTGCCTCCTCCTTATCAGGGGAGGGGGTCTTTCTGCAGTGTTCTTTTCTAAAGTAATCATTTTAAAAGCCTTTTTAAGCAGACTGAGGAGATATCAACACTTTTTTTCTTGAATTCATAACAAAAACAAAGAGAAGTGCTTTTTATTTCCCATCCCTTCCTCCTGCGGGAGACACATCTCGAACAATGGCCTCTACGTCAATATTCGCAAAATGTTTTTAATTGCTTCTTTGTTTTGTTTTACGTTTCAATGCCTTACAAAGCTTGTTCTTTTTTGTCATGATTTCTATTCCCTGAGACTATTCCAAGTGGAGTGTGTTACAAACAGATGAGACTCAAAGATGAGAGACTGAGACCAGGAAGGGAAACGGGAGGATATGCAGATGTAGAGATTTTTAAAAAAACGTTATGGGCAACTCTTTTTTTTTTTCTTTTTGTTGCATACCAACACAAAAGCAACACAAATGGTGTTATCTTATTTTTTTTTTAATCTCGTAAAGAAGAATTTGTCTGGGACAGCTCCTGCCGGGAGATGAGAGGGCAGAGATAAATACTATGTTACTGTGATTGTTTTGTTAAGAAAAAAGTGCATCTTTTACAGCCAACTTCTCTGTTAAGCTATCTGATATTATCTCCACAAAGTGTGCACGTACACATGCTGCTTAGAGCACCGGTGTGTTTGTGTGCATGAGAAAATGATTTCCAGTTCCCTGCGTGCAAGAGTGGCTAAGAGGCTGAGATGAAGGAAGAGACACATTGTCGGAACTTGCAAAAGCAAGAGCGGTGAGTGACTGAGACGGTATGTGTGAGAGCACATGAGGAAAAAGTGTGCGTATGGGTGAGTGTGTGTGTGAATGTGTGTGTGAATGTGTGTGTGTGTGTGTGTGTCCGTGCACCTGTTTTTTTGTTTGTAGGTTGTATAATGTGGTTTCAGGGGGGGGGTTGGGAGCTGAGTACTTTCTCATGTTGTTGAATTTGGTTCACCACCAGTAGTGTTTCTGCTGCGTCTCTGGGTGTCTGTCTTTGCGAAATAGCACTTTTGTTATTTTCAAAGTTATATATGTCTAATTTTGCTTAAAGATTACGAAATAAAAATCTATTATTTTACGTGTAAGAGAAAAAAAAATAGCTAAAGATTCAACTGAACTAACTGACATGATTCCATTGACTTTGTAAGAGTTCCTCCTCAAAAGCAGACAGTGGCCTGTTTGCACTGATAAACCTACATCAGTGCACACCTGTATTTCTTTGAATATATATATAAATATGGGCATACATACATATATGTATAGGGCTTCTATGGAGATATCACTCCCACTTAAAAAAAAATGAAAAAAAAATCTACAGACTTCAAAAAAAATAAAGAAAGAAAACCTGTGTAATGTAATCATTTGAAAAACATCCTCAGCCAAAACCGCCCCTGGTGTCTTTGTAAGAGCTCTATATGTATATTTATGTATAAAATATTTAATATTTATTTATGTATACCAGATGCATACATGCTGATTGTGCCATGTGCCAAATTAAAACTGTAAAAATTAAGAATATAAAGTTTCACAAAACTTTTTCTCTCTCTTGATCAAAGTTCTTTTCCACCTTTTTATGACTTTCTATTATTTCCATTTTGAATGACTTTAAAAAAAAAAAAAAGAAAAGACTCTTGCAGCGAGTGCAAGTCTCCCCCCAGGACTTCCTCCTTCCCTCTTTCCTCCTCTTTCCTCCTCCTCCTGTTCCCTCCCTCCTTTTCTCTGTCTCACTGAAACCTTTGAGAAAAACAGGCTAACAGCTTGGGGCCTATCTGCGTGCATAACTCCAGATTTTACTGTAATTCATGCAAAGTAGTGCTGCAGCGATGGGAGATTGTGAAAAGATTGCCTTGATGTACTCACATTGCATCCTATTATATGTTATTCTCGGGGAGAAAACTGGAGTTATTGATTCTGCGAGTAAAGCTGACAATTTTCATTATGCATCTTGGCATAGCACAGATTGTTTCTAGTGTTACAGCAACGAGCGGTAATGCAACCTGACCTGCTATTTGAGAAAAATGTTGCAAAATTTAGACACCTTGTGCACATAAACCTCAATGTTTTTATAAATGATCTCATTAGAGTTTCCTTTGGTATTTAGAGAATGGAGCCGCAGCAGAGTGAGAAGCACAGTCTGGTCAGCTCATCACTGCTGCTGCCACCAGCAGGAGGAGAAAAGGGTTATTTGAGGGGAACGGTTTGGAGACTGATCTATATGAGTCATCTTGTTTTCGCTCTTCCTGCCATACATGGGGCTCACCTCATAATCAGCCAGCCACCGTCTTCAGCTGAGCCGCAGAGAAAGAAATAAGCAGTCGGTTTCTACCTGGTGCTGTCTCATACATACAGAAACATCGAATAATGTCTGTGCTGCTGCTGCTCATGTTCTGAGGAGACTATACAAATAGTCAAATGTGTTGTAGCAGAAAAATTCCCTTGACTGAAAAATATATGTGAAACTTTCTTACGGGTAGCTGTGCTCGAGGATTAGAATCATCCAGACGACTGAAAGGACAGCTGTGTAACATTTAGATAGTAAGTAACTCAGCTTTCTTGACTCGTGTTTTTAAGCATCACCTTTTTTACTTGTCCACTGCTGCTTCCAGCCAGACTTAACACATTTCCAACCAACTCCTTCCTTCCTCAGTGTTTCATGCCACTTTCATCTTCGAAATTTAATTTAATAGATAAAGGAATTTAGTTAGCTTGCAACTGCCCAGCACGTAGCAGCTGCAGAGGGCATCCAAATCCTCCAAAGAGCATTAGAGAAACACTGATTTTTAATCTGAGCTGCTTTATGCAGTGCTTTCACTGGTTTTAGTAACCAGGTCCATTTGTTCTGGTGAGGAGAAAGCCTCAGTGGATCATTCGGCTCCAGTAAAAAAACACGTCTAGATGAACTCTCAAGGACTCCTCACCTGAAAATGAGCTGAGCCTTTTCTAACAAGCATGTGTAAGTTTGCTGCTGACTTCCCCCGTCCACAGAGGAGCATACGAGAAACATTGATTTAACATAAAACCCTTTCCTTCAGCTTGTTACCGGTTAGAAACGTATCAGACCTCTTTGTTTTGAAGAGGAGACCCCTGTGGATGATTTGATGCCCAGGTAATAACTTTGCAGACTGCGAACACTGAAGGGTCGTTTTGAAACTCGATTTTTACAGTTTATAGGCCACAACTTCCTCGTTGTTGCTGTGCCTGTCTGTTGATGTTGCTGTTGCACTTCTTTGCATACACCAGTGCTGCTAAATGACAGGAATGCAGGGATCAGGCTGTCAAAAGCAAGCAGACTCTTGGTCATCCCCTCTGATCGCTCGAGTCAGTATCTTTCAGGGGCAGTGGTTATCCAGAATGGACAAAACACACACAGCAGCTGTAGAGAGATGTTTTGTGGCAGCTGTATTTCCACAAAATAATTTAACGTGAAGAGAAAGTATCAGTTTGCCTGTCTCTTTCTGCTACACATCCATTTTTTAAAAGCTTAACTTCGATTTTATTTCTCAAGGTTCTATAAAATTCATGCCCTCACTCAGTCATCCCCAACACAAAGGAAGCAACTGGAATTTGTTCTTGAAGCTAACAAAGGTGAAATGTGGTATTTCTCTAGGTTGAAAAAAAAATTGTGACATCTAATTTCAAGAAATAAAATATTTTGTTTTCCAGCATAGATAATCCACAGCACACATTTCTCTAACAGAGCAACAGTTTCAGGGACGTTTCTGTTTTTTCTTTATTTTTTTTTTGGCATAGAGGAGTTCCAGTAAGAAATTTTCACAGCAAGGTTAAAGAATAAGAAAAGCAGGATCATTCTTTGAGTAAAAAGTAAAATAAAACAATTGCCTGCTAAATTCCTTGTAGCTGCATTAATCAGTGACTTGATAAGCTCACAGGGATTACACTGAGGATATTTATCACTTGGTTCTGCAGCTCTACTCAGCTTTGGAAGTTTTTTTTTCTTATTTTTGGTTCCTTTAATTGTTCTTTGCATCATTTCCAAAACAACCCAAGTTAGTGTTGATATACCTCATAGCAGTCAAAAACAGCTGGAGTCTGATTAGAACATTGGATCAACAGGAGTTGTGATATTTCCATGGGAGCTGGTGGACAACAGCAACAATTGCTGTTTATATTTGACGCCATGAGGTGTCAACATTCTTGACAGAAAATAAACCTGTTGTGTTTGTCTATAGGCAGCTGTTTGCATATAGGTTTATCTCTGTTTAAAGAACTGACACAGAAATGTAGCTCTGGCTGTAGTGTGCATCAATTACATTTCAGCAGACTGTAAAGAGAAAGAAATCTCAAGGCCAATCTGGATTTACATTTGCAGATTTCCCAGAATGCATCAGATGTCATCGAAGCAACCTCCATTTATTAAACTTAAATAGTTTTCTTCTTTAAAGAAATGCTAATTTTAACTCCTCAAACTTTGATACAGGGTGTTGTTTCTTGAGTTTAAGACCAGATGATTGCAACAAATCAGAGTGGAGCCTCTGAATGAGCAACTACTTACAGTGAAACTGAGACAAACCAGAGAAACAGGAATGAAATAAACCAAGAAATTATGGAATTTGTTTTAGTTATAAATACATGTTGAAATGTCTGTATTCTACTTCTTTTAGCACAATCAACAATAATGTGTCCATTTTTTGAATGTACATTATTAAGTTTTAGTTAATGTGAGTTATTCTTTAGCACAGGGGTGGCCAACCAGTCAGAAACCAAGAGCCACAAAAATCACCATGGTACTACAAAGAGCCACATCACACACGTGGTCGTACAAACACACTTCCTCCCACAAATATATATGAAATGACATAAAATGAAAAATCAATAACTTTCCAATTTTCAAAGTGAGATGAATTGCATTTGTAAGTGTTTAAATTTGCATTCAGAGCTATCTATCTATCTATCTATCTATCTATCTATCTATCTATCTATCTATCTATCTATCTATCTATCTATCTATCTATCTATCTATCTATCTATCTATCTATCTATCTATCTATCTATCTATCTATCTATCTGTCTGTCTGTCTGTCTGTCTGTCTGTCTGTCTATCTATCTATCTATCTATCTATCTATCTATCTATCTATCTATCTATCTATCTATCTATCCATCCATCCATCTATCTATCTATCTATCTATCTATCTATCTATCTATCTATCTATCTATCTATCTATCTATCTATCTATCTATCTATCTATCTATTAATCTATCTATCTATCTATTAATCTATCTATCTATCTATCTATCTATCTATCTATCTATCTATCTATCTATCGTTAAATAGTCTTTGATAGATAGATAGATAGATAGATAGATAGATAGATAGATAGATAGATAGATAGATAGACAGATAGACAGATAGACAGATAGACAGATAGATAGATAGATAGATAGATAGATAGATAGATAGATAGATAGATAGATAGATAGATAGATATGAGCACATGAGCTATTGAGAGGAGCACATGTAGAGAAGAGAAACTGATACTTAAGTATCAATCTCATCACCCAAGTATCAATCGGATCAATACTGAGCCCAGCTTTGGCATCAGTATATCAATATTTTAGATTGATCTGCACACTGTTACTCATACACTGACTATATAATGGATAGAAGAGCTGCAGACCGAAAGGCAAAGAGCCACATGTGGCTCACAAGCCGCAGGTTGGCCACCCCTGCTCTAGCACCTCCAGATACATTTATTGTTTTAATTGTGACCTGCCATAGGACTGCAGATGTAAAATAGCTTTTAACAACATAAGCAATTTATATTGTACATGGTTTCTATATGAATGAAAGATTACATAAATAAACAAAAAAATGCATAAATAAATCAGGAAGGGCTAAAAAAGGAGGGTCTAACTTTTTCACTTTATTGTCCTTTTTTAAGGTAACGTGGGGGAAGCATCTCTTTAAAATTGATATGAATCAAAGTAGACTGTCCCCTCGTTTCACACATCTGCAGTGGTGGAAGGTCAGTGTCCGCTGGCTCTGACACACACACGCACACACACACACATAAATATAGAGCAGCACTGAGCTAAAATTGAGTGCTGCAGTTGAGAGTGAACTATCAAAGGGAAGAAATGTCATGGGAGGGCAACTTGTTTTTTGCCATGTAATTTTCCCATATGCTGTTAAAGCAGAGCAGATGTCACCGAGAGCTGGCAGGGAGAGACGGTCTAGCCCCGGGGACACAGTTTGAGATGCACAGGGGTCTGTGAAGAGCCACATAATTAAGACCCAGACCAAAGGGGATGACCAAGAAAGTACAGTGAGAGAAAACAGGGTCAGGACTTCTTCAGCAATCAGGCTCATGTAGGCTTGATTAAATTAGTCCAAACTTCTTTTGACAAGCCTCGCCACCAGGAGAAAAATGGAACAGTTAGGAGCCGGACATTTTTCCACACTCCAGTTGTTTGCAGTTCAGTGAGTGAGTCTCTCGTGACATCATTCAAGGATTGACTGGAATATCCCAGAGGGGTTTGCTACTGCCTCGACAGCACTGAAGACAAACCCAGAGTAGGAAATGGATGTGCCAAATTACACAGTGCCACCCGCTGGGAGAGAGCTGCAGCAGAGTGTGTGCGTTAGTGTGTTTGAGGGTGTCCGTGTGTTGCAGATATTAAGTGTTTTATTTCTTCTGCTGTGAACGTGTTCTTACCAACATGGCTTCACCTTCATCCCTCTCTTCTTGTATCTCATTTTCATCATCTTTTCTTCTTCTGTGTCTGTTTTATGCCATCTTCTTATCCTCCCAGAACGCAATCTGACCAGCTATTACTCTGTCTCGCATGGACATGACTCGCCCATTTTCTCCCTCTGCTGCTTTGTAAGTGCCATAATCTGGACTAGTTGCTCATTTCCACTTATTTAGGGTCTAATTTTCCTGAGTTACTACATTCCTCTGCTGAATAAGAGGCTAATTGACATCACTTATAGAGTACAGCCAATCACTGAACCAAAAACTCTTTTAGTTGAATTCAAATGGCCTGTTTTTCTCTAAAGGGAAATCATTCTGCATTTCAACAAAACATCAATAATCAGTCATTTCCATGTGAAAAACACTCTTGACAGTTTTCTTCAGTTCCCTCAGAGCTTTGACAAATCGCTGGCATATTTTTTCAGGTTTTTTCCTAAAGAGGAGCATCATGCACTGGAGCTTTTACGGCTGCATCAAACCCAGATACTGTAACTCATTTTTCACCAGAACCTAGGACTGAATTTAACAAAACAATGTTCTCTGAGCTAAAATACATCCTGGCAAATCTCTGTTATTTCAGTGTTATTGTACAGATTACTAAAGATGCCCTGTTACTTCTATGTTTATGTCCATAGAATGTATTTATAATCGCGAGAACTGGAGTCAACAAAATAAAATATCTATTCTTTCTGTATCTTATTGTGCTTCTCATGAATATAGAGCATGACATTCATTTTTCTGTTGGCAAACGACCAACATGTTTGGTGCTGATAGTAGTGTTTTGTTCATTTTTCATCCTACAGAATGATTACAGAGAGAGCAGTGCAATCTGAGAGCATCTTTGTAAGTGCTATGTTTGAGTCCTCTGCTCTTAAAATAAAAAAAGAAAAAGAAAAAAGAAAAACACAGATGCAGATTTTGCACAAAATGATAATTCGGACATATTTTCATTTTTTCATTGTTACTATCAACAAATGCTCCAAAGAGAGCCAAAAACAACAATGAATTTCTCCTGCTAACAAGTGATGACTGCGGAGCCACCGCCAGATGTAGCATATGCCTGCGCTGATGAACTCACAGCCATCCCAGAACCATTACAAACACAGGAAATAGAGCCAAATAAGAGCCTCACTGGCACATTGGGTGACATGTTCTTTAATTACAACGGACAGACAGTTTCACTCATAGCTCGTCAAACCAGCAAAGCAGGGAGTCGTATCCCACAGCATGCTCACTGACTTTCACTCATCATGAAGCTGCTGTCCAGAGAAAACACTACTGCAGAGTTGCCTCTAAAATAAACTCAAGTATCACCCAATGGTTGAGTTTGTTTTATATGTTTTTAATGGTTTCTGGAGGCTGAGTGACTTCTGCGGCACAAAAAGGCAGGAACTGCAAGCTGTGGTTACTCAGGCAGCTCTTGTTAGCTGGATAAATTCTTTGCTGTTTGGGGCTTTAAATGGGATTTGTTGGTAAAAATCAAAAGATAAAATAACACCAGACCTATTCTTAAATGCTGCTTTGGGTGTAACAAACTCTTGTAGCACTGCAAGAATAGACTAAGCTCAAGTGTAATGCACTATTCAACAGTAAAGGATGCTTGTTTGGCTTTATGGAGGTCCTCTAAAGAACAGTAGCAGCCTATAGTTCATCTAGTACAAGCAGTCCCACTTGCCCCAGCCCAAAGCTGCTTGTCGACTACATAATGATCCAGCCTGTGTAAGATGGATGGCCTGGAGATACCACTGAGGCTGCTGAGACCAAAGTGTGTATGCTCCCAGTGTGTGTGAGGGAGTTACAACAGCAGGAAACAAGAAAATTCTGAGACTTAACACTGTATCTGTCCTGTTTCCCGTCCAGAAAGCCCTGTTACCACTAGACGTTGGTTGACTGCTCATTTTTTCCTGCGGGTTGGTCCACTTCTAAGTGTGATAGTCAAAAAGTTTCACAATGCTTTTTTTGTGCTCTAAGTCCCATATAATTCACAGTGTTATCTTGCAGATTCAGAGCTATTTTGCAGAGTCGTTCCTCACCGGCTGAGACCAAGCTGGGCGCTATCTCCCAGTTGCATCAGCTTGAGTTCACCATCAGATGGCAGTCCACTAATGCCTTTCTCAGATGTGGGTTACGGGTGGCAGGGGAGGGGTTGCGTCAGTGGATCTTTGGTGTCTGAACTTGCTGGCCTACACTGCTACTGCTGCAGCACAGACTGCGGAAGACTCCCAGAGGACTTCCACCAAAGTATCTTATCGCTTAGATCACATTACAATGACTCTCAGTGGCACCAATTTGATCTTAAGTGCTAATCCAGGCCACCAGGCTTTTTCACAGATCTTTCAGATCAAATACACTGCGAGTTTGACTTCAATATCTGAGCTCACTCCAAAAAAAATATGCACTATTTTTTTCCTCCTGAAACATCCTTTGAAGTTAAGCCTATTTTTTACCCCGAGAGGCAGAGATGTTCATTTGTCAGCGAGGCCTAAATGTTAGTCCTGTACAGCGAATTCTCCAATTTTCTCAGTAAGTGAACATGTTTGCATCAGAGTTTTTGCTCACAAAGACCCATGATGTTAATATTGAATTCAAAATTTAATAAATGTTTAACCTCTTATACGTTTCTCCAAAAGTCCTTATATATTATTTCTTTTACTATTGGGAATTCAAACTATTACAGAATCCCAGGCTATCCAGCTGTCAGTGGTAATGCAGAGTTCAAATTATGGTCAGACTGTTGCCTTTTCATACACCCAGCTCTGCATCACATTCAGGGCTTCTATAATAGTTGTAGCAAAAGTGCTTCATGTCACTGAAACACAGAAGTTTCACTGAGTCTGTTAGAGCACTGTCACCCCTGAACACTCACAGTAGTAAAGATGCGCTGAAACCTCCTGGTGTGAAAGACAGCTCTTCACCCAGCAACATTAAAACCCAGCTTTTCATGCCCATTGGGTAGCCCATGGCATTTGCTCTAGCTATGTTCACTGTCACTCCTATTCAAGCATCTACATCTCCTCACAGGTTGTATTTCCCAGCCTATAACCAGGCTCTAATTTGAACATAATTTAAAATACAGTGCCAATGCAAAACTGGAGTTCTGGATATATTTGAGCCCTTTGATTTGTTATACATTATTTGCTTGAGTTTCAGTAATGAATTCTCGTAAATTGCCTGTCGGACTTGAAAGAGGAAGGGTGAAGTGGCGTCAAGAAATCCCCAGTCAGCAGTGATGTAATGGCTCATTTGAAGTCCAGGGAAGGCTGGATGAGTCACATTCTTTGGGAATGAACTCCTCTGAAAGTAATTGCAATGGTTTCCTCTCCCATACAATGAGGCCTGGAGAGTCAGGGAGCAAAACAGGAAATGACATGGTTATAGGTTGAGACTTGGATGTACGTCAACAACCTCAAAAACCCATAGACATATAAATGTTTCCTTCGTTGTAATGACTTGAAAATATGAGGTTATTTCATCCCTCATCTCTGAGTGAGCCAAGTATTTACAATAAAACCACAAAGTGCTTGAAATGACATTTTTTGATGCCATGAAATGGATTACTTTAAACAGTTTCTGTAAACATGATAGAAAAATTAACACAGGTAAAAGGGCTTAACTTAAAAAAGTTGACTGGTGGAAAAAAAATAAAAATAAAAGGCTAGTCTATAGTAATATGTTTAGTAATAATGTTTAACTCGTGCTTCAGTGTTGCCTCAGTTTACCAGACATGGTAGCAGCTCTGTTTGAAAACACAGCAGCACTTTGAGGTAACATTAGCATGCTGGGCTCGCACCTATCATGCTATATAACAGGTATTTAAAGGGTTATTGTTTATCATGTTTTAATATGGCTCTTCACTTAAGCTAGTTAGCATTCATTAATTTACCACACACAGAGAGTAGTACTGTTTATGTAGCTGGCAGGCTACATTTAGCGGGATAGCACTGTGTTCCCACAGCCCTTTGTCCTCACATTTCTAGGACATTTTCAATTTTTGGTCTTTTATTCCCACATCCAAATTGACTCCAAGCATCCCAGGAGCATCCCCTCTCTATGCCAACCCAGCTTTCCAGAGGTACTGATGGACTGTAAACTATGGTTTGCGGCCAGTTGCTGCATTTCAATTGGCTGATCAAACCGGAAGCTAGTCAATGTGAGGCCTCTGTGCTACTTAATTTAGTTTGTTCATTTAGAAGGACAATGTGCACTTACATGTTTGCAATAAACAAAGAGACGGACGCACCAGAATTAGCCAAAAGCTACAATCCATCTGTAGTCCAACTACTAGATGATACGTTGGGTGTACTATGCTGCCAAAGTGGGAGAAAGGTGGTTTAAAATCTGATACAAATTCATGAAAAATGGTAATTAAGGGCCTGGTTTTGAAAAAATTCTTAGAAATGTGCATCTAACCATCAGTTTAGAGTGCTAGCTTGTTAACATTTGCTTATCAACCACACAGAGCTTCTGAAAAAGACTTAGTTTTGACATTTTTTTCATTTCCATGTGGTTGGACAGGTATCTTGTGGACCATCTTTAGAAGTTCAGGGTCCCCAGTCATTAAAATGCCATATGTGATGCTCATAGAGAAAAGGACATTGAATCACAGGTGGGTATGAGTCTAATATCAGCCATGTAATGTTGCTTTTTCAATTTCAGCAAAGTCAGAACAATATTCATGTTGCCCTCTTAGATGAAAGCTGCTAGCATAGCATGGCTAATGTCACAACATCAAAGCAACTGAAAAATCGCACACAGCCTTTAAGTGTTGTCGAAGGAGAGATTTTATTTCATAATGCGCACACTAACGCCTTTTATGGTCCAGGCTCTTCGCTCTGCCTTTAGCGAGTTCTGCAAGAATAACAAAGCAGTGATCTGAGTCCTTGATCTGGGCTCAGGGATAGGCCTCAGTTATGTAAGACCCAGCCAGAATCTGTCAATTTGAGTGCCTATTTGTGTGTGTTGGGTTGTGTTGTTGCTTTGTGTGTGTGTCTGTGTGTCTGTGTGTCTGTGTGTGGTGGCTGAGCCAGCTCATTCCTTGGGTGAGCGTTGTTAGCCTGGACCATTTGGGGAGCTCTCGGGGGAGAGGCGTCGCTCTGTTCTCTCATCAGGCAGACGACAGAAGACTGCGTGCTCTGCATGCTGCAACTCAACTCGGCCATGATAGCCTCACTGCACAGGCCATATCTCTGCTTCATTTACTCATCGTCTGATAATAACAAGGGTCTCCTTCCTGCAATACTCAATTACATCTTCATTAGCTTTCTAACTCGCTTAAAACAAACCAGCATTGTGTGGAGAGATTTTAAGTCCTTGTGACATTTATTACCACAATGGCTGAGCCTATAGGTGACGGCCAAAAGGGGCGCAACAAATTTATTAAGTCTTCAAATCTCAAGAACGTTCACTCTCTCATCATAACATCTATTCATTCTAATTTACCAGCTAATGAAGCCAGTTCATTCATCATTTACGCTGTCTGTTATCTAAACAAGGCGAATGGCTGACATATTGGCCTCCTACTTTGGTGCGATGCCAATCAAATACTGGTCTCATAGTAATTAGCTAAACAATGAGGAGGTGTTCCCGTAAGACAAACTGATATATTACACCAAGACCCCGCTGAAGAGCAATCTAATAAGAATCATACAGCATAATTAGCAGCTGGTGGCTTTTTGTGTACGATGAAATGACAATGTAGATTAGAGCAGGTAAGTGTGGCAGCAATGTCAAGTGCCAAACAGGATTTGAAACATATTGTGACAAAACCACCATGGGACTCACACATAAGGGAGATTTCTAATCATATGCCTTTCTGTTTCATCTCTACTCCACCGTCACATTTCCTGCATTGCTGCAATTCCTCACCTACGGTCTCAGAAAACAGGATGTGCCCTTCGTTTGTGAAGGAAGTTCCATCATGTCAAAGCCAACTTTGTTTGTTACTATCCTGAACAGCTGTGGCCTCAATCAGTCATCTTCGCCTTTCTCTAAATGGAACAGACAACACAGGAGGAGCAGGTTACTCTACACCCCTCCTCTGTGGATTTTCCCATTGTTTGAACACTCTCGGTTTTTCCTTTTGGTCTCTTTCTGCTCCCTCTGTTCCTCTGGGCTGTGCAGTTTCGTCAAATTTTAAGCTCATTTACTCTCACTATATCCCCATTTTCTCCACGGACCAGGGGGCTGCTCTCGTCCCAGTCAGCGGGGTTAAACACTTGGCCAGGGTTCAGAACAGTGAACTTTCTGAACAAAGTGTCCTTTAATGAGACATAAACAGACAAGGAACAGAGCCGTGAATGTCTGGACTTCCTTCCTTTGGCTGCTGTGAATGACTGGATGTCAAAAAGCGGCTCCACCCAAGCAGTCTGTCTATGATATATTACAGAGGCT
Organism: Halichoeres trimaculatus; assembly: GCF_033239565.1. Lineage (NCBI taxonomy): Eukaryota > Metazoa > Chordata > Actinopteri > Labriformes > Labridae > Halichoeres > Halichoeres trimaculatus. The sequence continues at coordinate 17,289,251 of NW_027437185.1, forward strand.
GGTGGTACAGGTGACGGGTCATATCAGACAGCTGTCTGAGGATTTTTAAGGAGAAAACAATGTCAATTCAATAACCTGCCAATCCCTGACAAGTCTGTTTCAAAGGAGGCAAAACTTTTCCTTGGCTTACATCACCCCTGAACCACAGTCGTGTGTGTGCTTACAATAAAGTGTAGCTAAATATTTCAGAGATTCCCGACTCTGGCTTGTAGGTCCTCGTCTAACCTCATACGCAACTCAAGTCTGACAGCTCTTCAGCACGCTAAAAATAATTTTGCATACTTCAGCTGGATTATGCAGCTGATGTCAGTCAATGTAAAATAAGTCACAAGTGAAAAATCACATGTTACAACCACAAAATTCACCTCAAGCCTGTCTGTTAGGGTTTCTCAGCAGTGCTGCTTATAAAAAGGAGGAGACGTCTTTCAGTGGATTGGACTGGGTGGACCTAAAGTGGTGTGAAATGACAGCAGAGTATAAACACAGACATGATGGACACTCAGGCAGCTTGGTAACTGCAACGATTTAAGACATTCAAACCGTGCAGCTGTCCACCTTCTGTTCAAAGCTTTGATTGGAGTGAATAAAATAACTAAGAGTCAAAGAATCAGCACATGGTCTAAATCATCATTGTTCATTGCTCAGGCGTGCTTCTGCTTTCGGCTGTCTACATATAGCGTTTCAGCTAAAGTTGTGGTTTAGCTGATTCAAGTGTAGAAGTGAAACTCAGCTTGATCAGAGCAGGCAGACAGGAAGCAGCGGTACAAACAAAGAGGAATGGGTGAAGGGCTCCTCAGACATGTGACAGGAAAGTAGCAGAAGTCATTTTAGGGCACAGTGGAGGTGCAGGCACGCTGAGGATAATTTCTTGTCAGGACCGTCAGGAGTGGGCTTTAGGAAAGTGAAAGGCTTTTAACAACGTGTGTGAGAGTATGGAATCAAATGTGGCTGTTAGAGCGCCAGTTTCTCTGCACCGAATCTGTGGTTTTATAAATCAAAAATGAAAAGTGCAACAAAATTATATCAAAAAACTTTGCTTTATTCAAATACACAGTCTTCTGTACAACAACTTATATTTAAAAAATGATATCAACAAGAACTGTACACCGGAGACACCAACTGATAAGCAGATTTCATCTCTTTGGACTTGCAATAAGTTAGAATTTAAAGTGCCATTTGTAATTTAGAGCAAAACAAAGATCTGCCTTCTTATAAAATATGGCACAGATGCTTTGGGGCCCTTTACTGGCAAAGTTCTTGTGGGAATTTTAAATGTGGCATGAACGTGATTTCTGCACTCCAGGCAGTGTTTTCTTTCTCTTCCCGGACAGATGGAAGCTTCGCTAGTTGAGGGAGTCAGCCGAACATCTTGGATTGGATGCTGCAGGGACGTTGCCTTGCCGGATGGGCGCAGCATCGCCGAGGGTCTGATGGTGGTCTTGAATTTTTGAAAATGGAGTGCCCTTTTAATTTTCTGATGTTAACCTTTTCCCCCCTGCAGCAGCCTGGGGAGCGTTTGCTCCCTCAGATCTGCTCTGGTGTCGATCTGACGGTCTGCTCGGCTGTGTCGCCCTCGGCCTCTTTCTCTCCCACTTGTCCATGTGAAGGGCTCATTCACTTGCTGCGTTCACATCTCTGTAAAGGAAGAAAGAACTTGTAAAGTCAGGTATGGGACTAAGAGAAAAAGCACCTGACAAACATATACATGATGTTACTAGCTGCATAAAGATGCAAAGGGTTATGATTTATTAGGAGCATTCATTCTCTTTCCATTCAGAGATCAGTGGATTTGTTTTGTAGTGTGGTTTGTGTATGAACTCAGGGCCATGCACGAGTGGTCCACACAACTACTTTAGTGCTGATAATGGGCTCATGATGCTCATGTAGTCAAGCATGCTTTTTTTTTTACTAAAGGTCGTGTAGATAGCCCACCTGAATCCCTAGACATGGCATTTACACATAAGAGGTGCTCAGAGATAAACGTGGTAATGGGGAGGTTGTAGTACAAGGTAAAAACAAAGTGGCAACCACATCACACCGTGTGTTTCACTGTGTGAAAAGCACTCAGTCTCTCCTCCACCACTACACACTGTAGCCTGCTGCCTTGTCAGCTTAAGTGGAAAAGGAATAAAGGGCAGATTGAGTGATATGGGCTGTAATTCTCTTAAAGACTTACCTGCAAGTTCCTGGTCCAACATGTTGATAAAACTCTCCAGCTCTCTCGTGTCTCCCAGCTTGGCTGCAGACAGATGACAGAGAGAAATGGAATTTGAGAAACTATATTACAGAAAAAAGAAAAACAGCAGTGGAACATTTTTGTGGAGGAATACGGCTCAGTGCCATGGTATTTCCTTTGGACCAGTAGCTGAAAACTAATCCAAGTCCCAGAATTACATATGAAGCAAACTGCTTTTGAGCGGGTAAAAACATTTTCAGCTTCCTTCCTTCAAACCGAGATAATAGCTGATCTTGAGCACAGAAAAAGGAAAGAAAACTTGACAGCTTGATGCATTAAAGCAGAATCTTTGTTGTAAACATCTTAAGGTATTCAGTGTAAACACTGACTGAGAGAAAGCAACCTCTGGTCGCCCTCTTGTTTTATCTTTTCAGGATTTAACAGTAGTCTGTGTGTCTGCATGCAACAAAAGCACACCCACTCTTGTTCATTTGCACACACCTGAGCCACTTTTACCACTACATTAGAGCACAAATAACCCCTGCAGGAGTTTTTTTGGGGGGGGCGAGACGTCACAGTCACAGCAGCAAAGCTTTGTTGTGCAAAAACAAAAGAGCTCCCAGGCTAATGTGGAGTTTTTGTGTGGCTGTGATAGTGATCAGAGAGAAAGCGATAGCAATCACTGTAAGAACAAGGGGCTATCTGGATGGAGATGGAGCTGATGGGGGCCTCGAGTACCTTTCGGTGCCAGCGTGATGCCTGCTGTGTGAAGCTCCTCCTCGCTGGTGTTCAGACTGTTTCCCAAAGAAGCTTCACTGCCTGGGGGGACACAGAGGGGAGGGAGAGGGGGAGGCAGAGGGGAGGGAGGGGGGAGTTACAGCAGATAAACAGAAGACAAGCAATGAAGCGAAAATGATCAATAAAAACAAATTTAACACAATGCAGGGATGCAAATGATAAATAACGTTAAATATAAAATAGGTAAACTCATGTTCACTGTTAGTGCCTCCCAGGTGTCTTTTTTTTTTTTTAAATGGTTTGCTTGTTGAAATGTTAGGGAGGTAAATACTTTCAATAATGATGACACATGGGAAAGAGAAAGAGCTCTTTTATCTCATAACTGTCAACAACTCGGCAACAACAACAACAAAAAAGAAAATCAGACAATTACAGAAGACAGGTTACCCACACTTGCAGTTCATTTCCGTACACAGCTACAATATTGTTGTGGGAAAAGCAGCGGAGGAAGTGCCCTCGTGCTGCTAAATTCATGCAAATGAGAAGAGTCGAGCTGCAGTTGTTCAGGCTGATAAAGGAGCCCAACCAGTACTCAGGCTCCTTCCTAACACCACACTTACACTACCTCAATAACAGTAACATTGTGTCAGGCTGAACATTAACGCACCATAGTCTGAGTCATCGACCCCGCTGTCGTCTGCCAGCCCTGTGCGGCTTTTGGCCTCTTGAAGGACACGCTGGTACACATGAGCTCTGCTGTGGGACGGGGCCTTCAGCTCCTCCACCACATCCTGGAACTCCTGCAGCAGCTCGTCCAGCTCCAGCTCCAAGCCTGTGGAAAATGTGACAGCAGTTGGAGGAAAATCACATTACTTCACTGAAAGAAAATGCTCATATGGTCCTAGGATATTTTAGAGAGCGAGGGCAGATGAGCATCAAAATAACATTTATGAGCCCTGATTAAATGTAAGATGTTTATTTCTGAAAGAAAGCAAATGGATCTTAATGTAAAATATCTTCTGGGTGAAAAATTAGATTACATAAAAAAAACTAAATGCAAAAGCCTGCAGTCGGCGTTTATGTCAGTGGGTTGTATCCGATAACTTGACGTGTGAATATAAAACTAACAGCCCATAAGGCATATAAAACATCGAACAGCCTGTAAAACAACTGGTCTGCAAACTGTGATAAACAAATATTACATTTTAACTCCAAGTTCTACGCTTTAGGCTGAGAGAAAATATTTTCTTCAATAAAACCACATTGCCATAAAACAACAGATTGCAGGATGGGACGGACAGACAGTTTTATCACAATTAAATTTTTGATACTAACATGTACATGACAAACAGCTCCCTTTGGAAATTATGAGGCAACAGGAGACAAGAAAACATTACCAGGATACAGCACAACTCAGGCACAAAACATTTCTTTGATAGGTTATGAATCCTATACAAAATGTTAATCAAGGGGGTGAATTTAAATGAACTGTTAAAATAACTTTAATGTGGCCTGTAGAAAAGGTCTGAGACTTGAAGGAACACGTTAAGTATAGGTAAATACCTCGCCCAGCAGTCTAGTGAGTTATTAGTTGGCACTTAGTCACAACCTGGTTAAAAATCTGAGAAACACCAGTAAGGAGTAATTCTGGACTCACCTGTGTTTAAGTCTGAGGACATACTGAAGCAGTGAAGTTTAGCTGTGTGTCTGGGAAAGTTTACGACAGTTTAAAGCTGGCGAGTAGCACTGTAGTGTTTTTTATACAAAGCCCTCCACATCCGTTAAGCTCGCGGACAGGAGCAGCCAATCATGTCGCAGAGAAAACCTCAGCGTCTGCTGAAGCTGGAAAAAGTGGGCGGAAAGTTGAAAGGAAAACCATCACGCAAATGAGACAGACTGAAATAAACCGTTACGTAACTCAGGTCGAGACTTTTCAGCGTTTCCCATGCTTTCAAATTAAAAGGAGAGAGTGTGTGCGGACTCCTACAGTTACTCGTTTAGTATTCATAAGGATGTTTTCTGTTTCTGGCACAGAGAGCTTGCTGCATTAAGATTTTACTGAGGACCTCGAAGAGTCGCTCTGAGTTTGAATGAAACTTTATTTTAGTATAATAAACTGTGATGATGGTCCAACGGACGTGCTTCCTGAGAGGCTTGGCTCACTGGGAAATGATTGTCAAATTATCCTAAAATTATCTTTAAAAATTCACGACATTTTTTCTTGGTTAGTACCACAGTACACGGCTTTCACATAAATTTCTTCCTCAACCCCAGACCAAGAGAGGAGAGCTTAGCCTGTACAGAAAGTGCTCGTCGCTGTGTTAAATGAAAAACTTAGATCGTCTGTAGTCTTCCTGTCATATATGTCGTACCCTCCTCCATCAGTAGGGGTCGCTGGAGTGAAATGTCAGTTTAAATCCCTGTGGAACAGCTGTTCAACCCTGTGGCTCTTATTATGTAATTTTCACAGAAGTGGTGATGCATGTTTTCCTGTTAAGCCCTCCTTTTTTGATACATATTTCACTGTGTAAAATTATTAAACGTACCGAATACGTAATGTATCATGTGTAAATATCACACTGCAGCCCCTTTCACAGTGTTATGGTATTATATAATGGAGCTGATGTTTATTTATGCAAAAGTCTTTTTAATTCCAGTGTTGAAGCTGACTGAGGTTTGAATAATTATCATTTCCAATCCAATGTACTTTTTCAGTTCATCAGATTGCTCATATTTCCTGGCTTGAATCCATTAATGTAAACACAAAGCTATTTGGAGAAGCAGTAATTAATCTAAGCACAGTTTACACATGTGTCATTCACAGAAACTTGATATGCGGGGTTATAGAAACCACTCTTGAGATTTGTAACAAAGCAAACACGACCAGATGATAAATATGTGGGAGAACAATGATTCAGATGCTCTCCAAAAAAGATTATGAAGTAGCAAAATAAACAGCTGACAGCAGGTGTGCTAATAAAAACAGGTGTGTAAGCACATTAGGCATTTGCACATTAATCCTATCCAGTACAGTTTAGTAGAAAGATATGTATTATCTACATGCCTACTCATTTGTTTTATCCTTTGGCATCGCATGAATAACATAAAAAAAGGAAAAGAAAGCATGTGCTCCACTCATGCAGGTAAACCTGTTGTTCCTCAGGCTTCTCCTGTGTCACTCTGACACGCAAGGTAAGTGCTGTAGGAGGGGCATGTGATGAATTCTGCCTCAGCTGTGCAGGTTTAGGTTGCAGCTTCTGTCCTTCCAGCTCATTTGCTGCCGGGGATCTTGGGTAACATGTTTGAGGGCGATGGGCCATGGGACTCTTGATAATATGAACTGGGCTGGACTGCTGCAGGTCAGTAGGTCGAAAGCAGAGTGAGGACGATCCGTTCGGCTGTTTTTTCAGTGTTTCTGATTGAGTGAAAAGCTGAGAAATTTATATTTTTCTTTTGTATGAAGTATGAGTTTAGAGACATGAAAAAATATTCAGAGCCTCTTAAAGATTAAAATAAAAACTGATTACTGCCAAATATTGATAAAAATGCTAAATATATGCAAATTATATTTTACTTTGTTATGCCAATTTCATGCTTTGCTATTTGCTTTGTTTTTTAGTTGTTTGTGTTGTGTATGAAAGTAATTGGCTGGAGATAAGAAAGGGGCCTCACATTACCTACATTGTGCTGCTGTCTGCTTTTGCTAAAAGAGCTCACCGAAGCATGAAGTTTAAACCTTATCACCACCAGGGAAAACCTCTAGACTCTGTCAGTCTCAAGTGCAAGAAAAAAACGGGTGTGAAATCATAACTGAGATCAAAATGGTGCTTTAACAACTGCTCACACTTTGTTTCTTCCTGTCAGAATCTGCTGCTTGTGCTCCATCTCCGGCAGATCACATGCGATTCCTCAGTCTGGTTTTCTGTCCCAGAGGAACAGGAGCCTGGTGCTCTGGCCGGGTCACTTAGTGAACACTATCCACCCCCGTACCAGCTCCTGACCCAGGAGTATCTGTGGATGGACAAAAACACAGGGAATTTCTACACCACTGAGCAAAAGATGGATCGTGAGGCCTTGTGCCCCCAGGAGACGAAGGCTGAGGAATGCATTATTTTACACAATGCCATTGTGGGGCCCTCAGGAGACCTCATTCAGTTCCCTGTGATCATAGAGGACATCAACGACAATGCACCTCATTTTGAAAATGGTGAAATCTACCTCAGGGTTTCTGAGGATGTCACAGTGGGGACCAGTTTCTTACTGGATGACACAGCTCAGGACAGGGATGCTGGATATAACAGTGAGCTGCATTACCACCTGGAAGACTCTGATGGAGCGTTCAGTTTAAAAGTGGAAGGCGACGGCTCAGCCATCATGCTGGTTGTGCAAACAGCTCTGGATAGAGAGACTCGGGACCTGTATCAGATGGCGCTGGTGGCCTCTGACTGCGGCTCAGACCCTTTGAGTGCTACAGCAACTTTTGTAGTCATAGTGACAGATGTTAATGACAACTGTCCAAGCTTTAGCCCTGACAGTCCACGCAACGTCACCATCCCTGGGGACGCCCCGAAGAACACCCTGGTTGCTCAGGTCAGAGCATCAGACCCAGATTTAGGACTTAACGCTGCCATCATGTACTCCCTTAGTCCCAAAGTCTCAGAGCGGGCCAAGGAGCTCTTTAGCCTTGACAGCCTCACAGGGTCCATCAGACTGACACAGGACCTCCAATGTGACAACTCAGAGGAGCTGCTGCTGAAAGTGTTAGCAAGCAGCCGTCACTGCCCCCCAGCAGACACTCAGGTAACTGTAACCATGCTCCCTAAGGCGCACCAAGAGCTGACGATCAAGATCAGGTTCATAGCTGAGCATCAAAACCAAACTCTGGTGTTACAAGAGAACCAGCCCCCCACTGTCTTAGCTGTTTTAGAGCTGGAGGGTGACAGCAGCTTTAAAGGCTCATCTCTTTCCATTGAGAGCGAGGTGCCTTTCACTTTGAACCCGCAGAATGGTAAATATCTGCTTTCCACATCAAAGCCCTTAGACTATGAGATGAAAAGAGAACACCATATTTCTGTGGTAGTGCATGAGAGATCCGCCAAAGGGTCTGTGATCGTTGCTTCCAGGCGTGTGATCAGGGTGATGGTGGCAGATGTCAATGATAACACTCCACAATTCCTCCAGTCTCAGTATCAGCTGGAGGTGGAGGAAAACAACCAGCCTGGAATGCTACTACTACAGGTCTCAGCTTTGGATGCAGACAGCGGACACAATGGGAGGGTGACCTACAGGCTGGGCAAACACACACCCACCATCTTTAACATTGACTCGGTGACAGGTCAACTGTCTGTGTCCGCCTCTCTGGATAGAGAGCAGCAGGGTGAGCACAGACTCACCGTGTTTGCACGAGATAGTGGCTCTCCTCCATTGGAGTCGGCGGCCACGGTATCCATCCGTGTTCTGGACCAGAATGACAATGCACCTGTGTTTCTAACCCCTCACTTTATCTTTTTCATCCCTGAGAATGTTCCACAGCTCACCCAGGTGGGAGGTGTAGGGGTGACAGACCCAGATGAAGGGAAGAACGGAAACACAGAGTTGCATGTTGTTAACAGCAGTGGACCCTTTGTTGTGGATAACACCCACGGGACGCTTCGCACCACCACCAACTTGGACCGCGAGACACAGGATCGCTATGAACTCTACCTGCTGGCCAGCGATCACGGCCACCCGGTCACTCTGACATCCACTGCCAGAGTGACTATCTTTGTAGAGGACATCAATGACAACCAGCCTTTGGTGATTCTTCCCAGCAGCAACTTCTCATGCCTGACTGTATCTCCAGCAACAATCGCGGGCACCATGATAACAAAGATCTACGCAATTGACGAGGACTCAGGGCTAAATTCTGAGATTACATACACCATAGCGGCGCCGGAAACAGTGCAGAATCACAGCCCATTTCAGGTCGATTCAAGGTCTGGGAACATCACTGTAGCACAGAAACTTCTACAAAAAGACCTGGGAATGCATCACCTGTTTGTTGTAGTCAGAGATGGAGGGAAACCAGCTCCACTTTACACAACTGTGTGGGTTAATCTGCTGGTCAATGACAGCATGGAGCCCTGCCATTTGGACAGAGCACCCACTTGGATGGGAACACCTGACTTGGGTCAAACCCCTTCAAAGGCCCCCATCTGTGAGGCTGAGGATGCCAGATCAGGTCAGTTGATTCTCTTCGTAGGTCTTTGTATGATACTGGCGTCCACATGTTTGCTGGTGGTGTCGGCTGTTTTGTACCTGAAACAGAGGAGAGGAAGTCTGCGACAGAGGAAGAGGGGGCACAGCGAGGAGAATGAGATTCCACTCAGGCTCAAAAACAAATATTACTCTGAAGACTAACAGAATGAAGCGAGCGAAGTGTATAATCCTCACTCACACTGTTTCAAGGATGGAATCAGCCTCTGAATTAAAGATAGGAGTATTTGTGGAAGGCTCCTTGCATATTAATAATCATTACTGTTGAATTATTCTGATCCAGTGTACCCAACATTTGTCAACAGTTATTTTGCAAAAATTCTGTGGAAATAAAGTTGATTCATGAACGCTTACGCTCCCAGTGATGCATAAAATGTGATCTGATGACTAAAGTATGTGATGTTATCATCAAGGAGTTTTTTTCATGTGTTTGACAGGGAGTTAAAACAGGTGATGTGCACACTATCCAAGCATTACATGGCAATGCGTTCCAAAAATACCAGTTTTAGTCATCGTCTGCAAGGATTATTTTCTGTAACCCCTGCAGCAAGAAGAAGAAGATTGAGGTAATGGTCCACTAAGCTGATTGGGCCATACTCAGATTTCCCACTCTAAGTGATGGGGAGTCCAAAGTGTTTAGACGCACAAAAGGGTTTAATGTTCCTGCTGTGGGGAGGTGATGAAAGTCTCTCAAGAAGCAGCTCCGAGACAAACCACAGGAGGCAGAGATGTGCTGTGGACAGGTGAGAGGCAGCAGGGAGAAGGAACACTGCCGTCTCAAGTCACAGCTTCACACCTGTTACCCGATAGCGCTGCGATTCAACCGCAACCCTGTGTGGCACCCAAAAGGCAGGAGAGAGAAAAACTGTACAGTCTGAAGTAACCCAACAGGCTTCTTCTTGTTATGACAGATGTTCGTAGTTAAATCATACTGTGTTCATAGAAATCTTTACAAAAGGAAGTTGCTCTCGTGTGTTACTGGTACATTGATATGCATGAAGGGGAACGATTGAGATATTAAATCAGGTTAAGTGATGCATAAAATATGAATGAGTCTGGGTAAAATGTGTTTACAAATCTATTAACGTACACATGCTCTGAGAAGCCAGGCTAATGGTGTTAGCTTCAGCAAAAGAAATCCCTTTTCTTTGCCTTTACATCATAAACTATTGAACAACCCTTTTAAGATACACCTGTCCTAGAAGAGAAGAGAGCCAGGAGCCAGGAGCCTGTTAAACACAATGTACAACAATCTGGTTAGTGAAGAACACGGCTTGTACATCATGAGAGGTGTTTCTCCCAGGATTTCAGAGCTAGCGGCTGAAAAATTAAATAATCTAACATGGTTGTACTGTGAGGCTAAGTACATTAGCTGAGAGGGAATAAAGAGGCCCATAACAAAATTACATATTAAAGAAGGAACAACAGATTCCATTAGATTAAAAAATGGACGAATAAATATCAAAGCAGGCCTCTTGTAGTTCCAGAGGTACACTTATGACCTGGATGACAATTCATCTAATTATGGTACTGACTGTATTTCATGCATCATGTTAATTTGTTTGAGACGGATAAAACTCTCATGTGCCTGCCTCTGTGTAAACGCTGTAGTAGGAGAAAGCCTGCCATCTGCTGGACACAGACTAAAATGTGACTTTTTTCCCTTCTGATGTTTTGGCCAGAGGGTGGAGATGAATCAGAGGACCATGTCTCACTCTGCCACAGTCAGGTCGACTGAGATCAGTGATGCTTCCCTGCTTCCTGCTGCTCGCCTTTACTCACAGTGATTCTCATTTTAATATTTTTCCCCACAAGTGGAACATTTGATTGTGGAGTAAAGAGTTTTTTGAACAAAGACACAAACGCCTTTCTAAAATATCCAGTAGACAATTCTTGTGACACACATCAGGATGTTTAACGCTACAAATGACATAACAACCCTAAATAATCAGTACTAAAGTGATGTTTTTTTGACCCAGGAGCTTGTTGTATATCAACAACCATCTGACTTATCAAAAGTTGGTTTACCTGCTAATCCTGGTCTGTGGAAGCTACAGGGGCAGATCCAATGGGTGGCCTGGACCCTGCTTCAAAGAATCTCAAAGTCTTGTGATTGGTGGGAGTCAAAATCAGCTGTTTGGATTGTGTTGCAACAGACCTGTGGCACATTCTTCCTTTGTAAGTACTTTATCTGTTAATTTGTACAAGAATATTCATGTTTGACATTTAATTCTCATGTGAGGAGTTTTTGAAACATATTCTGCTCAATACTTATGCTTTTAGTCAAAGACACAAAAGCAAATATTGCCAGCAGCATAACGACTGTTGTTTCTCTACAATCATTTGTAATGCCTGAAATTGCTGTTATGCGTCAGGTGTCAGAAGCAGTTTTTCATAGAATACTACAGAAGCAGCCATCAGCCAGTTTCTCTCAGCGAGGATATTAGACTGATACATAATGTTAAAAATAGATTTTATATAATTTTTTAAAGCAAATATTTGTACTCAAATGAACAAAAAGAAAAACAGCAAAGGGAAGGCCAAATTGAAACAGAAAGTCCCTCTCAGGAGCTAAGTACTTTGAGTACATGAAGTGTGATTAGTAGATACCAGAGAGTACATGGATGCTGATCATTTTTGTTTATTTGAGGTGTACAACACTTATTTGTGATCATCCACCGGATGAGAAAACAACACATCTCACACCTTCTCATCTTGATGAGCCCAGGACTACTCATGAGTTTTAGTATTGAACCACAAGAGAAAGAAGACAACTCTGGGATTGAAAAAAAAACCTCCCTGCTATTTGCATGAAAACAATGAACTAAACTTTCTGAAAGCGTAAGAACCTTGACCTCTTCATTATACTCCGCCTTGAAGTTCATTGAAAAGCGACATTGTTTCTTTAAGATTGCACTTGCAGCCATCAGCAGCTCTGTGCATTGTTGTGAGAACAGAAAGCGAGTTGAGATTGATATACGGGGGCCGAAGACAAGTTGTGCATATCATCATCAGACCAGCTGCAGAGCAGACAGCAGCGGCAGCAGCAGTTTCCAACGAGTCCTGAACGCATCCTTCCAGACATGGGTAAGAAACTCCAGCACCTTTAATCCACCTTTATTAGCTTTTAACAGACGGGATACTTCATTATATCAAATCTGCATTTTATTTTATGTGATAGCAGGCTGGTGTGAATGAGGGTGTGAGAGGGCATCAGAACTTATTAAGTATTTTGTCACTGTAGTGGTCGGCTACTCACCGGCTGATGCTCCACTGATATTATGAGATTTATTTCATGCTTGAGATGGCTGGACTGCTTTCAGAACAGCCCTGTCGCATTTGCTTTCAGTCGCAATCTTTCTCAGTTTTTAAAGAGGCGAACTTGGCCTCGGCTTTGCAATTTTTTTCACTGGAGCCAGGCCTGTATTATTATGGTAGAGACAAGGCTCGGGACGGTGGACAGCGTGGGTTTCGCAGTTGTTAGTGATGTCATTAATTAGCTAACTGGTTCCAGGTGTGTGTGGAGGCACGCGGGGGATAAGGGCTGGTCTTCGTCACGTGACGGTGTCAGGGTGCTACAGAAAACAGAATTATCGAGTTTTAGAGGAAATTGAGACGTAAAGGTAAACCCCTTTTAAAACAACATGTGACTATAATAATAGAATACCTAATGTTTTGAACTCTACTTCTGTTGCGCTACTGTTTCTTATGCCCGTCTCCCCCTCTTGCTCCCTCACACACTTTCGCGCACAGCCGTGGAGATGTGTGTTCAATTAAAGAGCCATCTATTTGCCCCTCCTGCCATCTGTGTTTACTGTAATGGTACCAACCACAGTCTGTCTGCTTCCATTGTGTGTGCATGTGCTTACGAGACTGCAGGCATGCGAGCGTGTAATGGCACACATGCACACAGTTGCACTGTTTGTTTCTAGATTTGCCTCCATCCTCTTCCAGCACAGACAGACAGATCCCCACTGTCACTTTCTAGTTCCTGTGTCTCCCCAGAAGGAAGGAGGACTGTGTGTGCGTGGGCGTGTGTGTATGTGTAAGGCATAGAGGTGCCTCTGGTCTTTGTTTGCTTGACATTGGTGGCCCTTGTACCCCCATGATGCTGTGGGACAAAGACTGTTGTCTCTGCGGTCACAAAAGCAGCCTCTCTCTCTCTTTCACTTTGTCTCTCCTCTCTGTCCTCCCCCTTTTTCTCACACTCTCCATGCAGGGTGCTGAATGGAGGCAGGGTGCGAGCGGGGGTCAGCGCAGACATATCCCCATGCCCTTGGCTCTTGGCATCCATTCAAACAGCACATGACCATTTGTTAGAATGCAATGCTTTACTGAGGGAGCAAAATGTTCACAGATGCAGCACAACCTATTGAGACGTTACGCTAGCTCTTTGAAAGTGTGTTTCAAATATTAAAATCCAGATTTTCTGCAAATCATTCTGATTTCTGCCACCTTCAATTGAGTAGAATTCCTCGTTTACACTTAAACTACTTATTTACTCCCTAAAAACTGAGGAGCCAGATACCCTGGATTACCTGTGACCCTTGTGCTGGGTTTCCTGTTAATATAACAGGAAAGTACAGGTTTTTTTTAACAATTAGTTGCTAAATTGATGTCTGTATTCCTAGAGGATTAATTGTCAACAAATTGTGCCAGCTAGAGATCAGAGAAACTTTTTTAGGAATACAATCAGTAGTCTCGGGTATTTTCCCACCATGAAAAAAAATATGCTACAGAGAGATTTTTTTTTTAAATGTGCCCCGTGAATGCCCAGAAGTTTGCTCCTTAAAGAGTATTTTTGTTTCTCTATTCTGCTCCTGTTTTAAAACTTTAGGAAGTGACCTTTAAAAAAGCACAGGCATATGTCCATGTGAATTTATTATAACAGAAATGGTCAAATAGAGAGCAATTATCCTTGTTCAACTGTGCAATATCTGTGCTTTCCAGCACAGTTTCTTTGTGTTTCTTTTGTCATACTGCATTAGCTGATAATTAGCTCTGACTCTTACGGTGCTGTGTCCTTATAAACAGGTTGCTATGACTGCTGCATGCGCTGTTTGGGTGGGGTGCCATACTGCTCCCTGGTTGCCACGCTGCTGTGCTTTTCTGGCATTGCCCTCTTCTGTGGTTGTGGACACCAAGCACTCACAGAGACAGAGAGACTCATCGAGACTTACTTTGCCCGTAATCTTCAGGACTACATCACCCTCGCCTATCTGTGAGCATTGAATTTGAGTGTTTACATCATTCCTACTGAATTTTCATGCAGTAGTTGCTATCCCTATTTGGTTCTTTCAAAACCTGAATTTTGCATCTTTTTATTCTTTTCTAGCATTCAGTATTTCCAGTATGTCATCTACGGTCTGGCCTCCTTTTTCTTCGTCTACTGCATTGTGCTCTTGGCTGAGGGCTTCTACACCACGAGCGCTGCCAAGCAAACCTTTGGAGAGTTCAGGAGCACCATGTGTGGCCGCTGCCTCAGCTCCTCGGTGAGAGGGCCCAGAGTGGGACAAGTAAAGGGGATTGGAGAGATTGGATGGGATTAATACACATATCACTCCCTAGTGGGTGCTGAGCTGGAAATCTTAAAGCTGCTAAAAACCTTTGGGGACATGCAAAGATAAGCATACAGTGTGTGTTTGAGTGGATGGGGAACAAGCTGAGTGGTTGGGAGACAAGAAGGAGAACAGAGAGTGAGATAATAAGTGAAGCTAATCAGGGGAAAAAGTAAATGTGGTCACTAAGTGAGTCACTGCTCATAAAGCCACTCTTTTAAATTACTTATGTGCATCATTTTATAACAATGATGTGCTCCAACATTTGCTCTGCTCTCATCTACAGTTTATAGTGATGACATATGTGCTAGCTGTGCTGTGGCTGTTGGTGTTCGCCCTCTCAGCCCTGCCTGTGTACTTCTTCTACAACATGGACGCCACCTGCCACACTATTGATGTTCTGACTGAGACCCCAGCCAGTATCAACCAGCTCTGTGTGGATGCAAGGCAATACGGTAGGAAAAAAACAGCAGTCATCAACAGCAACAGCAACAATTAAGTCCAGCTCCCTATGATAGCATGTTTGTTTACCTCAATTAATACTATTAAAAGCTGTATTGATCCCCCTGTAACACTTACAGGACTAGTGTACAGTCATTTCAGAATATGTACAGTAAAAGAGATGCTAACATGCAAATGAGTCTTTTCCTGTGACGTAACCAAATGGAGCTCGACCATGTTGGAGGTACTTTCACAACAGAACAGATGGAGCTTGCAGGTATCTAGGGTTGTTGTCGCACAAAATGGTAAATAATCACTGCTTCTTTGGCTGCGCTTAATCAGAAAAAACGTTTCAAATGCTTTTGACTATCAAAAATGATAGCAAATCAGGGTGAGGGGTGCAAACAATTGTCCAAACGGAGAACATTGTAGCTAGCTGAGTTCCACCAGGATCTGTCATTAATCTCAATATTTTGGTCTGTCCCTGTTCACAGCATTTCCTGTCATGTAGGCCATGTTCTCTGTCCATAGCATATAAAAATCACTCTTTAGTTAAGTATATATATTATGACGGAATATAACTTTGATTAAGAGGTAATTCAGGGCAATACACTGCCTAACCCCCCAAAAGTCACCACCTGGATTTAACTAAGCAAATAGGTAATACTCTCCTGTTGGATAATGACTGCATAGGCAATTATCTTTCAGCTGGCAACAAGTTATTTAACCCTAACTGGTGCAATGAGTTGCTTCTCATTTTTTAAACAACCATGTCAAAAGACACATCCTGTGTTCATGGAAAAGAAGATAGTCTGTTTGAGAAGGGTCAAATCATTGGCATGCATCAAGCAGAGAAAACATCTAAGGAGAAAGCAGAAACTTCTAAAATTGGGTTAAGAACTGTCCAATGCATTATTAGAAACTGAAAGGATGATGAGGACCCAATTGTTTTCGAGGAAGACGTGGCCGGAAAAATCCTGAATGCTCATGATCAGTGATCATTTAAACAATTGGTGATGTCAGATTGAAGACAAATGACAGGAAAAGTCAGGCTGTGTTTAAAAGTGAAAGTAAGAGCATTTCCACACCCACAGTGCAAAGGGAACTCAAGGAATTGGGACTGAACAGCTGTGTAGCCTTTAGAAAACCACTTATCAGTGAGGCAAACTGCATAAAAGGCTTCAATTTGCAAGGGAGCATAAAGATTGGACTCTGGAACAATGGAAGAAGGTCATGTGGTCTGATGAGTCCAGATTGATCCTGTCCCAGAGTGATGGGCCATCAGGGTAAGAAGAGAGGCAGATGAAGTGATCACCCATCATGTCTAGTGTCTACTGTCCAAGCATGTGAGGGCAGTGCTATGATCTGGGGTTGCTGCAGTTGGTCAGGTCTAGGTTCAGTAACAGTCTGTGCTCAAAGAATGAAGTCAGCTGACTACCTGAATATACTGAATGAACAGGTTATTACATCAGTGGAGTTTTTCTTCCCTGATGGCACGGCCATATTCCAAGATGACAATTCCAGGATTCATCTGGCTCAAATTATGAAAGACTGGTTCAGGGAGCATGAAACATCATTCTCACACATGGATTGGCCACCACAGAGTCCAGACCTTAACCCCATTGAGAATCTTTGGGGTGTGCTGGAGATGGCTTTGCGCAGCGGTCAGACTCTACCATCATCAATGATAGATCTTGGTGAAAAATTAATTGAACTCTGGATGGAAATAAATCTTGTGACATTGCAGAAGCTCATCGAAACAACGCCACAGGGAATGTGTGCTGTAATCAAAGCTAAAGGCGGCCCAACAAAGTATTAGAGTGTGACCTTTTTTTTCAGCGGCAACTTTTTTTGGGCCAGGCAGTGCAGTTCATGAGTGAAACTTAGTGTTTTTCAGGTGGCTTGTGTACCTCCAATGTGGCCGCACATCCGGGTAAATACCCAAATCGTGACGTCAGTGCAAACACTCTATAATTACAAGGCTGATGTAGAGCAGAGTAATGCTAAGTATGCTTACCACTGCTTTACTTTGTTAGCATGCTAACAATGTTGATAAATTAGCAGGCAAAATCATGCTAATGCTGGAAGCGAGACATAAGAAAGTAGGGTATTTGATGAAAAACTGCACCAAAGTTTGTAGTTTTGGTCAAACTATAAATGGTTTTACCAACTTTTGTGACAATCAGTCCACACATGACAGCCTGAGAACAAAATAATTACAGTTTTACAGCACTTGAAGAAAAGTGTGTGGGTAACGAACTATGAGATTATTAACCACAAATGTCTTAATTTGTAGAAAACCAGCCAAGAGCTGGTATAAATATTTCTCTCTGTGTGACTAAAAGACCCACTGAGACTCAGAGCCCTGAAGTGTAACTAAAACCAAATTGGTTGCATAGTGAGTCAAACTGTTGCACTGGGTGACTTCTTTTCTTTTTAATGTGAACATGGGTGCTGTTATTTGTGAATCAACCAGTGTGCACAGTCCCAACTATGCAAATACCCACTTGCTCATCAAATATGTATAAATCCCCAGCTCCAACTAATGCACTATTTACCCAGGTTTTGGAAGCTTTGGCTTAAATTTAATAAGCCAAGCTGTTTGAGGGAATTATTCAAGCCTTTATAAAAATGAACCTTTGAGTTTGTGACCTGTTTTAAATGTTAAAGTCTTTAATGTTAATCAGTGAGCTTTTCAGCACCACAGGGTAATCAGAAAATGGTTAATTCTTTTTTTTCCTCATGATTAGTAGAAAATGATGTAATGTTGAATAATTTGATCCTTTAATTGTCCCACTGCCTAAGACAATGAGTCAAACAGAGAATGTGACTTTCAACAGGGCTCCTGCCGTGGAACGCAGTACCAGGGAAAGCTTGTGGTATAACTCTGTCTAGTATTTGCAAGACCAGAGAGGTGAGAAATAAAAACAGAAAATACTTCAAGCTCTGCTGTCATGTTTGTGTCTTAGATTGAGTAAATACATGTTCTCTCCACTAATGCAAATCCTCTCCTAACAGTACCAGATGACCTATGACCTCTACATTGCTGCCTTCGCCGGCGCGGGCATCACTCTCTTGGCTCTGGTGAGTGATTATGCTTAAACTGGGGCCAATTTGGCTGCATCAACAATAGTGCTATGGCTCATGTGACTCAGTGACGCTCAAAGTGTAGGCGGTGAGGCATCTCAGGCCTCCATGACTGATGACTTTTGTACTATTGCTCTCTGTTCCTCATTCTCAGCTGACACAAACATCATAATAATGCTGTAATGTCTGGTGGTTTTCCAGCCAGCCAAATGGTGCAGCCATTATACTTGCATGCTCCATTACAGAAGCTGTTATGTGGATGGTATCTGCTATCAAATTAATGTCATAAGCAGTTTATCATATTTTTTCCTACTTGTGGTGTCATTTTTCTTCTCTTCACTCCTGTTTTAACGCTCCCTGTCTCTCCTTGTCTTTCCATAGCTCACCTACACTGTGTCAACCACCTATAACTTTGCTGTTCTGCGGTATCTGGGTAGAAAGGGTATAAATGCACGGTGTTAGGCTCACCCGCTTCCTGTCTGTTCTGTCACTACTTCGCCAACAATATGGGGATAAAAATGGACAACAACAATCCACTCCTTCCACATCATCAGCACAGAACCACCTGATGTCAGACTCTTTTAAGTGTTGACTTCATATTTTTACTTTTCTTGTTCGGAAAGTTTTGTTTATGTTTTCTTTTAATTGTACTATACATTGTACTGATGTTTGTCTGCTGATTACACATGCAGCAAGTTCTTTTTCTATGTTTTCAAAGCCACAAGACCAAAATATTTGTAAATCATTTCTGTTTTCTTGTTGCCCGTGTTAGTGTCCAGAATTAATTTTTACTTTTTGTTGTGCTCAAAATCCAAATAATGCACCACTAATACAATAACACAAGGAGAGAAATAAACATGAATTTGCAAAAAAGGAAGTTTAGATGCAGCTGTTACTGAGAATAGGGATTAAAGGTTACCATGGCAACCATTCCTCACATCTGGTTGCCATGGTGGCAGACAAGCATGCATTTGCAGCCTCACGCTGACCTCAGGACTTTTCTCACGAGCCAGAGAAAAACCCCAACAATGGAGTCAGGCCTGTTTTGAAAAGCCAGCCGATAGGGAGGCAGCTGCAGGGGCCACCTGCATTACAAGGCTCTGCCAAGGGTTATATTACATGTCAAGGGAGAGGGTCCTCAGGACAAAGAAGGGGTTAGACCCCTCTGAGGCCTCAATGCAGCTCATCTGAGATGGAAACCACACACAACTGCATCCACATGCTGCTGCATGAACACCGCCTCCCTGTGAATACAGAAACGATAGGTTCAGAGTAAACTACTGAAGGAATTTAGAGTAGGTTGAAAGTTTCTTTCCACAAAGGAACATTTAGGTTAAGGTCTGATCTAAAAAGGTCTGAAAATGTTTCTCATAATTTTGAGATAGCAAAAGCACTAGGTGCTAATTTACCAAGTGGCCTTATTATTTAGCCAAAAACATGTTGAGATGCGAGTCTTCCTGCTGTTGATACATGACTGAGGTATTTTTATAGAGATATGACACTTTTGGTTTGTCTCTAATGCTTTAAGATTTTTTTGTAGTTATTGTATAACACATCCTTTTACTTAGATTTATTACTAATAAAACATTTTAGCAATGTTATAATTAGATCCTTCTATCTGGTGGAAGCTCCATCAAGCTGTGAGGGGTAGATTTGGCTGTTTCATGATTATTTTTGGTGTTGTTTACAGTTTGATAATAAAAGGTTGTTCTTTTAAGCATTTGTGCAGAGTGCCTGTGAAAATAACTATTTGTAGTCTTTAAATGTGTCAGCGTTTAACTGACTCTCCAGCCTTGGCTTCCCGCCACATTCAGGGGGCCAAGGTATTTTGTAAGGTGTTTTGTATTCTCCCTTCCTGTGTCCACAGGTGCACTGTTCCCTGCACTTGGCTTTGAACCAGGTGTACCTGAGGAAGCTGAGGCACAGGGCGAAAGAGGAGAGGAGAGGCTACGACCTGTATGGGAGGCTGCAGAGAGACAGAGGGGGGACACTGTGCTCTCCGTACCCTGCGAACATGTCTGACACCTCCTGACAGCGCCTCCAGTGCTGCTGGAGGAGCTCCTTTCAACAAACTCACATCACACCAGAGCTAGAAAGTGTTTGAATTTGTTGGTACAACTTAGTATTTGAGTTAGTAGCCTTTGTTATTTAAGGCTGTTTATGTCTAAATACAGATTGTGTTGTGCTTTAGTTAAAAATTGTAATGATGCAAATGTTTTTTTTCTTACTGAGTACTTTCATTTTTTCAGGCATTTTCTGTAACCTACATGTGAGCACTGACTATAAAATAATTACTTTATTTACAGGGAATAAGATGTGTAGTTTCATTGGCAGGTGACATTAAGTTTATTTTCCTGCCTGGCTCTAATTTGGCAGTATGCGGTGCATGCTTATTATCCTTTTTAATGAAGAGGAAATAAACAGTGTTCACTGTCCCTCAGGTTCCCACACATACTTGGTCATTCAAAGACGTTCAAGGTCTTGTGTG
The DNA here is from genome assembly GCF_033239565.1 of Halichoeres trimaculatus. NCBI lineage: Eukaryota > Metazoa > Chordata > Actinopteri > Labriformes > Labridae > Halichoeres > Halichoeres trimaculatus. Next base: position 17,309,994 of record NW_027437185.1, read on the forward strand.
ATGAAATTCATGAGAGCTGCAGTTTGGGATCTCACTCAGGATTAGAGCTGTGCTCAATTTCAACTCTGCAAACTTTTCCCTGCTGGTAAAAATAAGTGCAGGAAGGTGGACAGCTGAAGTATACTGACAAGTTTGAGTGACCTATTTTAGTTTTAAAAATAGTTGGAGAGCTTTGGTTACCATTCAAGCCAACAATTAAAGTCAATATGAAGCGACACACTTTCATGAGTTTTCAAAGCACGAGCACAAAGACCACAGACATGATAAGAGTCTCTGTTTGGTTTGTTGCATGTTTTATTCGTAGCCAAGCACTGGAGAGTATTAACCACTTTGCCAGCATGTTGGCACACCCAGTCTCATCCTCCGTAGTGCAAAAAGAGGATTAAGGGAAGTTGTCCATTAGATCAACACATAATCAGGATGAACAGTCTAACTTTCACACGGCTTTAATCACTCAGCGCTGAGAGTGAAACAGACGTCCGGTGTCTCTTTTTTTTTTTTTTTTGCATTATAAAAGCAATGCCCTTTGCAATGTACATAAGCCAATAATATGGACAGCCCAAAGATGTGTTTTTACATTCATAAATATGATAACATTAAAAAATACTGATATTAGCTGGGGTTGCAATGAGTGTAATACAGCAATGTACTGCAGGATTATTCTCCTTGCTTGTGAGTACCCTCTGATTCTTAGGTAAGTCAGGTGTATAGTAAACAGTCTGGAAGGCTACATTATCTGAACAGGATAAACTAAAACAATAAAGAAAGGAGAATAATCTGGATTTTATAAACACTGACAAAGTAATAGCCTTCTGTTTTTCTTTAGAGTTAATGATCTGCTTCATTTCATTAAAATGCCCCACTCTGTTCACAGTATGGAATCTCACATAAGTTCAAGTACCCAACCCACCAGTTAAAACTCTAACAGTGATTATATCTATTTATCAGAAGCCTGTATGAAACCAGAGACCCATTCTAAAAGTAAATATGTCTGTACCTGATTTGATTTGGCTAACGTTCACAGTGAAGCTCCTGTAGTATCCACCATGTGTCGGCACGCAGACTGACAAAAGATGCACATTTTGACTTTAAAGGCAAACAATGTGATCTCAAGCTTAGAAAAGACACAATACTCCCAACAAAACAGAAAAAGGGGCAAGAACAGTGTGAACCATAGAAACTTTGTGCATTCAGAAATCAGGCTGGATTAAATAAACTTAGTCGTATGTGTTTGAATAAATATGATTTAAAATACGAGTCTGGAAATATAAACACTGATGGGAGTTATTTCGTACGTTTGTACCTCAGTTTGTTTCAGACAGTTTCTTCAAATATTCAGGCAAACAACGTTGCCCCCTGGCTGATAGCAGGAATACATCGTGGTGATTAACAATGAAAAGAAACAAACAAAAAAAGAAGTACCATCCCTCTGCTACAACCACACATTGTTAGGTTGTCTGAATACTCAGTTGTAAGTTTCATTCAATACTGTATAAACAGAGAGGAGAGGTGATGCACAATGCACACATTAGCAGTCCAAACAGTCATATCCTTGTGCTCGGGCTATTTCATATTCAGCCGAGACCATGACCAAGCAGACTGTCGGCGCAAGGCATATGTAATATCTCAGTAAAGCAAGGGAGAGACAGAAATGGAAAAAGTAAAGGACTGGAATATTAAGGCCTGCTACACAATCAACAAGGCAGAGATTAGACTACATACATGAAATAATTAGGAGAATTATTGTTAATTCAAATCATTAAAATTCCATCTTTACATTAGGGAAGCAGACTTTGATCAGCCCTTTATCGTACACTGACGCACTCAAGCAAATACCACACGTCTGTAAGAGAAATAACATGCTGGCCAATGGAAATGACTTTAAAAAATGAACAGCAGTTTATAAACAAGAGCAGCAAAAAGCAGAATTATTTTTGTACTTTAGAAAAGTCTCACTCAGTGATCAAGCCAACAGCTATAAATCATTGATAATTCAAATGATCCTTTAAAGGCTAACTCGTATTCCTGACTTCTCCACCAACACTGCAGTGTAGTGGTAATAGATATAACAAAACAACCACAATAACTTGTACCAAAAGCAAACAGTCAGAGCAGCTAAATTAAACCTCATTCCCTTTTCATCTGATGAATAATATAATCTCCCTTTTTGATGCAGAAATCATTTGATTTCTTTGTACCTCAAACTTATCAGTCATCATACCGATACTGGGAGTTCCTGAGCCTCTAATCTGTCAGGGTTGGTAACACTGTCACTCTCAGACACCCTCTGGGTCCAGGAAATACATTAGCTCTCCACTTCTGCTCAAATATCAGATAACAGAAAAATTTCATGTCGTATTCAAAGTCACTCTAAAACCTGGGGAAAAAAATCAGTTCATGGTCAGAGTGCTGAGGAGTAGCGACGCTTACTGTGCTGAATGTAAAAGTGTGCTATATGAGAGAGGATTGGCAAATCCTCTTGAGCAATGTGTGAACTTTAGTTTGAATAATTTCAGTCAAATAAATGCTTTAAAACACTATTTGAAAGAGCTCCTGGAAGGCAGGCAAACAAAGCTGAGGCTGTGTAAAAACTGTTTCTGTAAAACACCAACAAAGCAGAAGGAGTTTTAAGGATGAGTGTGCCTCTTACAGTGTTCCTGTACTGTGGTCAGGACATTACTCAACATAGGAGATACCAGCTGTATCCTTGACATCACACTCCTGGAAGCAGCTGTATCTTATCCGCATTATCTCTAGGTGATACTGCACTCTGTGCCTTCGTACCTACAGTTTGTGTACCATAAATTATATCTGACTGGCCCTGAAACCTGCCATGTGCAAGATTAAGCCAGAATAAGACAAGGCAGAATTACAACTGACTAATCAGCAGCAGGATGTGCGAGAAGTTTTGCGGTTTCCATGGAGATCGATAGTACTGCTCAGAAGTGCGTGGTCAATCTGGTCCTCAGCAGCCAAAACCTCCCGTACCGCTGCCTCAAATGCAGCTGTGACATTAGTGTCATCCTTTGCACTGGTCTCAAAGTAAGGGCAGCAGCCATTCTCTTCACACCATGCCCGAGCTTCCTCTGCACCCACTTCCCTCTGCTCCATGTCCACCTTGTTGCCAAGCACCACAAAAGGGAAGCGCTCAGGGTCTTTAACGTCTGAGTAGAACATGAACTCCTTCTTCCAGCAGCCCAGGTTTTGGAAGCTCTGCAAGTCGTTGACTGCAAATGTGAGCAGGCAGCAGTCCGCGCCTCGGTAGAAGGGCGTGCGCAGGGATTTGAAGCGCTCCTGGCCAGCTGTGTCCCAGATCTGAAGAGTGACCAGGCGGCCGTCCACCTCCAGGTCCCGGTTTAGGAACTCCACGCCAATGGTGTGAAAGGACTGAGAGTCGAAACGGTCTGTGACATACCGGTTCATAAGGGAAGACTTGCCCACTCCACCGTCCCCCAGCAGGATCACCTTCAGCAGCAGGCTCTTCCCGCTCATCATATTTCCTCCCACCCCCTCACCAGGTGGCAGACCAGGGTGTATTCAACCTGAAAAGAGGAAGGAATAGAAAAAACGAAAGTCACTGCACTGTTTCAAGGGAAATGCAAAACACCACTGGGAAACACAAAACTAAATCTACTGACTTCTGAGAATTATATTCTGATGACTCACAACTGAAGACTTTGGGGAAAGTCTGCAAGTCCAGCAACATTTGAATTCCACCCGAAATGAACCTTCGTAGCACTGGCTGAGAGATTTTTAATGGTTGACTAGTTTCAGAAGCATAATAGCTGGGGTGGACGACCGAGAAGTCTGCCAAAGGTCTCTGGAAGCAGCTCTGGGTTTGCTGACTACAGCGTTTTATTTACTACACGACACAGCAACAAACTCATAATGCTAGGCTTTCAAGTCACAGTCACAACCATAAAAACACTGTAGCGACATGTTTTGTCATTTGTGTGTTGCATGCATGTATAACAGGTGATGTCTAACTGCCTTAAGCCACGACAACAGGGCGAGTCACGATCGTTAAGTGGCTCTGAAACGACCACTGCACCTGCGCAGATCACAAACATGCAGCAGCTTGTTGTCAATGTGGCTGGGGGCTAAGAAACTCTGCTTGAGCTGCTTCGTCGATAGTATCTGAGAAACTATTCGTAAAGCACTACAGAGCAGACAAGAACCGAAACAGGTAATAGACTTCTGACAAAGCTCGAATGAAACACAGAGCTGTTATTCTATGCAGCGGCTTAGCAAATCTCTCGCCAAACTAGCAGCTAGCCAGCCAAAGTGATGCTTGTTGACATTCCATCCTTGGTCATGCTAGCCGTTAGCCTCAGTGCAGCTCACTAATCTAAACAGTTTTCAGACAGCGCTCTGAGCTGCTAGAGAGCTAACATTTCAGAGAGTTCACACATCTATGGATGATTCATTACGTACAGATGCAAATATATGCATTGTTACTCACCCTGTTCCCGATGGTTTATTTTGCGTGGTCTGCCCTGCTCCCCTACATCTGACTGAGATTGAGTGTCGTGACGTGCGCGCCCCGATCAAGGGGCTGCACGTGCACACAATCGAGCAGTATGGTCCTAAAGTCCGTCCAATGCGTCATGTCAACAAAACGTGAGTTGAGGCTACTGTGATAACATTTTCATGTGTTTGTTCTATTTCAAATTGATTATCCTTACATTATAGTTAATAATGTTAATTTAAATGCCCTGAAGTATGTTTACATTGTTCTGGATCTTCTGCCACAGGGCATCAGTTCAAATGAGATCTGTATAATAGTTCAAACGTGATGTCTTATTATTATTATTATTATTTTTATTATTATTATTATTATTATTATTATTATTATTATTATTATTATTATTATTATTATTATTATTATTATGGTTTATTTATTTATTTAGTGGTTGCTGGTGAAGAGTCTCAGGGAATAGTCTCTGCTGTGCCCTCTTAATTGTTGCCATTGTGTTAGTGGTAATTTGTACTTTTTGGGGGATTTCTCCTATAAAATTCAAACGTTTTGTGAAGATGCACTATATGCCAACCACAATTCATTCTAAATCACGAGACACTGGTAATGCATGTAAATACATATAAATAAACATTTATGGATACTCACATTCATATTTATATTTACAAACTAAAAAAACATAAAAGTTAATTTAAAAAAATCCCTGGAGAACAGCCCATCCCACCCCATGACTAGGGCTGTATTAAAAAAGGGGGGTGAAGAAATTTTATTGGAGCACTACACAATCGAAGAAAATTCAGCGGCAAAATAATATTTTACAAAATCTGTTGACTTTATAGGTACTTTAAGCTATTATTCGTGAGATATTATGTTGTCTCTTTTAATCTGGTTATACTTCAGTCACTTAACTCCAATTATGTTGTGTTTATGCATCCGACTTGTCTTCATGTGCTGCAGTATGCACACCGTGCCGACAGGTGGCAGTATACAACTTGAGAAGACCAGAACTGTAGAAGAAGAACCCGGCTGTTATCCACAGTAAACCGTTTTATGGTCACACAGCATCTGGTTATCACAACTCATCTAACACCCAGCCCTGTGGGACCTAGCAGAGGGATTTTTGCGTGAAGAATCAAGAAGAACTCACCTTCATGTGTTTGCTGCAGAATTGATGGTGAGAAACAACTAATATGACCCGAAAGAAGTGCATGCTAAGTAACCACTGACACGTATGTGTTAAAATCTGTTGTTGCCTGTTTGCCCAGATGACTTACCGCATCAAGAGCACTGTGATAAAGACACTGTGTTTTGTACAGGAAGTGACTTGATTTGAAGTCTAGAGAATCACGTCTACATTTTGGCAAAAACAATCTAATTGGTTTGTCCCTTTGAATGTTGACCTACTTCTGTTTTGGCAGTTCTTCTGTAAGACGTTGTTTTGTTTGCCTTTCCTCCTTGCAGATGGCAGGCAGGGGCAGGCTGGTGCCCTGTGTGTGTCTGGGACTGTTTGGTGTCCTTTGCTGGGTCTGGGTCTCCTTTGCCTCCTTTCCAGATGAACAACTTCCCCTCGAGGGCTGGGATGCAGTGGACCGAGGAGCCTTTCAGCCTCATAGTGTTCTATCAGAAATGGAGTTTGCCTCCATCGGCTCATACGCAGGACCTGGCAACAGTGACCGTCGCAGCAACAAAGAGCTGCCCATTCTCCTCTGGTGGAGTGCAGGACTGTTCCCACATTTTCCCGGAGACACTGAACGCATCGACTGTGCCACATCATCCTGCCTGGTCACAAGCAACCGCAAGGTATCACAGATGAAAGACACTCATATTTATACTTATTATGATCTGACATGGCTCTGGCAGTAATCTTGTGTTTGATCTTGAAAGGTCCAGCTGTACAAACGGACAGCATCCATCATCTTTTATGGAACAGACTTCAGGGCATATGAGGCTCCACTCCCTCGTCTCCGCCACCAGACCTGGGCACTGTTCCATGAAGAGTCACCTATGAATAACTACTTCCTCTCCCATGGCCCGGGAATTAGGCTGTTCAACTACACAGCCACGTTTCGGAGAGAGTCAGACTATCCATTGACATTACAGTGGCTGCCATCTCTTGACTATCTTCTGGAGCCTGTGGCTGTGACCCTGGAGGAGAAGAACCGGTTGAGGAGAGAGGGCTTGGCTCCTGTTCTTTATATGCAGTCTCACTGCGATGTGCCGTCGGACAGAAACAGATATGTACAGGAGCTAATGAAATACATTCAGGTACATTATGAAAGTGTTCAGTATATATTTCATAAATTTCAATCCAAACTTTCAGTAAGTTCTTAAAATTTTAGCACTGACCATGACCAATAATTACTTTAAATATCAGTAGTCTTGCAGGCACCAAAAGTTTGCCTTGTCACTAGTTGCACGAAAAAATGAACACACAGGTTAGAAGGTAGAAATTGTGCTCTTTGAAGGATGCCAACTATAGCCGTCTATGACAACAATCCCATAAAGGAGGAAATATAAAGGTTCAACTAGAGCTGGGGTATTAGATTTATTTATGCAAAGACCTTAGTCAAACAAAATAAACAGTCATTTATGTCCAAACTAAATCATTTTTTCCCTCCTTGTTTGTTTTTGTTTTTTGGTAGGTGGACTCTTACGGTAAATGCCTGAACAACAAACCTCTACCTGACCATCTGGTGGACACTTCGACAGCTACCGGAGAAGACCGCACCTTCATGGATTTCGTAGCTCGCTACAAGTTTCACCTGGCACTAGAGAACGGCTTGTGTCCAGATTACATGACTGAGAAGCTGTGGCGGCCCCTCCATCAAGGCTGCGTGCCCGTCTATCGTGGTTCGTCTGTAGTGTCAGACTGGATGCCCAATGACCACTCTGCTATCATCATCGATAACTTCCCCTCGCCCAAAGCTCTCGGTGACTTCCTCAGACGTCTAGATGAGAATGATGACGAGTATGCAAAATATTTGGAGTTTAAGAACGTGAAAAGCATAACTAATGCCCGTTTGCTGGAGAATCTGGAGACACGCGAGTGGGGCGTTAACGACATGAGTAAGCCCAACTACCTGAATGGATTTGAATGTTACGTGTGTGATCAGGAGAATGCAAGACTGGCAGCTGAACGAGCCTATAGGAAAGCACCTACCAAGAACAAACCTCCTGAGCCCAAAATGGCCAACAACTCTCACATGGGGTGCCCCCTGCCTAGTCCAGGGTACGGAAGTGTTCAAGATCTACCTGCAGATGATGGGTGAGTCTGCCTGAAGTCATTTACCATGCTACATGTGGGACAGTTCTACATTCTAAAGTTTAATTTGAATAATAATGTCCTGAGGGAAGGGTTATCAACCTGTTTTAATTGTCCAATTAAAATGTCTTCTATCATGAGCCTAATCTGTTTATCTGTCTGCAGATGGTTGCAAATATGGCCACAGGATTACTGGCAGAGCCTGGACCAAGCAGAGGGGCTGGAGTCCCTGATAAGACACAACGAGTCAGACCCTTCACTCCTGTGGAAGCACATCCAAAACATTGCTGTGAGCAGAGCCAGAGGACAACACTGACACAGGCCTTGAAACAGAGGATGGCATACATCCAGGATTACAGGAGTGTCCCGTTTTATGCATCCACACTGTTAAAATGAGACGAATGAAGCAGAAATTACTCATATTTCTGCACTGGAGCCAAACCTCTTTTACCCTTACATGCCGTTTGGTTACACTAAGGAATTTGGATACTGTATTGAGCTGACATGATGGTTTTGTCCTTTATGCTAACTCCAGTAATGAGAAACTAATGTTTTAAAGCGCTAAATGCTAATACTCCCAAGTCATTTTGTCACTAGAACTGAAGGGCCATTGTGGCTCGTGTTCTGCTGTACATTGTTAACATTAACTGCATGTATTGCAGTTGTTCCACAGCGGCAGTTTCTCATGGGAGGCAGCTTTTCATTGGACTGTGGCAGAGCCAGAGACTTGTCCCTAGCATCAAGGGAGCTGTGCCTAACTGTGTGTGAAGACTATCAAGACAGTGGGCACTGAGCTGCATTTGCTTCTGTACAGTTACTCTGCAGGTTGCTAATGGTCATTAAAAGTCACATTTATTTGCACAGCTTTTTAAGTGACTATGGAAGGAAAATATGATTCCACTGAGGAGTGGAGACAGGAAAATGTAGAGTTAAGCACATCTCCCTGTGGAAAAATCTCCAGTGTAATTGCAAAGCAGTGCTAATGCTCATCTGATGAATCTGTGTGCCAAACACTTAAAACATGTCCCATAACTGTTTTCTGTTACATTCGGATCATGTTTATGTGCAATATTTTTTTTATTATGCTTTTTTAAAACATGTTACTACAGAAGACTCAACTGATAGCCATGTGTTTGAACAAGCAACCCATTTTGTACCACATATTTGTACAAGGATTTTATAAATCGTTTTATTTTCTTAGGAAAGCATCATACATCACATATTTTGTATGAAGAACAAAAAAAGTAAACATTTTGTAACAAAGTCATGTCCTTGCATAACTAATGCTGCTAGATGATAATATAGTACCCCGTTTTCCAGTATTATTCTGTTATATGTAGCGCATCATGTTGCACAGACACATCCTTCATAGTTTACAGAGGCAGATAAAGCTTTCACCACCAGGAATACACATCACAAGCTCGTATGCGTGAGAAACTAGAAATTTCACCTCTTGTAAGAGTTGACGTAAAATAATGATAGTGGCGTCTTTGATTGTCCTTAACCTCATCTTCAAGCTAAGTTTAAACCTGGGCAGTCCAAACTATGTGACTGACCAGTTCTCACTTTGTATGCAAATGAACACGAAGTGAAAAGGAGGAGGATAAGAGGCTGCTGAAAGGCTCTTATAATCAGTCAAAGGCTTTGGAGTAGCAGCTCTCACAGTGGACTTTCCCACCGTGTAGGAACATACTGTGCAGAAGGTCTCCCATTGGCTTTCCACAGACGCCACACTGAAAAACAAGAAGAGTGTTAGTGAATCAAATTATTGAGAAAACAGCAAAGGGCAGGGTTGTTTCTGAAGAAATGCCCTTTTGTACTTATTTATCACACCGCAGGACAGTGGTGGTTGTAGCTCTAGGCGGGCAATATGCAACAGCTGAGTTTAATTTGTGTATTTGAGAGTGCCCAAAATTCATTAACTGAAGTCCAAGATAAAAAAAAAGTGGAAACTATGTTTTTTCAATATGTTTCACCTTCAAGAAAAAAATCTCCTAAGCAATATAGTGCCATGCCCAGAGCTGAGTATGTGTTGTTACCTCAAAGCAGGAAGGGTGGCAGTTGATATTGAGGTGCTCGATGGAGATCTTGGCATCATTGCCGACCGGCCTTCCACAGTAGTTACAGGTGGATGACAGTGGGCCACTGGGGAGACACAGCAAGTGAGACAAGTTAGTTTGGCCGCTGACCCGAGCGGCTCTCATGCAGCTGCAGCTCTGTTTGCAAGAACAACCTGCGGTCCTTTCTGTGCTGTGCAAGGAAACCTAATAAGTGTAAATAATCCTTTGATGTCCCCACTTAGCCTCCTAATGAGCAGGCTTGCTGGAATTTCTGCCCTGCTGCTTGCACTGGTTTCGTTAAAAACGGGAGATAATAAGGCAGAGGGGAAGGGGTCAGGCTTAGAGCTGCTTTAAAACGGGTTTAGGGAGTTGTGATGTTGCTAGTTTTAATTGGGGGAGCCACCATTAGAGGAATCGACAACTATGATGTCAAATATGGAGAAATGTTTGATCCACTGTGAAAATGAGGTCGTTTTTACGAAGAAAAGGCTGCAAAAGGTGTGAAGTGGCAGTTTCAACCCAAATATTACTGTTGAAAAATGTTAAGCTTGTTAGAGATACAACTGTAAATGAAGTGTCACAGTGTGCTAGGTGGTGCTGGAAAGTGCTAAAAGGAGTTAAAATGTCAAATGTAAGTGATGTAGTGATAAGGATTAAGTATCTTAAGCATTTTAATTTAGTACTGGCTTTACTGTTTACACTAAAAGTAATTCAAGTGGCCTATTAATGAGCCGTAGAATCAGTTTTTCATAGTTAGTTTTGATAATCTGATATCTGAAAGGATTTGACGAGATGGTCCAAGCAGCATTAAATAGTCTGTAGAGAGGAAACAGGCACATGCAGTTTTAATTCAGCTTCTAGATTCTAAATAGTGAAAGCAGTTTAATTTTCCTTTAAAGAGGAAGGACTTAAAGCAGCTGAAGGGTCAGGATGAAACACCTTTCTGGCCTGTGACTTACCTGGAGGGGGTGCTGTATGAGTAATTTGCAGATGTTGATGTCAAATAATCTGACCCACTGTGGAAAACCAGCAGGGAATCGATCAACAATGGAGCAGCACATTTGAATCAATGCTGTTATTTAATTATGTTGATGATATGACAGACCTACCTGTCAGCCATGTCTCTGGCATTATACAGGGACAGCTCTGTTGCATTGACGTACTCCTTCAAATACACAAAACCCCTGAAGCAGAGGCAGACAAAGGTGAAAGTGAGTTAAAATGCATATAGAAAGCAACTTTCGGCAGCAAATATCTGGTTTGCCACGTCTCTCACTTTTTAGTCTCTGGCTCTGGTGTTGGGGCGCGAGGTTCTTCCACCACAGTCCTGGTATAGGTGTTATATCTGAGACAGAGAGCAGTAGCAGTGTTATTCTCATCTCTCACTCACTGACGACAGCATGACAATGTGATTGCTTACACAGAGGGCTCCGTATCTGTCAAATGTAACTCAGGAGATAATCATTTTCTGCCATCGCTTGTTAATGGCACGTCACTTAGCAGGCGGTGGTTTGACAAAAGGACATCTCTAATACACATCATTAATCTGACATCTGGAGACTGATAATTAGAGGGAGGGAAATGAGGGCAGATTGAAAGACAATGGGGGAGAAGATCTTGTCATTTGATTTCAGTAATAGAGTTGGGCTAAGAGTAGGTTTCAGTGGGTATCATACAAGAGGGTCATGTAACTTTAGATTCAGCTGCAGTTTAAGAGGGATGCAGCTGTGCTCATACAGGGTTTGGCCTCAATCTCACATCCTCTTGTAAAAATACAATGTTACAAATGTGGAAACAAACACAGAACTGGTAGTTAAAAGTGAGTAACAAGCCAGGATTGCCTTCTTTTTCCAAGGGTTTGTATTTTGTATGAGATTCATATTACATTCACTTTATTAACACAGGAAAATTTAATTTCCCTGCATCACCATGTTCTTTCTAAAAATGATCAGTCATATCACAGAAAAAAAGCCCTGGTAAGAGGAGAGTGTCTTCACAAAAGTAGGAAAATCAACAGACCAAATAGTAGAAAATAACACTCTGGAGAAGTTATTCTTGCATTATGCTGTCTGACGTTAACAAGATCATAAACTTACCGATCCATAACCGGCTCTGGCTCGCTGTGTCTCTCCCTGGAAGGCAAGGAGGGCTGTATTAGACTTTTTTACTGTAGGCTGTAGAAGTCAATAAGCTGGATGCTATCCAGTGAACAAGATTTCAGCAGTTTTTATAAGTGTATGAAGCTGATCTTTCTGACTCACAGCACCAGAGGGGTGGGGATTTATTGACCAGGTGTGCTCTGGTTTCTGTCCTGAGGCAGCATCGCCTCATCCTCTGCCTCTCGTGTTTGTTTATTGTAAACATTAACCTACATTTCCTTTCCAACTCTTGGTTTTTGATCTAAAGACGCGAAATTTGAAAATACAAATGTTTTCTGACCTGATGGTGGTGATGGTTGTGACGGTCTGTGTCTGTGTATCCTTGGCGCTGCAAAACAGAAAACATCCCTGCATTATAATAAGTCAGACGGAGCAGGCAGAGGTATGATAAAAAATCAAAGTGTACAAGTTTGGAAGCAGCTGATTATTCGCAGACTAAGCTTCAATAACATGCATGGCAGGCACTAAATTACAACGCTATAAACACATCTGTTGAAAATAAGGAAAGATAAAGCATTCAATGCATTTAATGAGCCCAGCTACAACAAAGATACCTTTCCTCCTCATCATCATCATCCTGTCCTGGGATTGTATAGACTGTGGGTGATGTCCACCTGTCCCAAGGGGAGTCATTCTCCTTGGACCTTGAGCACAACCAAACATGACAGGGTGAGACAAATTCACTGAATTTGTAAAGAAAATAGACTGAGAGGGGATCTGCTTACTCCAGTTGTGGGCTAAAGTTGTAACAAATATATATATATGACCTATTTTTATGAGCACCACTGCACAATGTTTTCTGGCTCACTGAACAGATGCAGCAAAAGCTTCTCCCATCGTGAAAGGGAAGGAGGTTATGGGGATAAAAGGACAGGATACGCACTCTGAGCTTTTAATAAAAGCATGACTTACTTTCGCTCAAACATGATCATTGTGTTTTCATCTTCTGTTTGGATCCTTGGTTTGGTGTCTTGGCTGAAAAGGGGACATACATTGAAAAGCTTTTAGCTTTAAAATGCACATGGGTGGCTGCATGTGAATGGATGAAAGAGTGCAGGACATTGAGTGGAAGTGTAAAAGTGAGTCAGAGTGTGTCAGCACCTCTCTTCTGTGTAAGAAGACCGAGTTGTGGTGGTTTCCCATGAGCGTGCCCATGACCGATTAGTGCTGAGGCTGAGGAAACAAAGTTATGACAGATCAGGCATATCAGACAGCAGTGTGCATGATCGGAGAATTACCGCAGTCTTTCTTTCTCCTCCATCTCTCACTATATACTCTGAACACAGTTACATACAAAAAAACAGTTTAATACCTGGTAGCTCCTGTGTTGATGGGGATAACTTCATCTGCAAGGGATTCCAGTGCATACCTGCTCATACTGTTGGAAAAAAAAGAAATGATTTTTTTAAAGGTAAGGATTAAAAAGATAATGGAGGTCTTGAAGCACTGTGATGTCATCAGTTTAAGTCCAGGAGTTAAACTTTAAATCATGCTACCACACCCATTTTTTCAGCATTTTCTTAGAAATAAAAAATATGAATTAGTTTGAAACATCACCTACTCGATGAAGCACAAAAAGCCAAACTTTCAGTGATGTTAGTCCCTCAAACCTAAAAAATTTCCTGGTTTTCCTTTTCATATTTCACCATAAATAATTCTGAGTATGTTTGAGTTATACGCTGTTGATCAGATAAACAGAGCATTTCAAGGATTGACAATTCTCTCTTCTTTTTCTGGCAATTTATGGACAAAATAATTCATAAAACAAAAAGGATTTTTGAATCATTAATTGCAAATTAATGATTCAAAAATCAGGTAAGTCACAGAAAATTGCTATCCACAGCTCTATCTCACTTAATAGGTGACTTGATGTGTGAGTAACTTACGGTTTGTCTGGACTTGGGTCTTTCCTCTCAGTGTAAGTAGTTGATGATCTGAAAGATGATATCACAGAATTAATCACAACAATGAGACATAGGCGCAGTACTCAGTAGATCTCATGTAAGAGCTTCTAATTAAAAATTAATTAAAGATTCAGCTCACAAACTGGAGAGTTGTGGTAAAAATATACTGACACAGAAACACGTCAGTATTTCTCTATAAACAGAAGCCAAGATATAGAAAAAGAGGGGATTTGCATTATCATTCCAGTACCTGTTGATGGAAATATCTTTGAGAGGCTGGAGCAGGTCAGAGGATCTGCAATGGAGGAAAAGTGGCTCATAATCAGGCACTTCTGCATTATGCATGCTGAGATGCTATCTGGCTGGCTGGGAAAAAAAAACAGTCACAGCTCCAAACCAATATGATTACCTGTTAAGGGATGTGGTCCCTATCGGATATGGATCAAACGGATCAGCCGAGCTGAAAAACAATTTCACACTGATTTCACTCTCAATTGTCAGCACGGCCCATCTTGTGTCAGAGGAATTCTGATCACATTGACTCATAATGGAAAGATTTAATGCAGTTTGAATGGTAAACAGAAACACGCAGGGAGTCGGAGATGAACTCAATCAAAGTCAGAATCTGGGTGTCTTTGACAAATGGAATGACGTTTTGGCAGCTGAATGGCAAAAAATCTGCATGCTTCATGACGTAAACACACAAAATAAACGCAGATTTCATTAAGTCTACTTAAACTAAAATGGAATGCCAAAATAGATCAAGTACATTTTCAGATATGTGACTGACAAATAAAGAAACCTTCTCTTTTTTATACACAGCTCTTGTATTTTTTAACTCTTTTTGAAGCACATAAAACTACAATTCAATAATAGCAAATGCGGTAAACTACATCTTAGTACATGTTTTGAAGCTAAGGTCCATGGGACACAGTAGTAAATAAACTACCTTGATTCAGTGACTCTGGATGTTTTCACTCTCGAGCGCCAGGGATCCACACTGTCCTCTTCACTGCACAGAGGCAGAAAAAAAAGGAAAGTACGGAGGGTGGTACGGATGAATGGCACCATTGGGAGAGAAAAAAAGAGGGCAAATAAAGGTTAGTGTGGTTCTTCTCATAAACTATTTAAAACACCAGTCCATTAGAAAATCTTGAAACATACTGAACTATTTAACGGGCAAGAAAAGCATCTGAATACAGCACACAGCTGACTGGTTGTGTGAGTGTGTGTGTGTGTGTGTGTAATGCTACCTTTTGTCAGTAATGATCACAGTTTTGGTGGTTACAGTGACTGTCTCTGTGGAGCTGGTGGGCATAGAGAAACAGCACGGGCAGAGTTAGTATAAATCATTACAAGGCATATCTGAATCGAAGGCATTTCTGTGTAAGAAGAGCTCTGCATAGATGGATAATTGTTTAAGATCAGCCTGTCATCTCCTTCTACCTTTGTGTTTCTTTGGCTGCCTCATCTGTCGGTTTCTCCTCCTCTGGCTGCACGCTGAGGCTGGGGGAGAGAAAAACAAAGCCGCAATACTAATCAGTACAGAACATTCTCTTCTATTTCCAGTCGAGCCGCAGATAAGACGTGGCTTTCTGTTTCAAAGTATTACTCGGTCAATTCAGGGAAGTGTGACTCTGTTTCTATCTGAAAAGAAGTGTGGGTTAAAATAGAATCCTAGAAGTGGGGGAGTCCTGATTTATGGATCAAACCTGAGGCGGGATGGGATTTATTAAAAATCTTACACCTCAGGGAAGCTTGGCCCCTTCATCTTCGGGGATAAAAATGAATGATAGAAAAAAGAGGCAGGATGGTGAGCAGTGGTGTGCGTCTGTCTCACCTGCGTATCTCTGTGCTCCTTACTATGACATCATCATCAAGGAGACCCAGGGTGCGACTTGTCTTTGTTGGGTTCGAGTCTCTACAAACATCAGACATGAAACAAGAGTCAAATGCAGAGGAGGCTGTGTGTAAGCTCTCTTGAAAATGCAACACCACCTCTAGTGAGGTGAGCTCAGGTAAAGCCTGCGCTTGCTACTGACAAGGGAGTTATTGATTTCCCACTGATGAAAGGATAATTCTTTGGGTAACTCTGTACTTGGGGCTTGGGTGGGAAAGAGCTTCTCTTATACCTGTCTAGTCCACTGAGCAGATCCTGACTCCAGCGTCCCGGGCTGGGGGGAACAGGCTCTGCGGGCGCCTCGGGACTGCAGGGGGAAAGGAGGAGGGGGGAGGAGGGGGGAGGAAAGAGGAGAGGAGGAGGAGGAAGTGGAGAATGTGTTAAACAAAAAGGGATTTAGGATTCAGAGGAGATTTCAGAAGAAGAACAGGCCAACTGAGGTGGAGGGAGGAGATAATCAGAAGCACAACAGAGCCACCTAGTGGATAAAATTTGTAGATTTTCAAACATGAGAATCACAAATAGGGTAAGATTTTATTTATAACAAACCCGTCAGTGAGAGGAAGGAGATCTTCAGTTACTGGAATACAGTCACTGGTCTTTGGAGCTGGCTCCTCTTCATCACTGTGTGAGAAAACAAATATGAGCTCTTTATTACATCACCATATTTAATCCAGTCTGATTCTTGACACCCCACCTGCTGCTGCCTGTTCTCTAGCTAACTTTGGTCTGACATGAGTGAAGAAGTTGTTCATTTCATACCCATCCTTTGAGGTGAGACTGCCTCTGAGGCCTCCATTTCCCAGATCCAGCTTTGGCTCATCATCCCTCAAACTGAGGAGGAGAGTAACTTTAATTATCAGATGGTCTGTTGCTATGGCTGGAGGCAATAACATGATAATCTTGTTTTTCTGTCTTTATTTTGTGTCATTTATCTTTTTTCCAATACCTGGTTGACCTTGTGTTGAAAGAAATGAGGGTGTCTGACAAAGTGGTGAGAGTGTCAACACTGGAGCTGTAAGAATAGATGGAGAGCAAACACATGACATTCCAGAGCAGCATTCAATCACACATGTAAAGAGAATAAGAGCAAACAAACCATTGACATACAGAAAAAACGTTTGAAAGCACAAGAATAAATTAAGAGGTATGATATCTGATCATTGATGAAACATATTCACATTAAAATCATTATAAAAAATTATATATATCTATACCACGATGTCAGACAAGTCACACTGATGTTTACAGATCCTCTCTATATGTCAAAGAGGTCAGATCTAAGTATTGACGTGTACACAATTAGAAGTGATAAAATCACTAAATGTACTTAAAAATAACTGTTTTTAAATTCAAACTAATGTATTTTACTGTTAGTTGGGCTGGTGATTTTTAAACCAACTTATGTAACGTTTAATGGTTTTATCAATTACAAGGCACAATGTTCTGTAATTTTCTAAAATGATAAAATGCTCTTTTTCACTAAAAGACAAAAAAGTCAAAAAATTATCAAAGGAAACAGAACACTAATTTACTCTTAATCAAAGTAAAGTACAAGTGGATACTTCACTTTGTCTTTGCACGTCATAATCTTTAAATTAATCTGTGTCATATTGTCCCATTAAGTGTAATATTATTAATAGTTATTGTAAAATGCCACAATACTGAACTTGAGGTCAAGGAATCTTGAGGTTGAGTTCACTACCCACAGCTTGATTTCAGGACAAGTACAAAAAACATAATGAAAAAACATTTGAGGAAATGACAAGTGTCTGAACCTATACTTCAGTCTGTTATTATTCACCTCAAGTGAACTGTGCCATGATATGTGGCAATAATCACAATTATCAAATGTAAGAACAATTTGTAGGGAAAAACTTACATTGGCTTTGGAGATTGTTCTGGGATTTGTTCTGGTTCAGGCTCTGGTTCAGGCTCTGGTTCAGGTTCTGTATTTACTGTAATCTCTGATACAGCAGACACAAGGACTGGTGAGATTGGGACAGGTGAAAGGAGAGTGGGTAAAGCAGGAGGAGGGGACTTTGGGAGGGTTGGAGCTGGGGCAGGGGATGCTGCTGTGGGAGAAAGTGGGACTACTGGAGCTGGGGCTGGGGTGGGAGAAAGTGGGATTGCTTGTGCTGGGGTAGGGGACACTGGAGTGGGAGAAAGTGGGATTGCTGGTGCTGGGATAGTGGACACTGGAGTGGGAGAAAGTGGGATGGCTGGTGCTGGGGTAGGGGACACTGGAGTGGGAGACAGTGGGACTACTGGTGCTGGGGTAGGGGACACTGGAGTGGGAGAAAGTGGGATTGCTGGTGCTGGGGTAGGGGACACTAAAGTGGGAGAAAGTGGGACTGCTGGTGCTGGGGTAGGGGACACTGGAGTGGGAGAAAGTGGGACTGCTGGTGCTGGGGTAGGGGACACTGGAGTGGGAGAAAGTGGGACTGCTGGTGCTGGGGTAGGGGACACTGGAGTGGGAGAAAGTGGGACTGCTGGTGCTGGGGTAGGGGACACTGGAGTGGGAGAAAGTGGGATTGCTGGTGCTGGGGTAGGGGAGGTCACAGGAGTGGGAGAAAGTGGGACTGCTGGTGCTGGGGTAGGGGACACTGAAGTGGGAGAAAGTGGGATTGCTGGTGCTGGGGTAGGGGAGGTCACAGGAGTGGGAGAAAGTGGGACTGCTGGTGCTGGGGTAGGGGAGGTCACAGGAGTGGGAGAAAGTGGGATGGCTGGTGCTGGGGTAGGGGACACTGGAGTGGGAGACAGTGGCACTGCTGGTGCTGGGGTAGGGGACACTGGAGTGGGAGACAGTGGCACTGCTGGTGCTGGGGTAGGGGACACTGGAGTGGGAGACAGTGGCACTGCTGGTGCTGGGGTAGGGGACACTTGAGCTGGAGCAAGTGGGACTTCAGCATCTGGCTTGGAAGAATCTACAGGGGGCCATTTTGGGAGACCTGGAGTGGGGGAAGCAGTTGCTTGAGTGGGAGAAATTGGGACCACTGGATCTGGGGTTTGGGAGGTCACAGGAGGCCATTTCGGGAGACCTGGAGTCGGGGCCACGGATGCTAGAGTGGGAGACAGTGGGACCTCAGGCTCTGGGGAAGTAGAAACAGGAGGGGGCCACTTTGGGAGACCTGGAGCTTGGGTAGTTGAGACTGGAGTCGGTGACAGTGGGACTGCTGAAGTTGGGACAGTGGTTGCTGGGGGAGGTGATGCTGGGGTTGTGGATGCTGGGGCAAGGTCAACCAGAGGTGTTTCCACTTTCCCTGCAAGCCTTGTATCTTCTGGTTCTGGTTCTGGTTCTTTGTGGACTGCTTCAACAAGCTGGGGGATGAGTTCAGGGAGAGGAGTGGCCACCTTAGTGCACCCTGGGGTCATGCCTTCAAAAGGATCTTTTTCTGGCACAGATACTGGAGCGGGTTCTTCCTTGGTAGGCTCTGGGATGGCAATCTTCTCCTCCACCTTTGGGGCTGCTGGTTCATTAACAGTGACATCCACGTTGGGCTTCACAGAGGTGCTGATTCTGCGGGCCACACTTACAGTGAACAAAACATGGGAACAGGAGACAGTTGTTGAGGTGATATCAGAAACACAGTGCAGGACTTACGGTGTTCGTGGTTTCGGCTGAGGTGCAGAGGCAGCAGATGAGATGGGGGTGACTGGTTTGGGAGGCAGAGAGGCATCAGGCGCTGGAGTTGCAGCAGGTGTGGGCGTTACAGTGGGTGCAGCAGGTGCTGGTGTTGCAGCAGGTGCTGGAGTTGCAGCAGGTGATGGTTTTGCAGCAGGTGCCGGAGTTGCAGCAGGTGCTGGAGTTGCAGCAGGTGATGGTTTTGCAGCGGGTGCTGGTTTTGCAGCAGGTGCTGGAGTTGAAGCAGGTGCTGGTTTTGCAGCAGGTGCCAGAGTTGCAGCAGGTGCTGGAGTTGCAGCAGGAGCCGGAGTTACAGCAGGTGCTGGAGTTGCAGCAGGTGCTAGTGTTGCAGCAGGTGCTGGAGTTGCAGCACTCTCATTATCTTCTGTAACCTCCACCCTGTATTTCCACAGCCCAGCACAGAGAAAAAATTGATCACACACTTGAATTCTTGGTCTTTTCTTTTTGCTTCAGTTTGGCAAAGATCAGAGGAAGAGTTTACCTTTTAGCAACAAATGCTAGAATGCTGTCGTTGACGGGTAAGGGTTCAGGTGTTTCTGCTTGAGACCTGTGATTTTAAAACACACAACTGTATTAAACCCATGAAATACACCTGACATTCATAATCACGTGTTAATGCCAGCCTAGTTATGCCAGCTTAGTTTTTAATGACAAAGAATTTTCAGAGTAGTTTTTAGATAGAAGAATTAAAAAAAAAAAAACATAAAACGCACGTACTCAAATTTCTTAGCTGCAGAAAGCACATAAGAGCGCTGCCGTCCAGCAGATTTCCTCAGAACACTGCTGGCTGCCTCCGTCCTGTAAAAATGAATCATTATGATGTTAATGCAATCTCTTCTTTGAGTATGTGAGCTCAAATTGGATGGTGTTCACCTCTTAAGGAGAGTCTTACCGTTTCTCCTGCTCCTCTGGGCTTAGCTGGCTCTCCTGGCTGTCTAAACTGGGCCTCACAGTGTAAGGGGCTCTGATGAACAGGGGAAAAAAACAGACACTTCTTTAACAATACGTTCAGCTGCCAGCAGCTTAAGTCAAATCTGTTCATTGTGTGCTCACATCTTCTTGTAGCTCTCTGAAGGTTTTTTGGTGAACTGCGTTGCTCCACTGCTATAAAAATAGAGAACATTAAAGTGTAAACCAGAGAAGTGCATCAAACTTTTTTACGGTATTTAAATAAGAGAAGCTTTACCTTGGGCCGTTAGTCGAGGGGGCGCTTGTGGGTGATTCAGGCTTATCTAGTTTCATGAAAACGCCTCTGAAAGAGAAATGAAGCATGAAAATTCTCCTTAATGTAATCTATGGTACATTTCTGTTTTCAGCATTCGAATAACCCAACTTCTGTAGCTTTGAATTCTGTGATTGAGTTTGCAAATGCTACTCTTACCTGATCATGTACCCTGATGGTGCTCTAGAGGAAGAAAAGAATTATCATCAGAACAGTTACATTAACTGGGAACCTTAAAGTATTTCATCTCAACAACTGTGATATGAGAAACTTGTGTTTACTTTTGAGTCTCTGAGTTGGTGGGTGGTGGGGTGGGTTTTATGGGTGCTGGGGTGGGTTTTATGGGTGCTGGGGTGGGTTTTGTTGGTGATGGCGTTGGGCTGGTCTCAATAGGAGCTCCATTGACACGGGCTGCTCTCACTTCCGCCAGCCTGCATGGATTCACAGAAACAGTTTTGTTCTATTCCCATTCACTTGACTGAGTTATGGTAAATGTGAACAGCAGAGGAAGAATAGTGTACCATGGTTTCTCCTCCTCAGTTTCAGCCTCGGGTTCAGCGCGGCGCTGCAGCCAGCTGCCATCATCCCTCAGCTTGGTTCGCACTTTGGTGGTTCGAAACACAGTTGCTTTATCCCCCTCTGAAACACAAACACATCACACAACATCTGGGATATGAAACACAAGGTGGTCTGGATTTTAATGACATCTTTAATCACTCTCTGCTTCGGCGCATCCATAATATTTAGCCCCCTTTGGGCCCACACACACACACACACACCACATGAGCAATTATTTGTATTAAGCACTGAAATGGGGACAGTGTCAGTGGATCAGAATTTACAGAGTCATCAGTCAGGCTCAGAGACACACCCTCAGATGCCCTCTTCTTTCAGCGCAGGAAACACGTCATCTCACATTCAGATGTGATCAGTCAGCCAGCTTACCTTTCGACATACTTCTTCCAGAGGTTTCACTCCCTTTTTTTCTTCACTTTTCTATACCTGAACATTAAATCAAAATGAAGACAGAGATTGTGTTAGGGGAAGCGTAATTTACAGCAATGTGTTAGGGCACACTCAGTTTCAGACAAGGCCTTCCCACTATGCTCCCTCCCAATAAGGAACATGTGCTCTGTGAAACATTCCTCCGCCTCATCCTTCAGACATGCAGATGATCCTGTCCTACCACTTTCCAAAAAATTCTGCTGTTACCCAAAAATGAATGGACGTCCACATTCAAATGTATATATCTATTTTTTGCGTATGGATTCAAAATATTGCAGCTCAGACTAGTAAATGTGGTTTGGTAAATGTAAATTGCTTCTACATATATCTAAATCAGCCAGCCCTTCAGTTATTTCAGGCTCACAGGGAAACTCACTTCCCTGAGGGAACAAACGAGGACAAAAAGCACAGGTGAAACACTGATGAGAGTTCCTTTATCTGTAAGTAGGCACACGCTACAGCTCGTGCAAAAATTGAGGAGTACTACCAAATTGTAATGCAAATATACATTTTGAAACTCCCATGGCTGTGAATCCACGTTGTCTACAAACCTCTGTTGAAGAATTTGTCCTTCATATTTGTGACAGAGCAAATACACAAAGGGCTCAGAAAGCATATTTATCCAAGGCTTACCATCCGTCCAGCAAAGATAAATGATTAATGAAGAGCAGTAATAGTTAAAGCAAGCATGAAGCAGGACAGGCAGCTATCATTGTAAAGAGGAAACACCTACAGCAATGAGAGGGCGAGCAGATAATCACAACTTCACAACTCTGAGAAAATGATTATGAAGAACGATTGATAACATTTACAGTTTCTCGTTTTACAGCTGCTGTAAACTGAGGTTCTACAATTTACTCAACCCTGCCAGAGTACATACCTGTCTCCACTAAAGCAATGTTCAGTCAGCTCTGTGACAACGTCCCTCTTTGTGTGGCTGGTGCGATCGGAGAGAAAGTCCCTCTCTGTCTGACAGGTGTCTGTGGCAGAGAACAGGTACGGGCGTGAGCTCTAACAAGCTGAGCCAGTCGTTGAGGGTGCATTCGGGGTGGAGCCGAATGTGTTTGTCTACCCATTTGCCCCTGCATGCGTGCGTACATGATAGAGGTTGCTAAGAACTCATATTTGTTTACTACTCTCCGCTTTGTTTGAGGTCATTAGCAAGCACATACCTGTCTGCAGGTGTCTGAGAATTGATCCTGAGAAAGAGTAAAGGCAGAGGGAGGACGGGGGAGATGAGGGGCACATGGGTGGCATGGGAAAATGAAGCAACTCACAGCAACAGCTCCTGTGGGAATGCAGCTTTCATGCTCTCTGGGTAGGAAAATACAGGAAGTAAACATGCACATCATTAAAAATAAGATCAAGACCAACACACATAGAACTTAGATGTCAAACAGTTGCCCCAAGATCAATAAGAGTTGTGTTGAATCCAATTTTAACATTTAAACAGAAATGTCTTGAAATGTGATTCTATATTAAGAAATATTTCAAAACTGGTTAACATACATAACAACATCATGAATAATCTGAGGTTATGACATGGTTGAAGCTTTGACAGTATCCACTGTGGATTAAAGGCATATCATGGCCTATATTCATGTTTTGTGACTTGACTAATTGTAGGAAAAAGAGTGTGTAAAGTTCTAATATCTTTCCTTAGAGAACATCAGCTGACCAGTTTCTGAATACAACAAGAGTTGACATTTGTCCTGTGCATAGATCCACAAATCCTTTTCAAATCAGAAAAGGGTGTGAGTAGATTTCACAACATGTCACAGCTGAGAGGAGGAGTGACAGGAAATTAACAAGTCATAAGAGCCAAAGTTTCACTCTGCTAGTGTAAACGCTGAGGCCTTTCATCTGCCCAAATCCCTCTCCCTCTTTCTCTCTCCTAAAGAAACCAGTCGGACGGCCTTGCCCGATCGCGCTGACTCTTGTAGTGAATCATTAGGGTGCTGCTGGTGCAGAATAAAAGGAGAATGCAAAGTATCTAAACTTAACCTCCACCTTGTCTTCACCACACCAAGACACGGAATGACAAAAATGTGTCACCTAGAAATGTCAAACCTGCGTAAGAGCTAATTAATACATTAAACAAGCATACTTTGAAATCTAGACACTCCATTGTCTTGAAAGATTGTCATTTTTATGGCAGGAGACGGATGGGAAGAGGAAATAAAAGTGTTGTATCGTACAATGATGTGTCACTATCCATCCCATTTGTCATTTGGCTGACAGGCCTTGGATTTCAGCAGTTTCACAGAAACACATGCCATGCCAGTGACATCCACTTTGTAAAACCAGTGACGCCACAGAATCAGAGTGAGTGAATAAAGTGTGTTTGGAACCAACCTTCCCTCCATCCAGGGCTCACTCATGGTCAGAGTCAGGAACAGGCAGGGAACATCGCTGCACCATGGACACACCTTGTTCTGACTTCTTCCCTCTGGTGGGCAGTACAGGGCTTTATAAGCAACACACACACACAAACAGACACACAAATGAACAGTTCTTTCCCCTCAGGCTGTCACCCTGATTCAAGTCAAAATGTGTCAGGAAGAATTCCTGTGACACAAATATCCACTGTGCCTGCATTACTTTATCTGAAAACACCCTGAATGTGTTATATAAACATCTTCGCTGTCACACTATCCAGGCATGCTCTACATATTCAATAAAAAGTTACATCCACCTGCCTCATGAGTATAAAGAAGCCTGTTACATAACCATGCATATATCTTTATTTACAGGTCTATAAATACTGTATGTGTGAGTAGAACAAAGGGCAAATAGGGTAGAATGAACAATGTCAAAACAGAGCCAAAGTCCATGGATGTGTTCACAGACCTGACCAGGGAGGCTGATTAAGATACAAGACTGACTCTTTAATTATGTATGAGGAATGCAAACTATGTAGCTAAGTGCTGGTTGATGTGAAACATAACAAAACTGAGCATTTTTTGTGACAGTGTTTCAGTATAGAAAATTACAGTGACAAAAAAATCATTTTAATGGACAAATACAGAGTATGTTTGTGGTGTAATTGCAGGAGTTTACTGCAGAGTTCTGAGAAGAAAAAAAACTGCCTGGGGTTGCTATCTATTTATCTTAAATCTCTGGATGGGTATATTCTTTGTTTATTTCAGACATGTTCAAGTCAAAGGCCAGAAAGCAGTTTTTTCAACATTAAATGGAATGTATTAAGGTATTTAGGCAAGAACAAAAGGTAAACACAAATACCAAAGAGGAATGTGTTGTACAGCTTTGTAGTTTTCAGTGTCAGATCAGTATATCGCCCCTTTTACAAAGTTCTCATGTTAAATATAACAGGCTCTAGGTGTGCTGACAAAATCCAAGACCCCATGCTGCCATCTGGTGGGGAAAATAGTACATAACTGTTGAGAAAAGGCACAAATGCTCTACATCGAGGAGTTTTCCCCCATAGTTTTGAATTGCCCATTCAGTATGACCCCTCCATCTTTTACTAAGGCTTATGTGTCTGAACAGTCTTCACCTCTGATCTACCATTAAGCTGCTTGTCGGAGATGAGGATAGCTCTCCACCGTGCGTGTGATCGCCTCCTTCAGACTCACTACCGGTTTGTAGCCCAGGTCCTGCTTGGCCTGATCACAGTTGTAGTAGTGATGGGTTCCAGCCAAGGCCACTCTCATCGGCGTGAATGTGGGTTTGAAAGAGAACAGAGGTCGCAGAATCAGAGACAGCACCCAGAGGAGCACAGCCAGTCCGTACACAAGACAGTACGGGAGGTGGTAGCGAGGAGCAGCGTATCCCAGACCCACCAGCACCTCAGACATAAAGTCCCAGAATCTGACCGGCTCATCGTTGGTGATGTGATATGGCTGAAATCAAGAGAAGAATAAAGAGTTCAGCTGGGCTATCACAAAATTAAGCTTGTAAAGCAGAATCTTTGCATGACCATGCCCATGGGTCAAATCTGTTCGTTTTTCACTTACTTTTCCACATATGGGGGAGTCCGCCCTGAGGCGTTCAGCGGCCAGGATGTGGCCATGAACCACATTCTCCACATAGGTGAAATCAACCAAGTTGGTTCCATCACTGAAGAAAACAAAGATAGTGAACTTGCAGAAGAATAAGCTTAAAAAAAAAAAGGTGGGCTCCCTCTCCATCAATATGATTTTAAATTTTTGACGATGAGTGCAGCTGGAACAAGAACAGTAACTGTATATCCAGTAAGCTGTCAAATTGACCAAACAGCTAAATCTATCTTCACACTGTTGTGACTTACCCGATAATGAACTTCATTTTACCCCGACGAGCTGTGTCCACCAGGATAGGAACCAGCTGTGGGTCCCGAGGGCCAAAGATGCCATGAGGCCTGATGGCAACTGTGAGGAAACCCTTCTCCTTGTCACATGCCTTGAGGACCAACTGGAACACAGAGGCAAAAGAAAGAAGGTGATGATGATGATGTATAAGTGCTTTCACAATTTCCTTTCTCTTTGGCATGACTGATGATTAACGGGAGAAAAAAAAGGGGTCCAAGAAAGATGTACCAACTACTGAGGATGATACCTAGCTGTTATGTGATGCTTAGGATGCAGCATGTAGAGAATTACAGCTTTATTCAACTGTAGCTCACTTGGTAAAGAAACAAATAAATGCTTATAGAATAATTACTGACCACAAAGAAATTAAAAATAACTGTGAGGTAGACTGATAAAAAACCAGGCTACAAATACTGTCCTCCTACCTTCTCCTGCTCAATCTTAGTTTCTGTGTAATAGTCGATGGGCTTCCTGGCATAAGGTAGATCCTCCCTCCCATTCTTAATGTCTGTCCCTTCAAACACCACGCTGGCACTGCTTGTGAGAACAAGTTTCTGTCAAAAAGGAACAGACAAATAAAACTTCAGTGTCATCCTTGAGAAAGTAAATCCTAGGGTTCAAGCCTTGTCTTATCCCCTTGGCTGCCTCACCTGAACTCCAGCCTCGATGCAGGCCTGAATCACGATGCGTGTGCCCTGAATGTTGACCCTCTCAAACAGCCCACGGTCATCGCTGGCAGGGGCTGGGGAGGCACAGTGGAAGACCAAGGACACATCCTTCAGAGCTGGCAGCAGAGCCTGGAGCGGACAGACACCTCACAACTTATGACAGCTGCATCAGAAGAGTCACTGGTCCAGACCAGGACATGAATAATTCATAAGGGAAAGTCTAAATGCTCATGAGTAGCATGCAAAACAGGTGCAAGTTTTTTAAGAGCTTACTGCAAAATAAACTTTGGGGTCGTATAAGAATATTCTCTTATGCAACATGTAGAAAAGTAGTAACAGATGTAACACATACTCAGCAGGGGAGTCTTACCTGTTTGTCGCAGAGATCTCCTTGATGGAAGTTGACACCTGGCAGCTCGTAGCTCTGACGGATGTCAAACACGGACACAGAGTATCCTCGCTCCAGCAGCTTCTCCACCAAGTGTCTGCCCAGGAAACCAGACCCTCCGATGACTGCACACCTCTTACAACTCTGTGCAACACACGGGAATGCAAGTGTTAACAGTGCAACAGTTAGAATGATAGCTTCAGTAGATCTGCGCATCAAAAACTCACCGGTCGAACCCGTGTGGCCATGGTGAGTCACATAAACCTACAGGTTAAAGAAACTTCTAAGAACAGATTCGTGTACTTTGACAATTTTGATGGTGGAAAGTTACGTGGTACTAACGTGGGATAAAAATGTAGGACAAGATGCAACACTATTTACCTGCAGACGGTGAGAGAAATTCAACCGCGTACGAACCTTCAATGAGCTGAGCAGAAGTCTCCTGTCATTGGTCAGGCCACAAAGGTGACGCCCGGGAACAGCCAATAGAACTTGGAATACGTCAAAGAACGCCACACTCTTAACCAATCAGTGAGGATACGGATATGCCACCGGTCTCTCGTGCCAGGACCCCGCCCTCTATATGTGCAGCCTGTGTGAGCCAGTGAAAAGTGGAGGAAACAGTTAACTATTTGATTTTGTAAAGGATAGATTGTCTGTGACTCGTGTAAAGTATTGAGAAAGAATGGAGACTGAGATAAGTGTGACTTCACCTAAAAAAGAGAGAAAAAAATATGTTATTTATTCGTTTATTTGGCATGGACTTGCAATAATACATAGTCACAAAAAAAGAAACTATTTGCAGCTGATGCCATGCAAGTGGAGTTTATAGCCAAGGCTTATTCTCAACTCCTGTCCCTGGTTGGGCCTTTCTACATTACATAAAACAATAAATTACATCACATAAAAACACAAGAAATTACACATTAATAAACGTTAATAAAATCTATTTTTAAAAAAACAACAACAACAACAAACAAACTAAATCTTTTCAAAAATAATAATGTTAAAATTAATAGTCAAATAAATGAATAATAATAATGACTACAAAACTAAAGAAAGTAAGCAAAAAACATGTTGATATCAAACAAGTTAAACAAGAAACGTGTTGATGTCAAAGCTGGTTGAACTATAAAATGTGAGCGGCCCAACACCAGCTGCTTTTGACCCTCAGGGTATGGGCATAAGACGCCCTCAAAACGCTAGATATGTGCCCACTGTGGTGGCCCTGCAGTAGAAAACACAACGACCACAAGACAGAAAGAAAGAAAGAAAGAAAGAAAGAAAGAAAGAAAGAAAGAAAGAAAGAAAGAAAGAAAGAAAGAAAGAAAGAAAGACGGACAGACAGAAATGTGAAGAAAACAAAACAAAGAAAAAAATGCTATCACAAAAACCCAAAGTAACTTTTTTAAGAGAAAATAGGGCAGACATTTTTGAAATGGTGAGGACAAATAACAACTGGTTTGATTTTATTATCTTTTCATTACTATTCCAATATTCTTCCTTTTTGTGTATAAGGGCAGCTGTAATAAGTGAATTCATTTCTGATTCTGAAAACAGCATGCTCCCTCTTATGGTGAGTGATAATGTTGCAAATATAAACTTGAGGAACATATATTGTTTTAATTTTTATGTTTAATGAATAAATTGTTTTAAGCAGAAGGTTTCAACTTTTGCCTGAAGTTGTAGATCGAATCTCTTGGAGTTGGGCAGTGGACAACCCTGAATTCTGATTCTGAAATTTCCCCTGGTCGTGATAATTATGATAGGTTCACCTTAGACCTTATAATTTATGTGATGCACAAATAAACTGTGCACTATTTGAGGCAGGCAAGAAGACTGTATTCAAAGATTAAAGTCTCATTAAACATTAAAGTCGATTAAAGTCTTAATCTTTATTATCACTACGTTGAATATGAACCATTCTTGACCTCTAACACTAGATGGTGTATTTGAGCTTTTTCCGGAGTAACAAGAGCACAAGCAGCGCTGGTAAAAAAAATTTAAATTTTTTTAAAAAAAAAAAAATAATTATAAAAATAAAAAAAGCTGTATATTGAGGAGAATATTTTCTTTAACCAAGTATTTTTAGTGAAGATTTTATAGTTAAATACTCAGTATTTTTGATCGTGTCTAAACCCCGTGATGTGCTGACACCAATCAGCTTTTTGCCCGACTGGTGCGTTCGAATACAATTCTCATTAGTCCCGTTATTCGAGTTCCCTCCAAGTCTGGCGGTGCTCCCACGGCTCCGGGCACAAAGAGCAAACATATCTAACGTCCTGACTCCATGATAGCAGCTGTTTGAAGAGCAGCAGAACCTGTGCATGCTATCAGGTTATCATCACGTTTTCTTATTTTTGCACGGATCTGTGGATGTCCCCGGGACAAAGAAGGACACGAGTCTTGGGGTAAACAAAAAATATACCGCGAATAGTGTAAATAAAAGGCCAGTGCGAGCAGTTGATGCGAAGTGTAAACCGTTTGAACCTTTTCCCCTCCCTAAATAATAGGGAGGCAGCATCGCCTGAGAAAACCCACTGATTTAAAAATAGATTTTTTTTTTATCTTCATCAACTGCATAGAGACGAATGGTAAGTAAGATATTTTAATAATGATTTAATGTATGAATGTCTGTTGCATCTGAGCAAATATTTCTTGACAGTTCCTCCTTTTAGAGGGAAACATCCCTTCATAGGTGTGGAACAACTGACCATAGGCTGCCGTCAACAGGGAGGTCGTGACTCTTTGTTCTGCTGCCATTTAGTGCTTTTCTCTCTCTCTCTGCCTCCTTTCTGATATCGCATCCAGGCAACCAGTGCCAAGAGACCATCCCTACAGGGTCCCGTCCCACCTCCCCGTAAGAAGACAACCCCTAAACCAGAGCTGACGGAGGAGCAGAAGCAGGAGATCAGGGAGGCCTTTGAGTTGTTTGACACTGATGGATCTGGATTCATTGATGTCAAAGAGCTCAAGGTAATAGTATTAAACAAGGATACCAATCAATGTGTGTCTAATGCAAAGAGACGTGACATTTTGTATGTGTGTGTGTGACTCTCCATCTTTCACTCCACCGTTTCAGGTTGCAATGAGAGCTCTGGGTTTTGAACCCAAGAAAGAGGAGATCAAGAAGATGATTGGTGAGGTGGATAAGGACGGCACAGGGAAGATATCCTTCGCTGATTTCCTTGCTGTCATGACACAGAAAATGGTGGGGATTTGTGTCAAGAAATACAACGTTCCTGCCCCACAAGCAGGGCTTGACATTAACTTTTTAGCTCACCAGCCACTGTGGCTAGTGGTATCCCTGGGTTACTAGCCACTCAGTATTTTCACTGGCCACAATTTGTTGTTGGATAATTATGTTCAATATGATTTAAGCCGATGATGACATGCTAAAGTTAACTTAAAAAAGATTTACAACCTCTTTAAATGTAAATGACCCCTATGCACACTCAAAACAAGACTACATCAGTGTTAAAATCCACTGGTCCTTAATCAGGTATTCAGCTCTGATAAAGTTGTGTGTAACATTGTGCTCCTTTCATATGAAAATATGTAGTCTATTAAGACATAGTAATTAAAATAGTAGTTTGTTATTGCTTATAATAAAATGGTAAAGGGGATTAATTGAACTGATAAAAACTCAGCAAGAGACACTGTCTGCTGAAATATTTATTAAGGATTGTAGTCAGAAAATCATTTCTTTTTTCATGAGAATGACAATGAAGGAGAGGTAAATTAAATTTCCTCAGAGTCATCTTTTTGCTTATCTCTCTGCTCCATGATTGAAATAAAATTCAAACCGCCAAAGTGGCCAGTGGGAGCGGCGGTGTTACCAGCCACTGCTGAAATCCACCTGCATTTGGCCGGTTGGCCGGTGTTAATGTCGAGCCCTGCCCACAAGGCTCGTTGACTTCACTTGACATGAACTCTGTGCCTTTGGAAATATGTCAAATTGACCACTGATGTCTTCACAGAATCAAATCAAATTTGTGTTGTGGCACTACAACATGAGTACAATAAATTGTTCTCTAAGCTGAATTCAAAAGTGAGGGTAAGACTTACTTTGATAAAACTGCTCTCCAACCTTTTCGATTCTAGGCTGAGAAAGACTCCAAAGAAGAGATCCTGAAAGCTTTCCGCCTGTTTGATGATGACGAGACGGGCAGGATCTCATTCAAGAATCTGAAGAGAGTGGCTAAAGAACTGGGAGAGAACCTCACAGATGAAGAGCTGCAGGTAAACCACTTAACTTAGCAATGCAAGTATCCTCATTGATGCTTCCAAAGAAGTCTTATTTTTCTTTTTTAAGCATTCAAGACTCTTAATTTCCTCTCATTTTGGGGGTGTTTTCTACAGGAAATGATTGATGAAGCAGACAGGGATGGAGACGGAGAAGTGAACCAGCAGGAGTTTCTGCGAATCATGAAGAAAACCTGCCTGTACTGATAGAAATGCATGACATGCAGGGAGCTGCTGCTGCTGCTGGTTCGACTTGTGATGCTGCTCATATAGATCTACTTCTATCTACAGATTTGTGTTTTCTCATCATCGTATTGTTGTGCCATATGTTTTTACATCAGATCAAGGTTCAAAATACTTCACTGGAACAGCAAGAGTACACTTCTTCGTACCGTTATGAAGAGCACATTGATAATCTTTCTGATAAAATGTGAGTCACCATGAAATACTCAGTGCCTGTGTCAGTTCAGTGACAAACAATACATTCCATTGCTTTTGTTTGGAGAGAGCAGTGTGAGCTTTAAAGTTCATTTGTGTGTATACTGTGCTCTATCCTTGTTCATACACGGTTTTTTGTTTTTGTTCATATCTGCAGGAGTTTCAGATGTATTTATTTTAAGCCGTTTATTAGCAGCACTGATGGTTTGGAAGTGCCGTCTCACCTCAGTGCTACCTGTGGATTTGTGCCTGTGCCTCTCTAAAGGGAGAATCATTACATCAGGGAAGCAGCCTGAACCTCCACGACCTTCTTTTTCTTGTAGCATGAGTATTTATCCCTCTGCTAATTGTAACTTTTCCTCTAAATGTTTTGTATAATACAGAGTGACTTTAAAGAGCAGATATGCAGAGCTTATGTGTTTGAAGTACAGATTAAATATCTTGAAGCATTTAGTCTTGTCTTTTATCATTACTGTCTCCGCCGTGTGTAGGTTTTCTGAGTGGGGTTGGGAAACAAGAAGGTGAATGAATTTTGCTTTCACATTTAAGACCACGAGAGCAAGTTAATGGACATCAGTGAGGTCTTGTTTATAATCTGATTTGCTGTGCTACTCTTGATTTCTTATCGATATAGATTGAAACATGATCAGTGCCTTTTCAACCTCAAGAGAACAGCAAACGACAACTGACTGTCAAGACTGGTGTATCAGTAAAACCTACATGTGCCCAAAGAAATGTACCGATACCTTGATAGCACAGAATATCAGACCAAGGGTCACAGATGTTCAACTCTCCCTGGATTTAAAAGAAGAGCATGCCAACTGACAGAGCTGCTGAAACATTATGGTGTGCTTCCATTGACATCAGAATTGGGAAGTGGGAAAGACATCATCTCTAAATCAAAACCGTTCCAGTTCCCAAGTTGGAAAAACTTGCCAAAGCAGCAATATTTCTATATTTTAACATCAAACAGTAGTACGTATATGGCTGATTTATCTCGATGGACACAAGTCAGAAATGCTAAAATAAACACAGTATAACAGGAGCTTTGTTACAGTTTACATCCAGGGCAGCCATCTTTGATTATAAACTCAGGGGACGGCTTGGATCTGCCACTTCCCAGAAGGAAATTCCAACCTTAGGGGGAGCTCCAGTTGAAATTTCTCACTCTGAACTTGCGAATCCAGACTTTCGAGTAAAAATGAAACACACCATTAATACTGACTCTTGAGTATTACTTGATGGTAAAAATAGAGCTTTGAATCCAAAGTGGTTTAACTGATGCCACCCGAGGCTGGCGTCTTTCCCAATTTACCCGACAGGGGCAATTTAAACTGGGAGTACAATAGGTGGGTTGGGTTACCTGTGATGTCAAGGACTTTTTGGTACAAACTCTACTGGCATCTGTGGCTTACTAATGATTTAACTGTGGCAAGCAACACATCTGTAAAGAAGTTGGCCTAGGTGTATAATTTCCAGCAGGTAAGGTTAGTCGCAGTGATTGATTTCAGTTTTATTTATAAAGCTCATGACAAAACCAGACAAACATACAAATAAAAACAACACAGACTTTATCAAACATTTTCATCAGAAAATAACAATTCCCTCTAAAACTGATTTCAAGCACGAAAGATGCCAGAAATAACATGCTGTATGAATTTCATCCCTTGAAATGCCCTGTTAAAAACACTTTGAGTACACACTAAGAGGTTTAGGAACCTGAATTTGCTGTCAAGGCTCAGATTATCCAGCAGGCAGCTAATCCAGTCTGTAATCACATACTGACAAAAACAAAACAAAGATTGAACAGAATGAATGAGAACAATCACAGCAGCTCACCAATGTAAGACTTGGTTACCTGAGGTATTTGGAGAATCAGAACTGGTTTTCTTTTCAACTCTGACTGAGTTTAGTCTTGGAGGCAAAGTCTGCACTTAGCTTACGCATCACTTCTGCGTGGCTTTGTCCAGCCAGCTCCTGACGCACAGTCCCATAATTCTCTTTGACAAAGTTGGCAAAGGGTGTGGGGGCACGAGGCTTGGAAGGCGTCAGTAAAACGAGCTGTCCTGTGCAGAGAGCACACACAAACCTCTGCGTGTCCAAAGACTTGGAATGTCGCCCGATTCTGTAACAGAATAATCTTTTAGAGCGATAAACAAATGGTGCATCAATTGAACGTGATTGAGAGAGAACAATGTGGTGTTAATAATTTTAATTAAATCTAAGAGCGTCTACGTACGTGTTCTTGCAGCGGGTACACTGGTACTGATATTTGTACTTGATGTCATAACTGTGGCAGCGAGTGACCATGGGAAGCTCAGGGTGTGCCACTGTGGCCTTGCGTGCATACAGCTTCCAGAAGCTTCCATGCCCATCTCTTACACCATTAATGAGCCAGGTGGCAGCGTGACACATTTCATGAACCAGGGTGTCCCTGAGACGATCTTTTTGAGGAGAAGAAGAATGTTAAGAGATTAAATTCTCACATAACATTCTGTATTTACAATGACAGTCAGCATTTCATGCAACAAACCATCTTATGTGTTAAAGCATTACCTGCAGAATCACAGACTTTCTCTGACAGTTCGATGCGAGCGTAGCGGTTCCCCCCACCTCTCTCCTGCCCTGTGATACAGTAACCAGCTGTTTTACGCATCTTCTTATTCCAGGTGACTGACATATTGGCGGGGAGCTACGTGTGGAGATAAGGAAAAAGCAGACATTTCATATATTTCGAAGCTCAAACACATAACAAACAGCATGACTTCTCTAAAATGTGAATAGTGAAAGAAAAAAGGTTTTCTTCACCTTACTGTCAAACACACTGGTGTTGTACAGCAGGAAGAGTTTGCTGGTGAGTTCTTCCTTGTTCTGCTTGAAATTGCGACCATAGTTGGCCCCA
The DNA here is from genome assembly GCF_033239565.1 of Halichoeres trimaculatus. Taxonomy (NCBI): domain Eukaryota; kingdom Metazoa; phylum Chordata; class Actinopteri; order Labriformes; family Labridae; genus Halichoeres; species Halichoeres trimaculatus. The sequence continues at coordinate 17,344,580 of NW_027437185.1, forward strand.
GGGTTTGATAAAGACTCCAAGAAGCATCCTGGGGTCTTACATAATGCTACCCTGGATGGAAAAGAAAAGGTTGGATGAGAAGAGGCAAATGTCAATGCATGTTTAATAAAAACAAAGAAATTGAAAAATAAAAGCTTTTGTCATCAAATTACTTTTTTTCTTTTAAGTTTCAACATTCAAGTCCGTACTGTAAAAAGTGGCTTCCAGCTGTACCTGCTGGTGGGACCTGGCCTGGGCTCAGTCTGACTGATGGTGGGCTTAAAGACAGGGTGTTTTACTGGTGTCTTCATTTGCAAAGGTGATTCAACTGAGGTTTTAGGAGCTGGTATTTTGAACCCTTTCGCAGGAGGATCCAACACAGGGGGCTCCTTTCTGGATTCTAAACTCACAAGGGAAATAAGAAAACAGTTATTACTCCCAGGAGCATCACAACAACAATAGCTAGATTATGTTGTAAAGCTAAAATCTGAATTCTTACCATTACTGTTCCGAGGTGAGCACGATGTGCCTATGAGCTTGTTTTTCCTTTTCAGTCTCTCAAGCAAAGATGTGAACTCATCCTCTGAACTCTCTGACCCCTCCAGCTTAGATGGTGCTGAAAGTGTGCGTTTTGAGGAGGCCAGTGCTGTGGGAGTTCTGTGAGGGGGAAATGTCAAAGGGGAAGGGTTGGATGGCAGGGGCAGTGACGGGGAACTGTCTTCGTCTTCACAAAGCACAGTATCATTCCTTTTAGCTTTCTGTGGGGGCTTCGGTTTCGAGTGACGAGTCCTCCATGTGCTCTTAATCACAATATTGTCATCGTCCTCATCACTGTCACTAACAAAAACTGGTGAGTCACACTGAATCACAGGCCTCCTCGGGAGATGCTGAGGTGCTGGAGTGTTCTTCTTAGGCACTGGAAAATAAAGTCTTGGGTTAATTATACTGACTTCAACTAAAATGAACTAATGATAAAGACATATGAACTGACCTTTAAAAGATAGTTTAGGCTCAATGAAGTCATCATCTGATAACACATCATCCACTATGAAGTTTTTCATGCTTAAATAACAAAGAGAGCATAAACATATTTCACAACTTCAGTCTCAATACAGCAAAAACATGTGAGGAGAGAAAATAAAATAAATAAAGACCCACCTGTCTTCACTAGCACTTTCTGATGATTCCTTAGGCTTTGCTTTAGGGGTTTTCACTCGTTGCAGAACTTTAACACAAAGATAAATGAAGGTCAAATCTTTTCTGTCTTCTTCTCTCTATTTACTCAAATATTCCTGGTAACATCAGATAGAATGAGGAGACAAAAGCCACTTACATGTCTCAAAGCTGCCATCATCATCTGAGCTTACCACGTGAATGTTGGAACTTGTAAGTAAAAAAAACAACAACAATTATACCAATTGCAAACTAAAATCAGAAACAAATTGAGCTTTTTCATGTTTACCTTTCTTTCTTGGCGGTACTCAGCGGTTTCTGTATGCTTTTTTTAGTTTTTGGTGTTTCCAACCCAACAAGAACTTTAGGGGATAAAATGACAGAATAAAATAGTAATTGGACTTTGAAGTCATATTGTGATGGAAACTATTAATTCATTTTAAGATTACTCACACTGCTCAAACTCCTCATCATCACTGGACTCGATCAAAGACTTGGTTCTGTAATTGTTGCCCATGCAGCGCTGGTTCTCCTTGTCTGAGTCAGCATCACTGTCAGAGAGGGCAAACTGTCCAGGAGAGCCTGATGGATCCACAGGTTGATGACCACTGGTTGCAGCATGACGACTCTTGCCAATTGCACTCATCAGCTTGACAAACAACAGAAAAGATTGACTTTAGAACCATTATTACATCTCTTTAAGGCAAACTAGAGAAGTAACCTGAGTAATTTAATCTCTAACAAATTTGCTAATGAAAGTTTTTGATTTTAGAGATGGAGTTTTGAAAAGATTATTACAAAAAACTAACACAGATTCTTCCCTGAAACATTTAATTTATGCTTAATGGATCACTCAAACACAATGACGGATTTCTTATGTTGTCATTGTTTATGTTTTTGTGAACAAAGAACCAGAGGGATAAACTGTGTACATGGATAAGATGTTAATGTTACTGCCTATTCTTTAAAAGTGAACCAAACCTTTTTTTCTGCTGTGTCCAGGTCCAGATCGCCATCCTTCACCCAACCCAACTTTTTAGAGACTCTTTCGAACAGTTTGCGGTTTTCATCATTCATGTTTCAACGCTGCCCTCTGTAAATGGTGCATCAAACAACATAGCAGTCTTTTAACGATTAAAGCCCAGCGCCAACGCAGTACCAATTAATTACTAAGACCATCAAATGTGATTGGCAAGTGGGTTTTCCTAAATGTTATTTCGTATTTCAGCTGAAGCTATCAGGAAATGTGGGGCTATAGACCCTTACATACATGTATTGTAGTAGAAACGTTAGCGTCGCAGTTAGCAACAGGCTAGCTGATGTAAACGTTATGTTTGGACGGCCGCAATCTTCCGAAGTGATTTATGGTTTATTCCGCTGGCTAAATTTAGGTTAGTCTTCAATCATGTCTGGAAACATTATATAAAATCATTCTTCACATGAATTTTGGTTACCAAATCCAAATCAGGAGGTGCAGGGTCCTGAGCGGAGAAAAATTCAAACCGTGTACGACTTTGATTCCGGAAGTTGTAACTGAACATTCAACCAATCAGGATTGATTTCAAGTGACGCACATAACTGCCCCACGCCATGAGAAGATCAAGGAGTATAAAGTCGCCAGATGTAGATATATTTAGATGTTAACCTTCTACAAGTGCACAGGAACTTATCAGTCTGTTAAACTTTGATTTTGTGAATACTCTTAACGCCACTCAGTTCTTCTACTTTCATAAAGAGATGTGTTTATAAATGTAACACTGAAAAAAGCCTCTTTTATTTACAGAATTAATGCCAGCTTTGACTAGAAGTTTCTTTTCCTTATATAAAGTGGCATGAGAACACAATACTGTCTTATTCAGGGACCCAGTAAATGCCAACACACCTTGCAAAATCTAGTCATTTCTTGTTAACTCGTTAAATTTACTGATGATAGATATTTCTAGAAGTACCTTAACTTTTCTTGCAGAGGAACCTACTCTAGAGCCTAGATTATTGCTGTAGATGGCCTGCTGCTGTGGACATGCCATAGTCAAGTTAATAGTCTTACCATCATCATCATTACAACGACGAAGTACACTCTGTGTGTCTGTTCTCTGTTTCTTCAGGCAAATACAGAAAATGGCAAAGGCAAATTACTCATTACCAGTGTTGTGCTCATGGTATCATAGTAAGTTAAGATGAGATCGGACTCCTTTTCCCGTCTTGATATTGGTCTCTATCAAGTGTGTTGTGATTTGGCATTAAATCAAATTTCTAAAACTAGTGATCACGTTTCCCATACTTAAAAATATAAAAACAGAAGCAGGCTGTGTGCATGAGTTCTTTATTGATATCACCAATGATCAAACCAAGTGAGTGCAGTAGACAATACAGAGTTTGCCATCTCTTTATTTTTTATAATATCTTGAGCCTTGTGGCATTGCTGACAGCATACAGGTAACGGACAATACAAAAAGAAAAACGCATAGAAAATACTTACCTAGAACGATCCTGGTTTAAGTGATTAAAAAACAAGATCAATTTTTGTGTGCAGCTCTGAAATTTAAAAAGGGCTTTAACTGGGACTTAGACCCTTTACAATGGATTGAAGCTCCTGTCCAGCTTTGTCCAAGAATGTTTACAAGCTTAGTGTGACATCAAACAGGACAACAGCTACTGAACATGTTCCTTGTTTAGCAAAAAAAAATCCAAAAAGCTGGCATTTGGTGAAGGGAGACATCTTCATCTAGACCATTTTCCTCAAAACTTGCACATCTAATCACTGGAGTAATTTAATAACAGTTTAAGACAAACTAAAGAGCAGTTGCAACCTATGTTTTACAATTGCACGTTAAAGCTGATGAAACTTAAGTCAGTTACAATTTTCATGGTGCAACATTGTCCTTTTAAAACACAACACTCTTAATCCATTTATAAATAGATCAACAAGTAATGACGGTGGGGCATTCTCTCCACAAGCTGCAGTAAGTCTCGTCGCACACTGACGAGAAAAAAGAAATCCATTGATCCAAGAAGTGAAGGGGTAAGCAGGGCATTCACAATCCTTTCATGCTCACCAAATATACTGTTTTAGAGAGTCTCAGATGTGCTGCCTGAAAGACTCAGGCTCTACCTGGCTCAAAAATGCAGGTGTGTGTGATAAAATGATGGATGTGTTGGGGGGAAATGTGGTACATCTTTTGGCTCTTTCACAAACAAAGAGTTCCATTAAATGAGAGGTGCAGACTATCATTCAGGGAGAGGGCTGATGAGAAAGAACTGACCATTCCAGAATATGGTTCAGAAAATGTTTTAAAATAAAAAGGATGAGGAAGATGGCTGGATATGGATTGGGGAGTTGTAAAAATCACTTTGCTTCCAGTTCAGGAATTTTCACTGGCTTCTACTGTTTGAACCAGAGGCTCAGGCTTGTTGCCATTGCTGTAGTGATCCCACATCTGCAGATAGAGCCTCTCCAGGTCCGTTGTGTACTGCTTGGTGTTGAAAAGAGGGCTGCAGATTCGTTGCTTCCAAACTCGGGCCCTCATCATCTTTAGGCTAAAGAAGAGAGACACAACAGTCAGTTTTCCAGTCTGCATTCATTTTCAATTAGTTTTTCTTGTAAAGCTGTATATCACTCACTATTCCATGTCTGAACCCAGCTTGACTGCAATGTCCTCGTAGTCCTGGCGACTGTGAGCGATAAGTTCAGGGCAGCCCAGACAGCGGAGTTGTGAGGCAGCCACTCGGGAGGCAAGGGTCTCACCTACATAAGGATATTTTAAGATATATCAAAAAAATTCTCATATGTGCTCATACTGAGATGATTGTACTTTACAGTTAAGACAACTGAAATTCTTTCAGCCAATTAGTAACTAAGGGTTTTAGGTGTTGGTGCCCTGCTGTCCTCACCTGGCATGGTGACCATGGGTGTTCCAGCCCAGAGGACGTCCATGCCTGTGGTGTGACCGTTGCATAGAGGAGTGTCTAGGCATACATCAGCCAGCTGGCCCCTCCTGACATGCTCCTCTTTTGGAGCCACAGGAGAGAAGATGATGCGGGACCCAGGAAGACCCATGTTCTGAGCATACTGCTGGATGTTGGGCTCACCCACGGCAGGGAAACGAAGAAGCCACAGCACACTGTTTGGCACACGCTTTAGGATCTGCAGGAAGGTTCCAAAGTAATTCAAAGCACAGATTAAGCAAGGGAACTATTAGGAAGTGAGCTATTGAAGAAACTCCAAGCAGATGATCAACCAATCAAATGTACTCACATTGACCCACATCTGAAGCGTGGGCGGGTCAATCTTGTAGAGCTGGTTGAAGTTGCAGTAGACGATGGAGTCCTCTGGGAGGCCATACTGGGACCGTGTTGTCACCACAATGGTGCGTGGCACCTCTTCTCCAGTGGCGGCTTTATTGTTGATCTGAAGAGAAGGGCAAACAGTTTTGTTTAGCAACACATCTAGCTAGGTGCTTCAGCTCTGAGCTGTGAAGACTCTTCTCAAACCACTTGACAGTGCTGAGCATGTTTGTGATAAAAACAGGGTAACATTTCATAGCCAATCCATTGTGCTACCACCACCCCACCAACCGCTCTGTGCCTTCTACTTTATTAAAAACCTCATACCTGTAGAGATAGAGTCTCTGAGACTACAACCACATCTGTGATCTGAAAAGCAGTATATCAAACTCAATCACTCAATCCCTATTTCTTCATTTTGTGATGTCTTATATCTGCCATACAGCCTCTAGACTTGTATGAATTTGGAAAAGTGGGGCTAAAGACATACCTGAGTGGTGGCCAGGCCATTGCTGACTGTGAATCCATTAATCGTGACTTGGATTTGGCCTTGATTGATCATGTTGATGATTGCCTCAGCTGCTGTGTTCATTGGAATCACAGGCATGGAAAGAGCTCCATTAGTGTCCCCAGCAGCCTCCTGGTTGTTGTCACACTTCATCTGGCCACAGAGATCAGTTTTAACCTCAGTTATTCCGACATTTTAATAATTTTACCACCAGTCAATCCATCAGAACCAGCAGGTTACTTGATTCACTTATCTCACCTTTATCACTTTTACATCTGGCAGACTGTCCAAGAAGGCTTTTACATCAATACCATTGAGAACGATGCGGTTGTCAAAGATGTGTCCATTCGACTTGAAGTCAATCACTGCCTTTTTCTGGGAATACAGACAGAAAAGCGTTAGAAACAGGTTGATACGAAAGGTTTTCATTGGTCCGTAAGAGGCAGCAGTGTGAGGATTAACAAACCTTGAGGTGAGGAAACATGTTGGCATGGTCTCCAATGAAGAAAGTATGGGGCATGTAGGCCAGTTTCTCAGAGTACTGCTCAGCTACTTCCAGAGGTGACGTCTCTTTGTCAGAGATGATGTAATCCATGAAGGGAGCCCCGCTGGTTCCAGGGTAACCCAGCCACATGGCCTGTTTAAAAAAGAGAAACGATTACCTGTGCTTTCTTCATTTTATGTTCAGAAATGACCCAGTTGTTAAAGGAGCATAAATGTAGATGTGCAATCTCATTTTACACCCTCACCTGAATTGGGGCAGGGCGGAGAGCAAACAGCTCATTCCTGGCCCCCTTTGTGTATCCGTTCATGTTGACCAGGATGTGGACTCCATCCTGGTGAATACGATCAGCTGCCTTCCCATTGCAAGGAATCTTAAGGAGAGGGAAAAGTTCAAGATACTTTGAGTTTTCATTTTCCCATAAGAAAGCATTCAAGTAACAATGCCCTCTCAGTTAAGGATCCTCTACCCTAAAAATAATAATTAGACCAGCTTATAACAATCACCTGTGAGAGGTCTGTGAAATGATGTGCCTCAGCCACCACCTTCACACGGAAGTTAGTGCTATCATCAGGGCTGAGTGCATAGCAGAACACCTAGGGAAAGAAAGAAAGCACTGCATGTTAACACTTTGTGCAATAAAAGTGAGGGTAACATAAACTGCTCAGGTTAAGTATTTTCAATTTGTACATTATTGTTCAACTAGCCTCAAATTTCTCTGGATTGTGCATTCCAGGAATAGACTGCATCAGATGAGAAGTAGGGTGGTTGCCGAAGTCAGAGCTGACGTAGCCAACACGCAGACGTCCACCACTGGCCTTCAGATCCTTCGGATGCTCAAAAGCAGGTTTGTGCAGTGCATTAATCTGTTAAAGAAGCAGTTTATGTTAGAATACGACCACAGCATTTGATGTAATTCACATAATCAACTTGCAAAGTAGGCATGGATTGATTTACACTCTGTCCAGCTTTTCACCACACCCTCAACCCCTGCAAGCAGCCCACCTCACCACCTGCTTTCACCTGTTTCTCTTTCAATCTAAAACTACCCAGTATCTTCCCCATCCCTTACCTTCCCCATATCCCCGCAGAGAGCCACTGCCTTCACCAGCCACCTTCCACCCCCCCAAAAAATAATTAAAGGTTACTTGCTTTGATCATTGCGTGTACCTTGTCCAGGCAAAGGTTTCCGTGGCGTTCGGCAATGGCCTTACGGAAACCGTGAGAGAGTGGGTACAGCATGCTGTGGTGTGGGTGCACTGATGGCAAGCGGTTCTTATCCAGCTGGTCGGCCACGATGCTCACAAGCTTCTTCATGCGCTCATCATAATCTGTCCAGTCACAAACGATCTGCAGAAATAATAATTTATTATACTTCTCATTCAACATCTGCGATCTGCAATTTCTTTATGGATATCATAATGAATATATATGAACCTGCAGGCAATGTGCCAGGTTGCAGTAAGCATCAGGGAAGTCAGGCTTGAGTTTCAAGGCTGTGCGGTAAGATGCAATCGCCTCTGGGATGTTTCCAGAATCCTGAGGGCAGAGGGAAATATTACAGCATTGAAATAAAATTAATTATCTCACAAAAAAAAACAGAACATCCAAAAAGTTTGTAATCTGTACAAAGAAAAATAGTAATTCTTACCTTGTGGATTGAGGCCAAATTGCTATGAGCATCAGCAAAGGCAGGGTTGATCTGGATGGCACGGGTGTAGCATTGGAGCGCTCCCTGTACATCTTGCATCTCCTTCAGAGTGTTTCCCATGTTGGAGTAAGCATCAGCGAATGTGGGGCTGATTCTAAAAATAAGGGAAAACTGTTAATTCAACTGCAACAAACTCAAGAGAGGCTGGGAGTAATGTTACAATATGATGTTATGCAAGATTCTTTGTTTTAATTGTATATACCTTATTGCCTCCTTGTAATGCATGAGGGCCTCCTGGAGTTTGCCTTGTTGCTGTAGGACACTGGCCAGGTTTGAGTGAGCTGCGGCAAACTCCGGGAACACCTGATGAATGAATTAATGAATTAATAAAGGAATAACAGAGCAAGAGGGGAAACAAGTCAACAATGCCAAGTTAAAAAAAAAAAAGTCACCTCGAGGGCTTTCCTGTAGAGCTGAACTGCCTCCTCAATGTTGCCCTGCTCACGCTTGATATTGGCCAAGTTGTTGAGAGAGTCTGCATGCGTTGGACACAAACGCAAGGCTGTGTTGTAGCACTCCTCTGCTTCAGACACCTGGTAAAAAGACAAGTGTTTCAAAGAAGAACATTTTTTAATTTTCAGAAACTTTAAAGTTATTCAAGCTATGATCATTTCGATCAACTGGGCAAATGAAGGAAGGCTGGTCGTACATTGCCTTTCTCCTTCAGGGCATTTGCCAAGTTGCAGTAAGCGTCAGGAAAATGGGGCTGCAATTCAATAGCACGGCGGTAGGTGTCAATCGCCAGGTCAATGAGGCCTTGTTCGTAGTAGACACAGGCCAGGTTTCCATGCACGACGGCATGGTTGGGGCTTAGACTCAGAGCTCTCAGGTATCCAGCCACAGCTCTGAAAAGACACAGAAGATGTAGCTATAAGTTACTCTCTAAGACGATTCTTAGTAAAATTAGAGCCAACGTAGAACTGGGTATGTTCGCTGCTAAAAATAAACCCTGTTTAAAAAGTCACTCTACAGGCCTGACCTGTGACTGCAGCATTTATGCTCTGCCCAAATATTGCAATACCATTACACAACCAAAGGATCCACACCAACAAGTTAATAATGAAGGTGACCAAGCAAGTCATTGACTTCCACTGTGGGTGTGGTAGGGTTGTGTTTTCGAAGACAATGGGTTTAACATTGTTAGAATTACACAGTCAGGTATGTCAGACTCACCTGTCAAAGATTCGGGCCTCCTTCAAAACGTTTCCTAAATTAATGTATGCATCAAGGAAATTTGGGTCCAGAGTTACTGCCTTAAAAAACAATAAAAAATATAAGGTTTAGATCAGCCTGCTCCTCTCATTGGTTACTGTGGGTATTATGTCACAGTCTGACATGAGACCATACATTTCAAACATGTTTCATATTTGCATTTGTTCAACATGAGGCCAGCCCTGGTAGGACTTAGAAAGGTGTGGAAAAAAAGGAAACAGTGCAACTAACCTTTTCGAAATGGTGTATCGCCAACCATATTTCTCCCTGGGCATTAAACACACAGCCCAGGTTGCTCCAAGCCACTGCAAAGTTGGGTTGAGTCTCAATGGCTTTCAGGTAGCAAGCCTTTAGTGGGTTTATAATAAAAAACCACAGGAAAGGAGAACAGGTAGAGCAGGAGAGGTATAGTATGTAGAGGGGTGGGGAGGGCAGGGATTGTAAAATAAAAAACAAATAGAAGATTGAGAAAAAAGTAAGAAAAAACAAAAAGGGCAGAGAGAGCAAAATTAGTAACTGTTCTCCATCACAGCAAAAAGTGAGTCTGCAGTATGGGCTTACGTGCGCAAAAGTCTGCCGCGCTAAGCTGCATTGCTTTTTCCTACGCTGCGCAGATCCAACCAACACGCACACGAACGCCCTCATCCTTCAGTTATGACCACTTTGAGCAAGCGTAGTGGTCCCATGACAAGTACATACTGCTGCCCACCAAGAACCAAGCCCATTACTTAAAACATGTACAAAAAATAGTTATAGATAGATGCACGCTACAGCATTGATGCTACAAATTTCATGTGTGATTTATACCTCACAACCTAGGATGCTTGACAGTTCGTGCATGTGGCGGTCCCTGTAATGCATGCGCAACAAACGCTGGCGCGCGCGGTGGTTGTCTGCTGTCACCACTTCAACAGTGCACCATAACGCTGCTTGCGTGACCTTGCTCCTGGCAAAGATCATTAATTTTGCTGCTGCGCCCGCTGGATGGCCAAATGAGACAGCTGCAGACCAACAACCCCTGGCAGAACAACTGCAACACCAGACTGGCACACACTCCGCTCCCACAGAGGGTCTCAGAGGGAAGGGGGGAATTTTGGAAGATGGATGGACAAACCATCTGCAACACTGTGCTGCTCAGATGTGGGGCATTTTGATCAGCCAATCAGTCAAGCTGTTACTGTATGCATTAAACATGAAGCTTTTTTTTGAAGGTCAGTTGTGTCTGAGATCTGGGGGCATTTAGGAGCGAGGCTGGTTATGAGTGGGGAGAGGTCAGCAACCAACAGGCCAAAGGGATTAAGGGGGGTGGGTGTCGCATGCTTGCGCGTTCCGCCTTTTTGGTAGCTTGGAGAAATCGCTGCGCAGCCCGTGCGCTACTGCAGACTCACAGCGCACTATCTGCATCATCATCAGAACGCTGCAACTCCAAATAAAGAAGGAAAAACAAAACAAAATAGGAAAAATAAACAACATGTAAGAGTTAGAGGGTTCTTACTTGATTTTCATGATTATTGCTTCCAAATCCTAGTTTCTTTTTTTAAAATACAGAACTGGGTAATTAGTAAAGTATACTTTGAGAAATGCTTACTGTAAATTGTTTAGTTACTTTTTTCAGTTGGTCTTCAGAAGGAAGCCACAAGATAGAGGAGCTCAAGCATGAAGTGAGGTGATTTTTTTTTTTGTTGGCATTTACAAACCCGTTACCATATTTTTGGACTTTGTCAGAGTGGTGGCCGCAGCTGGCTGGCTGAAGAGGAGAGGATTGAGGCTGCCCTAGTGTTCCTTTCCGCCAGGCACCTAGGCAGAAGTAGTGTCACCCACCTGAAACCTTCTAAATAACAATATCAGTTGTGGAAAAACCAAAAGAGACAAAATCAGAAAACAAGATCGTTAGTAAAAGTTTTCAAACAATACATTCTTCTCTTATTATGGAATTTAACACAGGCTCTTCCAAATCACAACAAACACACAAAAAAATATATTCTTTGTTTTCATTCATGCAATGAATGTTTCATCAAAAAAAGAAAAAGAAAAAAAAAGCACTAAGGGCAACTGGGAGGAAAGAAAGGCTTTGATTTGTTCAGTTTTCAGTTGGTTAGGATCTAGATGTACATCAATTCAGTTTTTTATATCAATCTACAGGAGGGCAGTTACTGGCTTGATCTTGCCCAAATGAACTGATCCCATTTCTTTGGGAGTGATATTACATAAAAGGGAAGACGTATCAATCATTTCTTCTTTGATCTTTTAGCATTTTCATCTTTAAAGCTTTGATTTCTTTATCCTGGCCTGCTTTCTTGAGTCCTGGCCAATGAGATAGGGAGAGAAGTCTGTGGTGTAATTATTGGGATCTAGAAGCCTCCACAGCTCTGAAATAAAGAGGTCATCGCTGTTGCTGCGCGTGCATCTTTCTTTCTAACCCAGCATCTGACGCAGGCGGTGGGGTGCAGATTGTGAGCTGTCTGCCTGACACAACTTTGACCATTTTCTGGCACTTGGTAACTAATAATTTTAACCCCCTCCCCTAAAAATAGATTAAGACCCTGTTCAATGACAGTGGGTATCAGAATAGATAAGCAGCTCCTGACAATTGTCAAAAGACAAAAGCATTGCAGAGGTGCACGAGGCGCCCCGTGTTTCACACTAACTGAATGGTCAGGAAAACAGCTCTGAGCACGCGCACTCCACCAATCCTCAGCAAGCGCGCGGGGGGTGGAGCGACAGAGCAGGGAGATTGTGACTCCCTGATGCTCCTCCCCACTCCTTAACCCCCCCTCAAGCACAAAATAAGATGGCCTGTAACCAGTGGGACAACTCCACTTCTCCAGATTTCCCATAACCCAGAAAGTCCCCTCCCCCCCAAAAATAGACTTAAATTAATAATTGACAGAGAAAACTAACACCCACATTATCAGTAAACGTACTAACATTGAAGTGACACCAAAAGCTTGTCATCGGGCGCTCAATGATAGTACTGGAGCTCAGTGGTTAGGTTAGAAACCATCTTATCTTTTGCACTGCAAAGATTCACTAGTGTCTCATCAGTTCATGTATTCTTCAAAGGCCGAGCCAGCATTTTCCCTCCAAAGTCAACTATATGAAAATGCATAGGCTTAGGTCCTGAAATGACTTTACAGTTTTAGAATAGCAAATTAATAACTCCAGCCTTTCTTCCTGGAAGGGGAGGGGCTGACCTCTGGTATGAAGGTCGAGGTGATGCAAAGGACAATAGGACGAAGACTGATAACATGTTGGGGACAAATGTATTAAACAAATTGTGCTAAAAGCATGAAGCTGTCTAAAAAGTATTCAACAGAAAGTTTTGTAATGGTTTAAAAAATACAGAAACCTGAATAAAGTTAAACAGTTTTTAAGTGTTTAGTCAGCCTGAAAAGATCACTTCTTAAAGCTCTGAAAAATGAGCAAAAGCTAATCACTTCCCTTTACTTGGCCAAGGGGGCTGAAGGGAAAGGATTCAAATTGGCTGAAAAATGTCAAAAGGAAGGAAAAGGAACACCATCTATGGCTTTTTGGAAGGAAGAGACTAAAATAAAAAAAATGTTTGTATAAAGGGGAGAAAACAAAATAACACAAAGGACAAACAAGACATCTATACAAAGGCCAACCCAGCGATACGTACCTTAGCCTCTTCCAAACGCCCGAGAGCTTTAAGCAAGTTGCCCAAGTCACTACGCACACAGTAAAGATCCTGGAAAAAACAAGACATTAGTCATTTGATGTAACTGTATTTGGCAGTTACAGTTTAAGCACAGTTTGTTTTATTTTCCACGTTGGATTTAAGTTACTTTAAGCACATAAAGGTCACTTACAGGGTTATACTGTAATGCAGAGACATAAGCCTGCACTGCTCCCTCCATGTCCCCTGCGGCCACAAGAGCTGCTGCCAAGTTGATGTACCCATCTATGAAATCTGGCTTTAGCCTCAGAGCGTGACGATAATGCTCGATGGCTTCCTGCAGCTGCCCGCGCTCCTTGTACACATTTCCCAGGTTGGAGTAGGCCTCAGCCAACATGGGGTTCTGTTTTATGGCCAACGTGCTGAAGTGAGCAGACCTGAAAGGCAAGAGAAGATTGTTATATGTTATATGGTGACAATGGTAAAAAGAGCACCTGGCACTAGTGGCTCAATGCACTAAGGCAAGGCAGCAGCGTTAGGAGCACGAAAAGGAAGATATTAATGCTAATCAGCATGAATGGGACAAAATCTTAATTTGAGGGCAGGCAACACAGCTCTTGAGCTGATGTGGGATTATTTTGTACACAACACCTGTAATCTGGTTTTGACCGTTACACATCACAAATTCTGTCTTCATACTTAAAGCATTAGAATCATACACCAACTGTTGTCAAGTGGCTACTTTATCTACTTGATCAGAACCATTTCACATTCAAACACTGAAACTGCTTCGAGAGTGGTACAAAGTACAGAAAAAAAGTAAAAAGTGTGAGTTTAAACCTGAACCTACACAGAACAAAGTCCTTCACCATGGCACCTGTAAAGCAAGGATTTAACCACCACCAAAAGGTTGTTAGAGACTCCAGGGAAAAGATTGAGATAGTGTTAGAATAAGCAGCAGGGTTCCCAGAGGCCAGTGCAGTTGTTGCGTCTAACTGCTGAAAGCAGCTGTGTGCAGTGAAAGCCACAGAAGACCCTTTACTCTCCGCCACCTCCACGCCACAAGCTCAGTGTGCTCCGTTAGCACCCCTCCCCTCACCTCACCTGTCAAGCCTTCGGCACTGGAAGTGGATGGAGGACAGGAGCAGCAGCACGCCTGTGTTATCAGGCTCCTGCCTCCATAGCTGCATGCAGTGGCGCTCGGCTGCCTCAAAGTCTCCTGACTGATACTCCCGGTGCGCCAGCTCGGCCAACCCTTGGAAGGAAAGCATACGTTTTGTCGGTTCTGGAGCACCAACACAGCCCAAGGAGGGGGGGAAACAACATGTTAGAGGTGATGGAAGAACTTAAAACAGACAATGAAAACCAAAAACAAAGTGATGAAGCTGTCAACAACAAACAATGGCTTAACATTTGAACTCAACAAGGAGCAAATGATGGGCTTGATTAAAGGTTCACTGACACTGTACAATCCTGTATAAAACATAGTAATGTGTATGTTTTATCTACAAAAGAAAAGGGAAAAAAATGCAACACAGGGACACATGATGAACAACCAAACAGAAGGGGAGAACACACGGGCAGAAACTAGAACTTGAAATGTCACTTTAAGTGCTGATATGTCATAAATCACATGTGAATACCATACAGAGTCCTCACTGCAGATATCTAAGGTTACAGCTGAGAGGGAAAATATGTTTTATGACTCATTGTTGTTCTATTCTTTTTATGTAGGCAACTTACTTCATACTTTTTCAAACACATAATGCATCAATTGAATTAATTTCCATATTTTAGAAATCTATGTATCCACACAAGTTAAATGTTACATCCTGATGCACCTGCAGTGCTATTTGAGGTCAGTTTAGTCAGGCTGCTATCAGCAGAGCAGGGCAAACATGGTTTGCATGTTGGTAGGTGTGTAGAGGGTGGAGGAGGTCTGAGAGATTACTGAAAATGTTGACTGGTTGAAAATGAACCCACACCCAACTGAACCTGATCTGATGCCTGAATGTCAGATCAGACAGATCAGGTTCATCCATCATTAATTGTTTTACGTTCATCCACAGAAATGATAATATTTAATGTCAAACACGACAGCTGATCGTCCTGTTCTCTGGTTGATAGCAACGTCAGCAGAAAAGAAACTGTCATTCACCTTGAGCATCTGCTCCAAGCAAACATGATGGCAGAGCCCCCTTTTCACCGCTGTACGCCTCAGAGAACTGTGTACATTAAAATTTATAGTAATGACAGTTGCGATGAAGCCAGGGCAGTGTCGTTTTAGCCAGAGGAAGCCATTTTGTCTGCTTACTCCGAGGCTACAAGACACAACGACATCTTGGTACCGCTCCGGCATCAATACTAGCCTTCTTCAGCTAACTTGGGCAACACATCGAGCCGTTACGTAACAGAGCCACCGACAGGTCGAGGGGGAAACGTGACTTTGATGTTCATACATCACAGTCACGTTATTATATTGTCTAATCAACACACGTTAACTACATTAAGTAGATCAACAGTAACCAACGACTACACATGATGCTAACGGCACGTTTTCATGAGCTCGGTATGGACGAACAGCGTGACAAGGAAACGTGACCAGAACGAAAGTTACCAAATTAACTCCGCTTTATAACGCGGCGCAGAATCTTTGGTTGTCGAAAGTCAATGCAGTTAGTTTTATTTTGTCACACCCTTGAACGTTGGCATTTTGTTAGCCCCTCGCTCAACTGCGTCAAGCTAACAAGCTACCAACCGCTATCGCTGATAAAGGCAATCGCCATCACGGCTTTCAGTCCTACGTTATCTGCCATTGACACGAGTAAGAGCAACCAACCTGTGCTGTCAGCCACGTTTCCCACTGAGGTCGCCATCTCCTCAGTCTTGGTGTCTTGCACGGTGGTCGTCAATGTGTCTTCTGGTTGATAACAGTTTCAGAGAAAAAAATGTGCTATAAGCACTCGCCTCTTGTCGGCTGCAGCCTCCAAACACGTCACGGGCAAGCTATGTGACTAACCTAATCTTGGATATCCCACACCCCTTATAGAGTTTACTTGCGTTCTTGCATTGGTTTGTGTGTAGCTGGGGGATAAATCATCCGCTAGCCTAGTCTAAATTATAAATGGCACATGTTCTGCCCCTGTTTTATGATCCAAGCTGCCTTCTCTTCACAACAAAGCGGCTATGGATGGACCATAAAATGGCGAAGTGGGTGGAACTACATTTTGTAGGAAACTAGATCCCAAC
Organism: Halichoeres trimaculatus; assembly: GCF_033239565.1. NCBI lineage: Eukaryota > Metazoa > Chordata > Actinopteri > Labriformes > Labridae > Halichoeres > Halichoeres trimaculatus. The sequence goes on from NW_027437185.1 coordinate 17,360,835, forward strand.
ATCGCCATGGCGAGATAACGTGTGAAATTGAAATAAACGTCGCATAAGTCGGGTTATCTTGTGTATGATGCAACTAGGGAGTAAATGCTGTTAAGTCATCTGACACTATGGTTAACTGCCTAAATTACACCGGTTACGAATGAGATTTCGCGGAAGAACACACTGGTGCAGTGGGACAAATCACAAATGATGTCATGGTGTCCAAGAGAAGCGAGAATCAGTGCTCCCGAGACTCTAATGATGACTTTCCAATGTAGTCTTTAAAATGGTACCAACCCAAAGTATGCAGCCTGATAGGCAACAAATCAGTAAATATAAGGCGAAAAATCAAGTAATTTATCATTAGGTTGATAAAATTACGCCTATGTGTAAGCTTATAGCCTCCTGAGCCAGAAATTCACATTTTGTCCTCTGTGTGGGACTGTAGGTGATATTTAAAAAAAATGTTACAGGCCTTTACACTGAAAGTCCTATATTTGTGCAGAGGACTTCCTGGCCCCTTTAGCAGCTACATTATATGTTACAGTATATCTTGGCATCCACATTTTATGGGTGCAAAGGGTAAATGCACACAAAAAACCCAAATAAAAAAAATCCATAACTTTATAAAAGATGCACAGAAGTTTATCACTCACCCTTTGTGGTGGACTGTGGTTATCTGCTTAATATGCATATTGATAAAATTCACTATATTAAATTTAACAGGAATTCGACTGGGGCATGGAAAACTTTAACCAAAATTGTGGATGACAGCTGAGCTTCTCTTTTCATGTGACAAGAAAACAGAGAAGCTGCTTGTGGAATGTGGTTCCATACACTTTAATATAAGATATTGGTGTAGCTTGGGGCAACTCATAGTATTCTGTAGGTACCACCTAAGGAAACTCTAAAACTTTGGCTTTTCAACCAAATTATTCCTGTTTAAGCAAAGTATAGGGACAAAAAGTAAAGAAACTTTATTCCTGTTGATTCAACATACAGTGTGTCCAATACTACGTTTAGCATTCTGTATCTTAAAATTTGGTTTATGCCCTTTTTACACTTATTGTAGAAACTTGAGTGCATTAAATGCACCATTACAGCTTCCTCATATTTTACCATGCATATTATAAAGAGTGGGCACCCAAAAATTAAGAATAGCTTTTTGGTGATTATTCCAATACTACCTATGATCAGAATCAGCTCCAGGACTGCAAGACAACAAAAAACGAGCCAGAAAAGCTTATTGTGAACACAGCATTGTGCCAAACCTTGTTCTTAAATGTTGTTTAAGAATGCAACATTGTGGAGCATTTGAGTTGATGTATTTCAGAAATTAGTGGATGGAATTTGTAATTTGGATAATCAATCAGTTCATTTATGGGAAGAAAGTGCATTAGCCCTTGTGCAATATACATAAACGCCAACAGAGGGCAACCTCAGAAAAGACATTTGCAGGGTTTTCTGGTGCTGTGGAGAACAGTCCTTCAACATGATTTTGCACTAGGTTAGGCTCTTGTTTGTGAAAGTCACCTAGTCTTATAAGGCACAATGACTTACAAATGAAAATTTGTTGAATTTAGATATTTTATGGTTTTTGTTTTATCTGGCCAAATGAAGAGTACCTTCTCCTTTCTGGACAAAAACACATGTAAACATTAATCAGTATTATTTTGCAGTTAGAACTTCTGACTCTGATTCACTGGAAGTCTAAATTACTGGAAACACAGACCCTTCATTTTCTTCTCATTTTGCACAACATATCGCTTCAACTAATGAATCCCTTCAATTCATTCAAGTTGAACTCAGTTTGAAGGATGTGGCCTACAAAGTGACAGTCATTAACGTGCCATTCTGCCCTGAAGATGTTGAAAAGGGGGCTCTGCTTGTTGCACCCCAGTTTTTTCCCATAGTCCATCTATGGGAAAGTGGTTGACATCATTGCCCATGTTGGCATTGCTCTGTGTGCTCAAAGCATGCATAGGGTGCAGGGTTTGTGTACTCTTCCACACTTTGCTCTCTTAACTCTTCACACTGCTTAGTGGTCACAGAATGATGTCATGGGGCACTGTGTGTCTATGGCAATCACATCTGACATGCTTTATCTTTGTGCAGGCCACAGTCACTAGGAAGGCAGTCAGGGCAAACACATCTTCCCCTGCCTAAAGGGTCAGTGACAGCACTCCACAACAAATCCTGCTTTCACACAAGCTATTTTAGGAAACACGTGAGAGCAAGGGGTTCATTCACTCTCAGGTCAATTTAGACCAGTCGCTATTAAAATCTCAGCATAGCCTGGAGATGTCGGGAGTTTGTTGTCGCCGTTTAATTGCTTGATCTGAATATCCCGCTACCAAATGAGTGGCCTAAATTATTGCAGCCTATTTATTTTAGGAGAAGATCCAATTCAAATTGATGACCCACATTAATTGTAATGTTTTGGAATGCTCTCCTAGAAACTTGAATGGGGCTGTTTTGGCATACACAGGGAGTTATTTAGTTCATTAGTTTAATTTTTCAGCTCCATTCAATGACTCAGATAGAATGTGTTTGTGTTTTAAGACTATGAGGTCAGAATAACGTGTTGCATTGTGATGGATGAATTTAGTTCTGCTTGCGCACATCTGGACCCTTGGCACAGCATTCACCTATGGTTTCAGACTGACTGATGACCGAGTTTTCTAAAGCTTGAAAACCCAACATTATATCATGTTTGTAGATAAATAATTTAATGTGGAACTATCTCTTTAACCTGTAAAGCAACTTGTGCATTTGTTATCAATTTTTATACATCTTCTTCATTTCTGTGGTTTGTTTTTTTCTTAAACTAATACATCTGGATACAGACAATACACAAATAATCCACCAGGGGGATTTTCTGATGATACATCGAAAGCAGAGCACTGCAAAAATTATTAGCAAAAAGAAAAAAGTCTTATTAGACTCAACATGATTTGCTGACAAGTCCAGGAAAATGTCTTAATTCAATATGTTAAAAGACAAAAAGTAACACCTGAAATATCCCTTAAGAGTTAAAAAATCAGTTAAAAAAAAAATTGACTCATTTTGTTTCTTGTATGGACACACTATTCTATTTTTAAGAAATTTTAAAATCAAGCCAAGTTAAGTGTGTACCTCATGTGCAGAGGCTGTAGTCCTCATACCAGCAGGTCACTGGTTCGACTCCTGGAATCAACCAATCACTGAATGTTTTCCTCATGCTCTCACATTTCCTGTCTATCTTCAGCTTTACTCTAAGAACTAGTTACAAAATAAACTAGGTTGGGTTAAAATCGGTGTCAGAAAAGCAGACATTATACAACCATCCTGTCAGCACGAGTGAAACTCTTTATTGCTTTGCCAGCAGATTGCCTGCAGCAGTGCACATACTTGTCACTATATCTACCACTGTGTTAGAAAAAGAACAGAGGCAACAAAGGCATTTCCTCAAGAGCATCTTTTCTGTTGAAGCTAGTCGGCATTCCTACTGTGGCTGTTGACATACTAACACAGTGAGATAAAGCTGAGTCACTCTTCCATGTTTGCAGCTGGAAATCAGAGTGATGTTGGGTTTTTACGGTCCCTGTTTTGTCTTCGATGAGTTGTCACATAATTGAAGTGTGTGAAGAGTGAGTGAACTGAAAACAGACACAGAGGTATAAGCAGATTTCGGATCTCTAGCTGTGTGCTGGGTTAATCATCAGGTACGAGCAGTTTGATTCACGCTCCTGGCCTTTATTTAAGACATATGTCAGGTGCCGACTGATGTTTTATAGCCACACATTTTGTGGTTGGAAGTTGTGTCTGAACAACACAACTATGCAGAAAAATGCACTCTTATAAACTCTCTGATTCTGTTTGAAGTTACCTTTTAATGCTCATCTCTCCAGGTGGAAAAAACCCAACAGAAAACAAGGTTACTTAACACTTTAACCCTGTCTGATTCTGTGTTCATCACAGTGTCAGAGAGCAGAAAGTGGACAGGTCAGGGCTGGTGTTGGCAGTGAAGGTGTCAGGGCCTGCCTGGTGCCTCCTTTAAATCTCTGCATTCATCACCTGTCATCCCTCTGACCCCTTTAGGTTCACCCTGCCTGCTCCTCTTCTCCTTGTGTCCCTCCTCTCTCCTCCCTCTGCAAGGAGGGAGTGGCAAAGTGGAGGACCTAGTGACACCTCACATGATAGCTGCTGTCAGTCTCTCCTATCAATTACACAGGCTGAGTGACACCCACTTCAGTATTGCTCATCTGAGAATCTCTATCCAACTATGAAGGCCCATCACCCCAATGAGCAGTTTCACCCCTTTTCCAGTGGAGTGGTACATGAATGAGAAAACTTTTTTCAAAGATGTCACTGGAGCTGTATTTTAAGCTGCAATTTAACGGTGAATATATGCCTCCTCCCAGGGTTTGGACTAAATTCCCCATGTAAAAAGTTTCCTCGGGTGGAAAACTCCACTGATCCCAGCTTTGCCAGATCTCATTTAGATCCACCTGAGGGGGCATCGGGTGGCGTGCAATCCCAGAGACGGGATGTCTGGGGTGGGGAAGGATTAGAGGAGACTCCCCCTGGCTGACTGGCTGGGGTCCTGGGCTGTCTGAGAGGCCCTCCTGTTTGCCTATGTGGATGAGCGTGTTGATCTTCTGATGTTGTTGGATTCTACCCTCTGTAAAATGGTGTGCCGCTTTAGATCAGACAGTTTCAAATCAGCATGATCACTAGCTCTTTAAAATCCCTCGTCTTTCGAGTCCTTTATTCTTTTTATGTACCAGGTTACTTTTCCATCTAGCTTTTCTCTCACGCTTGTTTTCATCTGTTTTATTAGTGCTTCGTTTGCTTTCACTTGCTTGTTAAAACACTTCAATACTGCGTTTAAAAATATCTCCATGCCTCATCTTTGGTTTGTTTTATAGCATTACAAAGTAATTCTTCTGGGGATTTATCATTCATTTAAAGCCCTTTTAATGTTTTATTCTTTATTCAAAAGATCTGGCACCAATCTGGTGTCTCCACTTGGAACATGCATACGTGACTTTTCTGTCCTCTTTTTCCACTGTAAACAGAGCACTTGTTGTTGCCCATCCCTTTGTTTGTCTAAGATTGAACTGAGGTGGAAACTTAAATCCCTTAATTTAGGAATGAACCATCAGGGCTTAAATTATAATTGCATGCTGTACAGCTAGTGTAAACACTGAGATTTCAGTTGATGAACAAGTAGAGAGATCAGCATGCCTCTCCAGACCTGATGTACTTACACACCCCGATTCCACGAAAACAAACTAACTCCTGTTCCATACGATGGCCCACTTTCTTTACGCTAGTGGAGCCGTGTCGCTCATTTGCCAGTTTCTATGTATTTTGCTTTCACGCCTGGTCCCTCTGCATCTTTCAAATGACTTTCCCCACCACTGACAGTTACAGCATAATTGACCTGTGTCCAGCCTTGGGCAAATAGGACTCGTGTTGTGTCCCATTCTCACGCAGAAGTCATCCACTTTGTAAAACCTTTTATGCAGCAAAATGGATCATCCATCACAAACCCCACTCCCTCTCGTAGCCCCTCTCCTCCCACTGGTTGCATAATAATCAGCCGTACCTTGTGAGTCAGTCATGGTGTGGAGAACATTTTGTCCGGAAAGAGGGTCACCACCGGGGTGTAGAAATCACCAGGCTTAGGGCACAATACACCACTGTTCACCCTAAAAACCAAAGGTCTCCACTTGCTCTCTTCTTATTAGCAGCTAAAGAGGAAGCTTGTGTGTTTGAACTCGACTTATTGCACCTGCACATTACACGTTTGACGTCATCATCATCTTACAGTGGTCTTCTTCTCTGTGTGAGAACTTTTGCTCTTCTGTCACACTGATGCCAATTCAAGTTATGTAACTGCACATTATGCCACAATAAAGGATTAGACCAACTTTGAGGAGATAAGCTTCATAATAATAATAAGCAGCAGCAGCAGCAGCACAGAGAGGGGTTTCAGAACTCTAATGTGTTTGTGTTTCATATTTAATCTCATTCACCATCACTGGTTTGAACTTCCAGCAACAATGCACAAGTAAGGCAGTTCAGTGTGGAGTCCTTTTTCTCATTTGAATCAGTTTGTTTGTTCTTTTCAGCTTTGGTGATTCACTATTCTGTACACTCATTTGTTCATACGTTTTTTTTTTTACCCAACAGTTTAGCTCCAATCTCAGCCTGTCCCCGTCTTTTCCCACCCTGTTCTTTTCCTCTCTAGGTATCCTGTTTATATGACACACACAGTTGTGGAAATATCACGGAAACTTAGACTTATTTCAAGATACAATACTCACTTGATTTGAATGTGCGTCTGAAGGAAAGCATTTTGTAAATACTGTCACTCTAAAAACACTCGGCTCACGAGTCGATCTTTACTCATGCACGTTTGGTTCTTAAAGAGATTAATAGGGCGTTATGGTGTTTTGCAGTGTACATGTGCAGTCATGTCGGCCTAATCGTGTGTGTTTGTTCTGTGTGTACACTGCACAGGTCGGAAACGGGTTGGACCACAGCAGCAGTGGAAGGAATAGTGAAGGAGACCAGAGGAAAAGGCGTGACTGCTGCCTGTCGACCACCACATCCACTGTGCTCACCACCGGGTGCAATAAAACACATTTGAGACAACTTAACACTCCCACACACACACCACACACACATGCATGTAGGAAAACCATAATGACAAAGTACAGAGCAGAGAATTATTGGAGGTGCTCTGACCTCCTCTTGTAAAATGTCATGTCAAAACAAAACTGATGGGTGAATTTTGGGCTGAATCCACAGAGTAATGACTGTGGTTTGACTGAGGACAAGAAAACATAGAAAGTAATCACTGGTGTAAAACTACTACTCTGCTAAGGACATTTTTACTTTAGTCAAAACAAAGCTGCACTGAAAACAACCTGTTCTTAAATTAAGCTTTTAGGTGTGTACAGTGACCATAGCATCATTCACTGTCTGCACATTACACACCCATTATTAGCATTAGCATTATCTGTTTAATCAGGTCGCTCCTGTATGGAACATAGCTCTTGGACAAACGCAGGCCCAGTGATGTAACCTGTTACTTTCTGAGGCTCAGTCATGGCAGTTGCCTCATTTGAAAATCTGACTCACCAAAACTTTCAGTCAACCTATCAAGAGACAAAGAGCCAGGATTAAGACAGACCTTTTGTCCCGCTGACTAACAGCTACCAAGGATCCACCTTTTAGCCATGTCAGGCATACTCCTACTTCTCTTGAATATGCAAAACTTGTAACCTTGAAACCTTCAAAACAAATGAGCTGTCAAAACATCCTCACTCCTTTGCACAGTGGGTATGAATAGTGAAATAGGCTATCTGGAGCCAAATTGCTTTTGGTACCAGGCCGTCAACATGTTTACTTCTGCTGACTGACATTCAACATTGGTGTTGTTAAGTGTCACATCATTCATGTAGATGCGATAATGTTAGGTGAGACCAACTTTATTAATCCCGAGGGAAATTGTTTTGCCAGAGTACAAAATGAGTGAAAGCAGAATTAAGAAGTACGAAACTACAACTGTTAGTAGGTAAAATATTAAACAGATAAATAAAAATATAGTATTAAGCAACTGTCTGATTACATAAGTGAAAAACAAAGTGTCTAAGTAAAATCAAACCCAGAAAATAATTCCTTAATAAAATAAATGAACAAATATGTGAGAGCAGTCAGACAAGTAAAATGAGTTGCACATTAGTGAAAAATGATTGCACATAATCGACTGATGAATAAATAACTTAGTGCACATGATACAGACTATTCAACATGATGAAAATAGACTATAGGACTGTAAGATATTGCACATGAATGAGCATTGAAAACAGTGAGAGTCTGTGAACACTTTATCTAAAAACTAACCTTGGCTTTCTGCAGAAAACTCTTAAATTTTTAAAAGATAGATAGATAGATAGATAGATAGATAGATAGATAGATAGATAGATAGATAGATAGATAGATAGATAGATAGATAGATAGATAGATAGATAGATAGATAGATAGATAGATAGATAGATAGATGGACTTAAAACAAACTTTTTTCTGAGTTGACTCTTATTTGCAAAAAATGAACTTTCTAGGTTTACATTACAGTTTGAACCATGGAGGAGACTGCACTGGACAGCATTAAAGAACAGCTGTGGGTGGGATCCTACTGAGGTCAAAGGCCACAAAAAGGGCAGAGGTTACTACCCTAGTCTATTACAGTACAAGCAAAGTAACACTGTACAGGGACGGCTAGTTTGTCCCCTGAATACCCCACATAAAAGAGAGGAAGTTATATTCTCGATTGTCACAACACAAGTGAATTCTGTCGGTATTTATCTGCAAGCCGGTCAGATTCAGAGGATTACATCCTTTCTGCTTCCTGTGTTATCTTCTGCTAAACAATTACAGGAATCACAGGGTATTTTGTCTTGCTGAGTGTGTATGAAAAGTGAAAATAACAATAATGTGAAAGTGGATCTGAGGTCAGGCTCTGTTTGAGTTTTGGGCACATATAAAAAGCACAACAGCTGATAATAAATGTATGCTTGCTCCTTAAAGTGACGAGGAAAGTTACGGTTTGTGGAAATCTTATCTCCCTTATTAGCAGCTCTGTACCCCTGAATGATTTCTAATGCTTTCCACGCCTCTCTGTCCCTCCCAAGAGATGGAGCCCTGGAAGATGAGACCAATAAGGAGGAAACATGGGGGTCAGAGGTCAGGGGTTGCTGATGCAGGTCATGAAAGAGGGGGAGTTGGGTGGTGACCTTTGACATTGCAGCCTTAGAGTTGCAGACTCTGAGTCCTTAACAACCAATCATGTTAAAATAACTCACTTAACTTATCCATTTCTAGTTTATTTGATATTAACAAACAAGTAGTTAACAAGCACTCAATGAACTCATGGAGGGGTCTGGTTTGTTATGTGTAATGCTTGCGCCAGTGTACTGTGTTGTTGCATGGACAATGAAGACCACATCCAAGCCAAAGAACTGGCATTTTGGCAGACATATTTGGTTCCATCAAAGTGTCCCAGTATTTCATGTCAATAATCCAGCAAGGACAAAACAAGAGACCTCCAAATAACCTCACAAACAAACTCTACAAAACAAACACTGTTACAAAAGGCCATTGACTAGGAGGAAAATCAAACTATAATCTCACTGATAAAAATGAACAATAATGAGTAATTCAATATTCAACCATATGATTGAAGGGTAACAGATCTTGAGATGGAAATTTATGTTGTTTTCTGTTGTTGTTGATAAGGACAAAGGGATGGGGGGTGTCACATTTGCCACAAAAATGCAATTTAAAGGATCTGTCAAATACTGTTAGCAACCACTGTTTCACCAGTTGTGGTGAAATAACATACAATTATAGCAGAAGAAGTACAGATATTTTTTAAATGAGATATCTTCAACTAAGAAAGGGATAACATGTTGAATATCTCCATTTCCTTTTTGTAACAAATAGCAATAGCCTTTGCAACATTACTGACCAACAAAACAGACACATATCCCAGAAACAGAAGTCTCTACAGGATAAGACAAGTTAGCAACACCTCAAAGTGCTCATAAAGGAATTGTCCTTAGTTGAACCACCACGGTAGAGCAGAGTATAGGCATTGCTAACATAAACTAGCTTTTAAAAGTCTCCTTCTCTCCAAAAAGAGTTAATTTTCTTTGAAGAATTAATCAAAAAGAAGCAAACAACTAGAGGAAAACCAGTCATGTAAACACAAAGTCAAATTGATTGGTTGAGAGGCAAGCACTTACGCTAATTCAGTAAGCTAACAGCTGTCGGCCCTTCAGTGCTAGCTTATTTTCTTTAGCCTGTGTCAGATACCTGCTTCTAAATAAGATTTTGGCAGCAACTCAGATGCCATTTATCATTGGCTTGCATGTTTTTGTTGGACCAGCTGGCTCAGAGGTAGGAGAGACCTGAACTACCCTGAGAAGGGAAGTGCACGCACATTAAGAAATTGATATTGGCTCAGATTGAAGTTTTGACTCAGACACAAGTGAGCATGTTTGTTCCAGATAAGAGCCATTATTTTAGAGTTAAATGAAAAAAGAAACAGTAGGATGAAGGATTTTGAGGATGTTGGATGTTGCCTGTTCCAGCAGCTCTAAATGAGAACATATATCAGCAGCAGCATGGAAAGAACAGATAACAAATGTTGACCCAAATGTTTAGCCACTTTGAAGTGAGGAGATTTTCAGGCCAGTGAAAAATAGAGAAACACTTAGCTCAGAGACAATGGATACTGAGGCAGCCCTGCTGTCATGTTTGCTACAGTCTGGTTGAGTGACTTTCTTTCTCTGGCTGTGTAGATAAACAGCTTAGAAAGCCTTCAGGGTACTGTGGCTTGCTATGCAACCAAGACCTATTTACTGATTCTTACATAGTGAGATAGGAAGATGAGGCATATAGAAGTATGTACAACAAAAATGGGGGTGACTGAGGAGTTGGAACGATGGTAATTGGAAACTTTAAAACCTGCATTAAACAACAGCAACTGGAGATGACCAGCTTTAGAGCATTGTAAGGATTCTATTTATTTTTTTGATAGATGCATTCTGGGTTTGTGTGCATCTTTTACTTGTTTGACTTGTATTAAATTATATCTAGTACCTGCCCTATATTTGACTGTTGTTTTTCTGTTTGTTATACAATATCATTGTCATTATATCATTAGTATACTTCTGTTGTGGTTACTGTTATGACACTATCATTGTTGTTAAAAGGTGGGACCAAAAAATTACATGCTGATGTCATCACTAATTCAGACAACAAAGTTTGTATGCAAAGGGTGCAGACCTGTTTTGGGTTAGCCTTGATTTAGAGCAAATCTGCTTTGTGCTGTTCATAATACTGGAACCAGCCAGCTCATAATTAGATTTGCTTGGCAAATACCTGCTCAGTGCACCTGGGATATGGGAGTGAAAAGGGCTGGATCTTGGATGAATGTTGACATGGAGGTCATGAAGGTATTGGTTTGTCTAATTGATGCCATCAAATAAAATGTGTGTGCTTTTCTACAACACTGATGAAGATGGAATTATTCAATGGCTGGTCATACCACAAATGGTCATGTTTGTTTACAGCCCACTCTGAGACCAGAGCATAACGCTGCCCTGCACAGTAGACTTTATCATTGCTGTCAGCTGTAACAAGCAGTCTGAGCTTATCTGCTATTTTTATGGGAGCACTGTGTCATTATGGCTTGTGAAGCACTGTGGCGGCACAATTCATGGCCCTCCCCTGCTTTTACACCCATATTAAGCACCTGGTGGGAAATAGGCTAAGAATTAAGCTTGAGGCCCAAACATGTCATTACAATTGCTCATGTATGCCTCTCCTTTATAAGTCTGACTTTGATCAGCGGGAATCAAACATGGCACAACACACAGGGGGGAAGTGCTCTCTGTGTTTCTCCACATGTGAGACCTGTAAGCATGTGTAATCACTGAGAAGGAATACAAAGGATCCATTTCAACATGTTAAACCGACGCAGGGGTTTAGGCCTCACCAAACTGCACTTCAAAGGAATTTCCATGTCAATCAGGGTTCAAAGGGCCTAATATGAATGACCCACTCTGTGCCCAGATCTGTGCCCCTGGACCCTTCAGCTCTGATATGCCACATAGTGGCACCCTCATCTTCTTTGATGCTCACATTGTCACTAAGCCCTGTGGAAGTAATCAAGCGTGCTCTGTTTATGTTTGATCACAGCATCAGCGAGAGCTGGGCATTACGACCGCCATGTTTCATATGCAACTCCCCTGCGGGTCACTGGAGATGACCGAGATCAGCCTGAGATACACAGAATTCACTGTGGGGTCTCCTGTGCAACAAGAACCAAAACAATGATGACGCCAAGGTCAAGCTGAGCTGCTGGGAGGGTGTGTAATGTGTAGTGACTGCAGTTCTCATAGCCCCTGACAACCATCAGTGTGCATCAAAATATAAAACAAATCAACAAGAAGCATCATAAACAAAAACTAACTGATGTTTTCAAGCCTTCAGACTTTGTCAACTCATGGTAAACCAAAGCAGGAGAACAAAGACACAAATAAAACCCTCTGTGTCTTGGAATTAGGCCAGTGAGGACATAGATTTGATCCAAAGCTTTTTGTACTTCACAACATAGCCTCCCTCCTTTGCTTTTCAACTCCCCCATCTCCTCTTCTCCTCCTCCTCCACACCTCCTGCTCAGGTCACAGTTGGAAGACCATTAAGAATGCACTATAGTACATCCCCCAGCATGCTGAATGAAGGAGGCGTTAAACAAGAGCCTGGCCATTATCATTCACATAAGTGTGTGTTTGTGTATACTGAAGTGTGTGTGTATAAACTGTATGGGCGTACTTGTGTGCCAAGGGACCATTGTTGTGTCTCTGTAAAGCTCTTAGGTCAGTCAAAAATGAATTATTTCCTATGTCCTATTTAAGTTACAGTCTAATTAACGTGTTCCTCTCTGCTGAACTTCATTGGTCCAACACACAAACACATCATCTCCTGTTAACTCTTTACACTCTCAGGAACAACAGGCAGGTGTGACCAGTAACAACAGGATGACAGAGTTCAACACCTCAGCTCCCCACTGACTTCCTCTTACACTGCAGCTCCACAGTCAACCCCACCCAGAGCAACAAATGATAAAATCCCCAGTGTGTCTGCCAAAATACAGTGCATGTGCTTAGACTGTGTGTGTGGGTGTGTTTGCTGGCTTGCTCTCTGGTTTTAACCCCTAAATACCTTCACTGAGTTAATCCATTTAACTGTAGAAGTGCTCATCTACTCAGGCAATGATAGTTTACCCCAAACACTGGCTGATAACCCTGAGCCTAACCTGTGACCTTTGACCTTAACTTCAGGGCTCTTCAAACAAGACATTGGCCTCTGGGGATTCAACACATATATTGTAACGGGTTTCTTTCTTTTTTTTTCCTCCAGTGTTTTGTTTTTTCCTTCCTCTATCTTGCTCTGCTGTCCCTCTCTGGTTTCTGTTCGGGGCCGGCCTGGATTATCATTAGAGTCTGTTTCTTTAAGAGCCCATCCCAAGTTTTCACAACACAGAACCACAGGCTGTCACTGTGCACGTGACGAGCAAACAGCAAAGCAACGATTTGTTTATCTTACCTTCTCTGGGCTGGATGATTCTTCTCCTGTGTACACAGCAGTGCTGATATTCAGACGGCTGATATTCTGGCTTTTCTTGATTCCTAATCCTCACCGGAGACACTGAATCAACTATTGCTAAGATGAGACAATCTGTGTTCATTGTCTGTTTATTTTGCTCTTGTTAAAAATACAGTTTAAGATACACATATACACATCAAATAAATTTTATAACACAAGTTTGGTAATTGCCCCAAAACGGAGATAAAAATGCATCAGGGCCAGGCGCAAGATAAATCAGCAATCTGTTTTGTTTTGTGTGCTGTTTGACCCAGTTAAGAAAAATTGTGTTTGTTGCAGTCTAAACAATATTTTTTTTTCCCCAAATGTAGTGTCTCTCTTTTTTTGAGGTCATTACGTGCTCTTCAAGTAAGTCATATTTCAGAGGTTTTAAGTATTTAGTTGGTAGAAAGTTCTTTGCCCATGTAGGAAGAAAAGATTCAATTTTGCTGCATAAATTTGATCTATTCAGTTTTTCAATAAAATACAGTCAAAATAAAACAAAAAAAAGACAATACTAGTAAATTGTGTATTTGCCCTTATCCCACGCTTCCCTTTAAGGCCATGTCCACACGTAGCTGGGTATTTGGGACACTGCATATACTTATATTTTTATACTTTTATACTATACGCCTGTCGTCCACGCGAAACCGCAGCTTTACGTCACTAAAAACGATGTTTTCTGAAAACTCCGGCTAAAGTGAAGATTTTGGAAAACTCCGGTTTCATGGTTTAGTGTAGACACCGGTAAACTGAGTTTTCGGTTCTCGAACGTCACAACTGAATGACAGGGGCTCATTCTGATTGGCTGGCTTGGGTTTTAAGTCAGGAAAACACTGCCCATTATGGGTTTGGCGTGCTTGGAGCTGCACTCACCGGCAGATTTACCCGCTGCCTGTGGACGAAAGTATTTTTTAAAAAGAACATGGGGGGGTACTCGTTTTTGAACATACCCAGCTACGTTTGGACACAGCCTAAAGCCTAAAGCGCTGTCAGACTTTAATGAGATCAGACCTGCTATGTGAGTGTGTGAGCACTTCAGATGGTGTAAATATAATAAATGTATATGTGACATGAAATCACGTCACTTCGGCGCTGCAGTATGTAATAAAAAGACCACCTTTAGCATGTATTTTTGTGTTACAGAGAGGGTGTGTGTGTGTGTGTGTGTGTGTGTGTGTGTGTGTGTGTGTGTGTGTGTGTGTGTGTGTGTGTGTGCTTGATTACTCCTGCTTGATTGCAAGAGTGGAGTCAGGTGTGCTGGGGTGGACAGACAGCAGCTGCACTGCATATCAATCATTCCCTTTCAAATACTTGGCTCCGACTCCACCAAGCTGCCAGATCTTAGACCCAGCTCCAGCTATTCCTCTTAAGAAATAGTTGATGCTCTTGATACTTGTTCTTATTCTCGGGCTTTGGACTCATCTGGCTCTCTTCAATCTCACTGGATTCTATCAATCGTTGGACGATCACTTTGCCCGCTCTGGGCTCACTCACTTCAGACTCTCTAACCCTGGACTCACCAAAAGATTACCCGGTACAATAAACTTCTCTTGCATCCTCATGCGGCCTCTGGTCCTCGTTCTGCTTGTGGGTTCACAAAACTAGTTATCTGCCTAACATAACAACTGTATTCACAACATGAAATGTGAAGCTAAGGACAAATTGATCACACTTTATCGAAAATAAAACAATGAAAAAAACTAATGGCAAAAGGACTCTCTCCCATTTGGCCTTTTAAATGATGACTCTTGGGTGAAGGTGGGGATAATGTTGTTCTATGGTTTCTGTTTGAATGTGTATCAGCTGCAAAGCTCAGGGAAGACTCTGCAGAACAGATGTGTTGGCAGTGACAGTGACTATGAATCAAAATTTTAGTATAATGTGAATTTGTCCGGCAAATTGGAAAATAAAGACCCAACTAATCATCTTTCAAATGGAAATGGACTCTTGAGGGAAGTCTGCAGGAAAGTGGGCAGACAAAGTCCATAATTCCATGTTGTTCTGTAACATCAGAGTGTAACCTGATGATTTGACAGTGGTACAACATTGAACACTCACACATTTCATCCTGAGAATGCACTGTTGTTGTTTTTAAGTGGTGGATAAGTGGAGATTGGGATTGGGTCATCAACTTGATATATACTGCTTTCTCTGTTTCGGATCAATGTAATACTTCACCCAGTACAGCAACAGTGTTTCACTGATGTATTTATAATAGATTTTAAACATCAACAAAGCTGAAATAAGCAAAGATACTGAAAATATTCTGAACAGGCTCATGATGTTTGTTAAAAATTATGAAAATGAAAACTTGACTTATTGTTTAAATTTTGTTTGATAAATCCTAGAAAAGGATTTCTAGGAAATTTTCAGGAAAAAAAACAGTGCAAATGGAAATCTTATTTGAAATGGTACTTCAGATACCATTTATTGGTTTTTCAGGGGGCATTGTGACCTTTTATGTTAACAACCCATTGCCATCAGAATCATGTAATAGATTAATAGGGATAGGATTTGTGCAAAGTGTGTAAGAGGTGTGTGTTTTGGCGTGGCTTTTGTAGCTGAGGTCAAGGTGCCTCAAATCCAAGCCACTTTAACATTATCTAAAGCGATGAAAGTACACAAATGTTCAGTGTACACTCTGTGTCAAGTTATATGTGTCAATGGAAAGTTGTGAGTAGCTTGAAAAGGAGTTGGTTGTGTGCTTTGTTTGAATGACCCATGTACAAATGAGTTGTACAAATCTTGGAAAAGCTGTGCATTTCCAGATATTATCTCTGTTGTAAATTTCCATTTGAACTGTTTTTTTCCCAGCCATCACATGCTGCTTTTAGCCCCTCTCAAGTTCTTTATAAATCCCCTTGACCAGGTTGAGTGCTTAAAGAAGACTCAAGGAGAGTGACAGGAGGTAATAGTGGCTAATAGTGCTAATTGGCGGCGATTGCAGTACTTCTAAAGTGCCATATCTGTGTGAGTAAACAGAGGGTCTGCTTCTCTTTAATGAGCTCAACCAGAGTGCTCTCTCTTTCTCACAGCACAGCCTAGCAACAGCCCGTCCATCCATTTTGCTGGGTTTTGACCAAATAACTCAGCTGGCCATCGCAACTCTGCACTGGTCACTCATCCTTTTGTTCCCTCTCTTTTAGGCCTCTGCCAAACATGCCAGATCTCCTGGTGTCAGGCAGAGAGGAAGGAAGGAGAGAGAGGGTTTGCACGTGATTTCCAGAGAGCTGAATAAACCCCATGCTGTCTTCTCATTTATTTGACCCACATTAAGTCATTTCTCCCTCTTTCTGTCCGTCTCCATTAGGGCTTTTGAGATCATCTGTCCATTTTAAATGTGGCACTGGCTGTTGCCACTCACTGTTGCTGTCACGTTTAGGGAGACTGTGGGCCCTTGTGTTGAAAAATACGTCACTTCACATCATCTCAGCAACATTTTCAGGAAATGTTGGACTTTTGGGAAATACACATGTTGACCTTGAAACATAAAAGTCAATATCATAGGTGTAGCCTGTATGCTAGGGGTGCACTGATCACAATTTTCTGGCCGATCATCGATCACTGATCTTTAAAAAGCCTGACCTGCCAATACCGATTTGGGCTGATACCAATTTTTATTTTTTATTTTTTATAACTGAAAGCATATACCTTCAATGTTCCAATTTCATTTTAATGAAAATCATTGAACAATACCTTCGAAACAAGAAAATCTTCATGTTTTTTAACAACCAAAAGTGTCCTGAGTTTTAGGTCTCAGGGCAAAAAGCAACAAAGGTTGGCTGTCAGACCTTCCTGGAGGTATGTAGGATCAGTTTTATATGTAAGGATGGGCAGATTGCTGATCCCTGATAACCGATCCCCCCAAATTAATGAATTATGCAGTATGTAGCTCTAGCATCTGCTGGCTAGCTTAGCATAGTGTAGCAGGGAAGCTGGAAACCAATCAAAAAGTAAGCGCAGATCTGACCAAATATGACAGACAACCAGCTCTTAAGACTTTATTTACACCTACCAATATTTTTTTTAATAATTTGGTAAAACATTTAAATCTGTTGCTCTATTGAAGGTTATTCAATAACTAATTAATTTTTACTGAGCTCAGCTTACTAACATTTGACAGGACTGAGGTGACAGGCAGTAAATCACAGCAAACTAAGACTGTGCTAAGGCTGCCCAACTCACGTTTGACTGAGCTGAGCTAACCAGCTTAACCAGTTCTTTTATGATTAATGAAACAGCATGAGTGTTGTCTTGGCCTTAAGTAACTCTTGGCAGGAACTGGGATAAGGCTATTGACATCATCATTGCTGAACAAAATTTTCTTCAATTCACACTCATATGCCTCTCATTCATTCCCGCGTCCCCTATGACGTGTGCCCTAAATGTTCACTCGCTCCCACAACTGCTCCGGCCTCCCCATAACAACAAGAATCTGGGCCCTGGGCTCACGGGTTTTGGGGGCCCAAGGGTGCCTTGTTTTACCAATAGCTCCATGCTGCAGCAAAAGGCAGGGTGCATTGTTATGCAACAGTTCAGTTTGGATGAATAGGTTTCAGCGCATGCCCAGTGAATGCCAGTGAAAATGATGGGAAGAGGGTGGCAGCTAGGTTAATCCTGGAGGGAGTCCCCTTGGGCCCTGGCCCTCAGAACTCCTCCGTGTTTTCTTTTCAACCTAAACTGTGTTGGTTGGATGTTTATCTGAGCCGGAGAGGGAGCAGAAAGAAGAAGGCTGGGTTCTAGGGGTCCAGCAGCAGAGCAGGCTGGTTAATCCCCACAGTCCCAACACAAGGGCCAGCCAAAACCACAGGGCTCCCCCCTCATTTTCCTACTTTGCTAACCTCTCAACTGCTAATCTTCTCTTAACTTCCTCCTCTTCTCCGCACTTTTCTCCCCTTCTCTCCTGCCTGCCAACATGGCCGCCCTGGGGCAACAAGCCAATGGGCCCACTGTCTCCCAGTGGCTGACATCACTGGTTGGCACAGGGGCGCAGGGGGAGAATAATTAGGTTTAGATGGTTGAAGTAACTGTGTGTGTACGTGGACGCTGAGTGTGTGTCTGATGATGTAGAACAAAATTGGCAAGGTTTTACTCATCATGAAGCACGTAGACGTTACAACCAATACTCTAATGAAGAGGACAGAGGGAGATATGTAGGCTTTTCTGAACACTTCAACCACAAAGATTTTTGCAGCATCCTTTCTAAAAAAAATGACTTAATGAGGAGCTCAACATAAAAAACATGAGATATGTCTTTTTTATTTTCTGAAACAGTACCAAAGGCAACATAGAACAAAGAGTGCATGGTTGGATTTCACTGTGGTGGTGGGGAGGAAGAGCAGGAGGCCCTGCTTTAATAACTCACTATAGACTCCATACATGACCACCCCAGCAAAGCCCATCCGTTCTCTGCGCTTCGTGCTATATACACAGCCTACTTAGGGAGAAGCCTTTGTTTGTGCGATGCGCTTTGTCAACCTCTATTTAGTGCCTTCTTTACACCAGGCCCAGCCCTTTGAATATTAACTGTGTGATCACTCTTGCCACACAGGCAGATACACAGGACCCCCCTATCTCTGAAGCGCAGCTCTCCTGCACTCTGCTCCAAGGCTTTGTGCCCAACCATGGCCTGGTATACACACTCTGTGGTCCCTCATCAGCTTGTTAGAGAGAAATTTAGTTTCCATTGCCTTGCTGACATCATTTATGGAGCATTTGATTCATTTCACATTCGAAGAGACTATAAAGCAGAGATTGGGTAGACGAGGAGTCTAACATTTCACCAGAGAGAAACAAAGAGATGCAAGAAAAGGAGCAGAATAAAAGGGCTGATTGGTCTCTGTCATTGTATGTCACTGTTTCATTGTGAACCTCTAGTGGAGTGCGACTGTAGTCCTGACTGGTGTAATGACCGTAGCAGCTGGGGCAGGAAGATGGCTGGGTGGGAGAGTCTGGACAAGTGTTTTTGCTGGCCAATAATCCCCTTTATTGAGTCTCAGGAAATCCTAATTGGAGTCGGAAGTGGCTGTAGTGGCCAGATGTGCAAAGACAAACAGAGTCGACCCAGGCCCCCCAAGGACAACTGACCACAAGCACCTCAGCCTCCTCTACACCCTGCTGAGCTTAAGTTAAACACACACACACAGGCGCACACACGCGCACACACACACACACACACACACACACACACACACACACTGCTGTGAGAGTAGACAGCTAGGTAAACACGACAAAGCGTCAGCTGTGTACTTAAGACAAGGAGATACAAGGTTTAATTTTGCTTCACTGGATCAATAACAGAGAAAGAACAACTCAATATTGTTACAAAGTCACACAGAAGAAATTCTTCAAAAGTCACTGTACAGGAAGTCTTAGACAGAAAGAAATTATGATGTTGAACTTGTGAGAGTAAATCCTTCTTCATTCAAACACAGGAAGGTTTCCATGGGTTGCTCCTCCTTTTTTTTCCTTCTGCAAAACTTCTCATCTTTCTGTCTCTGAATTGTTTGTTTCATTAACCACCGACCGGTCTGTGAGCCACATAGTGCAGCAGCAGAGAGTGAAAGCTTTTCCGTCACTCATGCGCATGTGTGGGAGTGTATTCTCTGTTATTCTGTATGGAGCATTCATTTTTTAGCCACTGTGAATACATACATGTGAGAGAATTTGGGGAAAAAAGGGTAAGAGTTCATCTGTGTTGTCTGTCTCTCCCTGTCTCTCCTTATCAGGCCCGCGGTCTGACCAAAGCCAGAGATCCTTGTCAGGCTGTTCTGGATAACTGCACGTGATGTGTGTGCAGCTGGGAAACTGCAGAGATCTGAGGGAGCTGGATTTGATTAGGAATACCTCCCCAGACCTACTGTCCCAGTCTGGGATCAGTCCCAGGTGTGTGTATGGCTGCACGGTTTCCTTTCTTACACACATGATATGTCAATGCACGACTTTAAAACCCCTGCAGAGCCACAGTTACACTGACCTATTTACCCCACTCTGGAAACAGCCAAGACCCAGGAGGCAAACCAGACACAGCAGAGGCAAAATAACACAAAGCACCCCATACAGCTCTATCAACCGTTTCACATGGAATAGTTTTACAGCCACTTTTACACGCTATATAAATGGGGCATCTGGGCGAAAAATCTTTTGTATTGATTTCTGTACATCCGGTTTCATTTTCTGTGGTGTGAAAAACCAATTACAGCAGAGGACTGTGTAGAGAATTTGATCGCCGTAGCCAAACTATGTAAAACAAGTGGCATTTTTGTGTTTGATGTGTGTGAACACCTGATTGTGTGTGTGTAAGTCAGAGGAGGAGGGAGCTAATAGCCTTCACCTTTTTGTAACCCCTGTGGGACTTCAAAGTGAGATTATGAGGGAGAGATGACGAAGGCTCACACTTGCTGAACGGCTGCAGCCTCCACAGCCAAGTAGAGCACTGTGCCTCTAAAATCTCATGGGATATCGTGTTAACATGTTTTTGTTTGTCAAAAGGAAGAATGTTGTCTCAGAGCACCACTGAAGTGAACCACTGAAACACTAAATTTGAGAGTTTTTTACGTCTTGATAAAGGGAGCCACTTATTTTCATCATTTCATGCAGTCTAGGACAGATGCATAGATTTTCCTCTCACACACACTCACACACCTGAACACCTTCATGCACATTTATTCCCTGAAGAATGGGCCAAGCAGAGCACAGGAACTGTTATGCAAACTTGGGAATGGCTGGGAGTGGGCCTGTACACACATCACAGAGTGTTTTGTCTCCTTGCAACTGAAGTGTCTCGGTGCATCAAGTGAGGGTTGCCAAGTCAACCCCTGACTCTTCATTAATCACTGTCGTAATGTCCGTGCCACATGAATGCTGGCATAATATGTGGGATTGTGCAGGGTTGTCCAGGGTCTTTATGGACTATAAAGCTGCCGTCTCTCAACAGTGGCATTTCCTTGTATTCTGAGGAGTGCACTGTACTCTGAGAAGTGAGTGAGTGAACAGAAAGTGAAGTTTCCTGAGAGAGGTTTATTCTGGCACGGGTACACTATAACATGCCCCGCTGCACAGCCACAACAATAGCCAGATCTCAGGGGTCGTAACCCCCTAATTACTGCACAGCCCAGTAGTGATGACGACTGTCTATCAGCGCAGCCTGTGAAGGGGGCTACCTGAGCCCGACTCTGCCGCACCAGGTGACATGTGCTGGGAGCGCTCCAGCACATTAGATGAAAGGTTGATGTTTTGGGTCTCTACATCCCAGCACCCAAAAGGGGCTTCCAGGATTTCACCTACACCCTGCTCCTGCAGAGAAGAGATATGGACATCATTTCCCATGTCTGATAGCCATCTGCTCTCTATCTCAGGTTCTCAGCAGCATACTCATCTAAGCCTGATCAAGGCCTTCTGCACCAATCACAGATCACAGCCCGACCGACTGTGATGATTACCTGAAATGGAAACCCATCAAGCTGCCCTGACTGGAAGCTTTCATGGAAAGCCTTATCAGTAGTACTAGGCAAACATACTGATCAGGAAAATGGGGGTATATGCCATTTAAACAATCGTTTTGAGAGATTAAAGAAATACAAGAGTTTGACACTGATATAAAACTAGGCTAATCTGAACACTTCTCCCTTTTTAACAAGGTAAACAGAGGAGAAACTCAGTCCAATCAAAACAATCTACAAGGGGAGCAGAGTAGAGCCAAGCTAAGCTCCTACCTGAAACCCTAAATCCGCCCATGGGAAAACTGGGAGGTAACAATAAGGCATATCGGGGTGCGGGTGCGCGCCTGCGCGGTCACGTAGAACTGAGTGGAAGTTTTCCTGCAAGTTGAGAAAGACAAGAGGGCTGCAGCGAGTGGAGCGGCGCAAGTTACCGGGCTAGAGGAGACACAAGACACAGAAATCTGGGATGTAGGCGAATATTTTTTCCCATGTATGCTGTCGACTGAAACCGCTTACCCTGATTGATGTGTGAGGATTTACGTCGCTGGAGCCGTGGAGCCGTCAGATTTAGGTGAGTGAAATAACTTCACCGTGTTTCTCTAAATCATATAAGACGGATTTTTTATTTCTCAAACTTAGGCAGCCTACAGGCGGGAATTTTTTTTATTTTTTTTAACCTTTTCTTAAAAAAAAAATCGGTTAAACCGTCAAATCAAAGGCAACAACCTCCGGGTAACGAAGGTCTTTATTTACTTAAAGAAAAGCTTAATGTGAAGCACCGTAAATTTATTTTTGCCATAAACAAATCTATGTTTTTGTTGGGTGAAAGTTTGGCGCTTTTTGTAAACTACTAAAACAATTTTATTACAAACCCTCATTTTCCCACGGGCACCCGAGCAACAAAGTTTGATTTGATTTGTCACTCGTGAAGATAGGGATCTGAATGATGGAGGGTGAGATCACCACCCGTCAGCAGTTTGTGCAGCGCGCTCGTGCGGCGTTCGCTGGAACAGCAGTCCCTGAAGAGGTCCCCCCAGAGCTGTGATTAATACTGAGATCATGAGGAGAAGATGAGAGGATGTCTTTCGAGCCAAGTGCAAAGCCATGTTCTGATTAGTGATTTTCCCCTTGAAGGAGACACCTGAAACCTCTGACTCACCTCTAATTGCATTACTAATCCTACCTAAAACTTGCTCGTGCAAGTGTGTGCAACCAGTTTTCAGATGTGATCCTCCAAAACAGAGGGAGATATAGTTAAAGTCATGATTTCTGAAGCACTAGACCTCTCTGTTTTGTAGCTTTGTAGTTAACTGCGCATCTCCCCTTGCCTGTAGTGTCTCCATATATTCTAATTAGAAGGAAGAGGGTGCATGGTGGAGGCGTGTGTGCATGCAGTGAGGTGAATCTGAACAGGATGGGACAAGCTGTTCAAAGAAAGGAGGAAAGCTCTGCATGCTCAGTGTGTACTTTCCCCCCTAACGCCTTGAACTTCCATGGAAAGTTGAACCAGAGGTTAGATTTTTAGCTGCAGCTACTTGTTACATCAGGTATTGCAGCAGAGTCATGCTAATGAAAGGAGAAGCAAGGCCAGGTGTCAAACAAGCACAGGTGAGGTCAAAGCTGCTTGACTGGGCTGATGTTGAAACCAGCTGAGACAGGAAGCACTTCTCTCTCCCTCGTTCTGTGTTCATTAATGTCAGAGATAAGACTTTCTGTTTTTTTCTTCTTCCCCAGGCTGGATTTCTCAGAACCTGAGTCACTGTGAACTGGAAAAGACTTTACGGACTGAGTGAGCAGACACTCAGCACCCACTTTCACCCCTCCCTCTAACGCCCACACAGCCTCTATGCTCATCAACCTGAGTGTTGCCTTCAAGGAACCTCGTGCCTTTCATGGAACACAGCCTGAACCTAGCTCTGCTGTGGAAGTGACGGCCATGGATTCACGTCCAGTGCTGCTCACTCCTCCACCGCCTCCCTTAGCCCCTCCACCACCTCCTCCTCCACCTCCTCCTCCGCCCCCACCTCCACCTGCATCCTTGTCTTCCTCACCTTTTAGCCGGTCGGACAGTGTCCGCCGCAGCCGGCTAAGGAAGCTGAACTGGGAGCGCATCCCCAAAGAGAAGGTGGAGGGGAGGAAGAGCGTGTGGAGTGGGGCAGGGCAAGGGGAGGACGAATTCCCCATAGACCTCCACTCTCTGGACGAGCTGTTTGGGCAGAAAGACAGCAAACCTCAGGACAGGGCGGGCACCCTGAGACGGAGGTCTGCACTGCTGCGCTGCAGGTCCCCACAGGACAGCCCAGAGGAGGTCAGAACACAGGGACAACAATTTTTCAGCCTTGTGAAATTTATCCTATTGTGCTGCCTCTTAACTGCGTCCTTTTCCCCATTACAGATCTCTCTGTTGGACTCAAAACGCAGCATGAACATTGGAATATTCCTGCGTCAGTTCAAGATGTAAGCTACTTTATTCTTTCATAGTGAACAAACAAGAGTGATCTACTCAATTTTCAAAGCTGAATCAGCAAATTTGATGCTTTTTCTCAGTGATCATTTGCTGTTCTTTTTCCTGTTTTGTATTATTTTTGGATTGAAAAACTTTGGTTTTAAGCCCTTAGACTGTTACAGTCATCACTCAGGCTAAGTGCTTGTGTCATTACCCTGCTTAATGCAATTTAAGCCATTAGTTTATCAAGGTGAAAACTTACACAGAACTCAATGGTGCAGATCAACAACAACCCTTTTTCTAAACACTCTGCTCCACCTGAACACCTTCAGCTCTGAGTATTCTGTCTCATCCCCTTGAGGTCATCATCAGTCACAACTGAAAGTAGTTTTAAGAGCAGGAAACAGAAGTGTTTACAAGTGTGCCCAGGGGAACAGTTCTTCTCTGGAGCTCAGCCATATGTGTGTAGCCATATATCAAAGTCTGGTGGGTGTCTGTGTCTGTGTCTGTGTCTGTGTCTGTGTCTGTGTCTGTGTGTGTGTAAAGAAGTGCGAGGTCTCATCTGCAGAAAGAGTAAAAGAGAGGAAGTCTTGCGTCAGGGAGAGAGAAACAAGTATATTGTAGAGGACAGGTGCAGGGGAGGGTGCACCCTGGGCAGCTGGAGTGGGGGTCTCACAGTGTCCAGGATTAGCCCCAAGAGTCAGAGTTGACACCTGCTGGTGCACTCAAAGACGGTCTAATGTTAAAGCCACCTACTGCGGAGAGGGACCCCACTGGGAGCTTGTCATATTCATCCAAGCACTAAAGCCTGTTTAGCATGTTTGCCCGGATCACACAAAGCTGCACCTCCTGTAATGAGTAAGGCTGTCTCAATAATCGTTAAAACACACCTAGTTACAGAGTGCCAAGAATAATGTTTTGATGTTGTTAATGTCATTGGAACTGTTGCAGGTTGAATAATTACACCAAGAGGTGAAAAAAAGTGTGTAATTGCTTAAATGTCATGCCTCTACGTGTGCATGCAGTGCTCACTCAATTGTGAACTCTTCAACGGAGGAGAAACTTTTATCTCAGGCAGATTTGTCAAGACTTGTAGGATAAGCCATTTTGTGAAAAGAGCCTCTTATGTACACAAACATCTGTCTTATTGGGAGCTTTTTTCACTTTGTTCCAAACACAGACAGAGCTGAATTGTGGGTGTATGCTAAACAAATCTGGTTTTGTATCAGCGTCTAAGAGAACATCTTTTCTATTATGTGAGGGCTTGGTTTATTGCATTCAGAGTTTTGTTTTCAGAGGAACTAGTCTGGATGGCGCACATTTGTCTGTGTTAAACACATTAGTTTTAAGCATTAGCTGTCTTCGTTTGTAGATGTTAAACTTTTGGTGCCAAAGATGTAACCATAGATGTAAACACTGAACTCTGAATGAGGACAGTATTCTGGACAGTGAAAGCTAAGCACAGTAGCGTGCGGATAGTAGAAAATGTGGAAGAGTTTGTAAGATGAGGTAGAGGGGATAATGGAAAACTGCTGGGATAGAGGGCAGATGTGTCACTTAGAGGAAGTAAGTCAGAGGTCAGAAAGTCAGGCAATTCAATTTCTGCTCCTTCACCTTGACATCACAAGCCCTTTCAGACATCCTCCCTGGATTTCTGCTTTTGTTTACCTCTTTGCCTTCAGTTTGGCGTCGACTAAGTCTCTTCCCCCCAGCACTTAGACTGATAAGAACAGGATATGTCAAAATATTTTGTGATCAAAGCAAAACTGAAAGCTGATTCTGCTCATGTCATTAGCGGGTGGGGTGGAAAGAGGGATGTCCTGTTCATACACCAAAAACCCTGTGACTAAAGCGATGGCTGTCATCTTTTCCACAGGCCTGCGAAGGAGATAGTTGAGGATATCAGGCAGGGTGCTGGGGATCGTTACGGAGCCGAGAAGCTTGCAGAGCTCTGCAAATTGCTGCCTGACAATGAGGAGGTAAAGTGCCTTTTTTGGCATACAAATATCACAGTCACAACCCCCCTCCCTTTCCCCATCCCCCCACCTCCACCTCTCTTACTCATCATCTGGCTCTGGTTAGGATGATCAAGAGTCTGCCATTACACCATGTCGTGTGATGTGGTCTGTTTCCGGAGAAGGGCCACGCTGAGAGATATTGGAATTGACTGTTGACGACATGTTGGTTTTTAGTGTGCCAGATTGTTTTTCCACCGAAGCTGCTCTCCAGATTTTACCCAGCATCTGTTCTCTCTCAGGAGTCCCGCCTGAGGAGGTTCAGTGGGGAGCGAAGCTGGCTTGGAGAGCCTGATCTTTTTATTCTGCTGCTAGTGGAAGTCCCCAGGTAAACCCCTGACTTCACGCTGGGTAGTCATTTAAGCCCCAGTACTTCCCCAACACTTTTACTTTCAATAGTCTAACTATGAAGCTTCCCTTTTTCACATCTTCAACTATCTGACACTTTTTTCTGTTTACAGCCTTAACTTTGTGATGAAATGTGCTTGTTTAGTCGATGATTGATCACAAGTGCCTTTTTGTGCCCATCACTCATCCATCCATCAATCCATCCCTCTCTTTCCTCTTCCATTAGCTTTCGGCTGCGTCTAGATGCCATGATCCTGCAACAAGAGTTCGACCCTGCTGTGACCTCTCTGTGTGTGGCGGCCAGATGTCTGAGGGAGGCGGCCAGAGGTAAAGTTAACAACAGGGAGTCATGTATCTCACTACAATGAAGAGCTAGACCCTGACCCTTTAAAATGCTCCTACTTTGAATCAATGTGGAGGGAAAAGTTAGCATTTAAAAGACCCTACTTCACTCTAGCTTGAGAGACTTAAAAATGAATTTCCTCCTTATTTCAATCCCCATTATCCCTCAATCTTTTAATTCTGAATCACCGTCTTTGACTCCTACAGAACTGTTGAGCTGTCCTGAATTACACTCCATCCTCCGTTTGGTGCTGAAAGCAGGAAACTATATGAATGCTGTGAGTGCTCCTTTATTTTATCCATTCGATTTTCTTTTCTTCCACCTTACAAAGCAGAGTCAGTCCTTTCATCTGTGTACAATACACGCCTGGCTGTGGGGTCTAGGTGTGTGTTCAGGTGCGTCACTCTGACGGTGCACCTGGATTTTGTGTCGTTGTTTGTTTAAAGTTGTCACATGTTGTCTGTGAGTGTTGGCCTGACCTTGTTTATTGTTTTTCAGGGGGGGTATTCAGGGAATGCTGCTGGTTTCCGGATTTCATCGCTACTCAAGCTGGCTGACACCAAAGCCAACAAGCCAGGCATGAATCTTCTGCATTTTGTTGCAATGGTAAGACTTCAGTTTTAGAAAAAACTACAAACAAGTGAAAAACAGTTTGTGTGCCTGCCATTATTTCTAAATAGTAGCAGCAAAAACATATGAACAATGCTGATTCAGGAAATTACTTGGAGCAAGTTTCTTATTAGTTTCTGACCCCCAAGTATCAGACAACAGCAGCCTTTCAGGCCCTGGAGGCCAGACCGCTCCACAGAGCAGATGATTTTGTCAACATTTGTGCGTCTTTTGAAACAATAGCTGGATAATCATTTGTGTTTGTCTCCACAGGAAGCTGTGAAGAAGGACCAGAGTTTACTGTCATTTCCCAGCCAACTAGGCCATGTTGGCTCCGCCTCCAGGTCAGTCTGTTCCCAAACCTCATCAGATCCTACGCTGACTGTACAAGAATATACAAGACCAGCTTAATAACATCAATGCACCAAACGTGCTGTAATGTAAATCTGTTGCACTCATGAATCAGACGAAGGCGCTTGGCTGTTAGCAAGAGCTGACTGCTTGAGTGGAACTGGGTCATGACAACATTGATACTCGAAGCCAATATTCAAGCTCTGCTGGAGAGATTCTCTGCAAGGGGCTCAAGAATGACCATTCTTTGAAAAGTTAACTGTGCCATGCTTATTTTTGTCAGATTTTACTTTAACTCTTTGGACCCTTTGCAGTTAGTACCTATTTTAGCTTTCGCATGACACATTTTATTTCTGTACTTATAATGTTGTGCCCACTCCTTTCCTTAGATTGTCCGAGGAGTCAGTGCTTGATGACTTATCCAAGTTAAAAAGCAGAGTGGTGTCCCTAAAGACAAACATCCAGACTGAGGCAGAGATCCAGCAGCATACACAACCTTTCCTAGAGGTATAAAAAGGATTCAGCAGGCCTGTTTGATTTCAAATCTTTACCGAATTGTTTTATAAAAAAGAAAACATTTAGAAAGCTGATTTTTTCATAGCTTGCTGCGTATATGTGTCCATGTGCAGATGGCCGAGGAACGTCTGAAGGAGGCAGAGGATGAAGTAGAAGGTATGAGGATGTCAAGTCAGGCACTGGTGGAGTTTTTCTGTGAAGATGACAGCATGTTCAAACTAGAGGAGGCCTGCAGGGTCTTCCATTCATTCTGCCATCGCTTCCAGAAAGCTGTCCAGGTGAGCTAATCCACATTATGGAAGCACAATTAGAAGCCTTGCCCCCCTAAAACATATGGATCTGACTTTCCCAAAAGCTGATTAATAAGTACATGTTTCCAACCTTACAGGAAAATGCAGATCGGGAGCTGAAGGAACGGAAACGTCTGGAGCGACAACGGGAGATTGGGGAAAAGCGCCGCTCTCTGGCTGTTTGTACCGGGCTAGACCTGAGCCCCAGCCTCGCCAGAGAGCCTCAGAGTCAGGAGAACCAAGATGAGCTGGAGAAACTGTTAGAGAAGAACCTGAGCTACACTTGGAGTCGACGCAGCCTGAGAAGCTCCGACTCCCGCAGACTTTCCCAGAACGTCCACAACGACACCCATTTCCAAAACTCATCCATGCTGAAGAGCTTCCCTGAGCTTGGCAGCAGTCCAACGTCCACCAGTTATCACTCCAACAGCTCATCTGACCATGAGACCTCTACTGGGCTGTGTAGCTCTCCAGAGACTGATGATATTTGTTCCCCCATTGATCGAGACCCTGTTCTGAGCAGGAGGAGCAGGTGGCAGAACAGCAAAGCAACAAATCGGAGCATGGAGTTGGTTCAAGAACTAGATACTACTACGTTTAGCTGTTCTCAGCGTAGTAGTGGCTTTACAGTCAAGCAACACGGACCTGAGAGCATTTCTTATGTTCCAAAAGGACAAAAAAAGGCAGCAACACTTGAAAAGAGGGGGGACGTTTCACATGAACACTTGGTTTCAATAACCACTGAATCCTCACCCAGCTTGTGCTTGAACTCTGCAGCCACACCCCCTGATACCTCTGCTCTCTGTGTGAAAAGTCAGGCCTCATCTCATAGACATAAATTTGACCTGCCAGTCACGGACAATACTCGCTCTGTTCAGAGTAAATCTAACGGCTCTTGCTTTGAGGGGTCTTTACCTCGTTCTTCTCGCACAAAGGGAGTAGTTTCTCTAAGTACCACAAACACTGGGTCATCACAGCACCACAAAACTGAGAGCCAATCACATTCATCGATAATTGCTCAAGAGAGGGTCCAGCCTCAATCACAGGCAAATGAGACACCTACAATGAAAACAAGTGAAGACATTCCTTCTCTTGACGCAGGTTTAACAAAGCACTCAAACACAGACGTGGTGTCCGCGCCTGTGGAGGAGAACTGGATGCCCTCCAGTCTACCGGAGTTCAGCCAATCACAGCCAGAGGGCTTCTCAGACCTGCCAAGTTCTGAGAGAGAGGCGGCACAGCCATACTCCCGAGTGGGGGAATCACTGGAGTGCCACACTCTGGTGAAAGGCCTCAGATCCTATGACGCCTTGTCACCCCCAACCTCGCCGCTCCCACGACCTGCACCCAGCCTCTGCTCTAAGTGGAGGAAAGAGAGGGAGGTTGACCTCCGAGAGGTGACAACTTCAGGGTCCCCCGCATCAAAGGAGGAGCCTCGAGCTGTGAAGACCCCTGTGCGGAGTGGGATCGGGGCCAAAAGGGGGCTTGTGTCACGTGCAGGACCTTCGAATAGCACGGGCATTCCCAGAGTGCGCTCCAAAACCGAGCCGTCAACTGGAGCCCCGACCTCTACAAACTCATCCACGCCCAGTCGATTAACTACTCCTCGAAACATATCCATGCGCTCGTCTGCTGTCACACGTCCTGCTGCGGCTCAGACAGAGGTGAAACGCAGTCACAGCACAAGGGATAGGACTCTTAGTGAGCAACAGACTTCAGGAAAGCCCTCCTTAACTCGCAGGACCTCAGACAGATCTGTTTCAGAGAAAATCTCAGGCAGCACCCAACCAGCCTTCATCAGAGGGGCTCCAGTCCGGGTGTCAAAACGTCTCGCTCCGAAGTCTGAGACTCAGGAGCCCTCACAACCTCGCACTGCGCACAGCCCGTCCTCCTCCACAGCAAAGACAATACGCACGGCTGTCATATCTGCTGCCCGAAATAAAAATGCCAAGACAACAAACACAAGCACCTCTTCTTCTAGTTCTAAGATACCAACGGCTTCACGCATTCCTGGCCCCAAAATGCCTCGAGCTGCTGCATCACAGCCTCTGTGGAAGTGATGCAAGAGAAAATTTGCCTTTATTGTGCAGTGGTTTCACAATTAACGTCTTCATGGATTTCAGAATACATTACAGTCTGAATATTCATGATGTGCGTGAGTCATCAGTCAGATATATGGTCTTCTAAATTCAGCTTCTATCAAATGTTCATGTATTTCTGGGTGCTTGGGTTTGAGTAAGTGAAAGGGAGCTGCACTTGAAGCAATGTGGGGGATTTTCACCTCATGTGCTTCATCTCACATTTGAGGCTGCGAATCCTACCTCTTTTTTTTAAACATGTGTGTCCCTTGCAGGCAATGGGACACAACAGGAAGACCCATTTTACAGTCATTATTCATATGCAGAACGGGTTATCACTGAACTCGTGTCAGTTTAACACAACTAAGTGAGAACACTCTGTGCCCAGACAAGACAAGCATGGCTTGAAAGAATTGGACTCTGTTTCAGTCCCCTTTGCGTTAATAAAAGAAGGGTTTTATGGGAGAAAACTGCCCAAATGTTTAGCATACTGTGACCCTTTTCCCTCCTTAGTGTTTATTGTATTCTCAGACTTGGATTTCTTACAGTCCAACCTGAACTTGGTACAATGTTAAACTGGTTACCCTCTTGTTTAAGAGGTCTCATCGTTTTGACGCACTTTATAAATTGAAGAAGAGGCAGCAAGGTGATGATTTCTGTGTTGTTGTTATTTTATATGAAAAAATTCTATAACTTTATTGAATGGCATTGGTTGTTATTCACTGTATTATTTGGATTTGTAAAAAAAGATGAATAAAGACGGTGATCTGGATATCAGTGTCTTGTCCCTCAAACAGGTGCTCACCAGCTGGATTAAAGTATTAGTTCTTAAAGTTTTGAACTCAAGCCATTTCTTTGCCTTCACTTTCAAAGTCTCTACTCTTCCTCCTCTGTGTCATGCTTTCTTGTGTCTTCTTGTCACTTGCATTTCTCTCTCCCCTGAACCCCCTCTAAGTGCATCTCTTGACACAGTCACCCCCATCTCTGTCAGTAACTGTTGTCATGGAAATGCTACAGACGTCCCAGGGAATCTCCTGGCAGAATAGCAGGGTGCAAGGGTTGGGGTAGAGGGTGACTGTGGGTGTAAGGTCCCAGTGGGAATTCTCCTTTTATAAGTTGCAGTGACGCCAGAACCTCTTGGGAAAGGCAATAAACCGGTGCCTCTTTGTGCTCTTGAGTGTCCGGTTGTCGGTCAGCTCTGGCCTCTTAACCTGCCTCAGTGTATAGAGGTGACATCATCAACAGGTCTCCAGGGGTGCAAAAGAGAGCAGTCTGAAGTGATCTCTCTCTTAGGTGCCTTCTGTATTCTGCATTGATTTCAAAGCACTGGCTCAGTGAGAATAATGACTTGTCTGAAGGTGAATAAGTGATATATGAGTTTTAGGACCAGTGCTGTCCAAAGAGCACATGAGGTCCACAAAACAAGAGACGAGGCTTTTTATGACCTGCGTCTTTACACACAGTGACACACTGTGTGGCATTTAGTGGTGAGAATGCAGCAAGTTCAAGAGGAAGGAGGAAGTGTGGGAGTCCATGCATTAAGACCCCTCTTGACATATTAAATGGACATACCCATGATTGATTGGTTATATTTAAATGGTTATGTAGTAAGTCAGTGGGATAACGTGAGAGGTTAAAGTGTCCATGGTGTTTACATGGTGGTGTAGGCATTTTAAGAACCAGTTATTGCAATTATGGTGTCACACTAATGGCTATATTGGATTGGATATAATTGTCAGATTAATGATGAAAATAAATCCTCTTTGCTGCTGGGTAAAAACATATGCCCAAATGCCATTCATAAATCTGGCAGTTGAATGCAAGTGTGTTCTTTTTTTTTGTTTGTTTGGGTTTTTTCTCCCTGGTGAATAGTTGTTTAGCACTAATGGGTACAAGCAGCTTTCAATTCTGGTGTCCAAGGTAGACCAACACTTTCAAGAGGTTTCATTGAATTTATAGGCCTATTTGTAACATATAATATCCAAATATCCGACTCAATATGACATACTACTTACGGATTTTATGTGTCTTTAATTGTATCATTGTAATCCATGTGTGTGTGTTTGGTTTCTGCCCATGTTGTCTTGTAAGCGTATGGTCTTGGCATGCTCTTGTGCATAACACAGTAAAACGACGGTGTAGAAAATACTGAAAATTGGTTTCGTTTTCATCCAATAAAAAAGTTAAATTAAGTTAACAAATGTAAAAACAAGTAATACCCTTAAAATACCCTTTGAATTTAATTCTATTTTTGCTTCCAGTACAGTTTATCTGGGCTACAAGTGTTTGTAGTAATTTTACGTCGTATAAAAGTAGATTCTACATTGCAGCAGTGCCGTCCTCATTACTACATTTCGGTAGCAATTTAATTGAAACAGTTTTGGAAAGGAAACCAAAAAACAAACTACCATTTACCTGTTGTTTTGGCACCTCAAATTTTAACACATCTGCTAATCCGGCTTTAGTGACTTGGTTGTAAGAGTAGCCTACTTTCAACACAGCTCCGAGGGGTAATACATGGTAAAGCATAGAGGCATAGCAACGCCATCTAGTGTCGCTTCATGTCTGTCACAAAATAAAACTACAACTCCCAGAATGGAGTAAATCCGTGCGTTGATTTTTACGTAATGGACAGCTCCCCGGATGCGGCTGTGATTGACTAGACCAAGCAAAAAGAGATCGAAAGCCAAGTGGCGGTAAGTCACAAAATCCTTCAAGCTTTTCAGTTACAGCTATTAACTCCCTCTGAAACGTATTTTAGAGTATGTTAGAATATTCATAGTAACTCTTGAAATGTTATCTAGACAGGAACGAAACTTTTTCAGAAGTGGCTTGCAAATTATCTTCCAACTTGTTTGCTAACTAGCTAGCTTGTTAGCCACCAGACGCGCTAGTTCCTTAGCTTGATGCTAGCCACTGGGGGGGAACGCCTAGTATCTAAAGTGAACAGTGTGGGTTAATATGCCAGGAAACCGGCATCTCACTTTCGTTTTGGTTAGTTTCAGGACTTCTGTGAGGGACTTTTTACACTTTGTTTATAACTTACTGAACTCGTTCCTCACCTCTGTAACTTTAGTTTCTTCGATAGGCTAAGGTTGGCGGCCGTTAGCTAGTCAGCTAATGAACTGTAAGGCTGTAACTGTATAAACTGCTGACGCTGAGTTACTGGTCGGCAGTTTAACCTTTTGTCAGCGTTCACTAAACCACCCTCTTAACTGGCAGTGGAAAGCCTTGGACTGCCTCCCAGAGTGAAGCACTGCTATAAGTCGATACTTAGGTGCTATTTTTTCTGTTGTCAGGTGCTGCAGCCCCAGTGGTCGTAGGCAGGATGCAGACCATAAAGTGTGTGGTGGTGGGCGATGGGGCAGTTGGAAAAACCTGCCTTCTCATCTCGTATACCACCAATGCCTTTCCTGAAGAGTATATTCCTACAGTGTTCGATAACTACAGCGCTCAGATGAGCGTAGATGGTCGCACTGTCAGCCTTAACTTGTGGGACACTGCAGGCCAGGAGGAGTACGACCGACTCCGCACACTCTCCTATCCCCAAACCAACGTTTTCATCATCTGCTTTTCCATTGGCAGCCCTTCTTCCCATGCCAATGTAAGGCACAAGTGGCACCCAGAGGTGTCTCACCACTGCCCGAATGTGCCCATCTTGCTGGTGGGCACTAAGAGGGACCTGAGGGGCGATGCAGAAACAGTGAAGAAGCTGAAGGAGCAGGGCCTGGCCCCTACCACCCAGCAGCAGGGGAATGCCCTGGCCAAGCAGATAGGGGCTGTTAAATACATGGAGTGTTCTGCTCTGCTGCAGGATGGCGTCAGGGAGGTGTTTGCTGAAGCTGTGAGAGCAGTGTTGTATCCAGTCACGAAAAAGAATCCCAAGAAGTGTGTGCTGTTGTAATAAGCAGTTCCCAAATTTGGACTGTAGAGATGGATAGTGGAGATCCACAGATGCAAAAAAAAGGCAAAGGAACGAAGTTCAACATCTGGCTGCTACTATTCCACCTCCAGCAGTTCAGACTTTGATTCCAGCTCCTCTGCTACTCTCTTCCTTAATCATCTCCCAGAGGATTTCACTCCATTACCATCACCAAAGTGACTGTGCCAAAATGGCAGCAACTGACCATATCTCCTCTATTTTCCTTACATTTAACTTTGATATTTACAACTTTTTCCAATTTTACAACTTTTCTAGATTTATAGCTTCTCTGCTTTGCCTTATAAAATGCTGATCATGGTTGTCGAAAGCCATAACAACATCCAAACCAAGCTACCCTGTTCGACTGGAGAGAAGAGATCTGCCTTTGTTCAGGTGGAGAAATAATGACTACCTCATACTCTCACCAAGGTTGCATCTCATGAGTATCAAGCAGTGTCGCCATCAAGATGGTTCGACTTGCCTGTTTCGATGTAATGAACCGCCAAGTAGAGGGTAAACAAGTTTTAATTTCAAGAAGCTTGGGTCCAGAGGAGGCGTAATGACTCCCGGACAAATGCCAGTACCCCATATCCAATATGCACAGATAAGAGGGTAAACTGTCGAGCCACGGTCCCCCCGCCTTGTGCTCATTCTGGCATGTTAGAGCTGTCTGGCAGGCTGCCCTTCCAGCCTCTTGCACTGCTCTCTCACTGCCATGCATGGAAGAGTCAGTGGACCTTTGAAGATAAGCTGGTCCCATTAAAAGCAGCCGACCATTTACCCTCTTCACTAATAGTGGAGCAGGTGTCATCAGGCCTCAGCCAAATTAACCCTCACTGGTACAGGATTCCTCAAGCTGACATATCAAGAAGTCGAGTTGTGGTACAGCTCTCCTCTGTCTACGTCTTACTGAATGCCATCAAACATGCCTAAGAATGACTCTGACATGATGGGCTCAAAGAGACTGTATTTTGTCTAGTAATATTGAATTTACTCTGTAAATGATTTTTTTTTCTAAAATGTTTTAACCCATGAGTGCGGTTATGGCCAAAGTTGAATATATTTTTTGTAATAGCTTATGTTTATTTTTGATCAGTAAAATGTTTGTCTGTAATAAGTAATACTCAGATTTGATAAACCACAACTCAACAATGCTCCACTTGTCACTTACATTGTTGCCTTACATTTCAGGTCAGCAGTTTATGACCACTGTAGAACTAATTCAGCATAGCATGTGATACAGAATCTGTTTACCTGGCTTGTGCTAGGCTCTTTACACTTCTATTCCTTTAATCCTGTTTGAGAGATGTTTCATTTTGGATAAATCATTGTGTCATAGCTGCCCAGGTCAGTTGATTTACATTACAGAAGGAGCCTTTAATTTGGTCAGGTGCCTTATCTAAACCAAAGACCATGGCTGTGCTCCCCAAAGGTATTTTTTAAAGTGATGCAAATACCACCAAGACCTTTTTAAATGCAGGTTGAAAAAAACTCTGGGTTTCATTCTTGTAGTTTTCAGACGCACTCTGCCTTAGTTTCTGCCAGTACACACACATACACACATACACACATACACACACACACAGCTCTTGCAGCCCTCTGAAAGTCACAGGTGCTAAACTGACATCTTTTTCTCCACATCTCTGTGCATTTGTGAAAAGGAGCACATGAAGCAGAGTGGCCCACAGCTCTTAACTGATTGTGGTTGACATCCTTGCGTTGCATGCTGCAGTGATGGAACAGGCACAAGCATCACTTTGCACAAACAGTCAGCAAGAGCTGCATTTGTGGAACGTTCCTTCTCGCATCTGAAGATTTTTATACATTTTATAAAATATTTTTTAGTAATGACTGGTTGCAACTTTGTGCTTACAGCTGCCAGTAACACCAGCAACCCGTTTACTATAGTTATTTTCATGTACTCAACGAGCGCAGTGTATTATAAGTCAACCTAGATTGTGGCCTGTGTAAAGTCTAGAAAAACCGAAACGCAACACGAGCAGGTGATTTAGTGTAACAACAGTGATGCGGTTTGAGATCTGCCAAAGGGTGTGTGAGAATTTCCCCGATAGGTGTGTGGAGGGTTGAATGTAAGTGCATAACATGTCAAACTGTCAACTGTGGTGAGTTAGTATTTTTTGCCGTGTCCTGATTTCACTCAGATAATGCTGTTGAAGTGGAACATACACCTGTGGGCTCTCTTGTCTGTGTCCCGGAGCTGTATGCTACCGTGTGCGTGGTACTACGCTTTTACACTGGGAACTTGATTTGTAGAAATCTGTTTGTAATTGTTTTATATATAACAAAAGCATATTTGTATAAATGAACTAACAGTGAGATGATTTTAAATTATGCCAAATAAAATGGTGGTTAAACCAGGCTCTGTTTGACAACACATGTTCTCTCCTGCTTACAGACTTAATCTCAAGTGGTTTCTTTCTTTTTTTTTTTTAAATGTCTGCATGAGTTCATGACTTCACAGCTGCACTAGAATAACTGTACTGAGAAATGCAACAGAACTTAGTCACACACTGACACTCAAATGTGTATTTTCAGCTCAGGAAACCACACCGAGTGTTCCTGTAGCACATTCAAGAAACTTCACTCATTGACTTCTACATTACAGCCAGTTCAGTTACCATGTCTGGACACTAGATGGACACAGCCCTCTAGTTAAGCTTCGTAAGAGCCAGGATGAGCCCCATTCTTCAAAGCCCCTGTTTTTTTTTTCTATACATTTAAAGTTAATGGTCTATACCCATCCTGTTTTCAGGGCCATCATTCAACTTAGCAGACACCCACAAGTTCAGTCGGTTGCGCGGGCTTAAAAACGCAGCATGCTGCTTACTCTGAAAAATTCCCCTGACCTTTACGGGTTGTGGCTGTGACAGAAGACAGATGTGTTGAACTCCACCAAAGGCTCATTACAACATTACTGCAGCAACATTTAGAGCCTATTTCCTCTGCGGTCCGTCTTAATGTTTTACAGCCCAGACAACGCTGTATGCATGTTTACAGCTTGTAGAAGTTTTGTTACTTTCAGTGTCAGGGTGTGACTTATTGTTTCAGTGAACTCTGCCAAATACACTTCAGGAAACCAGCGCTGAGAGGAGTGTGAAGTTTGAATCAGACAAGCAAGCGTGAGCTGGTGTTACTGTACTCAATGAGCTTAACTTAGAAAGGAAGATTAATGAGACTTAGGTCGGCTAAGGTGATCCATTTTTAGGTTGGTGAACTGCATACGGGACATTTTACAGTTATCTTACACCTGTGTTTTGTTTTTTTGAATATCATAGTGCTCCTTTTGTTTTACTTCAGTCTTTGTGTGGAAATGTTTGTTGTGGATTATTGACAGTTTGACACAAGCTGATATATTCTGGCTTCAGAAAACTAGCTTACAACAAGACTCAAACTGTTCACAGTTAGCTGGATTATGGCTGTGATCTTTTCAGGTCACATATGAACATTGAATACAAACTCAGGTAAACAATTTATGACCATAAATGACACTTTCAATGTTTTTTTTCTAGTTATAAATAATTTTTGAACACTAAAATGGATTTATGTTAGCCACCCGCATTACACTTTTGGATTAAACATCAATACAGTGCTTATAGGTCTACAAACCATGGGTAATGGAGGTTGATCCATCAGCTGATTGTTTTGTTTACCTTCTAAAGTCAACATGACTGTCCTGCCTTTCCCCACATTTGTACACAGTGAATTGTGTTACAGTAATGTAATTGCGGACTCTGTGGACAGGGTGTAAACACATAAACTCAGATTAGATCTCCCTGAGAGGCTCTCTGTCACATCAGCCTCATAAAAGTGCTTATCACTGTCTGTATTTTAAAAGCTGACCACACTGTATGAGGTAACAATGATGAACAGATCAAACATGGCCCAGTGCTCCACATTTGTATTTATTTGTTTGTGTCTGACATAAATCAATGCGTGTTTGTTTACAGCATATGGTTCATGATGTAAACCTAGATGTTTTTCATGCTGCAAACCTCCTGTTTAAACGTTGCAGGAGGTGAGATTTCACCAGCAGATATCCTTTCCGTGAGTCATCAGCATGGAGCAAGTGGGAGTGTTGGCCTCCGCTGGGACTTTGATCTCATCTCTGTCTATCGCTCCTCAATCTCCCTCGTTCCTTTCCTCCCTCTCACTGTCCGTTTGATGGTGTGCTGGGTGAAGCCAAAAGGCCGAGCAGCTCCGGGCTCTGTTCAGTCAAGGAACCGGGGAGATCCCTCCTCTTCTACTTGTCTAAAGATGAAAAAGCAAAAAGGCCTTGATCTAATAGGCGGCCTGCAGCTAGACTGAGACCGAAAAGCTGCAGTCCTGCATCCAAATCAAACTGCTTCAGCAGGAGGAGAGGGAAAATGAGATTGCTAAGATCCAGGGGGGGAGTTAAGGCCATTGGCTGTTTTATCAACAAAATAGAGCTCCTGTGTTGAGAAGAGAATGTGTGTGATGCTGAAACAGTAAATAAAATGGAGAAAATAGCCTCACACAATGGTGGAATAGACTTCAGCAAAGGTCTTACAAATTTATATTAATAAGTTGCTGGGAGGACAAAAGGACTAATTGATAAAAATGTGAGAAGCAAGATGACAATCTGGTTTCTCAAGTCACATCTGTTGACTGGTTGGTTTAAAGCAGGAACCTGAGGCACACTTTATGGTTACAGTAAGCCCTGAAGACTTGAAACCACTAGCTGACGCAAGTTTTCGGCCAGCAAAAAATAACAATTAAGAAAAAAAATTAGGCAATTCCAAAGAATATGCCTTGTTAGCATAGAAACCTTTGATGTGCACAAGACAGCAGGGAGATGCTTAATATGGCCAAGAAACTGCAATGATATCCTGTAACACATTCATACTCCTCAATGTAATGGTGTAAACAACTGATGATAGAACTTTTCAAGGTGTTAATGCCCCTTCAACACACAGGAGAGAATGTTGCATCGTGCGTTTTCTTTCCGAAAAATCTTTGTCTTTTTATCTGTTTTTTCAGGCCCCGTTTACATGACAACGTTTCATCTGAAAATGCTAAAACGCTGTGAAACGCAGTGAAAAAAATCTGCATTTACACGGAAACGCTGATGGACTGAAAATGGTGTAGTAGGCATGCCAGGCCTGTAGGTGGTGCTATCACTGTCTTGTCCAGAAGCAGCTTTTGGGAGATCTCCACTGAAGTAGAGTTGAGCTGGTCATGTGGTGTATTGGGGAATACCAAGTTAAAAAGTGGAGCAAAAGATGCACATTTTGTTGAAAGACTGTAAAACAGATTCAGCAGATTGAGCAGCACGAGCATACCATAGTAGTTCGTGATGATCGGAACAACAGTACTGTTGAATGCGCAGTGTGACATCAGCGTTTCCACTGAAAACGCCGGCTTACTGTTTACACGGCAACGGTGTTGGGGGCGTTTCAGAAAAATCCCACTCTGGACGCCGTTTTCAAAAGTTTGCGTTTTAGGTCAGCTGAAACGCTGTTCCTGTGTAAACACGAGGCTGAAACGCAAAAAAACTTTTGCATTTTGCCCTAAAAACCGTTGTTGTGTAAACGGCCCCTCAATCTATGCTTTGGTCGGTTTGACCCCAAAACACAAAAAACACAGTGAAAAAAATCTGCATTTACATGGATACGCTGAGGGACTGAAAACACTGTAGTAAGCATGCCAGGCCTGTGGCAGGCGCTGTAAATGTCTTGTACAAAAGCAGCTTTTGGTAGATATCCACCGCAGTAGAGGAGAGCCGATCATCTCGTGTATTTTGAATCCTGATTGCAGAAGTGGTGTGACAGATGCACATTTTTTAAAAGACAGTCAGCAGATTCTGCAGCACAAGCATAAGATGGTGGTACGTTTGAAACAGTGACATTTATGTAATGTTATACTGTTGTATGCACATGACCATGCGGAGCGTGACATCAGCGTTTCCTCTGAAACTTGTTTACATGGCAACAGTGGCTGCAGTATTTCAGAAAAAAATCCACTCTGGAGTCTTTTTTCAAAAGTTTCGGCTTAAAGTAGATTGGCTAAAAGGTTGTTTCCCTGTAAACACAACAATACTTTTTTTTTAATTTTCATCCTAAAACCATTGTTGTGTGAATTGCACTGCCAAATGATCCAGACTACAAAGAGTGTGTCTATAAAATTCATCCACAAAGGAAGATATCAGCTTCCATCTAAGGGAGTACTTCTGCTTCACTTTTGTACAGTGTGAGATGGTGGAGACATGTCATCCCTCTTTGTACACAGTTAATGCTTTGCGCAGACAAAGCGGTTTTCCTCTTTCCAGCCTAAACAGAAAGCAAACTAATCGCCTGCTGCAGAACTGCCAACACTCCCACACTGGGCAGGAGTCTCCCTCATCTTAACCCATCCCCCTGATGCACTCCTGACCTCTCCTCCTGATTATCTCCCCTGGTTATGTTTGTGAACAAATCAAATGGGTGTCATAAGACCGGGTAACCCAACCAGGCAGCGACAGGAAAGCACAGCCCACTCTACCTGGTGCATATGTGTGTCACTCCTTGCTGCAGCAGCCCACCACTCTGCTTAGCTTTGCTGAGCTCGTGGTAAAAGCAGTTGAAACAGGCCCATGGAGGAAGAAATGTGCCTCCAAATTTAACTCTGCTTTGTGTGAGTCATTTCTCTTTCTTTCTTGTGTTTGCTTTAATTTATTTTAATGTTAGCCTTGAAATTAAGAGCAATGGGAAGTAATTATTCTGACTCACTGTTTATTGGATTTATTAATATGTGGGTTATGGTTCTGTGTGGATCGGGGGCCTGGATATAATCTGATTTTCTGATACCGCAGAAATTATCTTACAGACAAAAACAAAGCAAATTTACATTTTTTTAATCTTAACATTTTTGTTATCAAAATAATTCAAAAGTATGTCTTCATTTTATGATGTGCTAACTGGTGGATGTCTGTTGCACCATATTTAAAGCGCAGATTAAAGAGTGAAATGAGTCCTCTCATCTAACTGAGCAACAAAGTGGATCATCATCAGCATTGCCCACAGCTCTTAAGACTGAACCGAGCCCGTCCAAATGAAAACCCCCTGGCACTGAACTATTATGGGAGTGTAAAGAGAGAGGCGAACAGAAGAGCTGAAGAGAGAGAAGAAAAGAACAGACACCCAGGGTTACTCAAGTATTAATTATGTTGGTTTGCAGCTCGGAGGTGGGAAGCTGCTGCCTGAGAATCTCTGAAGTATCAGTGCTGGGAACATGGAGTCCTCAAGTGCACTCATTAAATTCCTGTAGCTCAAATTCCTCTTCTGAGAGTCAGAGAAAACAAACCTATGATAAAAGTGGCTGATCGGGTGTCCTGTGTTGTGAGGCCGCCCATTGTTGATGCTCAATCCCCTCCAAATCCACAAGAGGCTGTTCACACACTGTCACTGTTGATGTCTCTATCCACTGAGTGCGGAGAGGCCAGATGGCGCTGGGTAGCAGCAAGTCAGCCCTGACACTTTATAGAAGCGCGCTCACACTGCCGCAGGGTTGGAAGGGTGAAGTGAGATCGAGAGGAGGGAGGAAAAAAATTGCATTTGTGGTATGAGCTGTGGTTAAAAGTTAGTGAAAGCAGTCAATGAACTGACTTTGTGGCTCCTCATTAAGTTTTGATGATTTATACGACAGACCACACTCAGGGAGCACTTTGCCCTTCCAAATTACGAGCCATAACTTTGGTTTTATGTTCAGCCTGAGCTGTCATAACACTAAAATTACAAGACAGCATGAAATCAACAGAGGCAGTAAAATACACACACTCTACTCAAGTAGAAGTACAGATAAGTCCACTTTGGTAAAATCACCCTCAGGGAAATACAGTAAAGTGGCCACCTTCCACTTTTTCCTTTGTCTCATCATATTTGTAAAACCATATAAATCATTCCAGCTTTAAATGAAATTACATCAAGATGTTAATTCAGCAATTTTACTTTCATATGTGAGCACAGAGCAGATTTCAGCATTCAAATTCAATATCCGAGATCCAGAGTGTGTAATGGTCTAAAATATGGTCATGGTGGTTACTGTGAGATTATATTACATTATGTTCTCCATTAATTTTTTCACTAGTGACTGTACACAGGCAACCAGTAATCCATCCATTGTAGCTCTATACAAGATGCAACTTAAACGTTGTCTTTGATGTGTGTTGGTGGGTTGAATCTTGAGACAGAGGCAAATTTCCTGGTAAAATCTGAAGCAAACATGGAGATTTAATCACATTAAACCTTACAAAAAAATGCACTATATGCTTCAGTTTTCTTGTTACCTCTGCCAAGGAGGTTAATGTTTTTGGAAGAGTTTGTCGGTTTATTTGTCTGTGAATATAACTTAAAAAGTAACAAACAGATCTTGATGAAATTTTAAGAAAATGTTCAAAATGGGATAAGGAAGAAGTGATTCAATCTTGGAGGTGATCTGGATCACCGTTTGGATCCAGGAGTTTTTTTTAAAGGATTCTTTATCATTGTGAGATCGGACAGTTTTCAGCACATGTGTATATAACTCCATGATAAATGGTCAGATTGCTTTGCAAAACAATACAAGACAAGGTCACTATAATTTCTGACAGATGTAAAAGTACGATCCAGATCCTGGCAATATTCTGGATACTAAGACCTGTAATATGAAACATGTACTGGGTCATCATAATTTTCAACACTGTCAGGTAACAAATTATTGTCAAAACCTGCAACTAACACCAAATTGTAGCAGACAGTCTGCTGAAAGGGAGTATAACATTAAAGTAGGACTAAAGTGATGGTGACAATCACAATATGCTTGGTGGAGGTCTGCGCTCTCTGAGTGTTTTTCTACTCGTTGTTGAAAATGTCTTTTTGTGCATTTTTCTTACAGTTCCATCTGAATGTTTGTTTGACACAGACTGAATTTAAGAGTAGTCTATCAGTTTGCACAAAAGTCAATATTGAGATGTTGTTGAGCGGTGTGAATTGAGCGATTCACACAAATAAAGTGAGTCATATATCTGTGAAAGGCAGGACTTAACAGGGAACATGAGCTCACTTTGAGGAAATAAGTATTGAGATCAGATTATCTGGTAAACCTTTGACATTTGGCCCCAGCTGTCGGTGGTATTAGCATCATCATGTCTTTAGGCAGTGGCATGTGCTATCCTTCGAAACCTGATTGTTATTATGATACTTTGTATGAACTG
The DNA here is from genome assembly GCF_033239565.1 of Halichoeres trimaculatus. Taxonomy (NCBI): domain Eukaryota; kingdom Metazoa; phylum Chordata; class Actinopteri; order Labriformes; family Labridae; genus Halichoeres; species Halichoeres trimaculatus. The sequence continues at coordinate 17,404,593 of NW_027437185.1, forward strand.
CTGAATGCACCAAAGAGTTTTTCTTCCCTATATGTTTTTTCTCATCTTGTGGGCTGAAGCTGGTCTCGCTGTTGAGGCACTGTGAAATGATGACAAATGAATTCGGTCGCTCGTGAAAATGTTTGAAAGCTCAAGAAAGGGGTCCAGAAACAAAAAGAATATCAGGCCGTTAAAAGCACTGGTTCCTTAATGTAACCATGCAGGAAGCAAAGGAAAAGTAGCTGTCAGAAAATCAAATTAAAGAACAGGTGAACAAAGTACTCAGACATGTTTCTTTCCATCTCAGGAAATCGAACACCGCTCTGTCTTAATAAACCATATTTCTCCATTCCTGGCCTTTCACCCTCTTTCCATTCATCCATTCCCTGCTTTTGTTTTGCCCTCTGGTGTTCGTCAGTGTCATCTTTCCCTGAGATCTGCCAGAAAGACAGCAGAACCTTTTCACTAACTTGTCAATTCAGGCAGCGAGCGAAAGGTCACCTGGCATTTTAGGGCTGAACCAACCAAAACGCTGCCAACTTTGAATTCATCTGCAGACCTCTGCCTCATGAACATGATACCCAAACAGTCAGACAGTGTTCCTCTGTGGAGCCTCCACTCTTCATTGCAACACAATGTATTTCTGCCAGACTGAGATAGAGAGAGTGAAAGAGGGGGAGTGGGGTTGATGTTCCTGGGACTGTGGCCTCAGTGTGTCGACACAGAACATCCTGTGCTGCCTTGGTTACTGCTCTCCTGCAGCTCTGTGCCTGCTTTGATCTCAGCCGTTCCTCCTTTGTGGAGCAGATTTCCCCGTTCTGCTCACATCGAGGTAGATTGTGTGGCTTAACCAGGTGGAAAATGCTTTCTGGAGGAGAAGGGAGCTATTTTTCTTCCCATCTGGTCTGGAAGGGTTTTCTGTGGTCAGAGGCAATCTCTTTTCACTACGGATCTCTGCGCTTTGAAATGCATATTTCTATCTGGCATTGGTTCTGTTTCATTTGTCAGGGTTTTGTTGTCATATAGAGGATGACACTGCCGCAGCACTTTCAGGTGCTGTAAGCCATGAAGGAAAGAGTCCCAACAGCCCAAGCGTTAATCCAATTGTCCTCAGTCCCATGTGCGAGGAAGGGGATTGGGTTCTCGGCAAGCATGTGTTTGTGTGTGTGAGTTTGTGTCTGAGATGTTTATGGATTACTGAGAGGTCAGGCGCTGTGGTTGAGCCTCTTGTGGACAGAGGAGACGTCATTGGCGCGGACATTGTTGTACTTGGCTCCCGACACATAAACCTCAGTCTGCTCTCAGCGCAGCGTGGAAGCTGTATTTCATCACAAAAACAAAATGAGACATGATCTACTGATTTGAAAAAGCTGTTTCCTCTCAGAGAGAAATGTGTGACGTCGGTCTCATTGTGTTGAAATAAAGAATGAGTGCTTCAGCTGTGACTATCAGAAGTGTCTGTATAAGCTGAATTTGGGCAGCCAGAGAGAACTAATCCAGATAACAGAAAATACAATGTTACCAAGGGTAGCAGCTCCTCTCAAAGTCAGCAATGAGGAGTTTTTTTTTTCTCCACGCTTATCTTTTTGTGTCTTTCTCCAATGGAAGGAGAAATGTTTGCATTTAATGCTGGCTCTCTTCACTGTTTTTGTCTCGCGTCCTGGTTTTAAACCCAAAGGATCCAGGCTCGAGTGGAGGGATATTTTTGTCCTCCATATCAGAATTAAGAGTCGTATGCTGTGATGTTTGGGAGATGAGACAAACAAACAGTCCAAAATAATGAGTCAGAGCACAACTCAGTGAAAAATTCAGGCAGAAACTGAGATGTTTGCCAGCAAAGATATTTTAATCTGAATGAAAGCACATGAACAGCAGAAAGATATTTTGGCAAGATTGTTTTCACAGCTGTTGTTTTCGTTCTCAAGAATGAACTTTCAAAATGAACTTTGAAGTCAAAAGGACTCCCCAAAGAGCTAATACTTGCAATTTTACTCAATCTGCAGCTCTGGCTTTTAAAGTTAGGTTCAGAGATGAGAGACTGGCTGCTGGGATTTGTTTCTGTTCTGACATGAGAGAAAAATCTTATGGCTAATGTTGGTCTGTGAGGCCTTTTCAGTGCTGGATGGGGTCTTTGCCACACTGTTACAGTGCATTGCCTACAGAAGAAAATATTGCTTGTACAAAGAAATGGGGGATGTGAAAGCTTGCCATAAATGAAGCCAAAATAATAAGAGCTCCCCCTACTGGCTGTCTTGAGTTTAGGTTGAAAAAAGTAAACAGATGTAAAATATCTCATAGGATAACACCAGACAACACACCAAAGACATTTTTCTGAACCATGGTATCCATCTTATTGTAACTTTATAAACCAGTAGTTTTGATTCTCAACGTTTATGCATTGTTTGATATTCGATGCTACAACGGACAAAAGTGCAAGTGATGTATTTATCAGCAAAGGAGAAAAACTGTAAGAGCCATCTCTGGGGATTTATATTCTCTGTACATTTTTCACAATTTAACCTCAAGGCCAAAACATCTAGAGCTCCCCCCACTGACTCCCTGCAGTATGTCTCATAAACCCTGTCTGTGTTTACAGATGAGATATATCAAACCACGTGTCAACCTGTTATATAAATATTTAGGTTAATATTTTTCATCCAACTGACGCCATGTCTGAGTATTTATTTCTTGTATGAGGCTATAAAAGAGGTGTAATGCTGTGATTAACAGCTCTGTCGACAAACGCTGCAAATGCTGTGAGCACTAGAGTAGCAGAGCAAAATGTACAGCAAAGGGGGGCACAACAAACATTAACATTACTAGATAACACTACATTAATAATTATCAATAATATAATATAATAATATATAATATTATCATATTATAAATATTGTGCTAACAATAATACTTACTTAGAGCCATTACACTTTCCATGACGTATCACTGACCAAAAACACTGCATGCCTTCAAATGGGGGTGTGTTTATCATGTTACTATTAACCTGAAACCTTTGACTTCACAGCTTGTTATGTGTCAAATGATGTTTAAAATAAATGAATCCATGAAATCCATTTTTTGCAGTAATACATTGTGTTATTATGCAACTGACGGGGGTTTGAAAGAGGGTCCTGGGGAACTGAGATAGCAAATGTTAACAAGAGCACAGCTTAAAAAATGTAATTTGATAAATGTTGGTTACGTTTGGGGTGTTATCTTGTCTTTTATTTCTTCAGGAGCAAATTTCAACACAAATAGGAGTCCAGTCAGGACTACTTTGTCGAAATAATATTTGTTAACTTGCACAGTTTTATTTGGCGGTATGGTTCTGTTCTGGTACTCCCTGGTCTTCCATGCACTTGCATGAAAAGCCTGAGGCAGGAAGAACACACCTTCCTGTCCATCACGCTATCATGAACGGCATAAGCAGGGAGCACAGCAGCAAAATAAAAACCCTGACAGAGCAAAGCAATTGACATGAAAACATTGACAGGAGGAGGTGGGGTGGAGGTGGGTTGCAATATGCCATCAGAGGAAGCAAGAAGGAGGCTGGGCTAGTGCTGTTTAAATAGCCCGCTCTGAATGCAATGTTCCAATAGGAAGTGGACACGGGAGTCAGCCGAGCAATCAGCTGATCTGCACCGATGGAGTCTTTGACAGCTAAGCTGTTAGAGCTTGGCGTCGTGGCCTGCCTGAACTAATGCTATGCTTAATATGATCGTTTCATTTATTTATTCATTCATTTATTTTTTTTACGTCTAAAAGATTTGGACAACAAATGATCTTATGTTGCATTAATATTGCAATGGTGTTCTATTTCCACAAAGCAAAGCCGTCCATACACCTGACTCCATGATGACTGTGTAAGCTCCGTTTGAGGGCGGCCACTGTACATAGTTCAGACAACACCGACCTGAGTAATCTTTGCCAATTTGTCGGTAAGTTAAATGATAAATGTTGAATAAATGTGGATTAAATGAAAATATAGAGGAAGGGATGAGAATAAAGACTTTGGATTGAGACTCATCACCAGTACAAGACGTTGCCGCCCAACGTGTGTCACTGGTTTAAGGAGAGAGATGGTATCACTTTTGTACAATGGAAAAAGGTGAAAACATGTTGTTCACAGTCTGAGGAGATTAAGATGTCTGAAACATATTAATTAATCTAAACCTGATTTTAATTCTAAGTATGATAAATTCAACTAATACCCGTATAAAAAGCTTTTCAATGCTTCAAAAGCCAGATGAAGCCTGAAAATCTATCTTTGCTTTGACAAACTTGTTTTGATGTTTCTTTCTGACAAATATTGAAACATCTTACTGAATATCATGTAATCATGAAATTTACTTCATAGCTATTACACACATCCGCATCTGGAATTTGAAAAAGGAGCTCTCAGAAATATTAATAAATCAGTTTAATACAAATCTGTTCAAATGTCGACTAAAGAGAAACACGTCAACAGTAAGTATCATTTGACTCAGCTCTTGGCGTCAAACATGTTTTTATCTCTGCACAGAATTGGCTGAGATGAGCTCTGTGTGAGTGTGTGTGTGTGTGTGTGTGTGTGTGTGTGTGTGTGTGTGTGTGTGTGTGTGTGTCTGTGTGTGTGTGTGTTTTCTTGGCTCATGTTAGCGCGCTAAGCCGTGTGAAGACAGCCCATGTTTAAACGCTCTAATAGGTGGTTTGCTTTTATATCATCTGACAGACTGAGACTGACAGCTTCTTCTGTGACCATGGAAACAGGAAATTAGCCCGTTGACTACACCTAAGCACTCAGGAGAAGGGTTTGTGCAACAAGCCCACAGTAATCGGCTGGCTGACACTTAGACACTCACATCCTGGAGAGTGGGGAGGAGAGCGGAGGAGACAGTGGAAGTGGCAGACAGATGGAGGAAAACACAAAGATGAGAGATTGTACCACACATGTGTATATATCCCATATATCCCCAGAGTTGTGTAGTTGCCCTCAGTGCTTCTCTCACATCAACTCACAGCTCTGTTCCAGATTTGAGTGCCTCCTTCTCTCTGCTGAAGTCTACTGGAGGTCCGGTTTGCTCGACGGGAGAGGATCTTCTCCAGATGTGATACCATGACGCTTCGTTGTGTGTGGTGAGACCCCCTTGATGGACTGAGAAAGCAAGCTGTGTGCAGTAATTGAAGCTGGCTCCCTCTGGGGCTCAGCGCTAATCGCTAATAAAGTCTAACTCCCCCCAGCACCGCCAGCAGTGAGTGTTTGACCCCTGCCTGCCATCGCTGTGTGGTCCTGTTATAAAGGTCAGGGTGAATATTTACAGCCAATCAGATGTACGTTGCCTGCTTCACTAACTGAAACATGTATAATAACACTGGACAGACTGCACGGCCGCACTGAAACACACGCTTTACACTTTTATTTCCGTATAGGAACATGCATTAAACATTTGAAAGTATTCAGACTCAGACATGCTGTTTGTATGCATCGCTTCACACAGCTGCCAACGCACACATAAGGTCAGCCATACGTTCCCCCTCACAGCGCTTCTGTGACCTCTCTCCAGGGTTATTTTTGTTCCCACAATTTTTATTTCCCAGCTAAAGAGAGGAGACATCTCCGTCTGCCTGAGCACGAAGCTCAATGGCAAACGAGCAGGATTGCCTCTGAATAAAACATCAAGAGTGAATCCTTGATTCTCACGACGAAGCGAAGCTGAGTTTAAAGCCCGAAAAGCAGCTGAGGATCAAGAAAGAAATCTTTTACAGCTGTTAAATTCAGGTGCATCCATAAAAAAGACATGAGCACTTTGACCTGTGCTGTGATATGTTCTGAGAGGTTGTATGTGACGTGGCCAACAAGGCTCGCGAAAAGCCTGAACACTTTCATTTAGAAAAACAACAAAAAGTCAGAGAGGATGCTTAACACATGCAGAGGCACACAGCTGAAGATGAAAAATGGCAGGATAGAGGAAAACAAAACAAAAAATTAAAAACACTTCACAGCACAAATGATGCTAATTTTCAAGCACATGAACAGAAGACTCATTCAAATGAAGTACACGCCAAATAGAGACACTGTGACTGAGTCCTCTGTGCACAAACACATCTCCAATGTACAAAAACCCACAAACTTTTGGGTTTATCTGAGTTTCAGTGCTGGAATTCAAACCACTGGGAGCCTTCCTGATGACAAATCCAGCAACGTATAAGTGTTAGCTATTTGCTACTAAGCAGCAGAGACTTATCCCTCATGTATTGTAGGGTCTGTGTCTCAGACTGAAGGTTACCAAACGAGGACTTGCAGCTCCTCTTGGTCTTGTCAGCTATGAGACTCAACCTGCTTGACGTTTGACTGACAGAGGACCGAGCTGCGTCAGGACTTGAATGCTAATTGAAGCCTATTTAGTTTTGCCTTTGGGAGCTCTGCTAAACTGTCATAAAAAATTAATAACAAAACTGAGAAGCAGGGAAAGTCACCATAACCGAATACATACTTGAATTTTCATTAGCACCAGCGAAGAATAAACTGTGTCTTCAGATTCAAAACTGGGCCTTAAATTCCTAACTCTTACAATATTTAAAACCACAAGAACACTGGTAGAACTTACAAGGGACACATAGGGACAGCAAACATGCAACACACAACACACGGCACACGACAACACACAATGAACTGACCTTGAACCAAGGAAACAGTCACTACATTGTCATGCAGTCATTAAACATTTCATATTCGGAATAACCCACCAATAAACCCCAAATCACCCTGGGCTACTCCTGTAATAACCTGAATAATTGGTCATATATGCGCCTATCCGGATATCTCCTTTGAAAAGCACATAATTTGTGTTCTGCACATGTTCTGTTCAAAAGGAATCTTGGTCTTTTGAGTACAGGAAATCTTATCTGCAAATGAAGGCGTCTACTACCTGCCCCACCGTGCTGCTACTGTTGTTGCTGCTGTTGCTATGGATACAGGAAGAAGAAGCGGAAATGTTGCTCATTGCGTCATGACATTTTCTGTGCATTGAGATGTTGTCCATGCATTGCTGTTTTGATCAAGATACCATGCAAACAGGAATAACCCTGTTTGTTCACGCATGTAAACAGGTTATTCTAAATGTTTCAGAAACTGGAATATTGACCTTAACGAATATTGACTGCTTGTAAACGTTGACACAGAGACTATAGGTACAGGGACAATCAACACAGGTGTGATACAAGACACAGGTGAAACACATGAGGGGATATCAAACAGGAGGGAAACACACGGAGAATTAAACCAACACTAGGAAACTAAAGACAGATGCAAGATAAATCCAAAACACAGAAACATTAAGAATAAACACAACAAAAAGACTAACATATAGAATAGAATAGAATAGAATAGAATAGAATAGAATAGAATAATAAAATAGAATAGAATAGAATAGAACTTTATTGTAACAAGTACAACAAAATTTAAGTCACAGCAGCAATCAAGAAAACAAAGTTAAGAAAGTGTATAGAAAGTGCAAAAAGGTCCATAGGAAAATAGATACTGACAGCTTGTCCATCATTGTCCAGTTCAGCCAGCCTCCACCTCCACAGGGTCCAGGACTGAGCTTTTTCAGTCATGCTCCAGACACCAACGCCACATTGGAAGAGCTTCACTTGCTGTGAGCAGACAGGATCTAGGAGACAGAATTGATGTTAGCTCCGCTAGCCATGTCTATGAATAGCATGATGCTACTCTGCCCTCTAGTCTACTATGTTGCTGGGTTAGCACAGCTAGCTCGTCCATCTTACTGGAGATAGATCTTACGTTCCCAATAACGATGGATGGAAGGACAGGTCGATGTCGTCACTTCTTAGCTCACACCTGAGAACCAGCACGTCGTCCTCACCTCCTTCTCCTCATCTTGTGGGAAGACATCTGGCCTTGCACCAGTTAGCATTGACATGCTACAGGCTGCTAACAGCTGAGTTCACGTGTAAACAATGCAGCCATGGTTACATGTAGGATCTCCAGACAAACACAGGAGAAAAAGTAGTGAAAATATCATTGAAGCCACAAAAAGTTTGGTGTCCATGACCAACAAATGAGCCATACAAAGTGATGATCCACTCCAAATACAAAATTTACGAAAAAGAGACGAACAAAATTACAGGAAACGTACAAAGAAGAGAGAGCTGCTGCTAAAGGCAATCATAGCAACATATGACAAGACAACAACACATGACAACCACAAGCAACAAGAACGAAAGACAAAAACAGGAAACACAACAAACACAAGAAAAGAATCCCAAAGAATTATTACGAAGGCAAGAAAACCAAAACCCCTGAACTACAGAAAACACAAAACCAAAACCAAGTCACGACACTGTTCTCCTCTCCATCTTCTGTTCCTGCTCTAAGACGTTGACAAAACATCTTTCCTCACTGAAGGTTATGTGTTTTTTAAAGCCTGTCAAACACTGAGGTGGAGGACTTTATAAAGTGTGATGGAAGGTGAACAAACCTCGAAGAATATGTCAGGATATTGTCCAATTTCCACTTGTGCTCTCCACTAAATTCCCTGGAGAGTAGTGAAATGAGTTTGCGCTCACAGACCTATTCGATTTGATTTTAGTCTAGTAGACCTGTGAACTTGTGTAAATACAAGTTATTGCTTTGTGCGTGTGTGTTTGTGTGTGTGTTTTCCCCTCATGAGTGTGTTTCAATCAAACCTGCAGGGCACATCATGTCCTGGCCTCCATCACTCTTCTCATCACTGACAGAGATGAGTGTAATTATATGCTCCATGCTGCTTTCTCTCTGGATTTATGATTCGCAAGCCCACACGTGACACACACACACACACACACACACACACACACACACACACACACACACACACACACACACACACACAAACACACACACACACACACACACACACACACACACACACACACACACACACACACACACACACACACACACACACACACACACACACACACACCTTGCAATCAGCTCTGATGGAACACAATTAATATCCAATTTCCTATCCTTTTGTTTTTCAGCTGTGGATTTCTAAAGAAATCACGGCCTCTGGGAGGAAACGACACATGAAAACCAATGATTGTCTGCCAGAGGTCAGGGTTAGAAAAAAATCAGGTCTCAGAGCTCTTTAGGAGGGAGGGAAACACACTGTCTGAGTTCAGGGCTAGAATAAATATTGAAAGCAAAGCTATCAAGATGTGAAGTCAGCCACAGTTAACTCTGTTTTCCTACAGCTCTTCCTCTGCCTTTGAGCTGTATTTGTTTATTTACTTCGGTTTGTACTCCTGCACAGGTAATTCACTTTCAGATCTTTCTATTCCCCCTGCAGCACAGAAGTCCTTGGCATCTACTAAAGGATTGGCAAGTGTTGTTATGTTTCACAGAAGTAGCTCTGTCGACTATGCATACATGTCTGCAAGAAGATGAGATGACACCAGATCATTTTCAGTCTTCAGTCTTTTTCAGACACCAGGGGAAAGCTCTGCTGATCGTGAGCTTGTGAGATGCTGTAAAAATGTAACTTTTTCTCGACCTAGCCTCTTAACTCATTAAGTAAGGGCTGAAAAACAATGCCAGTTTGGATGTGAGGTTAACAGACTACAACCCTGCATCAGCTCCGCCTCTTTGCTTATGCTCCAGGTTGACCAAAGGTTAGCTGGAGCAACCGTTACCAATATGTTAATCTTTATCTTTGGGCTTCAAAACACGTCTTGGAGAGATGCCCTTTTAGCTCAACGATTAAATGGCATGCCTTGTGTAAAAACAGCTACAGTCTTTTTGTATGTGATGGCCAGAGGGACATGTTATGTACCTTACGTTGGTGCTAAATGAATGATTCTTCACCACAAATCCCTCCGAGGAAAATTGTAATCTACATATTCAATCATTAACATGTCCTGTTGTGCAGTAGAGTGTGTAATAGGCAAGGCTAATGTAACCTTTAATCGTATGCTAGAAGAAAAGGAAAGAAGCAAGAAGTGGATCACAGCCTTACTGGAGCGATTTGCAGCAGTTATTATCCCACACTGACTCAAACACACACTGGTTTCCATTATCCAGAGGTTCCTGTGTTTACTTGATGGCATCAGTTATCTGCTGCTTCAGCCTCAGGATTCTTTGAACATTCACAGACATTAGTTTGCAGGTCCCATCTCATATCTGCCGCAGCAGAAATGGTAGTATGTGAGCAGTGAATCACTGATGAATGAACTAAATGTGTGAAAATACAGGATTTGCATGAATGGAGTCAGATTTCATCACATGAATGAACAAATTTTGTGACTGAAGCAGATAAAACAAAAGCTGGTCAGTAAACACAACACAGCAAAAATAGGTAAGCAAGGACAATAGTGGAGCTGTATGAAAAGGGGGTTACTCCTAGTTTTCATAATGCCTTAGGAAAAGCATGAACCCAGGAAGCTATCCTTAATATGCGCAGTGTGGAAACAAAAGAGAAGAAAGGTACCGAAAATAAAGACTAGTTCAGTAACAAGACATTAAATGGTGATAAGCTCACCTGAGCACCAGAGTTCGGTGACAAGCCAGGTAGCGGTGATGCATTGAGAGGAAGCGGTAAGTCCAATCGTTGTCATCAGATTCTACAAATTTATTTTAAAAGTTGAGTTTAAACAATAACGGTTACAAATCAGTAGTAAAAGATCTGTGTCTGTGGAATCTTAGAATCACAGAGCGGTGATTCCTAACCTGGGGTACAAACACATATTGCAAGCAGTATGTGGTAAATCTAATAATTTATTTCCAACTTGGAAGTATTGAGATCAGCCAGTCAATAAAATGGCACGAGTGTGCAACAACTAGTTTCCCCAGGGAGACAATAACCTGTAGCACAGCCGCACCAAAATCAAAGCAGATGCTTACCTGCAGCCAGGCAAATCTGAAAAATATGAAAGACAAGCAAGCTCAGGTGTCTCATTTAAGCACAGCACAGTTGTGTAAACAAGTAAAACTGCTGTAGTGACTCTTAATATCATTTTGTTGAGTGTTTTGTTCCTAGTTTTTAAAGTTTTAATGCGTGCTTAAAGCGGACTTATTCAACAGAGCTCTAATTTATTTATTTATTTATTTTGTGAATGTTTCAAGGGTTACATTCAACAAAGACAGGTTGATTATTTTGATTTTGAGTTATTATAATTTCTATAATAATAATAATAATAATAATAATAATAATAATAATAATAATAATAATAATAATTATTATTATTATTATTATTATTATTATTATTATTATTATTATTATTATTATCATTATTATTATTATTATTATTATTATTATTATTATTATTATTACTATTATTATTATTATTATTATTTGTTATTTAAATTATAATAATTTTTTTTTATTAGTTTATTTTTTCATTTATTCTTAGAGCAAGATATTTTTTTTTATGTTTAACTGAAGTTTAAAAGGAAAAAGTCTCTGAGAATTAAATGTTCAGATTAAGGAGATAAAATCAATTGTGTTGTGTTCTACTTTTGATGAATCATCAACACGCATTTGTGAGGGGATACTCATGCCATGACAAAAAGGATCAGGGAGTCCACAAGATTAAAAAAAAAAAAAAGTTGGGAACCTCTGTCCTGGAGAGTGGAGAAACAGTTTACCATCAGTCACTCCTGATAAAACACTGAGTTTTGTCTCTAAAGCTTGTTTCTCTGTCAAAGATTTACCGGGGCAGTTTTTGTTTTTCTAATTGTCGAAACTTTAAACTAAAGTAAGCCTCAGAGTCAGTCACACTGACTGGAGATTGGTTAATTTGAGTAATGGTTGGATACTCCCAGCAGTCTGTAATCTGTAAACTTACTCTTCTGGTTGTGTTGGTGCTGTGGAGCAAAATAATCAGTCCAACAGTGGATTATTGCCCACACTGGCTGTTGAGTGAGTTCATGCTCTATCTGTTTCAGCGAGTAGTATTTGAAAGGTTTCCTGCACTCACCTGGCTTTAGATTGTTCAGCGTTTCTCATGCATTAGTTTATTTGTAGTAGGCCAGGCACTATAGTGGACACTACTTCCACGCTTCAGAGAAATGTAGTTTAACTTGTGGCCCTCCCCCTACTGCCTGACTCTGAAAATATACAGCATGTAAGGGGGAACAGAACATATCCCAGCTGGTTTTTATAAGGATGTTAGAGGGCTTTAGCATGCTAGGGGCCTCTGGAGGTAGAAGGCTCACAGGCTCACAATATTAAGCATCTCGTCTGGATGTTAATGACACACCAAATAGATAGCCGGCTAATTCATTCCCCATGCTAGTCTCTAATCAATAGGTGGAGCAGCAGGGGACGGGAAGGTATCCTGGCTTCTCTGTTTCACCTTTAAATGAGACTTACTATGCAGGGATGGAAGACAACCCCTTCATCCTTTATCTTGCTGGTAAGACAAGCTCAAGGCATACCTCAAGGCAAAGTGTGTGCTCTGCACCCTCCTGTCTGGCTGCCTTAGCGATAAACTGTCTGCTTAGCTCGTGGTGGAGTAATGTGTGTGTCACTGTATTCAGGCACAGTAGCAGAGCATATACATCGACTGGTTTAGAGGTGAATGACGATAAGATAGAGACGTTTAAAAGTCCCCTATAGGTGTTTCTAGTCTGAATGATAAACCAGAAGGATCCTGTGACCTGTAATAGTTGTTGAGGCATTACTCTAATCTGCTTCATAAGGAGGGAGGGATGCCTCCTGAGGGAAATAAATAAAAACTGTGCATCAAATGTAGCATTTTTTTTTTTTTGCAATTTTATCTAAATGTGTTTCATCTTTTATTATTATTATCTTATCAGTACACAGCAAAAATATAACCAGTTTGTCATTTTCACAAATCCATGTTGCTGCAGACCTCTACACTCATCTTTAACTTTAAGATTTGTTACTAGTTTGGATCAGAGGGATAGAGTCTTTACACCCAAAACATTTTATCTAGCATCACTACATGCGTTATTTTGTGATTTTAAGATAAACTTCTTTCCTGGTGGATTGACTGTTTTGACATCTACTCCAAATTTGAAAAAATACATTAACAAACATTATCACAAGCCTCAGCCCCTCTCCATGTTCAGGCTTCAGATCAAACTCTAGAGTTCTTTATTATAAGGGAAGCAAATTTGAACTGTTTCTATGAGCATGTTAGCACATTTATATTAGCATTGCTAATGCTGAGAAACCTCTGCAGATGATCCAGAACGCAGCAGCACATCTGGTCTTGAACCAGCCCAAAACAGCACACGTCACCCAGCTGTTAATCTCGCTTCACTGGCTTCCAATAGCAGCTCGAATCAAAATCAAAGCTCTTCTTCTGGCTTACAAAACATTGACAAGAATGGCTCCTGCCTACCTGGGGTCCCTCTTCCAGGTCTTCACTCCTTCTCGCCCACTACGCTCTGCTTGTGAAAGACACCTGGTGCTCCCAGCCCAGCGCGGCTCCAAATCGGTAGCCAGACTCTTCTCCTCTGTTGTGCCCAAATGATGGAATGAATTACCTAACTCTTTACGATCCACAGAGTCCCTTTCTACTTTTGAGAGAAGTCTGAAAACTCATCTGTTCAGGGAACACTTCAGCACTTAATCTGACCTTTCTCCTCTTTGCCCTCAGGGGTAGAATTAGTCAGTTGGTCTTAGACTCAGCTCTTGTGATTTTTTATGTTGTTGAATTTTGAAGTATAATGTTGCAGCAATTTATTGTGGTTTATTAGCTTGTTGATTATTTAGCATCTGCTAAATGAAACTGTAGAACTGTAGAAACTGTAGATGGTGTTACAACCTACAAATATTTGTATGCAGTTCAGTTTGGCAGAAGAAAGCATACAACATTATTATTATTATTATTATTATTATTATTATTATTATTATTATTATTATTATTATTATTATAACAGTACATAATAGTATTTTTACACTTGTTTTATTTGTTGATTTAAAAAAAAGATAAAGGTACCTTCATTTCATGTTTGCACAAAAACTGAAAAGTTCTTATTAACTCTTATATATGATCATCAACCTGTGTGCAGAGGTGACGGGCAGGGTCAAAGGTGAACGAAAAAAGGCCAGAAAATGTGCATGTATGCTGTTTTTGTTGTGAAGGTAAATTATCTGAAAAAGAAAATACATCACTGTAAGAATAAAGTTGCCAAACAGAACAGAGTCCTGGTCTCTTAATGGGTGCAACATTAGCATGCTTGAACATTTATATTTGAACAAATAATGTAGATGCAGACATGGAAATAGTTCATTCTTAAAAGCAGAAAATTAGCGTTATTTTTCAAGAGAAATGTTGCAGTGCAGACTTTTCTTCTTTGGGACAAGCAATTATAAAGTTCTGTAATTTTTTTGACGTTTCAGCACAAAAAGAGAAACATTATCAGAAGTAGTCTGATACAGAAAAAAGCAGGGATATCTTACTCCACCATCCATTTAACAAGACTATCTGTGGCAGAGTTTTATCTGGTTTTAAATCCACAGCTCTTTATCTTTACTTCAATGTTTCTGTTCAGCCCTAACACCCTCTGTCTTTATTGGCGTCCTCCTCCCGTCTCTCCTCTTTGGCAGAGAGATGGATGACCACAGATCAGGATGGAGGCGGCTGCCTCGGACAGCCTGAGTGAGCCATCACTCATGTAATGAGTTGTTGAGACAGAAACTAGTTGAGTGGGTAGTGAGGAGGAGAAGAAGGGTGAGAGAAGGTTGGGATCAACCGTGAGTTCAGTTTGTAGAGGTGTGACACGATGAGGCAGAGGATAAACACTGTGGCATAAATGAGAGGGCAGAAAATGCTGCTCAGGGCTTGAAAAAGCTCTAGGTCAGGTAATGCAAGTGTTTTTCCTGTGTGTTTAAAACAAAAAGAGGGTAACTGTGGTGGCAGGGACCCTGCCAGGTGTGCACTTACGGGTGGTTGGTGTTGTTGTGCGGATATGTCAGAGTCTTCAGGACCTGCTGCGAGAGGAAGGGTAATGAGAGCAGCTCCAATGTGAAGATGTTAGTTTAGGGTGCAACAGGAAGTTTCTAATTAATGCCACGGCAGAGACCCTGGTGAGGCCTGACCTTCTGTTCAAAGCCCTGGGAGCCGTCTCCACCGCCTCATCCTGCCAGGTCTGCCATGAGCAAGACTTGAATTATTGATAAGTGAGAGGCAGGAGAAAACTGGGTGGACGTTGGATCTGGGTTTCTCTATTGCACATACAAGTGTATGTTCGCATTTACATGTGTGCAAGCAAATGAGCTCACTGGAAGTTGGACGATCTATAAAGGTGTGGTTTGATGAGACTAAGCTCAAGGACAGAAAGGGAGAGGAGAATTGTTCATGAAAGACTGGGGGTAAAGGTAATGCTGGGGGGAGCAGGGTTTGATGAAAGGATGAAACATGCTTTAGATGAAGGCAGGAGATGAAAGAGAGATAATAAAAATAAGGTAAACAAGGAAGGAGAGACTGTGTTAGTCCACATATTAAAGAGTGTGTGCATGAAACACAGCACAGCTAGCCTCAGCGTGACAAAGTGGGGAGGGGGACCATGGAGGGAGTGTGCTTTGATTCCTGTATCAGCCTGATGCTTCCCCCAAATGCTCCACTCCTTCACCGCCACAACTCGGGTTTACTTGCAGAAAACAGATGGAGGGACTAGACCTGGGAGCTGGGTGGACCAGACAAAATCCCACTGGGCTGTCTGCAAGCAGGCTCACTCTATTCCAGTCATGACACACATAAAGCCTGCTGAGGACTGAGTTGAGCACGAAGGCTGGTGGGCTAGGTGACTACAGGGCAGGGATTCAATCTAGAGGTAAACAGGCCGTGTTTAAAGCTTAGGATGAAAGAATGATTTACAAATGGACTCCAGGAGTAACACAAGCCTGTGGTCTTAAATAGCACATGAGGAGTCACACAGAGCTGGAAATGTGGCTTAGCGCAGGTTTTGAGTTGCAAACATGATAAGAATTAGACCAACAGGCCTACAGAGCATGATAACATGAGAAAACAGCTACTGTCTGTTCTGTCAAAGAGAGAGCGATAACGCTCATCTGGTGGTGCTAAATACGATGCTGAGGTAAGCAGCGAATAGATTCGTTTATTTTAGCATAAGGCCTGAAACCAGTGTGGGAGAGACCACCTGGGTGCTTTTCAAGACAGCATCAACACTTTCTCACATTTCTCTGACTCTTGGACTTGAGCTGTAGTAACCTCACAGTGAAGACACTGCAATAAAAAAAAACAAGCTTAGTCAGTGGATGATTCATAAACCACAACTTAGTATTTTTGCTTCAAAGCTATGAGATTTATGCAATTGCTTCAAACATTTTTGCAGCACTGGGAGATGCTTTTAAATAACTTAAGGATGAACCAGACTTTCCATTTCTCCTGTTTCCATTTATGCAAGGCTAATTCCTATTAGGGATGCAAAGGGACAGAAGATTTTCATGGGAATTTTAGTTTGGGAATAATGGAGATTTCAGGGTTTTGATGCAATGGACTTGAATCATTTTTCTAAAAACCCTAAAATCTTGTCTGTTTTTTCACCAGTCATGGTTTGTTTTGTTCTGTGAAAAAAAACAGTACAGTGACTGTGAAGATGACGACCAATCACAATGAGAAAGAAGCCACTGAAGAAGATGAGCTCCAGATACTTGATGAGTGGAAAGCTAAATTTACAGCCAATCCCAAATGTCACCTTTTCCCCTCCCTTCTTCTTATTCCTTCATCTATCCCTTTCTGTTTTGAGGACCAAGAGAAAGGGGTAAAAACACATCTCTTAGAAATGAGACGCCACTCGATTCCTGTTACATCATCATGCCAAGTTGCTTGCTGGTTGTTGTGGGCAGAGTGACTGTTTATTCACTTCCAATTTTTGCAAAGTGATGATAAACCCACTTCAGATTAGGCTGACAAATTCCCAGCAAACAGACTTCACAACGATGTACTGCTTTACATGAATGATGAGACAGCCAAGCTATTAAAAGCAAACATTAAGGTAACGTTAGGTATATCCAGAAGCTCTATTATTATATGTAACTGTAACGTTGGCTTATTGCTTATGCAGTATTGCAGCTCCTGAGTGCAGCTTAGCTGTCTAATCATTCATGAAATGCAGCTTCCATTTGAACAGTTTGCTGTCTGCTGTCTAGATATAGCTGTTGCTAAATCAGCATCAGGTAGGTTGTTATTACAAGCAATTTTAAAATACAACCAACAATTCAAAATACGGCTAATATGAATGTGGAGGAGAAAAGGAAATGATATCATGGGAAATTTGTCATACAGTTTCAAGTAAGGTCTGTCGAAGGCAGGGGTGGGCAACCTAGGGCACGGGTGCCAGAGCTGGCACGCAAGTCTATTTATGTTGGCACGCAAAGAATAGTTACAATGAGACAGAGGAAAAAACAAATTAAATGAATAAATAGATGAAATACATGATGAAACTATTGTGTTGTATTCTATTTAACACTTAATAAAATTGTGCACACTATAGATATAGCTATACTATAGCTTGGTCCCCTCCTCTTTATCCTGTACCTCCTCAGATTATCCATCACCACGGTCTCCACTTCCTTTGCTATGCAGATGACATTCAATTATACATATCCACCAATTCCATCAACCCTCAGATCCACTCCACCCTGACTGACTGCCTCTCTGACATCAACTCCTGGTTAGAAACAAACTTCCTCAAACTCAACAGTTCCAAAAGAGACATCCTCGTCATAGGTCCACATTCCCTCACCTCCACAGCCAAAGATTTCCACCTCACCTTCAACAGCACCACCCTATCACCCGCACCCTACTGCCGTAACCTTGGAGTCATCTTGGACAGTTCCCTCAATTTCAATCAACACATAAAATCAGTAACAAAAACAGCTTTCCACCACCTCAGAAATATCGCCAGCCTTTGCCCCTCTCTCTCCTTCCCTGCAGCCGAAACCCTCATCCACGCTTTCATCACCTCACGCATTGACTACTGCAATAGCATCCTCTACGGCTCACCATCCACCCTCCTCAATAAACTTCAGTACATCCAGAACTCCGCCGCTCGCCTCCTCACTCACACCCGTTCCCGAGAGCACATCACCCCCATCCTTCACAACCTGCACTGGCTCCCTATCCCATTCCGCATCACATTCAAAATCCTTCTTCTTACCTACAACGCCCTCCATAACCAGGCCCCCCCATACCTCACCAACATGCTCCACCCCTACATCCCTCCCCATCCCCTCCACTCCTCGGATTCTAACCTCCTCACCGTCCCTAGGACCAAGCACCGATCCTGGGGGGACAGAGCCTTTTCAGTTGCCGCCCCCTTTCTCTGGAACTCACTCCCTCAAGACATCCGCGACTCCATTGACCTCACCACTTTCAAAACCAGATTAAAAACACACCTCTTCCGCACTGCTTTCAACCAGTAATCCTGTCTACGTCCCTTTTCAATGCACTATGTTTTTACCTTGCACTGTAACCTTTTTGCTTTTATCTGTTTTCTAATGTACACTTATTTTTACCTGCACTTTTAACTTTTTAATGTAAAGCGACTTTGAGTTGTGGAAAAGCGCTCTATAAATAAAATTTATTATTATAAATGTTGCTATGTAAACAATTAACTAATAACTTATCATTAAATAATAAACTTAAATGATTGACATTATAGGTATGCAAATGTGCCTTCCAAGTGCATCACCGCAAATCTTTCGGGACATCAGTCTGCTAGCTTGCAATCGCATTTATTTAGCTGCAAAACAGTGTTAGCAGAGTATGCAAAACAAAGCAACACATTCAAAACTTTCTGAGGCAACAGAAGAAAGTTATAGCATTTCTCACTGCATAGCTAAGCATGGAAAACCATCCAAGCAGACTTTCTCATTGACTGTCCATTATTTTATGAAAGAAGTTAGTCCTGGGACGTTGGACATGATTTTTAAGTGGCACAAGTCATGGAAAAGGTTTCCTATCCCTGGTCTAAGGTTTGTCTTTGGGCCAATCCCAATTCTACCTCTTAGCCCTTGTTTGTGCGCATACACGTCCAGTGAAGTAGTCTCGCAATTCTCTCTAAGATCAAGGGGAAGGGCTACACAGCCCTTGAAATGAACTGAAATGAAATGAATTTGCTATTAAATTCTTGTGCTAGGCTAAGCTAACATGCCGCAAGCCTCCAGCTTCATACACTATATGCACTATGTTATCATCCGCTGCAAGGCAACAGTTCTCAGTTTGAATCCCTACGTTACATAAAAAAATCATTATCCATTCTTGAGAAGTCAGGTGCATAAATAATTTGACATTAATAAACATCACTGTCACTGCTTGAGTTACCTTGAAATCGCACAGATTGCATGAAATCTCTCCAGACGTGAAACCTGAAACACTCTTGCATAAATTTGAAAGACTAATTAGCCTTTGGTGATTAGTTCCCACTCCTGCTTTTATTCCCTTCTCTTTTAATCCCAACCCACCCCTACGCCCACGCTCTTTCTCTGCTAAGTCATTAACGGAAACCTCCTATGGGAACTGAAGCTACCTGCGTTCAACGAAAACAAACACTAGCTTGTTTCATGCATCAACTGCTGAAGCCCCTGGGACTGACGCAGAGTGAAGTCGAGAGACGGCTGCTTGCACTAATGTGTTTTTAATCACTTGTGTACACTTTTAATTCTTGCGTCCAGACAGGAGACAGATGTAGTTGGTCCATGTGTCACCTTCCTATTATCTAACAATATTAAAAAGTATTTTTAGAAGTGTTACCATCAGGTTGTGAGCAGTGCTGCTAGCTTTGCTTGGTTCTGTGTAAACATGTATTTAATCACAGAATTAGACAAACACGTGTTTCCAGGCAGCAATGAGGTCATGAGGTGTGGCCACTAAAAAAAAAGTCAGAACTTTGATCCATGTTGTCTGTCTCCTAAAAACAGTAAGTTGGGTTGCAGGAGAAACTCAGAAACTGCAGTTAGAGCAAGAGCAATCACTTCCCATAAGTATAACATGCCGCTAACTCTGGCTTACAGATGCACAGACAGCTCACTGCACCGCCAAGACACCACCATTCTTTAAATTCAATAAACAGAGCCGTGTGTTTGCATATAGAGCTTTCACTCTGTTTCTATCTCAGGCAACCTCTGGCCCTGTTTTGTTTAGCAAGGCAGAGGCAATTTCAGTATATATTCACAGCCCTGAAGATGTAAACAGTCACCAACACGAAGCTCTGGGATCCTGTTTTCAGTTCACCTCCTCTCCCTCTTTTCCCTGCAGGCCCACGAGTGCTAATGCTGTCTAATATATGACTCTAAGTTTAACCTGCTGCTTGTATTGGTAGAAAATACGAGACAAAGCCGAGAGGAGCGCAGAAGAGAATCACAAAGAGGAAATAATGTGATGGCAAAGATAACACAGATGTAAGAGCGGGTTTGAGCTTTCACAGCAGCAGCAGCCAACGAGCCAGATGTGACAGTCTGTATTTTGTCATCCCTGACGGAATGAGAGTGATTGCTGCTTTTCATGGAGGAGGATCTGACATGCTTTCAGTTTCTATGCGAGCACTCAGCTCATCCCCGATGACGTGCAAATACACTGTGATTAGAGAGCAAAGACAGAGCTGTGAAACGCTCAGAACAAAAGTCCTGCAAAGCCACCTGTCATGAGCGGACTGTGATGTGACTTTATTACAAATTGTTCCATTAACTCTCATCTCTTCAGGGGCAGACGCAGCCAGATTTTCCCAGATAAATTCTTCCCCCTACATCTCTGGGAAATTTATTGCTGTGTGTTCACATCACACAGTGTTTTTCTAACTCCCCACCTGCAGCAAAGTAAATGTTATTATTGCAGAAAATGGGCCGACATGCATGCTCACATAAGGGAGAGCTCCCAAGCGGAAATCCTCAGTTAAACAGAGCAAAGGCCCAGTGAGGCTCAGTAAACAGAGTGTCGGAGCCTCAGTTTTCTGCTTAGATTTGTTAGATGCTTTCACCTTCTGTTTCTCTTCCGCTCTCTGTGTAGTGTTAGCTTCTCCAGCTGGTGAGAGGAACAATAAAAAGGCCACTTTTACAGCCTGCAGAGCAACACAATGACGCCATGACAGACTCTGATTCTCAATCTGCATATAGGTAAGAAGGGTTCAGCATGGGCTCAGCTGGATTTACTCTAGTGCACTCCACTGTGCGTCTCCATACCATGATGTACATGTCAATGCATAATGAGCCCTCCTTTAAGTGTCCTTTGGTTTGTAGCTTATCTACAACCCCCATTACAAGAAAGACACAGAGTAAATGTGAAAAAAGGCAGAATTTCATGGTATACAAATAATCAAAACCCTAGATCTGATGGAAAATAGTGTGAGGACAATGTACCAAATGTCTAAAATGAAAACTACAAATGCCATCAACACGTTTCAGAAAAGTTGGGACAGAGCTTTGTTTACCCTTTCTGGAGCTCTTAAAGTGAAATATTCCCCAATTCTTGATAAATATAATATTTCAGCAGCCATCAAGTTCAAGGTCTCCTTTGGAAAACATTTTATGTAATGGTGCTTCACATTGTGGCCCAAATGTTTTCAGTGAGTGACAAGTTGGGGCTGCAAGACAGTGAAGCACCTGGAGTCTTCTACTACAGAGCCATGCAGTTGTAACTTTAAAAGAAAATAGAATAGAATAGAATAGAATAGAATAGAATAGAATAGAATAGGACTTTATTGTCATTGTAACAAGTACAACAGAATTGAAGTCACAGCAGCAATCAAGAAAACAAAAGTAAGAAAGTGTATGGAAAGTGCAAAAAGGTCCATAAGAAAACAGATGCTGACAGCTTGTCCATCATTCTCCAGTTCAGCCAGCCTCCACCTCCACAGGGTCCAGGACTGAGCTTCTTCAGTCATGCTCCATCTCTGTCTCCTGTATCCTGTCTGCTCACAGCAGGTGAAGCTCTTCCAATGTGGCGTTGGTGTCTGATGCTAGCTCCGTTAGCCATATCTGTGAATAGCATGATGCTACCCTGCCCTCTGGTATTCCCTCTGATGCTGGGTTAGCATGGCTAGCTCGTCCATCCTATTGGAAATAGATCTTAGGTTCCCAACAATGATGGATGGGAGAACAGGTCCATGTTGTCACTTCTTAGCTCACACCTGAGAACCAGCACGTCGTCCTCACCTCCTTCTCCTCACCTTGTGGGAAGACATTAGGCCTTACACCAGTTAGCACTGACATGCTACAGGCTGCTGACGGCTGAGTTCAGATGTAAACAATACAGCCATGGTTAAATGTAGGATCTCCAGACAAACACAGGAGAAAAAGTAGTAAAAATATTGCTGTAACCACAAGTTTGGTGTCCATGACCAACAAATGAGCCATACAAAGTAATGATCCACTCCAAATACAAAGATTACAAAAAAAAGATGAAAAAAAATACAAGAAAGGGACAGAGAGAGAGAGAGCTGCTGCAAAAGGCAGCCATAGCCAACTTTTCGACTTTATTCTCATAACATAAAACATTTGCGCTGGTAACACACCCACTCATATCTTGTTGCACTACAACTTTGTTTTTGAAATCATTTTTCTCTTATTATAAGTTTTAACTCTCGCCCCAGTTTTTCACTATAACAGATTATTATCCAAATGAGCAGTGAATAAACCACAACAATTACCTGTTAGCTCTCTATACTAAACCCAGCTCCCACAGGTTGTTCTTAGCTAAAAACACGCTTGCTACATACCAGAGCACAGGCTGCCGAAATTAGAAGTTATGGCCAAAATACAACTGAAGCAACCCTGGTCCGGTTCTGCTCCATCATAGCACCAGATCAGACAGATTTCCATTCAAGTCAATGTGTCTACTCACTGAATCTGCTCCATTGCAGTCTAGCTGCTTCCCTGCCCTGGCAGGTCACAGCAGATACTCAACCATCCTATTTCCTGTTTTGTGGATACCAGAGCTGTACCGTGTCAATTTACCGTATGGGAGAGAAAGCTGGACAGAAAGTCATGTACAGAAACTACCTAAACACATCTGGTGGCTTTCAAAATAAAACAAACTATGGCAAAACCAGATGGTTTATAACTTCACAAAAATAACTACCCAACATAATGAGTGCAGCCAGGTCAGGAGTCAACAGGTTTGAGGTTTTGCAGTCGAGCACGATCAAGATGAGGAACTCCTAGATCTCCAGCTGTCTGGTGTCCTACAAGGTGCTGGATCCAGTGCACACAAAAATGCAATCAATTTTTTTTTTTAATTGTCTAAATCCAATGACTTAGAGGCTGTATGTTGTCAGTAACTTGGTTTGGGTCATTGTAAAAGGAGCAGGTTTCAACATCCTTTTGACCCTGTTAGAATGGCGTCCAATGACAAGCTTGTGACATGATTTAAAAAGATAAACTTTTAGCTCATATCCTCTATTTTACATAGTTAAATCTTGTAAGACATGAAACAGTGTTATACTAAGGGGCTGTTCTGGAAACTTCTTCCACCGCTGATATCTGTGTTAGCATTAAATTTGTGTGTGGGTTGATATTGCTGCACCATTAATCTGATTAACCCAGTCTTGAATCTTTGGTTTCCTGGAACTGAGGCTACTTTCTGCTAATACATTTGCACTTAATCATAACCACATCATTTCCTCTTTAAAAGCAGTTGAGAGATTCTTTTAACATCCAAACATGAGAGCTAGAGCTGGTTTGACGTCAGAGTACCTTGATTACAACAACCCTTACATAAATTCATCGGTTTCTATACAACAGTGGGCATCATGAGTGCCTCTTATCGGCAGCGTCCGCCTCATAAAGAAGCAAATTGGACTGCTGATGAATGCACAGCTGATCCAGCACCCCCGGGGCTTGCACCAAAGAAAACGTTGAGCCATGGATTTAGTCTGGGTTGTGTTTATACAACAATCTGCTTGGATTACCAAATAGCACGGAGGGCATGGTTCAAATTGTACTCCCTGTTGTGCGGTGCAGGACTCAGAATAAAACAGATCTGTCTGTATTGTCAGCTCATGTCTGCTACAGAGAGGAGGACAGAGAATACTGATGTAATCCACCCACATGAGAAACAGTGAGGAGACAGTTTCATCATGTCTGAGGGCATGCAAGTCATCAAATGAGAAGAAAATGTGTTGAAGTTGAAGAAGTGGGATGTGGAGAGATTACACCACCTGACAGCTGAAGAAAAGAATGACATAAATTATTTAGCTGAAATACTCTTATTTTCCTGCTACATAACGTTTGGATCACAAGAAACAAAAGTACTGTTTTTCATTTATATTTTGATATTATCCTTACTTTTTTTTGTCATAAAGTGTAAGACAAGAGATAAAGTTCTAAAAACTTGATTTAACTTCAACTTCCTGAAAGTGATGAGCATCTGATGTGATTGGATTTGTAATGTCTTTTCTAAAACCATTTAATGGAATATGAACTTTTTATTTCCTTTGCTTTATTTATATGAACTAAAATACCAAAGGAAGATTTGTGGTATGTTTTATACTGTGGTGCAGATACTATTACTGTTTCCTATATGGCACAGAAGTTATACGGACAATATCTGTTATGTGTTAGGTTGTTTCTTTAGCACCAAAACATCGAGGATATCCTCTTTTTCCGGGTGGTTGCTCTCTGTCTGTTGTTGTAATCGCTCGCCTGCTCTGGTGTTGACTTGATAAGTTCGTCTACCCCGGAGTTGATGCGTTCCACAGAGTGTATGGCTGTAAATTACATTCCTCAAGAGTAAACAAAGATAAAAGTTAATCCCTTTGTCCAAGATACCCTTCTTTCTGCAAGTAAGACATCCAACTGTCTTGTTTTGGCAAAGCTAACAATACTTTCCTATCAATGACCTAACAATGACCCATACATTTTTTCATTGTGCGATAGCGTTTTTGAAGTGTTGTCGTGCAAATGATGAAGTGTTGTCGTACAACTTAATACTTTAAGTTGTATTGATGCAAAATGTTGATTTGAGAAAAAATAAAATACTTCGTTTATTTGACCTATTAAGTTGTGTTAATTGAACTTGTTGATTTCATTTCAAAACAATTTATTTAGGTGTGACCAATTGAAGCAATTAATTTAAGTTGGTACAACTGCTTCTTTTTTATTAGTTGTAGCAACGCAGAATGTCAAGTTGATATGATCGACAAAAATACATTGGAAACCTTAACTTATAAATTTTGAGTAAGATTGATTAGAAAAAGTACATCACTTCAACTGATTGGAGATTCCCTTTTTACAGTGTAAGAAGACTTAGGTGTGAATACACCCTAAGACAACCTAATGATAAGATGAGTTTTTGAAAACTATCAAACAGTGAATAAATGACAGTAGGTGGTCCAATCTGGTAATGGGCATTTCTTCAATCCTTTTTACAGCAAACCACCCATTCAAGTACTCGCTGTTCTTAGACATTACACGCTGTGACATATTTCTTTAGCCCTTACTAAATGGGTGCATTGATAATCTTTTCTTGATCAAAATGAGACGATTCTCCAAACTCGAAGGCCTCTTGTCCTGACAGCGCTTGTGCAAAACAGTGTCTTAAAGCAGCAGTGCAACCTGTTGTGTGATGTTTATATTGGTAACACAGACCTCAATTCAGGGATCAGACACAACACACGACCATCTGTGCAATCTAATCCACTATAGTACGATAACAATACCATAAATTCCTTCTTACAAAGCTTCTGCATTTTCAGATTTTTTTCTCATGTCGGGAAGATGTTGATCTGATTTCAGCTTCAGTGTGAGGACGTCTTAAATTAAACTGTATGGACAGCTGTCATGTTTTATTTGGAAGTGACTCATACAGTATGAGAGTAAGTGTGAGCTTTAGTCATAGGTCACAGCTCATAGAGTGTGAGTTTATCACTACAGTAACAATAATATGACTGTTCAGTGTATGCCCAGTCTCACTGAAGTCATATCTTTGTTTCTGTTTTATCTTAAGTGTGTTTCTTTCTGTCTATCTATAATTTCCCACCTTAAATGTCAGCCTCACGTATCTGGACTCACCTCAGTCTTGTAGCTCCTGCGACCCTCTCTTGTTACTATTTTTTTATGTGTTCCCTTGTGATTCCAGCGTCTGTTGATGGTGACTTTTCTCTGTCTGATGGACGACTGCCTGTTGGTCTCACATCTTCTGGTCCCTTTGAATTGTTTGCGTTTTTAAGTGTCTGTGCACAAACCTGGACTGGACAATAAATTCTGCATGCTTTTTACTGTGGCCCTGTGGGAGTTGGGTCCATCACTCTGTTTCCACTGGTAATGTTAAACTCTGCTCAATATAATCACGTTGTAAGGTTATAAACATTAGCATTAACATGATTAATGAAAAAAAATCTTAGGCTCACTTTAAAGATGAAACTTTCTGCAGAGGTATTCTGAATCACCCTGTTTGTTTATGATACACCTCCATAAATTGAGCTGTTCTTTGGGATAATGTACTAAAACTTAAAATAATGCAATACATCATGTAAATCTAAACAAATCACATACTTTATGTTTTGACCCCAGAGTGAACCCTGACTGAGAGTTACTTTTAATCTTTGAGTAATGAACAGCTCAGTGCAGCTGATGTTGTGACACTAAAATAGGAAGTGTCCCATAGCTCTCTGTTCTCTCTTCATGTTTCCCTTGGATATTTCCAGCCTGTCAGGAAAAGAAACATACAGATCCTTTCCTGTTTTGACTCTTCCTGTCTACACTCTTTCCTGTGAGGCGCTGCTCAGCTGTTGTATGCTTGTCTAAAAACCCCTGGACGTGAGATGTTACATTAGCGAGAGCTGGCGGGCGTTGCCCAGAGACAGAAACAGGTGGGATTGCTATTGATTTTTTCTCCATGAGCTGGTGCACGTGCATAAAAGATTTAGGGCAAATTTGAACAGGGAGGAATGGCCAGATGTGTTCATTGCAGCTCATTGGAGCGGAAGCTCTCGTCCTGGAGTTAATCAGTTTCTCTGAGGCTGCTTCTCTAACCTCCAACCCCGTCTAATAACTCAGAGGCCTTTTCTAATACTCACATCTCACAAAGACATTTGTCTTCTTGAATTTCAGGGTTGTGTTGTTCTGCAGTGAGTACACACCTCACTTACTTCTAGTTTCTCAAGCCATCGTTTATTTCTGTCCTGAATGTTAATAGTTATGGAGCAATTGAGGTGACGGTAACTTGCACTTTCATTTCTCATATTTTGCCAGTGTCCTTCATCTTTTACTCAGTGGTGGGAATCTGATTTCTCATTTTATC
This sequence comes from Halichoeres trimaculatus, assembly GCF_033239565.1. Classification (NCBI taxonomy): domain Eukaryota; kingdom Metazoa; phylum Chordata; class Actinopteri; order Labriformes; family Labridae; genus Halichoeres; species Halichoeres trimaculatus. The sequence goes on from NW_027437185.1 coordinate 17,431,785, forward strand.
TTAATAAAATGTTCCAAAGGTATGTTTTGGATAGGATGCCATATAAATTGAGGATGTCTGACAGTCATTTAAGCTCAACACATCCAGAATAAAAAGCTACTGAAAGTTAACCAGTAGAGAAAAAGTACCCTGTTGTTCAAGGTAGATAGGTAATAAAAGTATAAATAGATAATGAATGAATGAATGAATGAATGAATGAATGAATAAATAAATATAGGTAACCCATTAGACATGAGCAAACAATGATGCTGGTATCCAACCATTTCCAAGCTTATTATATTTAACTTATATTTAACTTGACATTAGCTCATAAGTCAACTCATAACAAAAATCACATTTGTTAAGAATTTATCCTTTAACACTGTAACTCCAACACTTAAGAACATTAATATTGATAATGGTACATTATTTAGCCACTTTCTAGTTAGTGACAGTTCTGGTTTGGCTTTTTTCTACCTTTTAAGAACTTCTACCTCTTACCTTTTCGTAGCTGTTTTTATTGACAGTGTTTGGAAACTTTACTGTGTCTTCTCACAAGTTCAGTTTGGTTTCTTTTCATTTACTGATTAAAAACATTATCCTAAATTTGTTAGACTGAAAGCAGGAACAATCCATTCTACCGGTGCTGATAGCTTTTGTTGGTCAGTCTCTGGTTTTGATGGTGAGAGAAAATAAATATTTTAAAACTACATTCTCGTTCAGGGATAAGCGATTTCTGACTAGATGTATGTTGTTAATGTTTTTTGTTTTCTTATTTTTGAAGAATTAAGAGCAAAGGGGTGAATTTCATTGCACTTGTTGCAATGACAAATAAAGTTCTATTCTATTCTATTCTATTCTATTCTATTCTATTCTATTCTATTCTATTCTATTCTATTCTAATTCATTTCTACTCTATTATACTCTGGGTTAATTGCTTTTCGGTGCATTTCTAACTGTGTGGACTAAGGGAACAGTTCTCAGCCACTTCATATCTAAGGAGGGTGGAAGAAAAAACAAAAATTGATATATCAGGATTTTTTGTTCAAAAATATTAAAACCGTGATTTTTTTTGTCCAAAAACAAAACAAAAAAAAAAAAAAAAACATTTTTTGTGTGTTTGTTCTTTTTTTTTTTTTTAATTTGAATTTTTAAATTTTCATTTTAATTGAATCAGCACCCCAAAAATTGTTATAGAATCCAATCGTGAGAAGAGTCCCAGCCCTAATATATAGCAGTGATTTTTAACATGAGGTGCTTGGTTGTTTATGTTAGCTGCTGTCTGATTGAAGCTGCTTGGATGTCCCTTATGTTGCTTGACTTGATTTTCGCAGTTCATTTGCTTTATAGAGTTTCATTATTAAGGTAGTTTTGACACATGATTTGTCAACACCTTGGATTTATAATTGCACCCTTAATAGGGCAGGAAGACATATGCTCATCTCAGTTTCCATTGATGGTGTCAGCGGGAAATTGCTGCTGTGTGAAAATTGTTGATTGAGACGCTGAGTGATGCCAAACTTAGAAGTTGTTAATGTGTTTCTGAGACTTGGATGTAGCAGCTTCAACACGATGTCTTTTTGCTGTCAGCAGCTTGTGTGTTTGAGGGTCTGGTGTGTTGCCATTTGATAGAAAACCTGTAAAACCTCAGTTTCTACGTTTTTTTTTTTTTCAATTCTGGTAAATGGCTGAAATGTCTCTTTACTTAAAGACCAAGAACTGCCAACGACCTCTCCATCTGGAAAAGAGAGCTGCTAATACATTCAAGATGACGATGTGAAGGTGTTTACAGTTAATGCTAATGGATTATTTAGCATTGCTGGCTGTGCAGCCTGGTTCTGTGATGAATTGCTATAATTTGCACATCCGGCAAAGAAGGCAATGCCACAGACTATTAACGAAAGCGGTCCTGCATTGATTACCATAGCAGGTAATTGCTTGGGGAGATAAAAATCAGTGCAAATCCCGTAGTGTTGTCAGGTTTTGAAACAAGAAAAAAAAACTTTTGATCTTCCCAGCGGGAATGTAAAAGCCTGGCCATGCCAAAAGAGATAAGCTGAAGTGGACCGAATCAATTCCTGCAGTGGGTTAATTGCTTTTCGGTGCATGTCTAGCACATTTTAAGAGTGTGTGGGGATTGTTTTTTTTTTTATTGATTCACTACACAAGGAAGATTTTAATTTCCCAAAACCTCTCTGGTGGTGTCAACAGTCTGAGGCTCGGAAATTCAATTTGTGGGCTCATCCCAAAACTGAAGGAAAACCACAGGAGAACCACGATATTGAAATGACTGACATGACTCAATGGGCCTTTCAGCACAGTGAATGACTGGAGATAAAGATCAATAGATCAAGGTCGCTTCGCAGAGATAACAAACAGGTTCAGGAAGCCAAGAGTACCGTGTCCTCTGCAGAAAACTTTGTCCTGGGAAATCTGTGAAAAGTGTGAGACATGGTGCAACTCACCGAGCACGCTGAGACACTCGCTGTTGCAGCAGTGTTGCATGTACACAACCAGAAAGTAATTTCAAGTTTGTTTCAAACACAGTGTGTTGACACCGGGAAGAGTAAACTGAAATGATTAATAATGTATCAAAGCCTGCGTGATAAAATTGCTCTGTTTTTGTGTGTCGTGTTGAGGGATGCTCTTTTGCTACTGTGCATGCAAAATATATTCTATAGCAAGGAGATGCTCATAGCTGTTGGAAAACTAAACTTTATTTGACAAGGCTGTGATGGATCAGCTAACACCTCAATATCTTTCCTCTGACACATCTGAAGAAAATAAAACTAAACGTGCAAGTTTTTTTTTTTTTTTCATGCTGCTACAGAGGCTCAAAAATGAATTTTAATGGTGTCTTGGTTTGAAATTGACACTTCAGCATCTCAGTTTGAGGGGTAGCTGTCAATGGTGGTTTCACAGACAGGATCTCCTGTTAATAATGATATAGTGCAGAAGTGGAGCAGGAAGAAGACATTTTTATGAAGCGTTAATGTGTAATGAGCGATTGTTTCTGCAAATGATTGTAGGTAAACCTCATCATGAAGTGGAGGGGTCACTGTTATCACATTATCCCACTGACCGCCCGTCTACCAACAAAAGACACAAAGACGCTGACCACAAGTACTGTTTGAGTGCTTATTTTATTTATTTAGATCCAAATTTTTAGATATTTCAACAGCTCAAAAGAAGTTGTTCTCCTGACTCCTCGGTTGGTTATAATTCTTGCTTCAGATTCTTATCTTTGATTCAACCAACTCTTCCACCAATCAACTGCCGCCCCACTGATCAGCCTTATCAGCCTCCTTGCAGAACAAATTAACATCAAAGTGAACATTTCACATTCAAAATCTCACATCTGTGCTTGGTAACGTCAATATTTTCTGTCTCTCAAGACCAAACTGAGATAGAAACGAATGTTGACTTCTCCAGAATGCTAACTGACACTGATACTTTTACCAGTGTTTGCATGAAAAGTTGAAATATGCCAGACTGTTTAATGTAGACTGATTTGTTAAAGTGTGTTTGATGAAACTAATAAGAATACATTTGGTCGTCAGTCTCCAGCACCAATGAGCCACTTATTCTATGTAACACACTATGTAACTTTTGGACCAAAGAAGACGATAGATCCTGAACCAGTTGTAGCATTGTTTTGGGAATATCGTGTCAGGCATCAGTTACTTCCTGTCATTCAAACGTAAATGCATTTACATCACCAACAGAAGAAGGTTATTTCTGCTTGATGGTGGAAGATCCTCTGTCACTCTTCCTTCTTACAGTGGACGTCGGAAATTATGATGTCCTCCAAAAAAAAATCTATGATTTACATTTGAGGATTCACTTGGATCATCTGACTACGGGCTGGTAGGCATCAAATAATTTACAAAAGCCACAACACAAATTCAAACGGAACAACACAAATGTAAGAGCAAAAACACAATGGAAGTACAGCCACAACTAAAGTCAAAAGATGATGTTTATTCCAACAGACACAGAAAATGTTAAAATAAGTAAAACGTTTTTCTCAGCGAGGAGTCTTGCGTTGAGATCTCTTGGTGCTTTAATTTCTATCATATTTACTGGTAATGTGTCATCTTATATTTAGCTTTAGGACTCAGTCATGCAGTGGCATTAGCATCATAGCTATATTTATCATGGCTGAAGTTGAAAAAAGAAAACAATATTTTCCTTACTTCACAACTTTCTGTGTCTTACTGGCCATAGTACTTGACAGTAATAGTATAGTTGTTGTGTTAATATTGTTGCTAGGTGCCGCCCTGTTGGCTAAGGCTGCCTTTTGTGGCAGCTCTCTCTTCTTTGTCCGTTTCTTATAATTTTTTTCGTCTCTTTTTTTTGTAATCTTTGTATTTGGAGTGTATCATTACTTTGTATGGCTCATTTGTTGGTCATGAACACCAAACTTTTTGTGGCTTCAGTGATATTTTTACTATTTTTCTCCTGTGTTTGTCTGGAGATCCTACATGTAACCATGGCTGCATTGTTTACATGTGAACTCAGCTGTTAGCAGTCTGTAGCATGTTAATGCTAACTGGTGTAAGGCCTGATGTCTTCCCACAAGATGAGGAGAAGGAGGTGAGGACGCTGTGCTGGTTCTCAGGTGTGAGCTAAGAAGTAACGATGTGGACCTGTCCTTCCATCCATCGTTATTGGGAACATAAGATCTATCTCCAATAAGATGGACGAGCTAGCTGTGCTAACCCAGCAACAGAGGGAATACCAGAGGGCAGAGTAGCATCATGCTATTCACAGACATGGCTAACGGAGCTAACATCAGACACCAACGCCACATTGGAAGAGCTTCACCTGCTGTGAGCAGACAGGATCCAGGAGACAGAGATGGACCATGACTGAAGAAGCTCAGTCCTGGACCATGTGGAGGTGGAGGCTGGCTGAACTGGAGAATGATGGACAAGCTGTCAGCATCTATTTTCTTATGGACCTTTTTTACACTTTCTATACATTTTCCAACTTGGTTTTCTTGATTGCTGCTGTGACTTCAATGTCATTGTACTTGTTCCAATGACAATAAAGTTCTATTCTATTCTATTCTATTCTATTCTATTCTATTCTATTCTATTCTAATGGCTTTTTTTACTAAATGTGTTGAGAAATTGTTGTTCTGGGGTTTTGACCTGTTAAACTCAATGTTTTTCACTATCCAGTGATAAAATTAAATCATAAAGCAGATCACCCATTTTATTTTTAGGCTGGTTCTGTTAGCCATGCTGATTTAAAACACCACCGGCAAAACAACCACTCATAGTCATGACTGGGCTGAAAACCCCCAGGGCAAACTACTGGTGCTGGTTCATTGCAAAGAAGAGTCCAAGAAACAAGGTTTTACTACAAGATGTTTTAGTTGGTGCCCAATGTGTTATGGAGCCTTGTATTCAGATTGTTGTGTTAATTACCACAGGTAATTTCAGGATTTGTGGGTTTAAATACTTTAATGCTCACTAAAGAGCTAATACCTAAATCTTACCCGTGCTCCCATTGAAAGGTTTACAGTAGAATGCTGCAGATGCAGGTCTGAGACTGTGTGTTGGGGGCGAACAGGCAGGAATTAGCATTTTGCTCTTTCAGCCCTCCATTAATCCATTAATTCTACTTCTCATTAATTGGTTGCATTTAGCCAGAGCTGTCAGTGTGGCAGACTGTGATTAAATCTCAGTAACTCCGACTTGTTCTGTTAGTGGTGGTTTTAAATTGAATTAGGTCTGTACATTGTAATAGCTGCGGCTGCAGGGGAGAGCGCTCTCGCCGCTCACCTTGATGTGTCGGAGACAGGGACACAGCCACGGGCAACAATAGAGACTTCACAAAACTCTGAGAAAGAATACGACAGCGTGTGATGATCACTTCAAAGCCGTCAGAGGACCCATACATAATGGATGACACAAGAGCAGTCCGCTCTGAAGTGCATTGTTCAGCTTTCCCAATTAATTTAGAGGTAATAATTCCTTAGGCACCTTAATAAGATGAGAGACCACCAGAGAGGCTGCTGCTGCTGTTACTGCCGGAATTAGAAAACACATTCACTGGCAAAACTTAAATCACATGCCAGACCCTGATGTACTCTGCAACACTGTCAATCTCTTCTTTTGTCTACATAGAAACCATGTGCAGATATACTTAGCAGACTTCAGGAAGAAAAAACAGGTCATCTAGGGTTATTTTCGGAAATATGCTGTGTACTTATATGACAAACACTTTGACACTTAAGAGGCTGAGATATGTCTTACTGTGATATTTCTGAATGTAACTTCACTTATTTTCATAGAAGTGCTACAGGCAGCTTTTGTTAGCAACCTTAAAAAATCCCCACAGGTTCGCAGACTTTGTAAAACCTCTTTCTGGAGTGGTACCTTAGTGACACCTTCTTTGAACTTTATGTATAAAATCTTGACAGTGCCTCTTTGATGCAGCTTCCCCTGACTGGTGAGCTATTTTATAGTATCACAAATATACTTTTAATACAATATAATATAATATAATATAATATAATATAATATAATATAATATAATATAATATAATATAATATAATATAATATAATATAATATAATATAATATAATAATAATATAATCTATTCAAAGTCTAATTGTGCAGCCATCTCTTTGTTTAACACCCCTCTTACAGAGTAATTGGGTCAGACTATACATTTTGATATGATTTATTATTATTATGCACAATGCCCATACCCCCTAATACTAACACAGTGAAGCCAAAATTCTACTTTGATTAGTGCCTGGAAACTGTGCTGGCACTACATTTTAAAGCTAAAGCAAGAGATTAATGTCACACTCCACAGGAGCCCATATTTGTCAACAGATCTGCCAGTCATGATATTGCAGCCCCCTGTTTTAGCATCAAATTTTTAATTCAATGTAGACTCCTTTAAAAATATAAACATTTGCTGAAATACAGGCTATTACTCTTACTAACTATACTTCATCTGTTGCAAAGGGGTGTAAAATTTCTGGAAAGTTTCCTTAAAAATACTTTGGGAATTTTACTTTGGTAATATTGAACATTTTCAGGGTTTTGTTGCCATTGAGTGTTCAGTGATTTTTTCTAAAAGAAATCCATGGAAATTTTGGGTCAGAAGTTTTGGGAGTGTTCTTCCTTTTTTCTTTTCTGTTTTCTTTTTTTTTTTTTTTTTGTCTCTATTATGGTCATAGACCTTCTTTTTTCATTTGATGCTCTTCTGTCCTCTCTCTTATGGGCTGTTTTTCGGCCGTTGCTACTGTTGGTATCGCACTGCTTTCTTACGTGAACTGCGCACGCTACGCGAGATACCCCCCCCCGTCTCATCTGCGCATGAGTATGATCCGCCCCCTGGGTGTGTGGGGGTGTACCCTGTTTTGGTGGCTCGGTCCTGTTGCTGTCAGCGTGCACATTCGGACCCACACCGGAGAGCGGCCCCATCTCTGCCCAGTTTGTGGTAAAAGTTACTCCAGATCGTTTCCTCTGAAAGTCCATCTGCGAGTTCACACTGGAGAGAAACCATTTAAGTGTAACAAATGTGACAAGTGCTTCTATTACTCTCAGGGTCATAAGATGGAGAGGAGAAATACAGCGATTTAGACAAATAGTGCTGATTAGACAATCACTGACTACACCTTTAAGAACTATATCCTCCAAGCAAAGGGCGACCTAATATTCCAATGTCAAAGTGTCAAATAATGCAGCACTTTTTGCTAATTCCCAGTCCCTAGAAGCCTCATCTTCCACTGTTTATGTTGAACACATCAGCACACACCGGGCAGGCAGAGAGCAGCTCTGATTCAGAGACTTTCTCCTGGCTACCTGGTTTATCACAAGGTGAGCGTTCAGTCTCCTCATAGCTCTGGTTTTGATCACTTCCAACCCCTGAAGGAAAAGAAGAATTTTACCTCGCCTGTAAATCCTCCACAGAGTTCACCAACAAGTCACAAACTTCGTCTGTCTGATATTTTGTTTCAGGTTTGGCTCTGCCACCGAGGATGACCTCTTTCCATGAACAAGAAGTCATTTGATCCTTCGCTGCAATAAAAAATTCAACAAAGCTTTCAGTAGTGGGTTTCTGTGACTGGCAGTTTCAGTTTCTCCGCGTTATGTTTTGATGTGTGAACTTGTCGAGCAGTGTTGAGTGTGTCAGCATCACTAATGTGCTCGGCCCATTTGGACACAAAGGGAAAAGAAACAATGTTTCCTGGTTTATTTGGGAACAGCCGGGACTTGAGCGGGTGTCTGTTGTTGCCGCAGTGTGTTTGTTTGTTGCTCAGTAGTTTGTGGGTTCTCATGGGGGACTGAAAGAACACACACACACACACACACACACACACACACACACACACACACACACACACACACACACACATAGTACACAGGGACTGATGATGATGTACAGCCTCAGTGAGCTGAGGAGCCTCCTCAGCAGTACACGATGCCAGGAGAGCTCAGTGACTCAGGCTGACACAGCGGGAGGAGAGGACAGAGGAAACTACTCTCTGCAGTTTCTGGTTACTCTGTTTCTGAAGCATCTCTGTGAGAAATTTTGTTATTGTTTAATATTTTCTATCCACCACCAGAGTCCCTTACTGCACAACATTTGCAATTCTGATTTTTGATTTTATCTCATTCTTTTTCCCCTATGAATGTGATCGTCTCTTCACTTTTCCACACTCTGCTGAAGAAATCAGGAAGCGTAGTTGGTCCCTCAAACCTTCCTGGTAAAATAATCACCCAGTTCATTATAATAAAAGAAACAGAAAAGCAAAAGAAAAACAAAAGGGATTAGAAAAGTGAAATCATCACCACGGGGTGTAAGAATAAAAACAGAGAAATAAAGACAGACAGCAACAACAGTCCCTGAAGAGCTTCACTGATGTTTTGATGGATATTCTTTGAATAAAGTTTTAATACTGACAGAGCTGCAGACTGAAAATTGTCTTCAGACAATGAGATGAGTATCCACTGAGAGAGTTGCCGCTTTGGGCGGTGTTTTCAATCCCTTGCTTTTGCAGATGTCTCTGAAATATTCTGGAGAAACTGTCCAAAGCCACATAAAGAATGCATGAGTTTCGCTCATGGTTTGATGAGCTGTTCAGAAAATAACAATTGAACTGCAGCGCATGAGCTCTCATCCTTATTTTGTTTTATATTATCATGAAACACTTCCTGGATTAAGAAAAAAAAAGCTCATGACAACATGGAGGATTGTAGGCTCAGCTGGGATGTGAGTAGCTAAAACACAAAGTGTTGCTCATTTATTAACGCTGGATCTCATCGGTGAAGATCAGAGGAGGGAAAAGAGTCTTAATCTGAAGTTGGTTTGGCTCAAAAGGAAAATTCTGATGGGAGTAAAGTTTGCGCCTGACTCATCGAAAACTCTCTTTTTAGAAAAGTTTCTTCAAAATGTAGAAAAGTGAAACTGCTTGAGAGAAATCTATGCAGGAAACACTCACTGAACAGGATTGTTTGTTTGTGTTGCTGCTGAACAACGGATAAGACCACAGCTAACCGGGGACTTGCAGGTGAGGTTTAACACTCTTATAAATGTCATTGGAGGTGAAGTCATAACAAACAGGATTAAGGGCTAATTGGTTTTTAAAAGGCAGCTTTCTCTCTGGCTGTCAAGAGCTTTTCCCCTGCTGGTCCCATGTGCCTCTGAGGTGTTTTAAGCACAAATAATAACTTTAAAGGGGCAATCACACCCTCGGTTGTGCAAGACTGTTGATAGTCCAGGCTATTTTTACAGAAACGAGGGTCTTATTCTGTGAAGGGGCAGTGAGTGTTTTGATTTTGGAGACATTTGTAAAAACGTTGTAGTACATCAAAACACATTGGAATGCAGAATCCAGGCTATGAGAACTATTTTTATCTGGTGTTATATTCTGATACACATTTTTAATGGTACTATGTATTCAAAAGAGAAGCAGGATGGTTGGTGCTCACAGTACACTGAGGCCCTGTTTACATGACAACGTTTCATCTGAAAAACGCTGAAACACTGTGAAACGCAGTGAAAATAACTGCGTTTACATGGAAACGCTGATGGAATGAAAACGCTGTAGAAAGCATGCCAGGCCTGTAGGTGGTGCTATAACTGTCTTGTCCAGAAGCTGTTTTTGGGAGATCACCACCAAAGTAGAGTTGAGCCGGTCATCTGGTGTTGAGGAATACTAAATTAAAAAGTGGAGCAAAAGATGCACATTTTGTTGAAGGAAAGTCAGCAGATTCAGCAGATTGAGCAGCACAAGCACAACACGGTAGTTCGCTACAATCGAAACAACTGTACTGTTGTCCTTTTGTATACACTCGTGAGGAGCGGAGTGTGACATCAGCGTTTCCACTGAAAACGCCGGCTTACTGTTTACACGGCAATGGTGTCGGCAGCGTTTCAGAAAAATCCCACTCTGGAGGCCGTTTTCAAAAGTTTGCGTTTTAGGTCCGTTGAAACGCTGTTTCCATGTAAACACGAGTCTGACAAGCAACAAAACTTTTGCATTTCACCCTAAAACCGTTGTCTTGTAAACGGCCCCTGACTCTGCAGCTCACATTTTCCACCTTGGGTCCTCTGATTCCCCATCCTGTACTTCCCTAAAAACACCAGGACCAGTCAGAGGAGGACAAGCACACACCAGACTGCTCTGACTCTGTCGATTAAACTCGTGTCAAGCCGGATTCTCCGCTCCGCTCCTTGCAAACGATGACAGCAGATGGCCTGCAGCGTAGCATGTCAGCAGGGCACTCATTCCTATGCATAAAGACAAAATATCTGCAAATGGCAGAGGAGAATAAGGAAGTGAGTGTGGTGGTGTGCAGCATGGGGAGCAAAAAGCATCTTGGGGTGACTGTTAAAATGAATGTTAAACAAATTCAAATGATGTGTTGTTATTTGAAGTTCCTGTAATTACGTGACTCTCCTGCAGGAAGCCCTGCCTGTTCTGTATTTGTTTCTATATTGGTACAGAATGTGATTTCCATGCAGAGCATGAGCGGTTCAGTTTGCATCCGTCGATGCAAAACAGCAAGAAGCAATGTACCTCGCATTCAGACAGGCCGTGTCATACTTTCCACCGAGGAAAGTAGCGGGCCAGGCGCTTGGCTCACTGATCGGACTGTCAGGCCATCTGCCGCGCCATTGCACAAACTCACTTTTATGTGATGCTTGGAAATCAAGTCATCTAGTGTTTCCATTTGCTCCATGGCTCTGCTCATCTCAAAATGCCATTACACAGCAGCAGCTCTCATGATCCAGCTGTGTATCCTCTTACATACCATTAATCACAATCAGGAGCCTGTGTGAGGATCACTGAGGTGCCTGAAATGAGCGTCAAAACCGCTTCATGCTCACTTATCACATGGAGGAATATTCATGTGAAGGATTTAAAAGGGAGTAAAGTGACCCTACTGAAATGCTGGGAGTGTGTCTGATTATGTGTGTGTAGGGACTCTGAAAGCTTTCACTCTGCAGCTACAGCCTGGTTTAAAATCAGCGAGGCAGACACAGAGAGAGAATGGAATCGCAGAGCACTGTATGCAGAGAGAAAGGGGTGCAGAATTAGGAGATTAAAGTAGTTGCAGGATTAGGCCCCAGGTTTTTAATGATGGAAATGGAAAAGCTGTGAACAGAGTCTGACACATTCTCCCTGGCCCTCCTCATCTCTTCACTGCCTCGCTCTGCAGCATGTGTCTCCCGCTGATTACGTAGAAGGCCTGCAGGGAGAGCCAACTCCACTCCCCATTAAACAGCACACATTTGTTTAAAGAACATTTATGTGCAAGCACATGTTTCCTAAAGCAAGGCAGCCGCTCTGCTTAACAGATAATATGTAGACTGGACTGCACGTTTATAGCTTGTGCCCAGGCGTCTGCACAAACACAGTTAGTCATTTTAAATTTGTGTTCAGAGGCAAAACTCAAAGACTGTAAATAACAGGATTAAGGTAATAGTTTGGTTCAAATGCTGGAATGATTTAGAGTAATCAGATGTTCTCAGTCTGCATAATCAGGTTCTCTGTCTGGGAGGATGTATGGTTGCTTACAGGAAAAATCATATTAAGGGAGGGCCATTTGGAAATGTTTTGTTTTTATTGAGCACTTCAGTGTTATTAATGGGGCTCGCTCAGTGTGAATAAAAGCAGTTTCACAATCTTTGCCATGCTGTGATTCAAAATTGTGAAACAGATGTTCTTCCTTTGAGGTGAATCCAATAAGAGGAGCAGACTGGGAAGCATCGTCAACAACGTCAATGCTACTGACATCACGCTCAAGCCCACAAGCTTCTGTGAGATCTCGTGTCTATGAATTCTTACATGTGTGATCCAAGGATTGTCATGTTTAAAATCAGTCTGAACTGTTTTCACGAGTGTGATCTCCTGTGTGTGGCTGGCCTTGGACAGATAACTTGCACAGCACCAATTAACTGTTGAAGGCAACCTTTTCTGTGGGACAACTTTAGCATTAATTAGCAATTTAAAGGTAGGGTCTGCAGGAATTTTTGTTACTTGTTAGTTAACAGAACATTCAAACTGGACTCCCCTTCTTGGCTCAGTGCCAGCAGCAGCGCACACCCACAGCCTCTGATTGTGACTATGTGAACACACCAACTAACCTTGCAACCACCTGTATCATCGCGTTTCTATGTAGGAGAGACTTGAGAGCCGTGCACCTGACTTAGCATATTGGTACAAGCTAACCACAGGTATTTGACACATATCTGCTGAGCAGAAAGCCAACTCGTGTTGCTCTTCATCCGGAGCTGCTCTCGAAAGTTGAGCCAAGCTTCACCCTTGTTTAGTAAAAAGCTTTATCCGTTCAGCGTGTCACTTCACTTTGGTTGCATTTTTCTTGCTTCGTGCTACATCCACTATCGTAGCTGGTATCTTCTTCCACTCGCTAATCAACACGCACTGTTGTGCACTGGGTGTTGTGATTAGCTGATGTAACCACTATTACTCCCTGCCCAGAAAGATCCCAATGAAACCAAAACATCAACATACAGACAGAGGAGAGGGTTCAAGGCAGACGCAGACACTGATACACACGTTAAGAGGCTCAGAAGTGACGATTGAGTAGGATTTTTTTTTTTAAGTTGACATTTTTATTTTTTAGGAAAATCCTGTAGACCCTACCTTTAAATGCATTTTTTCACCATTTGAATAAGTTACAGGGTTGTTGCTCATTGTGTTTTATTTTTATGCTAGTGATTAAAAATTAGCCTTGTGGCTAACTCTGGCATATTACATGAATGCTGTGCTAAAATGTTCATTAATATGCACTGTCACTTTAGATAAAGAAATCAAATTAAAATGCAAATCCTTGGCGTGTGTCATTCTCACAATCACCTGACAACTTAACCCTCCCAGCAACAAGATTTGCGCTCTTCCTCTCTGCTGGGGGTCATTACCTCTGCTGCCCTGCTCTCAGCCACGGTCCACCTGCAGGCTCTGCCTGTTAACGTATTATTTCATCCCCAGCTCATATGATGTTACAACCTGGACACTAAACACAATGATCTACTGCTGTAATAAACACGTTATACAGTGAGGTGTATGTCTGGAATAATGACAGCAGCAAGGCAAACTGAACAACTCACTCTGCAGCAAGAAAACTTCAAGCTTCCTAATTTTACACGAGCATGAACCTGCCAATGTGTCGGACAGAATAAGTGCCAGCTCCCAACTCAGGCATAATAATTAGTTCTCAGTTCTCTTATCTTCCTCAAAGTCACATTTAATTAGCACACATGTATTGGGCACACACACAAAGTTTATCTTTAAGTGTGAAACTCTTCCTGACTGCTGAAACACTAAAACATCCTCAGACTCTCGCTGCAGCTCTGTATTTTACAAGGCTCACTTTCAGCTGAGCTTTAATTGTCAGGAGGGCTGACTGTGCTGGAGATAACTTATGCCCTGAAGAAATGAGATGCTAATGTATTTCTGGCCATTCGAAATAAATCTGCACGATGCTCTTTCATGCAAATGCGCCGCACCAAATGCGTCAGCAAAAACGGGAAAAAGGATAGATTTAAGGAAAGAAGATGGAAGATGGTGTCTGAGGCGTTTGTAGCTCAGATTTTTTTCTGACAACCAGTCAATGCTGAAGGATAGTTTGGTCAAGGGGCATTTGGACAGGAACAAAGAAAGGATTGTCGCCCTTTTTTTTCTTCTCAGAAACCAGAAGATTCTCTATATCTTAATCAGAAAACCTCATATCTGAAACGGTAAACACTGTGAGGAGTGTTTTAAGAGATTTAGTAGAGAATTAGTAGATGTCTAGCCTTCAGGATGCCCAAAGAAGTGCCACAAATTGTGTGTAATGCTCAGAAAATTTAACAGCTAATATAAGCAGCTGTATTACAACTTGTGCGTGACTGCTGATAATGTAACAGTTAGTGAACTGGTTGCAGATAAAGCAATCCCAAGCAAATCTTTTAAAACTTTTTTTTTGCCAAAGTTTACTGGTCAGTGATTGGGGTGAGTATTGTCAAAACCTTATGATACTTTACTCATCATAATACTTGGGTCATGATACGACACTATGTATCATGATATCACAGTATAGTGTTATATTGGGATATTCTACACGGTTAACTAAGAAAAAAACAAAGAAACTAAGAAATGGTGTTAATGCAATCACACAACATTATTAAAACATTGAAAGGACAAATTAAGGCAAAACTATTTGATTGAAAACATTTTTTTTATGTTATTGTTTTTGAAATACTACAAGTTTAATGCAGTGTTACACACATACACTTAACTTGAAAAAGTATAGTACCTCAAGTTTGTCACTTAAACTACTGTGACAATAAACTAATGTTATATAGAAGTTTTCGATACTGGTACCAATACCTGTCGCTGGACGATACTTTTTTGGAACCAATTTTATAATATTAATCTAAACAAAAGAAAATTACATTACACATTATGGTACAATTTTTAAATCTTATTTTTCAGCTGTAGTATTTTTCCACTCTATCCTTACAATAACAAACAAATAATTGCTGTACACAAGAAAAGTCGCAAGCAAGTGCCAGGTCAGTATATATTGACTGCACCTTAAATGTGTTTATAACTGTAAATGAACTTTTTTCTGATTTTATTGTGTTAAAAAAGGGGGTCAGCACTGCTCTCAGTACTGCTTGTTGAGAAGCGATCAATACATGCTATCGCGTAAGTCTCCAGATTCCAGAAAATTCGCTAGATTTGCTGGTAGTCGCATTCTTTTCCACAAAAAATAAAATAAAACCCTTGAGGGGTCTGACATATCAATAAATACAGAGACAAAACTGCTAACAATCTGCATGCTGCAACCGCATGTATCGTTACAGCCAATCAGCTGTGGCATTGTCAGATTTTGATGATGTGATTAACCCTTTGGGTACCAAAGCTTTGCACTGAAAGACGAGGCATGTTTATGTTGTTATATATAAGTATATATATATAAGTATATTATTTCACACTTCCAGCCAGTGTGAAGCTCAACTGTTGATACTTTGTAGACAACACGACTATGATCTGGAATACATCAGCAAAAAGGTACGCTTCCTCACTGCAGCTTTAAAGTTTCAACTCCAAAAATGATTCAGGGAAAATCTTGGCCTTTAATGCAACGCTGTGATCACAAAATCCTTGAGGAAGGGAGTGATACATTTTTCATTCTCTCTTCTTTTGGTGTCAATGCAGCAAAAACACTTTGGAAGTGACTTGAAGCAGGACCCCATGGTTAGCTCTACCTCTGTCCAGTGATTATCACTACAGCTACGTTTCACTGGTTTGATCTGGTGCTTAAGTATTCTGTCAAAGGATATTTTTCAGTCAGTCCTTTTCCCACCAGACTGCCTTACTTCTTCATTTCAAAGGGTAAGTATTCCCTTTGTTGGGGGCCAGGTCTATCATCTTCAGAGATCAAATCTTCCCAGTGCATCCATAATAAGTCAAAAGACTGGCTTCTGAGGGCGAGATATTGAGAAAGACAAAGGGTGACAAAGAACTGAGGAATGAACACATTCTTATGGAGAGGCCCAAAAGCAAATCAAGGACTCTCGTTTTTTTGGACAGGGATGCTTGTTTTGTCTGTCAGGGCTCCAACACAGCAGACTGTGCAGCTTCTGCCACAGTAAACACAAATTTTAAATTGTGGGGACTTGTTGTTTCCATCCTCTGCGTCTATCCTGACTCAGGCGCGCCTTGATGACACTCCTCCGAGCCCCGGGAGCACAGCCAGCACTTCGTCGCTGTCCGAGCCAGTACTGAAAGATGAGGAATACGAGGAGAAGGCGCTGATGAGGCGATACTCTCTAATGAGCTGCAAAGAAAAATCTTTTCTATGGATTTCTCAGCAATCAGCAGCCTGCTGGAGTCAGCCTGAGTGTTGATGTTGGTGTGAAATGTTTCAGCAAAGATTGACTGGATGGTATAAATCGTCATCCTAGTGAAGCCCCGGAGGAGAAATAGTCTGCTGTTGAGAGACTCTTCAGGGCTGTGACAATCCCTAATCTGTTGTTAATCCTCTAATCACAGCAAGAGGATATCTTTATTACTCTTCGGTTACCAGTTTGCCTGATAAACTCCTCTATTTATCTGATGTTTAACCGGATAAAAAACTCCCCTCACAGCCAACACTTGGGATTTACGTCTTAGCCTAAATGTTGGCCAGGGGCAATGCAGAAATACAGAATCAGACTGGAGACATGCTGCTGATTGGAAGCTCTGTGATAAGTAAACATCATTAGTTCTCCTAACCAGAAACTCTGGGGATGACCACCGGCTCATGATGATCAAAGGCAGAGCATCAGGTTGGACTTTGGCTCTTCTCAGGTCAAATTAGACTGGACAAAATATAAAATGATCAAAACAGGCACAGGGAGACAACAAAATATCTCCAGGCTGCACCAAAGTCAGCCTTCGTTTTTCTTTGAATGTGATTAAGAGTCTATGTGATATAAGTGTCTCTCTTGAATCTGAATATAAGATCAAACATTTTCTGAGAATCTCAGAAAAAAGGACCTGGATGAACCCTTGCATCAGACATTTCATGAGCAAAGGGAGAATAAACAACTTGAACCTGATCAAATGAGATGTAAATTCCAAACTACTTCTTGTTGTTGCTTTGCTATGAAAGCTCAATGGTCAAACTGGAGGAACTTGGGAACAACTCCACGAATTAAGCAACTTTTAAGGAGTATTTTTGGAGCTCTACGACAAAATGAGTGACATAAGCCGCGTTTTCCACCAAGCAGTCCGGTTCTGTTCAGTACGGTTTGTCACTTTTTGGTACAGCTAAGCCTGATCCCATTTGCGTTTCCGCAGCAAAACTGTGCCCTCTAGTGGTAGGCGGCGTGTAAGGCGGATGCCAAAAGCCGCAGCTGTTAAACAATGGCGTGACGCCGTAGGAGCGCGACACAGTGTACCCCGCTAATAAATCCAACAAAGAAGAAAAACCCAACATAGTAAACAAAGAGCATAGTTGGAAGACATGCAGCAATTAGTCCTCTCTGTGATTGGCATGTAGCTCTTTGATACAAAGTGCAATCAAGCTTTGTTTCAGAGAAGTCTGTGTGCTGCGTAGAGAAATGCAGCTGCTGTTGCAGGTCAAGTGACGATTCTTTTGACCAATCAACGGTCTGCAGTGTTGTAGCTCCACCTTTCTGAGAGCGGATTGGTTCAGTCTGGGACCCATACGAAAGGGTCCCTAAAAGTGGGACGGCTCATCTTGGTTATTTGGGGATCTGTCCATGGATGAGTCAGTGGAAACGCCACAAAATGCGTGCCATACTGAGACGAGCTGAAACAGTCTGCTTGGTGGAAACGTGGCTATACTGTGTTGGCAACCACTCACTAGATACCAAAATAATGTTAGAAAAATTATGTTTTGGGTAATAATTTACCGAGAGTATCGACTTAAACATGCTATCTGTGTTCTAAATCACAAAGTTATTTACTACTACTCTCTTCTTCCTAATGAGTGGGTGAAGCTCAATGTCACATTTCAGACACTTCTCACCAACCACAAACATCCAGTTTAGAAAAATGAAACCTATGTGAAAGTGCGAAAAAGTTGCTGTTCATCGAGAATCCACTTGAGGCTGGCTGCCGAAAGACCTGAAACCACATTCCCACCGAGCCCCCAAAAAAAAGACCTATACGGTGTTAAAAAGCGTATTTACAACCTGGTTCAATAAATGCCTTGGGTCTGAAACTTTCTCCATTGCATTTTTAATAGTCATTTTATTCATTGCACTATCTTTCTTAAATGTTACATATTTTGGGGATTTTTTTTTCAACACACTCAAACTTTAAGTTGTTTGATTTGATTTATTTAGGATCCGCCATTAGTTACAGCAAATATGCAGTAGCTATTCTTCCGGGGGTCCACATATTACACTTTCAACAAAAAATATCATCTTTTTAAGCATGCCTATATACGCTACACGCACAACATTCACACAGTCCACTCATACAGCAGCTCTATTATCCACCACTTGATTGAAGAAAATAACCAATACACGTTTACAAGTTTATGATAGAAAACAAAAAAGAAGAGACAAACCACAGAGCTCTTCTAACCTTTTGGGACTACAGCAAAAAATTCATATCATTAGTGAGAAGTAGTTCATATTATTATCTTTCAGGTAAGCCATATGTGAACAAATACATCTTTAATTTCTTGTTGAAGCAACTTCTGTTACTGTTTGAAATTGAAAGTTACTTTCTGAAATTAAAAAGACTCTAGAGTCTATTTATGTTTACATTGAGAGCACAGTTTATAAAACACAGTTAAAAACCTTGCATTCTTTTGAAGATGAAAAAAGGTGATTCTGATTCTGATTTGTCTCCTGCTCACAGATAACAGTATCATGCTAGACAGAATGACCAGAGAAACTTATGTGACTGTTAAAAATCCTCAACACTTCATAGAAACTGCTTGGTTTTGGTCAAAATTTCACTGCCTACCCTTATCCTTTTCTTTTCTTTTCTTTTACTGAAAAAATAAAATGAAAACATGGTCAAAAAAGTAAAGACTTGGGTCTGAAATTTTTATGTCTCTCGTGGCACACAATGTAAGAACTTGTTATTCATTCAAGCTGAGCTCCCCTTCCTCGGCTCAGTGCCAGCAGCAGCGCACACCCACAGCCTCCGACCAAAGCTACGTGAACACACTCACCAGCCCAGCAACCACCCGTAACATCATGTTTCTAAGTGGGAGAGACGGGAGAGCCCTGTACCTGACTCAGCATGTTAGCAGGAGCTAATTATGGTATTTGACACTTACCTGCTCAGTAGAAAGCCAACTCCATCGCTATTCCTCCCGTGCTCCTCGCCAAGTGCCCGAAAGTGAGTGAAAGTCGAGACAAGCTTCACTCTTGTTTAGTAATAAGCTTTATCTGTTTTGCATTTTGTTTCACTTTGGTTGTGTTTTTCTTTCTCTGTCCTACGTCCACAATTGTAGCCACTCAGGATAGCGTCTTCTACTCGCGATCATCAACATGCAAAGTCACGCTGCATCCCAGGCAACCTGTAAATCAGAAATTTCCCATTTTAAATCTCCGAGTCCCAACCTGAACGTGTTCCAGGCAAATGACAACTTCATTTTAAGCGCAAGGAATTCGAACCACCATTACAAACATTATCAACGTAATTCTCAATCATTTCAATCACTAAAAGAGACTGCAACATGCTCATTTGAGTGAAATGGAGGAGGGAAAATTGCACATAAGGTAACAGAAGCTTTTACCTTACATTTTATGGTATTTGTCATATATCAAAACATATTTTGTATTGATTAATGCACTGAAAACTAGCTAACCCCAGAGCAGCTGATAATTATGTGTTAACATTAGCAGATTAATAATGTTGGAGCAATACCTTGCAATGATATACTACAAAAATAAGTGATGTGGTGTCACAAGTCATAACTTAGAGTACATTGATGTGGTACGAGTTCACGAGTTGGAAGTTATGGGTTCAACTGCTGTTCCAGTGCACTTTCACGAGTTACAGGTGGCAGTGGCGTGGCGTGGAGATTTTTTTTGAGGAAGCCAAGTGAGACAAAGCCTGTTATCTGTATTTTTTTTTTAGGGAGTGGGGTACATAAAAGGCTTTGTTGCAGTTTGTATCGCTATTTCATGTAACGGACCTGTTAGAGTGCCCAGAGAGCGCTCATTTTACTTACTTCAAACACCGACACACCCCCTTTAGCTCTCCCACCCTCACTCACTCATTCACACACGTACATTGTCCTCTTGACTTAGCTTAAACATCGTATTAATTAATTCAACCGCCCACTTAGACGCACAACCGGCCGCTTCATGAACACTGCTAATGTGCTAACCTCCCTGATTTCATTCAGTGGCTCGATGATGACGATACTGTGATTTGATTGGTTTGAGGCCAAAGACGGGGTGGCTTCCCTTGGCACAGTCTTGGTCAATCACAGATGAGCAGTGTCATGACCACGGCCTCATCTGATTGGTTAATCATTCTTGTTTTTTTTCACAAAGGGATGCCAACTCTGCTTGGCTTCCTTGCGGACAGCAACGTGCAGTATCGTATTTTCACCACGCATTCGCCACAGAACATTTACGAGGGCGCTGTTTTACACATTGTAAAATGCTCAATAACTAGAGGAGAGAAATAAGGAGGAGATGGCGGTGACAAAACACAGAAGAAGTATCGAAACTGTTAAAAAGGAATATTTTCATTAAATCACAGCTACAGTCTAAAAAAAGAGAGGAAGCATGGCTTCCCTTGGCCTCCGGGAGAAAACGCCACTGACAGGTGGAAAAAACACAAGTTACACATTGCCTGGGAGCATCACTTGAGCCTTTGGCACACTGTGATTAGCTGAGGTAGACATATCCACTCTCCGCCCAGAGACATCCTAAAACAACCAAAACATCAACATACAGGCAGAGTAGATGGTTGAGGCAGACACTGATATACATGTAAAGAGGCCATTAAGAGACGTAAAAGTTGACATCTTATTTTTTAGGTAAATCTTGCAGACTCTACGTTTAAAGTTATTAATAAATTAGTTGATTGAACTTTTGTCCATATAAGGGCATGGCTGATTGGGTGACGGACCCGTTGCTGTCAACAAAAGGGCTTTAAGCATGCTTCAAAACTCTGCAGCAGAAACAGTCGGCTGATGTCATGGAGACTGCGTCTATAAATTATACTTTCTATGATTGCAATCTGTCTGCCATCTCCCTTTGTCCCACGATGTATTGTGATTTTTAGTGCTTGGTGAGTGACCATCCATGGTATACCACACTGGCATACTGTGACTGTCATTTCCCTTACTTTTGCAGGGACAATACTTTAATGCACACAGAACCTGTATGAAACAGATAAAGCTATCAAAGTGGGACTTGTGAGAAGTGCAGAAGGTGTTGCATTACCCAGGGATAACAACATCAGTGAGTAATCAAAAGTATACTGGAATAAGTGCACACCATAATAACACTGACGGGATATTTTATACATGCACTCCATGCGGTAAACCTTTGCATCTAAAAAAGAAAGAACCACTTTACTTGCGGTTCACTGCATTCTTGTGCCATATCCCTTCATCACTAACTTTAAGATAGTGTAATCCCAAAATGTTGCACACTGCAGAGCTTCTGAATCCAATGCTGTGAGAAGTAGAAAGGCTTTGAAGTCAGATGGTTAATATTGATGAGGAGAGATTTTTAGATGATTAGCACAAGAGATTTCTCGTCTTTCTTTTATTTTGCATCAGCAAGGTCAAATGCCTTCAATTTTACAATTAGCTTGCATTTTCCAGTTTCTTGATCAGTGAAAGCAGAACAAAGAGCAGGGCAGATCTCTTATTATAAACATTACTTATTATCCTTTTACTGAGATAAAAGAAAGTGATTTCAAAACAGTTTGAACGTCTCCAAACTGATGTATGGATCAGAGATGAACTGCCAACAGTCGATATTGGAGGCTCTATGATGAGACGGGACCCATCTCTGAATTTCATTTTGTAACTTTGATTGCTAGACAAGCTCAGCCTAAAAACTACACTCAATCATGTTTTGTGAGTTTACATGCAAAAACTACAAGGTTTAAGTAAACTTGTTGAAAATCTTCAGACAGTTTGAATCAGAGCATCAGGACTTGAGGCAAAGAGCTCTATGCATTGTACTTCTTAAGCAAGTCACTTTGCCAATGCCTCTTGCGATCTGGAAACACTGTGGGCAAGCGAATCTTTTTGAAGTCATCGATGCATTTCTTTAAATCCTCCTCCAGCAGCTTCCTCTCCTCCTCCTCTTCCTCCATCCCAGGTGGGGGCCCGCCATTCTCCCTGACGCTGGGTCGAGGCAGCGTCTTCAGGTTGAGGGTGCTCGGACGTTGTGGGCTCTCAACATGAGGCGATGATAGAAGAGGAGGACTGAAGGCTGAGGAGGGTTTGGAGGATGGAGGCGGAGGCAGGACCGAAGGTGACAGAGGAGGGAGGTCGTAGCAGTCTGCGGCAGGAGGAGGTGGGGGAGGGAGAGGCGGTGTTAGAGGAGGGTGTGAGTCCAGGTATGATGCAGGGTTTCGTGTGTCTTGTGTTATGCTGCTGCTGGTTTCTGGGAGGCTGTGGGTTCGGCCGCTGCTAATGGGCTCCACTGTGGCTGATCCGGCATGAGAAGCAGGAAGTTCAGAGGTTGCCACGTCAGCCAAAGCTGGAGGGTTAGAGGTCACTGCCTTTGAACCACCTGCAGTAGAAGAAAAACAAAATGTTAAGTTGTGTTTTTAAAAAAAAAAAAAAAAAAACATTGCATGCACATTTAATCACAATCATAACTTTTATTTTTCCTTTGTTGTTGTTTTTTTTGTTTTGTTTGGCTGCAATCAGAAAGAGAAAATAGACAGCCAACCAGTCGGGCCCAAAAAATTTACTTTGAGCATGACATGTTTTATGAAGACTCTTTTTCTGATTGTTCAGGCAAAGAGGTATAAACGTGCATATTTTTTACCTTTTGACATGATAAGTTTAAGAAGCCACCTCTGAAACCTGAAACACATACACTGGTACCCAAGAAAACCTTATAAGGTCCCATGAACCTCAGACTTAAAGATGCCATGAGGAAGATCTTTGTAATTGCACTGCATTGCCACCTTCTGTCTCACACACGCCATGCTCACTGTCGCTTAACGACTTTGAGCGAGGCATGTGTTTGTTTTGGACCTAAATGGAGATCGGGTCAATTTTTTTTTTTTTTGTTCAAGACAACTTTTTACTGGGTACAACACACGGAGGTAAGGTATTTATCAGTACAGTTACGTAACGATACAGTTTGAAACGTGACATCAAGCAAACGTTGTAGTAGCCGGCTACACACCAATGACATTGCTAGCCCGGTGCTACAACGTTTCTGTAGGCTAACATGTTAACCAGTCAACACTGTCAGTTTGTAAGTAGTTAAGTAGCCATTTATATTTAGCGCAGCTGGCAGTCTGGTGCCCTGAGTAGGGTTGCCAACTGTCCCATATTAGCACACTAAATGTCTCAAAGGACATTTAGTGTGCTGACTTCATTTTTGAACTGTGAAAAGTAAACCTCCACTAAGCAGGATTGTAGGACTATGCTGGCTGCTCTGTGTCTGCCCCGTATTAGCCAGGACGTCCCGTATTTGAGCCAAAAGAGGCGCGTCCCGTACGGGTGTCCCGTATCTCTCTGCCTCAAAGTTGGCAACCCTAGCTCTGAGACATGTCCGTAATAAGTACCATCAGTAAATCCCGGTTTGCTATGTCCTGCCAATCAGCGACCAATCAGAGCTAACGTATCCTCACTCTTCATTTTATTGATAGTCTCTCAAGTTTACACCGCGCACGGTAGAATAACTGCTGCATGTGGGTTGAAATAAACATTATCACAAACAGCTTAGCCCCTGTGTTAGCCTTTAGCTCGGGCTGTATCACTCTTGTTTAGCTTTCCTCTGCTCCTTTGTCTTTTTTTCTGTCTGACAGTT
The DNA here is from genome assembly GCF_033239565.1 of Halichoeres trimaculatus. Classification (NCBI taxonomy): domain Eukaryota; kingdom Metazoa; phylum Chordata; class Actinopteri; order Labriformes; family Labridae; genus Halichoeres; species Halichoeres trimaculatus. Next base: position 17,455,750 of record NW_027437185.1, read on the forward strand.
AGGCTCTTGTGTCCACCATCACTACAAAATTGGTCACAGAAATCGTTTTTAGCAGAGAAAAACAGATCTCTGTGCTTTATCTCTTATCGCTACTTAACTTTGGCTTGGTGTTGTCATAGAGACCTAGACGTGAATTAATCCAGTTCTGGTTGGCTCAACCTGGGAGCTAAGACTTGGCAATGTAAAATAACCTGTAACCAGCAATATTGTCTATCACAATCTAATTTTAAAGTGTGTACTACGATCAGGCATATATCTAAAAGGGAGACTTTTTCAAGATCACTTTAAAACTCCTCACAGCCTCTTTAAACATGTTGACAGCCTGATCCATAAACACTTAAGTCTCTGTACCTCATTTAAAGCTAAAGGCATAATTTGGGGCATGGCTGATTAAACTGACACGTTGCTGGAAACAAGATTTGTTCAGCCGCCTCAGCTCCACCTCTTCTCCTGTTTCTAAATCAGAAAACAGTGAGTCAGCAACCTGGCAACCGCCATCTTTGGGCTTCACAACACCTTGTTTGCCACCAATGAGTGGTGACACTGAGCTGACGTCCATGCTTCAAAGATTCAAGATTCAAGAAGCTTTATTGTCAAACTAGAATGTTTATTCATGGATAGGACAAAATTTCACTCTCATGGTCCATTTTTTAGGCCCTTAAACATCAAAGTAAAACAAAATATAAAAATAAGCTAAAAGAGAGATATTAAGAGCAAGTAAAAAATATAAACGTGGACTCAACACAAGATTAAAAAAAAATATTAAAATAAAAAGTATGGACGAAGTGAACTAAGGCAGCCATATTAAGCACTGTTAAATACATAAGGAAGTCCAGTTATTGTAGGGGTGGGGATAGCTTACTGTGTTTCTACTCTTTCAGTTTTGCTAAGCTAACCTATGATACATATTTCTTTCGTAGACCCTAGAGTTGTATCTGTGATCTTTTCAAATCTTTGTGATGTATTCAGTGGCATTAGCTGATAGAGGACCCTTGTGCACTGCCCTCTCTAGTGGAGTGTTTTTACTTTATTTTATTTAATTTTTTTTTAAAATACTAATATTAACGCAATCACTCATTCTAAGGTGTAATATATAAATATATATCTACATTAACTTTGATCGTAAATGTGCAAAAGAAGCATTTAACTACTTAGCTATGGGACAAAAATACTTAAATTTAATTATATCCAGAGATTTTTTCTCTTCTTTGTGGTTTTTATGATGATTTTTTTTTTCAATTTATTTATTTAATTAATTAATTTATTTGTTAAAAACGGAGTATCTCATGGTTCAGCCCCACCAAAAAAAATTTTCACCAATTGCCACTAAATGTAGTTTGTGGTCAGTAGAGCTGTCTTTGATTTTGGCCATGTTTATATTTCATGTCCCATTAAAGATTATATGAGAGAAAAAACATCTGGTAAGCTAGTTAGTCGCTAGGCAGCTCTCCTTAAGTTCACAATGGGACAGTAGTACCTTTTATTTATCCACAGAAATACTGAAACACAGAGAGGCCCACACTTGGTCTTTCTTTTCTGGTCAGCGTTGTGCTCTGCTAATCATTTCTTGTCTCCTCAAAATGTCACACAATTTCTTTGATACACTGGTGAAAACCAGTGTAAGACTAAAACAGTGACATTTAACAGAAATGTTTGACATTAAAGAGATTATTTATTCACCATCTTGCTAAATGATAAAATGAAGTCCATTTGGATGTCAATGACTGGTGTGAGAACAGTTGTATATCTGTTTCCAGTCTTTGAGCTGAGCCAAAAATAACTGCAGCAACTATTGTTTTATCACCCTCCATACACAAGAGTCGTATTATTATTGTTATTATTATTATTATTATTATTGTTGTTGTTGTTGTTGTTTGCGTCACTTTCAAACTGCCTTGCTATGTTTGAAGGATTGATGTGTAGAAAGATGATAAATTTAATTGTCTGTTTTGTTTGAATGATGATGTTCACTAAAATATTGTTTTGAAGACAAATGTGATTACATTTAGGGTTTTGTTTGTTTGTTTTCTTTTGTTTTACTTATTAAAGTGTTTCAGTAGTGTGTGTCTGGCACAGAAACACACCTCAGCCATGAACTCAACAATTTCTCTTTGAGAACACATAAGTACACACAGTTTGGCACCAAAGCACGTCGAAGCATTATGGAAACAGAAATTAGCAGAGAACAGGAGCTCAGCAGGAGAGGACAGGAAATGAGAGATAAGCAGAGTGGAGGACAGTTTCATTTAATTTCAGAGCTCCTTCGTAGCGCTGCTTGCATGTAGGTTACATTATCCTTGAAGGAACACTGTGACTGAACGGATGGTGTGAAGCCTCCTGACTGTAGCTTGACAAGCCATTTTTCACGGTATGTTGATTTTCATCTCATCTCTGTGCGAGGACAGAGGAGGTTGCTACGGTGAGACTTCTCCGAATCGTAGCTGGAGTGGCACATGTGCACATTTTGTATCCATCAACTGTTTTGAATAGCTCTCTCTTCACAAACAACCTCCTTTTAGAAACCAGCCAGCGAATAATCAGCCTCTCCTTTGCCTTTGATTTTCACTGTCTACATGATGGTACACAGCCTCAGATTGGCTTAGAAAGTCTCAGCAAACACAGCAAAATAACCACTTTTGTGGTGTAGGGTGTATAGGGAGTGTATTATTAAAACATGTGGTTGTGATGAATTCTCTGAGCTCTTGTCATGTGATCCATTTTGGGAAAATTCTGACATGCACTGCTCGTCATGCCTGATCTGTGAACAATAAGTGGCATTTCAGAGCGACTCTTGAGGTTATATTGCAAAGCTGCACGGCTGCAAATGTCTAACAGAGGAGATCAAAGCTTGTTTCTTTGTTGCTGTACTTCTGCAAAACTTTGAGAAAAAAAGCACGACAGAAAATTTTCTGCAAACAGGAGAAATATCCAGAAACAATTTGAACTAGGACATGGCCTCAGCCCAAGTTGATTTAAAATTACTGTCCTGCAAAGTCATTGCAGATCTACCCACTCTTATTCTGCCACATTTAGTAAACGCTGTTACAGCTCATAGACATACGGCCAATCTTTTCAGAGCCCTTTGGCTTATTGTGCTTCTGCAGTGATGTGCAGGTAAAACATGCCGCACACAGAGAAGCAGCCTGATAAACCGTATGCACACATATGTGCAAAGACATATGAAGACACTCAGGGCTCTCTTTCCTTCAACAGGGCTCATCGTCACCGTAACCAGTCTTATATAACGGGAAAAGCTGCTTGTGTCAAACGGGGGTGGTGCACAATATTCTCTTGCTGCCTTGGCTCTGAATACCTGGAGATGAGCGTATGTCTGTGAATATGTGCGTACGTGTGCGTGTGTGTTTATGATATGGGTGTGCACATACTTTTAAAAGGACAGTTTAACACAAGAAGAAATACAGAAACAGTTGAAGGGAGATTGGCTGGCAGAAATATTTTCTCTGCTTGTGTTTGTGTCCTTAGTGCATTTAATGTGTCTCATGATGAATATAAGTGTGTGTTTGAGGGCCGCCAGGACGTGGGAGTATGTGGGTTTAGCAGGGTTGGAGAAATAATCCACTGGGGGATGGGCTCCATGCTTTCCTCTACTGCTAAGCCTTATGGAGGAGAACAGTGAAAGAGAGCACTCAACCCTTTTCCCCAGGCCACTTCTCCAGGGATATATATTCAAAAGCCAAAGCACTTTCTCACACATCCTCTCCTCCCTCACTGCCTCTCAGTCTCCCATCTGTTCACTGTGACACATGTCTATGTTACCATTATTACTGCTATTAGCAACTCTAATGTGACACCGCTGCCAAGCTTTAGCCCCTGTGTCATGGTGTGTAATGTTCTTTTCCACTTCAACTCAATCTTTATATTTAATTCTTAACTAAGTACACTGTGTGTTACCATGCACCGTCTGAGCAAGGGCAGCAACTTTAAAAATAAATTTAAATCCAATGAGTATTTGTCATGTTATTTGATTGGTGTGATACCTGATTGGAGGGACACTAGGTATGCTTTGTTTGTTAGCTTCTCTCTGTGACTCCACACAATACTTACTGATTAATTTGAGTTTGACGGATGAAAGCTAAAATCAGATGACTATTTGTTCACAGGGTTTTATACAGTCTGCATATTTGTCATCATCTAAATCTGAATTGTAAAACAGTTCAGTCAGTCAATAGGGTCAGTGTTGTTTTTTAACTGCTAACTCTAAACATCAAGCTAGCAGTTGCTGTGCTCTGATTGGCCCTAACTCCATACCATGGTATTTTATTTCTTGTCAGCTTTTTGACTCATCACCAGGTCGAGTTAAATAATTCATTCTGTTCAATAAGAACCATCTGACCAAAAGTTATTAGCCTGACTAACATGGGCAAAGCCAGAAACAACTGGATCACACACACCATGACACATCAAGAGTTTGGGCACATTTTGCTCCTGCTTGTTGACATCAAAGACTTTACAGTGGGGTTAAACCATTAACTCAGTGGGCCAAAACACATGGATAGTTTTGCTGTCCAGGCAATGACAAAGGAGTAGATCAATGCTCACTGAAAGCTAAGAAACTATTATTTAATTTGTGTTATTATTAAATATTTAATTTTTATTATAATTTTTTAAATGAAGTCTAGTGTTTAGTGTATTGATAAATCCACAGCAACAAGAAGATAGTCCATTGCTACAGAACCCTAACTACTGAGGAATACCAAAAAATCCAGTGTGTAAGTCTCACTTTTAGGAATTATTTTTCATCTAAAAAGTGTGTTGTGTCTTAAACACTGATGCAACTCACATAATAGGTAGCTGAGCAAGGTATCAAGCTGTGAAGCAGTATTTTATCCAATTGATGCCTCTCCAATCTAGCTGAAGCGTCATCACGGTGATGCACCCCCATGACAGTTTATGTTGCTGCTATGGCTGCTTCTCTCACAGTGACAGTGACTGACCCATCTCACTGAACACAGTGGAAATCGTCATGCTAAGGTAGATAGTTGCTCTGAGTTTACAGGAGAAGTGATGACAGGAAATGTTTTTATTTTTCAAATGTTGCTCGTGACACGTTGAAAAACACTGAACATTATGTACCTTTGGCGATATGTATGAGCGATGTTGGTGAATTAATTGAAAATAAAAATAAATTCAATAAGTATTGAAATGAGTCACAGTTTTTATTTATCTATTTTGAATGATAAAGAAACATTGTTCCTCTGAGTGAGCCCATAAAATCCAACTGCGTGTTAGATGCCAGTGTGACTTGTATTGTAGATTTTACAGTAAGTAAGATTAAAACTGTATTTATAAATAATTTGTAATAAATAAATTAGTCTTCCAATCAATGATATTGTCCCCTTGTTTGTATCTCAAATTGTTGGACAGGAATAAGCAGGATAATGTATGCTTAACAGGTGGCCTTCTGAAATAGGATTATAACAGGTCTTGTCCTTCCCTTACAAAGCATACCACAGAGCATACTGCTGAAAAGGTTTCAGACTCTGGAGAACAAGCTGGTTAATCAGACATTGTTTTATCCTTGATGGGAAAACCAACAAAGGAGACTTATAAAAAAGGGATGGAGAGGTGAAAGACAGATTGTGTTGGCAACAATAGAGACATCAGCAAAACTGAAGAAAGCAGTTTTAAACGTTGTACATGATATGTGTTTAATGTGATAAATGAGAAGAAATTTCCCAGGGTCTGGCAAAGGCAGAGTTGGATTTTGCCTCATGAGCAAACATATGTTTTGATTGCAGCAGATGCAACCATGGCTGAAATAAGGAAACCAGTTAGTGAACAAAACAATGGCGATGGTCTTTGCAAATGTCGCTACAGATGTCCTGTTTGTAACCGCCTCACCTCTTTTAATGAATCACAAATGTTTGTGTTAAGCAGGCTAACTCTGTTCTGTTTCTTCCTTTTACTTTTAAGGCACCAAAATACGCCTCGAGCATGATCACTGACAGCACTACTGTAGTTTGAGACACTAAAGTAAACACTAGAATTCCAATGGGCAATACATCACACCTTATATCCCTGAAAAAATACCTTCAAAGGGTCAGTGCTAACATTAGCAAGCTACGCTATAGTTGTAGTTTTTGTAGGAAGAAGCTAACTTGAATTTTTATATTTTATTATAAGTATAAGTAAAACACAATCTCAAAAGAAAAGTTTGATGTCAAGATGTGAACCATAGCTGTGTGTGGTGGATATGAAGTTAAAGTTAGCGGTTAGCTGGTGAGTTTGTCAGTGAGTTTCACTTGACAAAAAAAAAAAGAAAGAAATTTTATTTACAGAACCACTTTTTGTCTCTGTTGAAAGGTATGACAACTCTTTATGTATGTTCATAAGCATGATGTAAAAGTAGTTACTTTGTGAAGGGCTTTCTTAAGTCAAGCCAGATCTAATTAAGCTCCTCCAGAAGTTTTAGCTAAACTTGTTCGTCTCTGGTCCCAGCCTCAAATTCTTATCTTCTGTAACTCTTTGAAATCATTCAGCTCAACTTTGTGCAGTGACTCAAGGCAAAAGCATTTTTAAAGCCAGTACTGGAATATGACAAGGCCAATCAGCCTTCAGGTGCTTTTTAAAATTCACTGTGTCCACAGACAGGTGTTGCGACCCGAGGACAGGGAGGCTGGCAAACAAGAGGGCCGCATCATCTCCATAGCAACGCCACAATGATCTGCCAGAGCCCAAGCCACCCGAATGCATAATAATGTCTGAAAGGCTGAGAGGAGCCTTGGTACAGGGTGTGAAGTTGTGCATATGGCTCTATCCGGCAGCTCTAAAGGGAGCTCACGCTACATGGCTTTGGCAATTACAGCATGTTTTATATCTAATTACCTCGTATTCAGTGCAGATATCGAACATCTGCTTTGTGAAACGATCAGTATGACGCCCTAATGACAGAGCATGCCTCACCACCTACAGAGTTCTCATTCATTGTCTTTTCTCTCTGATTGCTGTCAGAGCAAATACATACGGGGGTGTGATGAGACATGGTAACGCTGTATTCGTGTGGCATGCAGGGGCATAAGCACACTTGCCCATATCAAAATCACTGGAGTGCACTCACAAGTCTCTGAGCAATTACAAATCTGTCAATCTAAATAATGTAGAGGAGTTGCGTGACGTAAACAGCTGGAGACTGGGGAGCAAAGCAAAATGAAGGGAAGAGGTTTGGAGAGAAGAAAGAGAGAAGGGAACTCTTTGTCAATACCTCAAGTTTTTAAAGTCATCTAGTTTCAGAAACAAACTGTTTGATGACTCGTGTTTGTGCAGACATACGCATATTTATTTTAGTCCAAGTGTTCCTCTGATTCACCTGCCTGCTCCTTATCGCTCTGTGCTTTAAACGCCCTGAGCTCCCGCCTGGCGACCAAGACACGTAACCAGCCTGCTAAGCACCCTAAAGCCCATTCTGGCACCCCTCAGCCCCTGCAGAGCCTGCCCCCCTCCTCCTCTCTACCACCTGCTCCTCCTCCTCCTCCTCCCCCCATGCCTGGCTCCAGCCAGGTTTCAACACCACCCAGGAGTCCGACACTAAGGACAAACCTGACTGTTCAGATTACTGATAATTAGACTGGCAGATTAGAGCCCAAGTCTCCAGATGGCCAAGGTGAATCCCTTCCTAACAACAGTGCTGACAGACACATTTACAACTACCTGCTTTGAGCAAAATATATTCAATCTGGAGAGACACTGTGACGGCTCACTGTCCTTTTCAACCGACCTCACGATGCTAATATACTGTGAATTTACTGCATCCTCATTAAGTGTTGCTCTATAATAAAATGCATGCAGTGTTTTTAATGAAAAGTAGATGCAAGTTCCTCTTAGTGGATAGCAGGCAGTCATAACTCATCCGACTGGATTAATTAATTTGGCATCTTGAGGCATGAATTTGCAAACCACAAACTTTAGAAAAACAAAATTATTCAAAATATTGACTGATGAGCATCAGCTCTAAACACATTATGAGACAAGAGGCCCCCAGACACAGCTGGGTTTGATTTATTTAATAATAAAAAAATGTGAAATTTGCATTTTTTTTGTTCTTGACCATCAACAGTGATTACCAGGCAAAAATGCCCATAAAACATGAAAACTTAAGATAGAAAAGATGGAAAAGTGGGTTAAAAAAAAAAGCAAGCACAGCCCTTTATCAAAGATAACTTAAAAGTAAATTGATGGTTTTGATTTTTTAATGTTGACAGGAAAGAAGTCCCTCTTATCAATACATGGCATCACCTCAGTCATTTTGTTGGAACACTTGTGTTTTTTATGTGACAATTCAACACTTTAGGTGGTTTCCGTTGTCAGTTACTGTCACAACTTCATTCTGACTTTGCCCAATATACTGTTTCCTAACCGCTCTCTCTTTTGAACTCCTGTGCTTTTTTCTGCTCCTCTCTTATTTACAGTCCCAACGATACTGCATCGTTTATGAAGATCGACTGCTTGAGTTATCCTTTTCCGTAGCCTCATTTTTTAATCCCAAACATGCCTCCGACCCTCTGACTCACTCCCTTTGCTGTAATTTCATGCTCCTTCTTTGCGATCCCTCATGCTCCCCTCGCTCTGCTGTTCTCTGTGTGTCATGGAGCTTACAGGAGAAGAAGAGACACTGTTAGGAGAACAAAAAGAGACAACATAAAGAGAAGGTGGAGAGAAGATACTGTTCAGGACTTTACTATCAGCCTGATTGGGTCAATTTCTGCCTTCCCCTCCAAGGTATGATCACTCCAATCACCCCCCTGAGCTTGCATGACCAAGTCCCCTGATGTGTTTTGTGAGCAGCGATTTCACGTGTGGGCAGAGGATAAAGACGTGGGCCAGCGCAGCATGTGTACCCATGCTGAAACAGAGAAAGGGAGAGGGAGAGCGGTACACATCTGACTCAATGCCTGGCTCACTATAAATAACACAACACACAATGAGATAAAGGTGCCCCGAGCCAGCGGTACAGTACTCTCTGTGTATACGAGCTTACATAGCAGTGTAGGCGAACAGTGGAGTTGTGAGGGCCAAATACAAACTCAGTGTTTGTATGTATACATATGCGAAGAAAAATCACATATGCCACTTATTGACAGAGAGTGCAGCACTGCTAGGCCTCAGGCTGCAGCATATTCTCCACTATATCCTCCTTTTGGTAATTAGCATCAATCTACACAGGCATGTTCTGCTTCTGTTATTGCTGTCAAGAGAGAGGATGAGGGAAGCAAATGGCTTGTTTGCCGGCTAATGCATTTTTAACTGGTCACAAAGAAGAGTGAAAAGAAGGCAAGCAATTAAATCTCAAACCTCACAGCTCCGAGTCATTAGCCTTGCACAGGAGGGTTGTTGTGCATCTTCTCCTAGCAACCCCCCCCCCCGTGTGTATATGTTTCTGCTGGTGCAAATTCAGAGATGCCAACTGCCTCATCAGCATATTCGGGAGACAAGAGGGTGCGAATAGTTCAATGCCCCCGCGTGGCCTCCAGCACCAAACCAAACACAGAAGCCAAAATACTCAATTCAACCTGCCCTCCAAACGTCCACATAAGCAAAAACATACAAAACAGATCGGAGATACACCAGCTAACAGATCCAAAAGTACACAAGGCATGAGGCAGAGGAAACACAAACAAGCACTGAGCCACAGATGGTTGCAGCCGAGAGCTAAGAGTGAACAGAAACAGCAGCATGCGGATGACATCTGATAGCACGCTCAGTGTAAGATGTTGAGAAGATGACTCACTGTTTGAGTTTGTGTTGTCGCTATAACACTTGTCTATTCATAAAAGAGGATGCAATCGAGAAATCTAGGATTTTTTTGTTGTCACTAAAGGCAGAGTGTGATTCACAACCAGATGAAAGAGAAAATAAGGTGCCTCTTTCCCCCTTTCTGACATTAAAACCAAACTGTAGATCAATAGAGTCCCCAGGCGTACTGGGTAATCCTGTAGATCTATATCTGTCTGATGTAACCAAATCTCACGGACAGGCCGCAGAGAGCACATTACAACACAGCCCAGTGAAGACATTGTTTGCAAGGACCATCATGCACCTCTCCAAATAACAGGACACTCCATGCAGGAGTTGCATGAGAGATATAAGATGGGAACACCAAATCCTCCCTGCTTAAATACTCTCACGCTCTCATTTCGTTTCTTCCAGGTTATCTCTCCCAGAGTCTCTCTGCCCCATTTCTCAATCCCTCTCTTCCTTTGACGTACATCCCTTCCTGTGCTACTCCTTCTCTCTCTCCTCCTTTCCTTTTTCCAAATAGGGGAAGCGATGACCCAGCTGGCATCAAGACAAGGGGATGATTCTCAGAGAGGAAAGCGAGCTGAGCCAAGACATGTTGCCATGTTGAGCTGCTTGCAGTAACAATGGCACCACGGGAACATGACATGGGTCAATTCACCGCCTCCAGGAGGAGGGGACAGTCTTTTGTATCTTTTTTATTGGTGCTTTCATGGCTCTTCTAATTTTTGTGAGCATTCACAGAGAAACGTGAAAAAACTAGAAGAAATGAAATGTTGGATTTAATTGGGTTGAACTTTTCATGTGATTGCTGAATATTTTTTTATTAAGGATGTGCTGACTCACAGGCACAGTTTTATTACAACCCCAGTTCATAAAGGTGTTGTGTATTTTCTGTTGGGCGGTGTAAGTATTGAACATGTCCTTACAGCTGAATTTTTAATTGTAAAGAAGCTTAAACAGCTTCTGTTGCAGTCATTCCAAAAAAGAGAAACAAAAACCTTTTAATTAAATTCAAGGTTGTTCTGGAAGTTTTTACATTGATTATGTAATGAGAGCCTGAATCACTCGCAGCAAGCTCACTAATGTTTATTTAATGAAGATTAAATCAGCTCCTTGGCCTAGACGGGTCAAAATAGCGGAACAGGCAACAACAACTTGAAAAAAAACGAAACATGGTTTTAAAAATCGACTACTGTTTTTTTTTTTAAATATCTAACTTCGGTACTTGTATTGACAGAATGTTTCATGCTGAAATTTCTTTTTTCTCCTTCTAGTACAGTTTCTTGCTACACTTCTCACAACAGAGCGAGAAAAAAGTTGAAGAGAAACAGCAGCCAGTGGTGTTTCATCACTGCCCGACCGGCCTGTGAGCCTCACTGCTGTTCGATGTCAACACTCCTCACGTGTTGGATGTTGAATGTCGAGTCTCGAGGCGACTATAGAAGGTGAAGAGGGAGAGTAGATTTGAACACTGATGCCTGAAATTTCACACATGCGAGGCGTGTCTCTCCATGCCTGCGCTAATGGCTGACCTTGGCGCTCTCATGGTGCAGTGGCGTGCCACGAGACAGCGGCAGAGGAATGCTCTGTGTGTGTGTGTGCGACGGGTTTTTAGACAGTGCAGGCCTCGTCTCTGAGGGGTTCAACACGCAAACCAAAAGTCATCTGTTTTCCTGGAACGGGCTACACATACATTTTTCAACACGTTTTGTGAGGCTCGTGAGCTTTTATCTAGGCCAGGCTGAGATCAGGGTTAGAGGTCTTATGCTAAGATAATTAGCATACAGTTATCTCTTTAAAACTTCCACCAGTCAAGGTGTACACAACATCCTGTTACTGCCTCACCTGCATAAACATAATCCTGGATGTTGTACATATTTCTTTAAGTTTAGTTTTTCACAGTCCTGGATTTTAGGGTAAAACTGTTTTTGGGATTTTCTCTTCTGTGTGTAGTAATTAGGTCAATTATTGCCTACAAAATAAGGGTTTTGCAAGCTGCTTTAAAGGAGCCTGTTATCTATGCATGTCCTCATTTCTGACTGGCTCTATTTTCTAGTCAACTGCTCAATATATAAAAAAAAAAGATATAGAGTAAAAGTGGAAAAGCAGATGGAAGGACGACAGAGACTGTGCCTGAGGGCGGCATGTTCAACATTTAATGTGAAGCAGAGTTAACGTCCAAGGACGTCCCCTCTATTAGAGAATGACTGGTTGAATAATTTGAGCTGGTTTGTTTGTGAATGAGTTGTTTCATCGAGGCAAATTAGAAAATGTAAAGTGCAGTTAAACAAGAGCCTGCACCACTCAGCCACACTGAGAAAACATTTTATGAATGGAAAATACAACCCAGATAGAAAGGAAACATCTTTTATTTGACAAATCAATTTGCTTTCTGCTGAACACTTTTAATTTCAGCGTGATCTACGCCCGCAGGGACACACTGCAGAGGGCCTAACATATCGACTCTGATGTCAACAGCACTTCATCACACTGAAACACAACATTGCAGTTTCTTGACATTTCTGAATACATTTATTGTCACTGTCAGACGCTCTGCCAAAACTACAACCTGACACCTTCTAGCTCAGGAGAAATCCTGCACTATGCTGCCCTGAACTCAGGTACTTTATATTCAACCTTTTATTCACAATCTCACCAAAGCTTCTGCATTTAGGATATTTTCCTCATTGCGCCTGTGTTTGTGCTGTCGTTGGATGTGACAGCTTTCAGTTTGTGTTGTTATCTGAGGTATTTGACCTGTCCTGAGGCTGTCTGGGAACCACCTTCTTTCTTACCTCCTCTTTTTGTAACTGAAGTGTTACACTCTCACTGTAATAAGCTGCCCACACAATGCCCCTGCTACAGCGGTGAGAAAGCATTGGGCTACAGCGTGATCCTTCTCTTCCTTATGGATTCACAGTAAGTGAGGGCTATCATAAAATATGCAACAGCTTCAACTAATACTGAACTGAGTATTGAGGTTTACAGTACAGAACATCCGAAACGCGATCCTCTAAGGTGACTACCACAGTTTTTTTTATTGTTTTTGTTTCATTTTTCAAAGACAACATGTATTCATAATGTGTGCCTGCTCCTAGATGAAGCGCTTCACTGTAACTGTAATTGAGAAAAAGGAACGTCAAAGAAGCACAACGAGCGAGGTGAGTGATGTAACACCCTCTGTCTCCTCTGCCCTCCCCGTGTGGGTGATTAAAATACTGAAAGCTCCATTGCACAATCAATACACACACTTCATCTTTCTGTCTACGAGATCCCTTGATATTTGAGCGCTTTTTTTCTGGATCAAAGCCTGTTGCTTTTTTCTCTGTAAAGGAAACTCCACACATGTACAATCTTTACTTTCCTTTCAAAGTTTTTTTCCTCCTCGCTGTCCATGTGGCTGCATTAGATAAATCCTCATTCATACATTATCACAGATAAACTATTATATGGCACATTCCCAACCACATGGCACAGGACATGTTTAATAAAAACTCAAGGAAATATGACTTTGTGTCTTTCTTGTGCTGTGGTATGCTCACGTCCCTCAAGGCTGATAGGATGTCCAATTATTTGGTAATTTAGTTCATAGGTGCAGCAGAGAGTCCCATCTGCAGGCAAAGTATACTGTCCACTTTACATCATGGCTATTCTCTGAAGCCCTTTCTCTTAGCACCCTTCAGTAGTCAGACAGACACTCCAGGGCTCTTATTTAACAAAATTAGCTCTTGGATACAGTATTGTGCTTCACCAATGCAGATGCATTTTATGGAGTACAAAAGGGAAACAGTACATAGAAGGTGTAAGTCTTTGCAGGAGCTGCTGTGGGTTTGCAGTGGCTGAAGACAAGGGGGCTACAGCTAAGCTGCAGGGCAAAAGCTGGACCTGAAGATGGGGGTAATGGATTTGGGGTTAAAGGTGAAGGCTGCAGGTTCAACCTGCAGGAGGAATGAAAAGTCAGACGACTGCTGGAGTCTGCAGAAAAAGATGGAAGGGCACAACATCTATGGTACATCTACTGGTGCAGGAGTCCTCAGAGAGGGGGGGCAGGTTGGCTGGAGGCTGAAGCGGGAAGGGGCACTTGGAGACAGGTACGGGGGACCAAAGGAGGGGTGAACATAGCCGATAATGTCACTCACGGTAGAACACATATTCAGTGTAGCTGGTCCAGATCTTGTCATCCGTCTGCTCATGGGCAAAGGCGCAGGTTCCTGTGGAGTTACAGGCCACCATGTGGAAGCCTGCATCGGCCAGCTTGTCAAACGCCTGCTCCAGAAAGGTGAACTTCAGATAGTAACGGGATGTGTAGCGCTCAGGAGGGCGGTCAGGGTCCCGGCTCTCATTCAGGGTATCCCCAAACACCTCTTTGGCCAGAGAGGTCTTCCCACACACCATGATCCGTGCCACCCGCCGGAATTTGGCGTCAGTGTGGCTGTCCCGGCCCAGGGTGTACGAACCCCTGTAGCCGATGGTGATGAACCCAGAGCGCTTGCCATCCATGGATCCAGGCACCAGGCTAGCACAGGCGGCAGCAGCAGCACCCAGGGAGCTGAGGTTCCGGGCTGAGTCAATCCCAGGTGAGGAGTCCTCTGGGTCACTCTGACATCCCTCATCACCAAGGGAGTTCTGCTTGCTGATTTTGGGTGCTAGCAGCTTCACTAGCTCGGGCAGGTTGAAAAACTCGGCTTCTCTCTGCAGACGGCCGCGCTCAGGGAAATGATCTGGAAGAACCAGCTGCTGGTCTCTCATGTAGTCCAGGATGTAACGGAACAAGAAGCCATCTCGGTCCACAAAGAAGCGACCCTTGGTGTCCCTGGCCAGTCCTTTTGGCGACTTTCGGCTGAACATCTCCCACAGCAGAGAGTCTTGCACACTTGTGAGAGTGGAATAGCGGGTTATGTATACCTGGCCGCCGACATTGAGCTCTATTATTTCTGGAAAGGGGACCTCCTCCGCAGATATGCCACTGTCTGGTAAAGCCATGGCTTAATCCTGACTCACAGGTGCACTTGAAAGCAGCTTAGAAACTCTCTTGACTCTCTCTAAAAGCTTACAGGACAGTACTTGTAACAAAAAAAAGTGCTGTTAGTGTACCTGTCACAGTGATTGTTGAGGCCTGTTGCCTGTCAAAGATTTCAGGTCCTGCTGTGGTGGTTCCCTATGTGGAAACAGAGCGACTATACTGCAACGCACAATTGGTATGCGCGCTAAAAAAGCTGTCCCCGCTGTCAAAACAAAGCCTACAGAAACAGCCACACTAACATGCCCTGCGCTTCTAACTACAGCGTTCCTCCATTATTACTAAAGCATAGCGCAAAGACTCTCAGGCGGCTTTGGATGGAACCGTTTCCTCCGCGTCCTTTACGCGCAAATAGACGTGAAATCCTGAGGTTGAAATGCTGCTTCTCACTCCAGTTCTCTGCACAGGAAATGCACGCTTTGCACAACAACTGTCCATAACGACTTCTCTTACTCTAGTGTCGGTCGGTTGTCCTGGCGCAAACAGGATCAGGTGGCCCAACTTCAATTAGGCAATCCATAGTTGGTGACATCTGTGGGTGTCCCGTTGGCAAAAAGCCACGTGATGAAGAGGATGTTGAAGATGTAGTCAGAGGCGAGGAAAGTGAATAAAAATATCTCCGTCTTCTCCATCGCTTGTGGGTTCAAATTGACGCGAGACGGTCAGCGGCTCTGTCCCACTGCTCCTCTCTCGTGTCAGTCTGAAACTCTGCTGCAACATAAGAGGGATACAGCCAGACGGTTAGCCACGCCCACTCACGGTGACGCGCCCCTGCTTTGATTCAGGTCAAAATATCTTGCACAATGTATGAACAAGTCTTCCACGGCATCTGCTTAAAACATTGTGTGTTCATTTATTTATTCTGTTTTATTTAATCAAGTGGCATTTGTAGAGACGCAGAGACATAACTCAGTCTATGAGCTTTCCTTGTGTAGCTTTCATACAGCTGCTCAAGCCAAAGGCCTATCTGATTAATGATCCTACAGTAAATAGGTAAATAACCAAACTTCAACTGACAATTATGCTCCGTTTTGCCTCGGTGCTTACTGGATTGAACAAACAGAGGAACAACAACCAAAAAACCAAACAACAGCACCTCCCTCTTCTCATTTTGCTGAAGGCCCAAATACATGCAAGCCACTGAGTTATAAATGAGTATGCATTTAGTTTTCATGCATTTATTTTTGGGAACACTCAGAGATCAGTGCAGTAAGAGTTTCTGGAAAAGATGGGATAACAGTGACATCTAGTGATCACACAGGAGGGAAAAATACAAAGCTGAGTCTAACTGGATGTTTGGTATAAATATTACATTCTTATACTGATCAGCTCTGCACCATGCACTTTTAACTTATTTAGCTTTTGGCCACCTTCTAAATGTTTGACTTTTTTTGTCAGTTTCAAATCATGGAAAAGGCTCTTCTTCAGCCTTGACACCAGTTTTTAGATATGAAGATTTAAAATTTGTAGTAAAAGTTTACAGTTTTTCTCAGTTGCTTTGGAACATTTCTCAAATCATCCTCCATCCATCCATGTGGAAAACAGTCAGTGCATTTCTCACAACAGTTCGTACAAATAGTGAAACACAATGGATAACCTCAAAAGGCTAGTCTCTTTTTCGAACTCCTCAGTTCATCCCTCAAAAGTAAATATCTGTGTCAGTGAACATGTCAGTGACAAATCCTCGTGCCAGTGTGGATAGGACAGTCAAATTGCTTTGTCATGTTGTCAGTATAACAGTGTACTCTGTAAGGACATGCTTATGTAAACTATGACTAACGTTTTGATTACAGTTATTGAAAGCTGTAAGTCAAATCTTAGTGTATGTGGGAGATTGATTACAAGAGACTGGAGAAAATTCACATTTTCTCTTTCACTGTTTGTGCCGTAATTTGTTGACCGACCCCATCAAAGCGATACAGAAAGAAGAAGAAGGAGGTGCATTCTGCATAGCACAAAGAAAAAACAAAAAAACAAAAGTAGAAATGTGAATAAAGGACAGTCTCTTTAGGAAAAACTGTCCATGCAGTGCTGTGGGAATTACAGCTCAATGCAGTCTTCCTACACCTCCTCATGTTCCTGTATGTTGAGCCACAAACTCTCATCCACATCACAACAAAGATCTCTGTCCAAAATAAGTCTGAATGATTGAGGACACAGCTCTCAACTTTTGGCTGTATCCTTCAACCAACCTCTGCCATTGTAAGCTAATGATTGAAAATATAATAGATCTTTATTGTCCTTTAACAGGAAATTTGTTGCCACTGTCTGTATACGGGAAAGTTTACATACATATTAACCAATTGATGGTTCATGAGATGAACCTTTGAGATATTTCAGAAAACTGGTTGATCACTGGTTGATCTAATGCTTCACACATTTTCATTTGATAGAGAAAGTCAAGATTGTTCAGGGAGCAATTTAACCAAAAAACCAGACTGATTAAAAAAATGTAAAGGAACTGTCTGGAAAGATGCTTGGTATATCATGATAACTTGTTCAATCTTATTTCATGTAAAGACTTGTGTGATGAACTCATGACTAAATGTTGTGGGGGGTGAGACAATTCAAGAGAGACCCATGATAATTCATTTCGACTGACATGACATAAGCAGCTGATAAGGTATGAAACAGCAGAAAATTGTAAACAATCATTTGCATGGAAGTCGCAAAGCGTTTGCAACTTGTTCAAATAAATGAGAAACTGCTGTTTTCATGTGCACAAGTGACACAATGATGTGAAGATTAAAAAAGTAGTTTTGAGAATTTCAATTCTGATCTGGGAAATGAACCAAAGCAACTGAGAAAAACTGTAAAATATCTGGCTGATTCACAAATGAAAAATCAGTAAACACAAAGAGAACTGACATGTTTCACATCGTTATTTTCTACAAGGAAAGAGGAAAAAAAGATTTTAACAGCTCAATGTAATATTTGTGATGGAACAAATCAAAGGACTTGATTTATTTTCATATGTTTTTGGAGTTAATGGTCATGGAGTTTCATTTAAAAGTAATACGAAAAGAGTGATGTTGATACAGTGATTGCTTCAGAACAGATGTTGCACGACATCACACAGTACACTGCAGGTCAACAGGTGGACAGAGTGGATGTGGACGATTATAGTTTGACTTTGCTTTGTACTTCTATTTGTAGTTTCCTTGGCCCTGCCTTTTTCTTATTATGTCACTTGATGTGGGTATTTGCAGCAGAAAAACACATACAGGATTTGAATATTATATTTATAAATGTGCTTTCTTTCGCTGTCATAAAATGGGGGTTGCTCATTTTGGATCTCTTCGTGCTACCCAGTCAGTCTGGCCTGCTTTGGTTTGGATGGAAAAGGACTTTACCAGTAAACTTTAAATCCAACTTTCCATTTGGCATCTACAGACCATGTTGTTGCATGTGATCAGTGGTTTAAATTCACTTGAATGTGTCTGTAATAACTTTGGCTCAGTTTTGTTGTGGATAAAGTTGACCTGGTAATTGTTATCACAACATCTCTTATACAAGATTGTTCTCTCCTGTATTTTGAAATCCCTGATTGACAAGATTACACGTGCTATCTTTAAAAAAAAAAAAATCAGACAGAAAAATATAAGATGGTCAAAAGCATAGGAGTCATAGAGTCACGAGAGCTGCACAGTCAACAGGCTGCCTCTCTGCTCTCTTTTGATGTGTAGTCCACCTCCCAAGCCTTTCTCTGGATAATCAGCGGGCCAATTTCACCCGTCTCCAAGCGTACCGGCACTGATTTCCCTGAGGGATGAAGCTGGCTCTCAGCACCACAACCTTGTCGTTCACAATCTGGCTTGAACCACTCTAGTGATGTGACCACTGCTACAGGACTTGTGGGTAATAAGGTAGTGCTGTATGCCAATGAGACAAAGTGATGACACAGTCTCTGCTCAATTTAGTATTCCCTTTAGTATAATATGCAGAATTCTCTGAAACACTGGGATTTTTCTTCCAGTCTAAAACAACATATCCAAAAATACACGCTCCAATGCAGAAAGACAGGGAAATGTTTGGGAATAATGCAACTATGAAATCATGCCTCGACTAAAAACAATAAAATCACTGAAACATTTGAATATGATTCATTATTTGAATTTAAAATCCCTGCTGGACTTTTTACTGCCAGTTTCATCATTCTAATCACATCCAGGCCACAGCCCATTGATCCCCAGAAATATGGACAAAATGACTACATCAAATAAATTAGTTTGACCTTCTGCAGCCGCTGGATTATCTGTGTACGTCTGTCAGTTCTCATCACCGTGATGGCCTTCAGAGGCTGTTAGGTGTATCGGTGTGTGGGTGTTTGATACTCTAATGATTCAAAACAGGCAGAGAGGACACTCTAGGAAGAGTGGTTAAATAGAGTCAAAAATAAATGCTTAATGCAGCTAAATCTGCATGCAACCAGAACGTACACATGCAGCTGAGTCCTTGGCTCATACAGCTGGAATGATCAGGAGGATTTTATGGATGTGTCTGCAGAGTGATCCCTTCAATATCACCCCCTTTCTGCTGACAGCCGCACTAGTAAGTGATTCATGGCATGCTCAGTGGGATCAACAGAGATGAACAGGCTGCTGCATCCTTTTCTCAGGTTGTTGTGGTGTCTATATGAACCCATAAGCACAGGCTCATTTACCTCGGCGCAGGGCATCATGCATCTTTTAAGACAGGTGACATGAGAGCCAAACAAGATGCGACTGCAGTGCGTCCTGTTGAGAGAATCAAATCCCTGTGAGTCTGTGTGCGGAGGAGGAAGAGACAGTTCTTTATTCAATAAGCAGACTGAGCTGGAGACTGGAGTGGACACTCTGACAAATGTATGACACACAAATTAAATTAAAGAGGACGTTCAAACAGGAAGGCTCGCTGCCCCCGCAAAATATTAATGCACACTTCTATTGAATCAGTGTGTCTTGCTTCCTATAAGGATCAGTCAGTACTTTTCCTCTGTGTGTGTGTACATCTAAATGATTTAATCTATGTTCCCCTCTCATTCCCAAAACTACACTTATTTCCTTTTATAACACATTTTATATAGGGATACTTCTCTCTCCCTGTATGCCTACAAACAGCTCTGTGATTTAAAGCTGAAGCTCCTGTGAGGAGTTTTTATCTGGTTATGAAACAGACTGGTGTCTTTTTGTGAGCTTCATAGGCAAACAAGACCAAAATGATAAACTGCTCCTTGAGAAAAGGCCCCTACTCAAAGTTTCCAGGACAAATTCTTGTTGTGTGTCGCATTGTACTGACAACTGAAACCAGGGTGTTAATTTCTAGTCAATGAAAATAACTTACGTACACAAGAAGTGTCCACAACAGCACCAGAACACAAACCACAAGTTTCACAGGTGCTTCAATCCTAATATCTGCGCAGTGAGTCTGTAATGTGTTAAAACCGATTCTGGTGAAATGAAATGCTGCTTAGCCAGGAGGTTTAAGCATCTGCTGTATGAATTGTCCTCATTGCAGTGGTTGCTGGGTGGACTCCTGGTCATGACCTTTGTTTTTTATCTTCCTCCACATCTCCTTTTTCTCCCATTGTCCTAGCAATGAAGGCAAAAACACCACCCACCCAAATAGACGATGCAAAATACTGGCTTTTTGGAGTTCAGCTTCTGATAAGGCTGTTGTTGATGTAACACCTGACAAGGATCTGAAAGGTGAAGGTTGACACAAAATCCTACATTATATGTAACATACGTACAGGTTAAAGTGACCAATCACTCACATATCAATTTTTGTCAGAACAGCTGCAGTGATATAAGGTTACTGATAACCATTATTAAGCCTTTCTGTCTGGCCAGAACTGTGCGTTTGAAACAAGGTCTAACTTGTGTTCAAAGAATCGTTGTCTGAGATGCTATTTCTAAAAACGAAAAAACTAAATAAAATAAGTTTTGGAAAGCATGTTTAGAGGTCCCAACCAAAATTTTCAACAATTCCAGGGACACAGCGATATTTAGCAGCAGAGAGTAAAATATTCAGTTCTATCTGGTAGAAACCTACTTTGATTAGCCTAAAGAGTTGTTTCATTAAATCTTTTACAGAGGAACATTAAAAAGCATCATCTATGATCAAGTAATTAAAAAAATCCCCCCGGCATGCTCTGACCAAGCCTTTTTCATGTAGGCACTTCTGCAGGTGTTAAATGGCAATAAAGCCGCCTATTTCTGAGATATGTATAGATTGTTGATTTTCCATGACAGAGAGGACAAAAAGCGTAAAAAGATAATTGTTTATTTTGGTTCTTCCCCACCAGTAGTTTATCCACAATCAGACTGAAAGAAAATATTGACTAAGATACACAAAATGCAGGGATTTTTTTTAATATATACCACAATTAATTTCATGGAGACAGCATATGTGCATACTTTAAAGACTAATGCCAATATGATGACCACTGACTTGAAGGGAACAATGGGTCGGGTTATTTAGGACTGCAGGACGAGGATCTGGGAAACTTGTTAGTGAGCACAAACAAAACACAAAACCCCAATCATTTATCCATAGAACAAAACAATAAATGGTTTCACCCACCACTTTCAAGCACAAGTCAGTTCTGATGCTGTGATGGATTGCGCCCATTTGCTAGCGATAACACTCAAAACAAGGTTCACCTTTACCAACTCACAAAGCTCTGCAATTGTTTATCATCTAGGTTTTTTTTAATATATATGTGTGTGGGTGTGTATGCACACATTTCATTAAAATACAAAAAAAAAAGTTAATAAAGTGCTTCCTACTGACTCAAACACACAATCTCTGGGAGAATGGTATTGGCGCAGTATGTTTGAGGGTTAAAAATCACTTATTTTCTCATTAGCTGTGTTCATCAGTGCTTATATAAGGGATAAGGAGACAGATGTAAGGCATGGCTGCAGTTAAATGGTTAGCTGACGGATCACATCTGTGTAACGTCACACACACGCAGCGTGCACCGACAGTCAGGTATCACAACTCCAAAGTTATGGAACGTGAAGCCAACCATCTGGCAAGTTGATAAGTAATACACCTGTTCATTGTCAAACCAGAGCTCTGTGTCACAAATGTGCTGTGTACACTAAAGGGATATTCTACTAAAACACCAGCTGCTCCGTTCCTCCTTCTCGTATTACAATGTTGACTCCACCTATGACATATTTAGGAGAATATAGCCTATGTTATACATGACTGATCTGAATGATTTTCCAAGTGTTTAAACTTGGTGGGAAACTCCAGATGATGGAAGTCCAAATGTTTGATTTATTGTGATATCTTTTTAAGGTGCGCAATGTGTGTCTACATCAATCAAAAGCATTAATAAACTGACAAATGGTCCTCAAAGACCAGATGGTGTCGAAAACAGATGTCAGGGTAAAAGCTGGTTAATGATGAAAAGAGATATTTGTTGGTACTTTGGAGGGAAACTTCTCCTGTACTCATTACACATAATCTGAAGAACTGGCATGAAGCACTTGAAGCAATGCTTTCTGTTTTACAGGACACAGTCATCATCTTGCAGCATTTCAGCTGAGTGGGTATAAAAATATAGACATTTGAGACCCTGAATAAATGTTCATAGGTGATTTTCTGCAACAAAACACAATTTACAGACGTCCCACTCAGTGTACACACAATCTTTTTTTTAAATTTCAACCCCATCTAAAATGTGTTCTTGCTTTGCTCCTGGAGGGAGGAGGTCCACGCCCACAACACAGAACACAGAGCGGCATTTATGGTGCTGTTTTCATCAACAACCTAAATCCGCTATTTCTTTGTTAATACACTAAAATTACCTGTTGGTGTGTGACACAGATTTACTTGGGAGAAAGGAGTGTGTGTGCAATGACATTACATCAACATGTCTTTATGATGCCTGGCTATGTGCTGGCTCTTCTCTGAAGGCCTCCTAAAGCCCTTGGTGCAGTAGTCACAGCGGTGGGGGTAGTCCTTGGTGTGAATGGAGATGACGTGGCGTTTGAAGCCAGAAGCGTCCGTACTGTTATATTCACAATACTGGCACTGATAAACCTTTCTACCACTGTGTGTCTTCATGTGCTTCTTTAGCTCAGCAGGCTGCCGGAAACCTCGCCGGCAGCGCTTGCACTTAAAAGGAAGGTCCTTTGTGTGTAAGGACAAGATGTGGCGACTCAAAGTGAAGGTGTCAGGGGCATTGAAGTTACAATGTCGGCACTGGTGCACCTTGTTGCCCTTGTGTGTCTCCGCATGTTTCTTCAACTCAGAAGGCCTGTGAAAACCTTTCTCACACACATCACACTGATGGGGGAAGTCCTTGGTGTGTACCGAGATAATGTGTCGTTTCAGGTCACTGGAGTTGGTACTCTTGTGCTCACAGTGTGGGCACTGGTGGGTCTTGTGGCCTTGCACCATCTCTATGTGACGTTGGAGTTCTCGTGCATCCGCGTAAGCTTGAGGACAGTGGCTGCACTTAAAAGGCAGATCTGCGCCGTGCTTGCTCTTGATGTGAGTCTTTAGGTTGGACTGGTCTGCACAGCGGAACTCGCAGTGCGGGCAGTGGTAGGGCTTCTCACCCGTGTGGGTCCGCATGTGTTTCTTCAGCTCTGATGGATGGCGGAAGCCTTTGGCACACTCAACGCACACATGAGCAAAGTTCTTACTGTGCACAGCTAGCAGGTGACGGTTGAGCAGACCTTGTTCGGCCGTCTCATAGTCGCAGTACTTGCAGTGATGCAGTTTGGGCTCCCGGTCTTTGACGATTAGCTTGTCGGAGCCCAGGGGGCTGGACTCATGGTAGCGCCGAGTGTACTCTGTGTACTCAGGAGAGCGCTCACTGTTGTGGCTCAGTAGCTTATGACTCTCCAGATGATTGTGGAAACTAACCTTCTTGTTTGTGGTGAAGTCACAATCTGTACACTGGTACTTCTTCTTCAGCAGGTGGTCCGGATGATTCTTCATGTGGCATTTTAGGAAACCTCGTGAGCGAAACTTCTTTCCACATATGTGACAGGGGTAGACGGTCAAAGGCATCCCATCTGGTCCAATGATAACAGCTGGAAGACATGGTTGATGAGAATGAATGCTGTGTAATTGTTTAACAATACAACTCTGTGTTTTGACACAACCACAGAACCAAATATCCCAGTACATTCAGCTGTTCTTACCAGTCTGACACTGCCTGGTGTCTCCTTTTTTCTTCTTCTTCGGTTTGGGTTTGATAACACGGTTAGTGCCAAGCCCTTCTCGAATTTGCAAAAATGGTGTAGATGCTCCGTTCTTCACCTGATCAGCAGTGTTACCTGCAAAGACAATTCTAATTTATCCATCAATGAGACACTATGGGGCCATCGGTTATCAGGGATGGTACAAAGGATTGCTTGTATAACATAAAGCTTTACAGAACTGTAATATGTGACACATTTTATAAATCCATGCCTGTTTTAAAAGCTGCAAATATTTGGGAAAAATCTAAAAATGAAACTAACGTCTGCGGCCATGTCATACTGATCTCTCAAGCCTTTGGCCCTTTTTTTAAACTATCAAATTACATCTCATAAAGGAGGGACTGGATTTAGGGTACAAAGAAACA
Source organism: Halichoeres trimaculatus (assembly GCF_033239565.1). Taxonomy (NCBI): domain Eukaryota; kingdom Metazoa; phylum Chordata; class Actinopteri; order Labriformes; family Labridae; genus Halichoeres; species Halichoeres trimaculatus. The sequence continues at coordinate 17,480,100 of NW_027437185.1, forward strand.
TACTGATGTCATCATCGTCATCATCATCGCTGTCATCGTCATCATCCTCTTCTTCTTTGGGCTGGTTCTTTACTGCCATGTAGACCATCTTGTCACGGCCAACACCGAGTCTGCCTGATGATGCAGCTTCCAGGTCAGGGTGGCCATTCTGGTAATCATCCTCAGTTATGACTTCTGTTCCACCTGAAAACGAAAATGATCACTTGATTAAATTTCTGATCTGAGCTGGACTTACAAGGAAATGATCTACAGTTAATGTTCTTTTGGAAAAGAGTTAATCACTCTTCGTGTCACTTGCCTAGATCATCATCTGCTTCGGCTTTAAAAATGTAGACTTTGATGACCTCAGAGCCGTCCTCCTCTTTAGACTCCTTGTCTTCCATTACCTCAGTGCTGATCTCAAGTGGTGTGTCTCCAATGTCCAACTTCTCTCCCACCTCATCCACTGAAGTAACACAATTATTTTAGTTAATCAAAACATCACTTAAAAAAAACAACACCATGGCACTGCATAGAAACAGAATGCTATGATTTCATGTGTCAAGTTGTCTTACAGGAGATCATGAGGTAATCCTCTGAGCTGCTTCTTGCATCATCCTCCTCATCTGTCTGCAGAGGAACAGCCTCTGTTGGCAGCTGCTCATGGATTATGGTCTCAGCGTTGGCCTCTGTCACCATCAAACCCTCTGATACAAGCTGATGGTCGAGAGTGTTGTCCTGGTGCTCAGACAGCAGCTCGGCTACAAACACCTGGTCTGGCATGTCATCATGGTGGTGGTTCGCATCCTGAATGAGGTCTGAGGTGAGGACGTGGTGATGATGATGACGGGGGTCCAGAGCTTCCTCTATTGCAACTTCTGTGCCCAAAATATTCTCAGGCATGATCACGCTGTGTTCAGAGGCCACCATGTCTTCGCTGGTTATTTCATGGGCCTCTACTCCTTGAGACTGCAGGCTTTCCACATCGACCTCCAGGCCCTCCACGACCTCAGCTTCCAAACCCTCCACTTCCACTTCCTCCTCCAGGCCCTCAACAACGTGAGCCTCTAAGCCCTCGACGTCTACCTCTGTTTCCAGGCCTTCTACCACGTGCGCTTCCAGACCCTCCACTTCCACTTCACCTTCTAGGCCTTCGACAACCTGAGCCTCCAGCTCTACCACCTGGGTCTGTAGCCCCTCGACCACTTCGGCCTCCAAGCCCTCTACATCTGCATGTAAGCTTTCCACCACTTCTGTCTCGAGTCCTTCCACCACTTCCGTCTCCAAGCCATGAACCACCTGGGTCTCAAGGCCTTCCACCTCAAGCCCATGTTCCAGGAGGATGCCCTCATCTGTCATCACATCAGAAAGAAGCATACCCTCGGGCACCGACACCACAATATGCTCACCGTCAATGTGAGCAAGACCCCCCATGCCCGCAACTGTAAACACAAGACACAGAGATGGATGCATAAATACTATTGAATGATCATTAAAGCCACAAGCTAGTGTAACAGCAAGCTGCAGAAGAGATTTTACAAAATTTAACCACAAGACCTAGAGTTCATCACATTCCTGACACATTACATCACTTTATATTATCTAGGTGGCTCTAAGAGCATTTGCACTTTTTCACAGCTAAGACAGATACCTGTTTTTGAGTAAGTGAAAATGTTTGCTTATCATAGTCAGTTACATTTACACATATAATAAACATTAGATGAAATATTTCTGGGTTTTGAGCTTTCAAATATTTACTACTTTATGCTGAACCTCTACACTTTGGACAACACAATGGCTGTCACCACTTCCTGCTTGACCACTTACCAAAGTCTTGCATGATCATAGCATGGGGCATCTTCAGCTCCTGAGTGTGAAGCTCCAACACCCCTCCTCCTTGATCCATGTCTTCACTCAGCAAAAACAAAAAGGCTAAAAATTGAGGGCCATGTTAGCTGCTTTCTTTTGTTATTTTGCTTTGATGAAAATATCCAATATTGACCTTACATACCTTCACATTTGATGACAAACCCCTTAAAATAAAACCAGGGAGATATTTGATGTGCTTCCTTCCATCAAGGTTAGCAATTCCCCTAACAAACACAAAGACAAAAACAAATCAGTCAGAAGAGAGGGATGTGGTTGTGAATTGCTTAATGTGAACAGCTGTAAAGACTTAAAAACAATAAAGTGTTCTTGTGTTCAGAATCTTTAAAAACGGCATGTCTGTTTTTGTTTTCTTCATCACTGGCTCCATCTATTGCCCGATACAAGTACTACAACCAGCTTTAACTAAGCAGCGACATGGAGCTTTACACCTGAAGCTGGTCAGGTCTGATGGCTGGAGCCCAGCAAAAACAAAAGACTGTCCCGCCCAGTGTGCATGATGACAAGCTCACCACAAGCAACTCAGACTGCTCTTGAGAAATCACTCTTGCTTGTCTTTTGGGACACGATGCTTCGTCGCCACATAGGATTTCATAATAGTCCACAAATTTATCTGCAGTGGCGGGGTTGTGTTATGCGTATCTAGTTCACACGGGTATACCATCTTTAAATGAAACTATCACCCAAATGCAAATGTAAAAGTATCATTAGATGTCTTGTACTCTGGACTCTGAGCGTAAAACTACACACGCTTGGTGTTTGTGGCCGCCAATGAAAGTACCGCAGACATTATGCAATGCATACTAGGGCGGCTACCGCCCTCCACCCACTAGAGCTAACTAGCCAGCGAGCTAGGGTTGTTCCTCCGAGCGCCATTTTGATTTAGCATAACGGCTAATGGAGGGAATGCGACAACTCGTATTATTGACTGTACACAAATCAAATCACGTAACTAAACAATATAAGTAAATGCCTTCACGCACTCAACACACTACTCTATCTAAAGGTGGGAATTTTTAGCATGTCATTAAAGCGTGTGCGAGACAGGCCGTCCATTCAGCTAGCTAGCTTGCTAAGCTAAGCGATGCAGCTTGTGCCGCATTATCTTCCATGTTGATTTCCAAAAGGCTGAAAGAGGCCCGCTACGGCCGACTGGGCCCTTACGTCTTATTCCACATACCTCACCAACCGATTCAAAATAATTTTACCTGATAACGTCGTCTTCCGACTCTATCGGTGTATCTCCCCCTTCTCAATTTTGTCTGTTTTTGTTTTGGTTTATTTTTGACGGTAAGCTAAGTGCGGCCTGCAGTTTTGGATCCCCGGGCACCCTTTGCTAGGCCTCGGCCAATCAGCTTGCTTCCTGACAAGCAGAGGGAGGGCGGGGGGCAGACAATGCGTGGCCTCGTTTACCGCTGATCCCTTACTATTTGCGTCATGCATAAGAGAGCAGAGTTACATTACACAGGCATTCTCTGTATGGGAACATATTAATGATTTGTCCCGACACACAACATTCACAATTTATCGTATGAGGGAATATTTTTTTTAAATGTTATTTCAAACTGCGCTCCGAGACTTAGTATGCGCAGATGAGGCCTGTAGGCCATTTTGTCACATTGGGGTGGGTAGCGTCAAGCTCACATTTGTAAAGCGTCTGCTCATGCACGCAGGAAACATCAGTGTTGATGACGGTAATATTGCTGTCACTGCCTGTACTGCAGATGCACTGCATAGGGTGACTTTTAAGCCTGCGGTACACACACACACACCTCGCCTTTGCATATAGATGGCCTAAAAAATAAACAGGGCATGCTGCACAAGTATTTTCAGGGTAGACTTTATTAATCATTTTTTCAACAGCTTCTAATTTTCAGAGGCACTCTGCATCAGGGTGCATAGCTGTCTAAGGCAGGTGGCCATCGTGCATAAACAATTTCTTTTTCTTCTTTTAACCGTGGTATCCAAAAGCAAACACTTGAAACCACCTCTAGATATGCAGTAGAAATGCCAAGAAAATACAGTACCATAACAATAGCCTTCATGAATCAAGATTACTCCTGGAATTATAGAAAGAGTGTTGCAGCGGAAACGCACCTTGGCACAAACCATAAAGTTTTTTTAATTGTTTGTATTGTTTATAAGGGCAGTGTGGTTTTCAGGAGTTGCATTGTTGTATAATCAAATAGCAAAACACAAATACAACACAAATCTGAAGATAATTTCACTATATACCAATCCAACATTCCTAAATTCATACAGATCATTTGGGACACATGGGGGATTTGTCATATTGCAGTTATGTAATGATAGATTGGCTTTAGGGTTAAGATAAAACCAAGCATGCAACACTCAGCTCCTTCATCTACTTTGAATTCACATAGAAAAAGAACAAACCAGCAAAACCTTCCTTTGAATTGACTTCATATCATTTACATCAATAAAACAGTACGACAACCCTTAATTTTCCAGCAGTTTCTCACAATCACCATAGAAAAAATAAGTAAAATTGACACAACAAATCTTCTGGAAGCTCAAAGTTGGTCCATATCACAAGTGGAGTGTGCACATGTGCTGTCTTGTCTGCCTACACATCTTCTCTGTGTGGGTTGACAATATTTCATGCGAGGAAAGAGATGAGTCTCGACTATAAATCCAGTGCAGCCCGGCGTTCCAGTTTGAAATTGGGGACCAAAAGGTTGTACGACACATTTTGTGATGCTCTTTGTACTAAGAGACGTAAAGTGAGGAGAGTTCAAGTGGGGGTTGCAGCAGTGAACATCATCAGCAGTCAGATTCAGTAACAGCCATCTTTCCAGGATTCATCTGAGATTTTGGTCATGCCCAAAGACCTGTCAATAAACAAATCGTTAATCTCTAACACACAGAAGGAAAGGATGAGATTTTGAGAAGCTGAATGGTTTTAGAGCTTGTAGGGTTGACTAAATATCATCCCTACAAGCTCACGAATAGAATAGAATAGAATAGAATAGAATAGAATAGAATAGAATGGAATAGAATAGAATAGAATAGAATAGAATAGAATAATATAGAATAGAACTTTATTTGTCATTGCATAGTAAATAAAATGCCTGTTGACAACAACTCTCACCTTCTGGTTGGCTGTGAAAGTTTACTCCTGGTGGATGCTGATGGTGCAGCTTGTCCTCGGCCCACAGCAGGTCTTCCTGCTCCAGTGGAGGCTCTCCCAGGTATATAGGCTCCACCGTTGGCAGACCCTGGAGACTGGACCCGACGGGCCCTACCTGCAGGAGGGGCTTGAATAACAGGCAGACCTCTAGAAGCCTGACGTCCAGCTGCCATGGGTGCAACGGCTTTGACAGGCGCCCGCAGGGAGAGAGGAGACTGGCCGTTGCTGCGCAGCCGACTGCAAGTCATACCTTGAGTGAAAGAGAGGCACAGAGTCTTAACTACATACATCTTTTATTTTGTACAGCAAATACCCTCACCAGTGGTTGTAGCATTCAGAGGCAGACCAGTGTTTTGGTCCAATAACTTCCCCCTGTCTCTCTGCTCTCATGTAGCAGGTAGGTAAAGGAAGAGTTACCTGAGTCACCTCTGTTAGAAAAGATGGGTGGACAGCAAAGGGATGGATAAATCTGGGATGATTTGAAAAACTCTTTTGTGGTCAGGATTAGACCGACAGAATTTGCGCGAAGCATCTGCTCTGATATCACAGCTGACAACAGATTTATTGTAGTGGGATGTATCAATACATCAAATTATAAACTTTGTCTTCCTGTTATATCTGTTTAAAAACATGGCATCTAATCTAGTTAATCCATTTTATATATAATTGTAATCATGATGTTTCATGTTGATTTGTTTCTCATGGAAATGAATGTTTGTGAAGAGGCAAAAAGTACAGTTGTTAGGTGATGATTGCCTTTTTAAATATTTCTTTTGTAAATATTTAAATGTATTCATTTAGTTATTTAAATGTAATTCAATTAATACGAAAATATCCTTTTTTAACTTGCATATTCCAAGGAGTTCGATAAAGTTTGCACGAAAAAAACAAACAAAAAAACCCCACTTCTTTTACTAAAGGTCTGAAAATATTTTTAATTTTTCTCATACAATACTTGTCAGGTTCTAAAAGTACGATACCTGCAGTATACTTTAATTTGGTTGTTAAGGCTATTCATCGCAGCTTCTTTGGCACATTGCTGACATTCACAGATCAGTTGAATAGTGAGCAACTATTGCAAAGAGCATGTATCTTTACACCTGCATGCTTGTGAAAGATATCAGCTAAATCATAAAGGAAAATGCTTTGCTGTGCCATTACCGTTTTAAACTTCCTTAGGAAGGATCCTTTTGGTAGGATCTGCAGTGATATTAGTAAAACAATAACTGTTGTCATGCAGAGGTTAGGAGGTGGTAGGATAAGAGCAACACTGCAACTGGCTGTATGCAGGGCAAATGCATGGTACTTGATGTTAGAGGCATGGTGCACACCAGGTGAAGTGGGTAGGGGTTACCTGTGGAAGGGGAGTGTGGAAGGCGTGACATGCGGTTGCCAGAGCTCTGGAGGTTAGCCTCCATGCTGCGGCTGTTTCTGACTGCCTCCAGGGAACGTAGGCTGGTGCGGGGGGCCAGATTGGGCATGCTGTGCCTCAACTCCTCTGGAACCACACATATAAACGGATTTAGTAATGACATTATGTGTGTCTCTGTAGCTCTGATTCAAAAGAATCTCTGTGGCGGTCACTCTGATCTTGACACAAAGTTTAAATGCTGAATTATTAATTTTGCCTACCCTCACTCTTAGCAAATTTAAGCAGCTCTGCACTGGGGCCCTGGAGGGACCTTCTTGGCGTTCTTGTGCGTGGTGCGGCAAGTCTACTGTTGTATTCCTGACCGTGGTTGGAAGTGGAGGGAGACAGGCACCGGGGTGAGCCCAAGGGCGAGGGGGTGAAGCGATGTCGTCGCTGGGGCATAGAGCAGAACTCATCCTCTTCGTCCTCGAGACTGTAACTGTCAAATTCTTGATCACTGAACGTGCCGCCCCTGCGCAGAGACTGCAGAGAAGCAGTGGAGCTGCGGCGTGATGCGGACGCTGAGCTGGAAGCATAATCCTGTCTAAGACCTGAAAAACAAATGTTATTCAGTGAAAAAGAAACCTGTGTGTATACAAAGCCATGCAAATGCCCAAAGATACTGAAACACACAACAGAGTACTGAGCTTTTAAAGAACCAACATAACCTACGGATGAATTGATTCATTTTCTGTGCTAGTTCAGGCTCCTTCCTCATCAGCTGCTAAATATTTAACCTTTCAGAATTTAATGCCATAAATGAATGTGATAGTAGGAGAACACCACCATGACTTACTTTCTTCTTGAAGGCGTGCCATGATCTGAACATCAGTGAGGTCCTGCAGCTTGTAGCCCATTGAGATGGAGTCATCTGATGTGCTGAGCTCACTGTCTATAGAGGACTGTGAACTCAGGGCTGACTGCATGCTTGTGACACCTGTAAACACATTGTAAAATACCTTTTGTAACATATATACTTTCTAACCAACTTTTTAACCAGGTTTTAAAGGGTCATCTCCACTTGGTTTGCAGAAAGAGACCTGACATTCTCACTCAGGCTAAATTACCAGGAACTGCATCATGATGGCTGCAGCGGCTTTTCAGACAGAAGAATGATTATGCACTGTCCAGTTATCAAATTATAGACACACTTCAATCATTGTAACACTGCTCAGCCACAGGGCAACCACATGACGGGATCAGAACCAACATCTAACTGTGACTGCCTCACGGACTAAAGATGAAAAAAAGACAAACTGAATATGAGACCAGAGCAAATAGCCATCCTGGTTAATAGACCCCTTTCACAGAATTAAATTAGTTTCCCAAATGTTAGACTACCCCTTAATTTTAGCTGCTTTCAAAACAAAAGCTTGCTTCAAGGGCTGGTATTATGGCTAACTCTGTATCACTGCTTTAGGGAAAGTGCTCATCCTCATGTTGATGGAAAAGTTACAGAAATAAAGGAGAAAAAGCTTCATGGCATATTTCAATGAAAACTTGGACACTAAAAGTACCCCTCTAGACCAGTTGTTTCTCCCAAGATCACACTGAAGAGCTCATAGTTGAAGCCTTGTGGGATGCCCCATCAAGCTACAAGCTCAGCTAAATGGGACTGGTTGCTTAACAACTGACAATGGAAGAAATGTTGTCAAAGCTAAACAAGTGGCAGAGGATGCAGTGTTTTAGTCTCAAGACTTTTTCTGGCCACTGGTGAGTTCAGTGTTGAATAAACTGATTGAAGAAGAAAAGGACTTCAGGCTGAATGTTCAGTGAAAAGATTGTTTACAATGAGAATGACATACAGAAATATGCCTGTTAACAACACGATTATGATATGTTTGGACTGCTCACTGCTGACATGACAGTCGTCCTTAAGAAGATTACAGACACCCTCCACAAAAAGGCTGAACCACAGAAGGTCACTGCTGAAAAGGCTGGCTGTTCAAGAGTCCCGCTGTACTGAAACTATTCAACTATTCACATGTCTGCAGAGAGGGTAGTCAAGAAAAGTCCATTCAGTACCTTAAAGATGCTATGAAGAGGATTTATTTAAATTGGACTGCCTCTCCGCCTTCTGGCCTGGAGTCTCATGTACTGTCGTAAAGATGTGACTTAACCAAGCGTGTGTTTGTTTTGGAACAGATTTTCTTTGTTCAAGACAACTTTTAACCGGATACAGTACGACAAGGTAAGGTATTCATCAGTACAGTTACTTAGCCCTGTTGTTTGAAACGTGACAACAAGCAAACATGGTAAGTTTGTACCATACGTCAGCGACAAGCAGCGCTACTAGTAGCCTGGTGCTACGACGTATCCATGGGCTAACATGACAGCAAGCAAACTGTCAGTTTGTACAGTAGTTTAGTAGCCAACCATATGTAGTGCTACTGACAGCCTGATGCTGTGAGATGTGTCGGTAATGTGTAATCTTAGTGAATACTGGTTATGTCCTGCCAGTCATCTACCAAGCAGAGCTAATATAGCCTCGCTCTTCATTTTATTGATAGACTCACAAGTTTAAACAGACCACTGCAGAATAACTGCTGACTGTGGGTTGGAATGAAAATTATCACATGTATTTATCTCTTTCCTGTTAATCTTTCCTCTGCTCTTCTGTCCTTTTTCTGTCTGATAGTTAGGCACCTGTGTCCACCATCGATACATAATTAATCACAGAAATCATTTTCAGCAGAGAAAAACGCAGATCTATTTTCTCACTTGGAAACTTCATTAGCTAGCGTGGTGTTGTCATAGAGACTTAGATGTGCTGTAAATCAATCCAGTCCTGCTCGACCTAATCAGGAAGCTGCGTTGTAGCATTTTGAAATAACCTAAATTGGACCCTAATAATGTGATTTTTAAATGTGGATTATGATCAGGCATATATCTAGAAGGAGACTTTTTCAAGATCACTTTGAAACCCCTCACAGCCCCTATGAGTCTCACAAGGAGTGGACTGAAGCTAGCATCAATGAGCCAAGAGTCATCAGGCACAGATGTGTGCCTAAAGCCGCGTTTCCACCAAGCAGTCCGGTTCTGTTCAGTTTGGCACGGTTTGGTACAGCCTGATCCTGTTTGTGTTTCCACAGCAAACTGTGCCCTCTTGTGGTAGGCGGCGTGTAAGCCGAATGCCGAAGGCTGCAGCTGTTAAACAATAGCGTGACGCCGTAGCAGAGTGACACAGTTTACCCCGCTAATAAATCCAACAAAGAAGAAAAACCCGACCCAGTTAACAAAGAGCTTAGTTGGAAGACATGCAGCATTTAGGCCTCTCTGTGATTGGCATGTAGCTCTTTAGTTACAAAGCGCAATCAAGTTTTGTTTCAGAGAAATCTGTGTGCCGCCAGGAGAAATGCAGCCGCTGTCAGTGGTGTTGCTCCACCTTACGAGAGCAAATTGGTTCAGTCTGGCACCCATACGAAAGGGTCCCAAAAAGTGGGACGGCTCGTCCCGTTTATTTGGGGACCTGTCCCGGGATAGGTCAGTGGAAACGGCACAAAATGTGCGCCGTACTGAGACAAACGGTCTGCTTGGTCGAAACGTGGCTTAACTAACTTAAGTAACTCTGCCTATTCTAACTTAAGTAGTTACAACTGTGTACTACTCATCATGTTTATCTGAAAATAACCCTCCACCAGATACTCCAGCTTAGCCCTGCAGCACAGAATAAGAGCTGTCTGTCATTGATGCCCAGAAAAGCAGTATGCAAAGTTTTTCCTCCAGCCATGTCTGCCTGACACAGGCCCAACTCATGGACTGATACAGATGGGAAAGGACAAAATCATCCACAGGCATTTGGTTATGTAAAAAGTCTGGGGTTAAACAGAGTCATCACCCACAAGCGATGGGTCTCCAAGTTCATGCAAGGAATTGTTATTTACAGGTTTTCATGAGAAATCAGAATTATCTCTGCAGAACAAAGGGCAGTTGAAGATTAACGAGAGGGCAGACACTGAAAACTGCCTGTAGATAAGATCACGGGAAGGGAACTTTGCATACAGGTCAGTTAAAGTACGCTAGTGTAAAAGTGTGCTCTCTAGCTGCTGGGAACACACCAGATGATTTTGTACTATTACCTTTGTATTTGTTGTTTCAGTGATTTAAGCAAAACTTGAAGTGATTGTGTTTATTTGCTCATCTGAATTTATTTACATCTGCCTGAGGTGCTGGGGAAAACAGCAACCTTTGTCATGCATGTAGCTTCCAAATACACATTCATTTTTTGCATTCACATGTCCACAATTTTTAACCCCTAGGTAACAGTCTTATGACAGGCTGCCTTTCATTAACAAGTTTAGAGTCTCTGTTGACTTTAAAACATTGATAAATAATCACCCCTTTGTAAAAACAGGAAATCTATCATGAACAACCAAGATTCCTTTAGAAAAATGGTTAAAATCATTGTCCAGTGTATGCAACACGTTAATTGAGTAAAACATGCAACACTGACAAAAGCTTTTCCAAAATACCATTCAGACCCCCAAACAGGACACATTGTTGACACATTAGTGCACACGCATATCGGCTGACCTACATCCTTACAATAACTGACATCAGCCCCATTGTAGTGATGAGCAGAAAAAAGGAGCACAGCGTGTTAATGACATGCCATACCTGAGCTGCCACAGGTTAGTAGGGATTTGTTAGTTGATTTGTGGTACCCAGGAGAGATCAGGCCAGAGCCTGCCGAGCCTGCCTCTGCCGACGGGCTACTGTACATATTCCTCCATCGAGATGCTGCAGGGGACAGGAGAGGAGAGACAGGGCACACATTACGAGGACAGTATAATAAATGAGACATACAGAAAAGTCTAGACTGGCTGGGATCAAAATAATGGAGCATCAAAAAAGATCCATTTATGTCAAAGGCAACAAAAGGTGCAGAGTTAGTTCTTGGGTGTATCAACTATTCAGGAGTCAGCAAACACAGCTGTTCCTTCAGTTCATGTAGGTGTGGCTGTGCAAAGTGCAAAACAGCAGGGTGAAAGTGAATACAGGTCCCAGGGTGTGGCGGTTAACAAATTACTGGCAGCATCACTGTTGATCCACTGAGCTATCACATGAGCGTGAGGACATCTCTGGGTTGGTGTCAGGATGTAGCAGAGGCTGGAGACATTGAACTGCATTGAGAGCTGTTTTAACACTTAGGGGCAACCAAAAAGAGAAGCAGCACATGATCATAAGTTTTGAAATAAAAAAAGGTCTTCTTTTGTATAGAGGGGCAACTGGCTTTGATGCGCAGTAATAATGAGCTCTGTTTGTTCAGAGGCATCAACAGTGACTCCTCACAAACCAAACAAATGTGTGCAGAAGTGTGTGTTAATTTTGCTACAGCAGGATGTCGTGAGCATGTGATTTAGATCAAGGGAAACACAGTGAGTTGGTCTGATGGTGGTGTTTCACATCCAGCAGCAGCAGTATTATTAAAGTCTCTGTGCAGTTGGAAACATATTAAAGTGATACTCCGGGATGGAACAAGTTGGGTCCTATCACAAGGTTAGGGCAGAAATTACCCCTACAGCAGTGTTTTTGTGCAGCAGAAGCCCAGAGCGCTCACACCAAAGACCCCCTCCCTGCTCCTCTGCCGGTTTCCTCTGCACTCAGACGGGGCCAATTTTTACTTGACCAAAAACACAAATAAACGGACTCCCACCAAAAAATCTGATATCGGTCTGCATTCACACTTTATTTAGAGAATTTTCAGCGCATTACTTTCACAAAAAAACACCGCTACATAAGGCTCTAGTTCTCATCGTGACTCTTTGTCCTGGCAGACTACCTGCATTTGTTTATATCAGGCACTCCGCGCGCGCGGACTGATACACTAAGCGGCGAGCGCCTCATAGCCAGCTGTGGTTCTGCAGCACAGGTAGCGCCATTTTACGCCACGATGAGAACTAGAGCCTTATTAAGCGGTGTTTTTGTGTGAAAGTAACGTGCTGAAAATTCTCTAAATAAAGCGTGAATGCAGACCGATATCAGATTTTTTCTGTGGGAGTCCATTTATTTGTTTTTGGTCAAGTAAAAATTGGCCCCGTCTGAGTGCAGAGGAAACCGGCAGAGGAGCAGGGAGGGGGTGTTTGGTGCGAGCGCCCTGGCCTTCTGCTGCACAAAAACACTGCTGTAGGGGTAATTTCTGCCCTAAACCTTGTGATAGGACCCAACTTGTTCCATCCCAGAGTATCACTTTAAAAGATAAACTTCAAGCAGAGATGATTCAGTAAGGATCAGTGCGTTTAATATCTAAATGTATGAGACTGATCTGATATTATTCAACCATAAGAACATTTAAAAAAGTTATTTAAGTAATGAACTGTTTACATTCATCTTATATCTAAAAATATCTTTGCTTGAACAACATGGTTGAACAGCCCTAAACTTTCCACAGATTGTCTAAATATGCTCTAATTCACACAGCACTTTCATGGCCCAGTGCAGCCGTTAAAAAAAGCAGAGCCAGCCCTGGGGGTTAGGTAATCCAATCCAGCCTGTGACTTCCATGTAGCCTTTCAGTTTTGGTGTGAATAGCTTTGTTGTTCAGGTTCTGCAGCGTGCAGGAAGTAAAAGCTGTGGGTGGGATGAATAATATATGGTGTCTGTTGGATCAGAGACAAACTTCTGTCAGCGCAGAGAGATGTCCAAACTGTGTACACATCCCTTTGGCTTTGTCTTAGGACTTAAACACACAGATCTGTGTGCATGCATAGTGAAGGTGAGCGGTAAATAAGAGCACAGAGGTGCGTTCACAGCAGGAGGTCAGACTCTTTCTCTCCCTGCAGCACTGACATGTGACTCTAAGACTGTTAGAGAGAGGAGACACCAACGTGTTTTCTGTTTGAAATGAAATTTGGTTTGGAGGGCTCAGTCTTACAAATAAAAGAATGAAAAATGCTGAAACTGCTGTTTGTAAAAATGCATGTAGTTGTTAGTTTGATGCATACACTGGTCCAAGCGGCTGATCAGGGTCCGACAAGCTACTTCCGTCTCTGGGCTGCGGTGGTCAAGAGCCTGCCGACACCATTTCAACGGTGACTCTGGGCCTTGCTCTGCTACTTGCTTTTTTGGAGACACATACAACCTGAAGGGAAAAGAAAATAAAACATGTTATTTAGGAAATTAAGAGCAAAGGGACAAAAAGGGATTGGGAAAGTAATACAGGATTCTGGGAAACTGAGGTAAGGTGGCGGCAGCTCAGGGCTCAATAAGTAAGCCTAATCTTCTTTTTGTGAAACACTCTTGTCAAAAGTGTCAGTCGTTGCAGAGCAAAAGTTTGGAATGAAAACTGGATGAAGATTAGTGTAGACGACTGGCTTGAATGGTTTACTTCCAGTGGTTTTGAACATGCCATGCACAGCCAGAGTGATTTTCAAGCTGTACATCAGAGGAATGAGTGAGCACTGGCAGCATTAACACCCCACCACAGCTTAGCATCAAACAAACATCCGAGCTGCTTAAACACTGTGAATAATGTTATTAGATCCAACTGAGAGTGAGTGATGCACCTTTGAACATCCCTATCACAGCCTCAGCCTGGATCTTTGCCATCACTGCACGGATAAATCCTGCTCTGAATCAGTGTGATGAAATGCTGCCATCACAAATTCAGCCCATTTTAATCCACTGGGCAGTTTTAGTGGTTAGCAAAATGATAACTTATAAAGTCCAACAGTTTACATTTTGGGTCATACTTGGCTTCAATCAAAATGACCAGGGACTTGCACAGAGTGACTGTCTAAAACCAAATCTTGACTTTGTGTTTTTGGTGGCTCCAGAGTTCCCACAAGCTTTGAACAGAGGGCTGATCCTTTAAGAGTCACAAAAAACCCGGACTGACCGGTTCTAGAGCAATCAGCTAGAAATCATCTTCCCATTGGACAAACACAAAAGAACCCATTTCCCACTGGAGCGGGCAACAATACAGGGAGCAAAATTCAGGTCACACACTGGACCATGGAGCAAAGCTTTCCAGTGTGTGTGTGTGTGTGTGTGTGTGTGTGTGTGTGTGTGTGTGTGTGTGTGTGTGTGTGTGTGTGTGTGTGTGTGTGTGTGTGTGTGTGTGTGTGTGTGTGTGCGTGCGGAGCTACTTCTCTCACACACCAACCCTGTGTTTGATGTGGATTAATGACGCGGGTTCTGCTTGCGGTCGATCCGTTTACACGTGAGTGTCGGTCACAGGTTTTCACCAGGCTGCAGCTATTCACGCAAGACTCTGAGCTGCATCTACAGGTCCACAACTTCAACTTCCAAACCAATAAATGTGTCAAACTGAGAATTAATCCCTGCAATAAAGAGATGAGGCTTTTTTTTTAGGTAGTCTTTCATTTGAGAAAATTTTGAAGATGGAGAAATTGGACAAACTTAATGAGAAGTTAGAAAGGTTTGTCTGCTTTAATTTATTCCCCTTATCTTATTGGGGTTTTCTTATTGTTCTTGGTATTAAATCATTCCACAAATATACATCATGGGCCCTTTAAACAAAAAGCACTGGTGAGAGTAATCCTTTAAATGTGAATTAAATCCACCCACCAGGGCCGAACAATTAATCGAATTTAAAATGACATGGCAATGTGATAGAACGCAATTCTCAAATTGCAAAGACTGCAATTACAAAAAAAAAAAAAAAGAAAACGTTTAAAAGTGCATTTAAAAAGTGAATTCCACATGTTGACATATGTTACTGGTTGAGCCAGAGATTGGGTCTTATTTATATTTCTGCACTTCATTAAGTGTGGGATTCATAGAGGAGAGGATTCATGGTTAATTTCCAAATTATTGTTCATACAATGCCTGTTTTTCTGCAGTGCTTTTCTTCCTTTCTCTGATTTTATTTAAAGTATTTGATGATGATTATATTACATGTCAACAAGGTTTGAAGTTAAATCAATCAGTCAATATTCTGCTGTGATTGTAATAGTTACATGTCATTCGTATCAATTCATCTCTTAACATGTAGACCTGGCCTACAGGAAAGAACTGTTTATATGTTGACAGTACCCTTAGTCATATTGGTTGTACTATAGAGTGATTTATTGCTTGTGTTTAGTGAATGATGCTGAAGATAAATGTCCCCCCAAAAATCGCATGCTAAATCGCAATTGCAATATTGGTAAAAAAAAAATCACAATTAGATTATTTTCCAAAATCGTTCAGCCCTACCACCCACTCCATAATTGCAAAAAGCTCTTCCTTCTTTTAGTGTCTTCAACCTCAGTCACATGGAACATCCTGGAGGCAAGTTTGGAGACTAAAGTACCTCTGAGTTTGAGAGTAAGATGAGCATCAAAACTGCAATTTTGACTTCATTTGCAGGTTTAGACATTATCTGTGTATTGTTTAATTAAGTAACTTAAAAACACATCAAATATGCTACAACAAGAGATCCTAAAATCTCGGTTCTAGTGTCTCCATCCCTCTTCATGCAGCGCTCACACAGGGGGGTCCTCTGGTCACATGCTGTGCAATCCCACCCAAAGCAGTTGAGCCACGCGGCGGCATCCAGCCCAGAGCAGATCTGATTATGTCGCTGTTGGGATTACTGCATGTTTGGGCTATGATAACCTCACAAAGCACATATGGTACGGCTAATGATGGGAAACGGAGAATAAGGCATGAATGGTCTGCCTGTTAAGCCCCTTGACTGAGCTTCTAAAGTACGCATAAGAGGCACAATATGGTACCTGTTTACAGCAAGGACATAAACAAACGTGTGTGGACTGACCTCTGGCAGAAAAATAACAGGTATGACCCTTCTATTGCTGTGTTTTTGAGGAAATGTTCCTCTAAGTTGAGAAGTAAATATTACAGTTTGAAAACAATAACTAGACACAGCTCTGTTGATCCTGAGCACCATGGCAACAAGCTTTTTAAAAAAGGTAAATCTGTCCTGGATCAACTTTAGTAATCATTTTTAAACTATTTTCTGAGCAACAACACTCTGTGCCCAAGTTTTCTTATCACTCTTTAATTTACATGACCGGGAATGGTACAAAAACACTTGGTGTTCATCAAAACCTGACAAACTGGAAGCTGATCATTCATGCCTGATGTTTATCACAGTGAGAGAGCTCAGAGTCAAGCTGAAGAGACAACCAACGGCCTCTCACATGTCACACTGCCTCTGATTTTTCACTCTGGAAAGCTGCCCTTTTCTTTCTACGCCTCCGTGTCACGCCAGTGTCTTTCCTCCACAGCCAACTTTCATTTTGCTCTGATCACATTAAACTTTGAGAGTAAGAAATTTAAATTTTGGCTGCTGCTAACCAAGCTTTCTGGCCACATAGACTTTTCTTGGTGCTGTGGATGAGAAATAAATGCAGCTTCCATCTTTCCTTAAAAAACAATAATCTAAAGCTACAAAGTACACAGTCACTGCCCTGTGGGGGAGTAACACGCGTTCAAATCAGAGGTTAAAGTAAAAAAGAAAATGTGACTCATCTAGCTGAGGGGCTCCTCTATCTTTCACACCAAGGAAAGCAAAGAGCAAGCTCCCTTCTATTTTTGATTTGTGCAGTGGCAAACTTTCTCTGAAGCTAAAGCATCTAACTTTCAAATGATGTGAAGAGTTTAAAATATCAGTCTGTTAATTTTCAAACCCTGTAACTGAAATGTCAGTGATTTGAAATGCATACTGGAAAATGACAGGCTGATTTATGCATAAGCAGTGCGATATCAAAACATACCAACTGTCTTCGTCCTCAACTTCTGCACACTCATCCTCCAAATCTAGGACATCCACCTCATCCAGTGCAGTTTGGTCAACCCCTGAGTCGCTCTCTGCGAGTGTCTCTGACTCATAACTTCCCTGAGAGGGGCTCTCTGGCGTCTGGCTTAGCCCCGGGGACTGAGCCCCTCCGTTGCTGCATGTCAAGGTAAGAAAGCCTCCACATGGGCCCTGTTCTTCCTCTTCTACTTCTTCCTCTCCATCCTCTTCCTCCAGCCTGTTGGCCATGGGTAAAGGGGACATGTCCTCACCACTGCTGCTGTCCTGGGGTGGTGACAGCTCAAAGTCAGTGCTACCACTGTGCTCCAGTCTCAGGTGGGAGTTGGTCATCTCTTCACAGGTCAGTGCCTCATTGATGTTGCCAGCGGCTGTGAGGTTGCTGTTGCTGCTGGCTCCTCTGTGGATGATAGTCTTACTTCCCCTGTTTCGTAGGGTCTCATTTTGGACCTCCAACCTCCGGACCAGCTCCTGCAGCTTTCGAACCTCCTCAAGCTCCACCCCTGCCAGGTCTTGACCTCCCTCCTCTTCCTCCTCGCAGTCCGGGTTGGAGCTCTCCGTGAGGCCAGTGGAACTTCCATGGTCGGGCTGTGTGACCACGGTAGTACTGTCCGGGACCACCATGCTCCTAATCTGTGTGAAGGACGACAGAAAACATCGAGTCAATAAACATGAGCTAAATCCTGTGTGCAAATCCTGTTTATTTAGCTAATCAGCGCCAATGAATGGGCTCCCCGTCTCAAGCATTAACTGTACACTGTATCCGCATAAGCTGAATGTTTACAGCACAAAAAACGTATCCACTGAAGTGCATACAGAGCTTTTGTTAGTGATCACGTGAATCAGCTTAAAACAACGTGCCACTGGTTGGTTGACTAGCAGCGTCCTGCTAACAATTACTTCTGTTTACATGATCACTTCTTGTCCCCCTGAACCGCTGATACCTCTGCTACCGCCGCAGTTACAGCCACCGTTACAAGTAGAGAGCTACAAAGGATGCAGTGAACACACATATGCCCTCAAGTCTCCTATTGATGTGTACCCATCCCTACATGAACATTACAGCAAGCTGCTGTGTTCAACGTTAGCTCAGTTAGCATGCTAAGAGGAAAAACAATCATACCGGTAAGTGAGCCGTGATGTCCCCGGCGAGATGGTGACTGAGGTTGCCCGCCACGGAGAGCTCAGACTCCTCTGGGCACCAGCGACCGCATGAATGGAGGAGGTAATTACAGCCTACGGAACTGACCTGTCCTCAGCTCAGTAATGATTGTCAAAGCACCAAAATTACCCTCATGTAGCTATTCCATATTCTCTTGTTGCTTGAGCATCACCGATAGCGTTCATCACTGCTAACTAGCTTGTTGATGGACTTTAGTTAGCCCAATGAACAGACCCGGGGCTGCGCTCGCCCCTCCCCCTACTTCTTTTCCCCATAGACTGTTATTTGGCGCCTCGTATTGGGGAGACATGGTACTGCAATAACATCAGGTTGTACTCTATGTCATGGCCATTGGGTGTCGCTGTTTGCAGTCTTTGGCTAATGCAACGGTAAATCAAGGCGTTGGTTTCTTTCTATTACTGATAGACGGACCTCGTGTGTTTGAGTGTTTCTGCTCTATTTTGGTGTTGTTTTTTTTGTTTGCATTTATTTGATATGAAATACATTCAGTCATAAATAGAATGGTCAATGATACCAATGCTAAAATTAAAGTCAGACAGATTTCAACACATTATGTTGAATAAGTGTAGTTTTTTGATACAGTTGTCTTTATAGATACTTTTGTTGTTGTTGTTGTTGTTGTTGTTGTTGTTGTTTTTTAAACTTGGTCTCAACTGACTTATTTTTTTCAAGCTCATTTCTTGCCCTGGAAAATGGGTTTTATCATGTCTAGCTGCTGATAACCACAGGAATCGTGATTGCGTTACTGTTACATGTCTGTCTCTGTTTGTGTGAGTCATTCAACTCCCCTTCAGAGAAGGAGAAAAAGAATTAAGTGAATTTTCTGTCTTGTAATATTATACAATGTTGAGTCTTTGGATTTATATTTGAAGATGTGTCAGCTGTTTAAGGCTGAGGGCTGCCACAGTTTCAGAAGTTCTGTCTGTAAACACTTGTTGCATGCCAGTTTTGGCAAATTGCTATACTTACTATTACTGAACATCAAGAATGAAAAATCTACCAGCAAGAATTACCGGGCTATGGCATGAATTGGTACAAAGAAAGTTGCATCATATTTTAAGCTAAGTTGTTTTTTTACTCAAAACGGGGTCGTTGTCTCATCACTGTGCAAGTGTGCTCACTGTTTATTTATCTCTGCTTTTTTTTTGGACAGGATAAACTCAAGGAAGTATTAAAGCTGCCAAAAGAACCAGTATAACTTGTGTGTCAAGAACACTAATCATGTGTGCTTATCACAATGTTGATGTGGGGACAACAGATAATTCACAGCATGCAATAAAATACAGGTTGGGAAATTCACACTGCTCATAAAGCAGTCCTACTGCATAAATCATTCTCCAGAGTTTTGTTTTTCTGTTCATTGCTGGGTGTAATTTTACAGGCCCTCGAAAAGCTTGAAAGCCTGTGACACTTCCTGCCGTTGCTCATGTCCTTAAATGTAGTTTCTCTTCTTGCAAGCATGTTTGTCTTACAGTGCATGACAATAAGCTATTATTTTTTGGGGAAGTGATTCCATTTGTGTACTCACTTCTCTACAACTGAAGAGAATTTGTCCACTTGCATTACTTTAAACAATTCATAAAGTTAAAACTAAGCTAATAAGATTATAAGAAGTTCTGTTTAAGTAGGCTACATCTCTTTACTCATGTCCATACTTGCTGCTGCTTTAGCATGTTTCAACATGCTTTTTATGGAAAAATCACAGCCTGCTCTTTGTCAAGCAATCCACATGTGAAGTAAAGGGGAACAGTTCTGTCACTGATCCATGTGGAGCAGCCCTTCTACTACAGTTAGGGCCTCATGCCAAACAATGGAGGAAAAAGACAGGGGCAAACACGTGCCTGGGTATGTGGCATACTTGCATACAAGAACTCACTTGATTCTTTTGTTTTTCCACAGATGATATCTCATCTTGGCAAAGTAGAATGTGCACTAACGCCAGCTCTACCTCAGCAGGCGTAGACCTGTTGTTACTCCAAAAATCTTTTAATTTTTTATTTTTACTGTGTGACTGAGATCCAATCAGCTGTTTTTAAGTGTAATGAGTTATGTTATTCGCAGCCAAGGTGACCTGATTTATGTTCTCAAACAGGGTCAGTGTAATTATTAGACAGCCAAAGGACTTTGATTGAACTTCAGACTCTTGATGTGTTTATTATTTTATGTATTAGAGATATGAAGAGATAACGGCCTTACCTTTGCTCCTGTGAGTGTAACATTTAAAACAAAAGACATGTATAGTACTACAATCTACTGTTTCTTCCTCTTTCCCTCTTCCTTTTTTAAGTGAACATTTCAGTATTTGATAAGCATCACTTTAAGTCCCTGAAAACATCAATAAGTGCCTTGATCCGTGGCACCATTGTTTTTACATTTTACAATATATACCAACAACAAATTCACTGAAGATTTAGTGATAAAATCTTTGTGCTCTGCTGTTTATCTTTTTATGTTGGGAATCTGGTTTCTATTCTCAACCATAAGATGGAAAGAAACACAAAAAGGATCTTTCATGATAGAAAAACTGCGCACACTTTTTGTACAAAGTATTTTGCTAATGTAGGTGCTTGCCTGAGGAATACAGTTGGGAAGCACTTTGTAACAGCAGAGGTTGATAATGCACCCATGTCTTAAACATAACTGATTTGATGTTAATCTTGTCCCTCAGTGGTTTAAACAAATCTGGAAAAAGCCTTACTGCTAAAAACCTTCTTTTCCAAATGATATCTTATCTAGTACATTTTAAGAAGAGTTCACACAATGATGAGACAAAATTCCTACAACAGCAACTCAGAAAATCATTTTTCAAAACTTTTATTATGATAAAAATAAAATGTCATGGGTTGTTTTTCAGAACATGTCCTGTATGGCACAAATCACAGGCATACGTATGGTATTGTTAACAAAGCATTGGTTTTAATTTGTTTTACTCTATTCATCTCTTAATAAGCTGCACGGAAATAGCACATTAAAATCACCCATTGCATAGATTTAGCCATGATACAGATTTTTTCATCATAGAACTTCAGCCCACTACCGCTTTGGATTCATCATGGCGGTACAGAAAGCAAAAGCAGAGGAGGAGATGATGGACAGCACTCCCAACGGGAAGATGAGCAGGTGATGGAGCGGGAGTGATTCAGAGGAATCATGATGTCTTCTCTGCTGCGTCTGCGGCCTTCTCTTGTTGAATAGCTGATGAATCACACGAGAGACACACAAAGAGAGATAATGTGATCAATCTATGGCTGAGTTAGAAAGCACACAGCAGTTTTAACTCCTTGTCAAAAAATACATAAATAAATCAATAAAAAATGTGCGGCATTTTAAAAAAATCAACATAGTAAAATTTGGATTTGTTTACTCACTGACTTGAGCTGAGAAACTGCCACAACTTTAAGTCAAAAGTTGTTTTATCAGCCTCCCTGATCGAGTCCCATAATTTTAACTTTGGAGCACCCAGCTTGTTACATAGACTTAATATTAAATGAAATGTAGAATGTAAAATCACATTGGCAATACATAAATAATTGTTAATCTTTTTTAAATGTAATCTGGTATAAACAACTAGTCATTATGAGATTGATAAACCTGCAAACACAGCCAGCATTTCGGGGAATAATCACAGTTTAGGACTATCAAAATGACAAATTGCATCCATGTAGACACTAACTTCTATCATATTGTACAGAGTGTCATATGACTTACATAACTTACACACTGTTCTCAGCCGTGAAGTAAAACAAGTTTTAGCTAGGACAGATCCAGTCAGGTTGAACATTTTGGCACACTTCACAGTGAAGTCTTTTGTTCCTGCAGCTTCATGTCAGAGCAAGTCTTGAGTGAGACACTCCTCGTGTACAATACTTCCTCCTGGTGTCAAACTCACTTCCTTATCAGCTACAATATTTGAAAAATTTGCTGGAAAATGTAAAGCTAAATATGTACGACAAAGCCTCAGGATACACTGCAGCTTAAGCAAAATATGTTTTTCATATCTTGTAATAAACAGATGGGACAGGCTTGCTTTCAAAATATGGCAGGTGATAAGCAATGCGTTTTTAGTTGTTTTTGTTATTAAAAAAGTTTTTTATTTTCCTCTAAACACTTACTTTCCTTGGTGGGTAGAGGGTTTTTTTCTTGTGTGTTAGTCTTCCTTAGTTTTTGCTTGTCAAAATTTGTCACCTCCGAGTTGACTTCACCTTTGTGGTCCGACATTTTGGAAGATTTCTAAATGGGGAAAGAGAGACAGAGACCAAGAGAGAGACAGCAAAAACATTTTACAAACTACAAATCACAGATTCTGACTCAAAACAGGGCATGAGAAAGCATGTGGGAGAGTATGATCACATAAACATCCCATTCCTGAAGATAGTGTACATGCTCAAACAAGTGCACAATTTAAGCCACACCTAATTTCAACACACTAGTACTGGGCTGACAAAAAACGAAATGCATGTAAACCAAGTTCTGTGTTATAATGCCATGTTACACTATAGTATTTTTTCTAGGTATGATCACTACAGTAGTTCTGGTGCACTGGTTTGCAAATGCGTAATCAAGAGATTAGGGAAACAGTCAAATGCACAATGAGCCCAGAGAACAAACAAAAGGACATTTAGCACATGACTAGTGCATCTCAATAATATGAGAGTTTGAGGACATCATATAGTATTTAAAATAGCTGGTTGGTTGCTCCACGTGAAACTAGCCAGCATACCGTACATAAAGTGCTGGCATAACATTTGACAAGTTTGCATGACTTATCAGTTGATCATTAAGTCCCTGTCCGGTGACAGCTTTTGCAGAGGACTGCAGAGGTGTCGGGTGTCTTCATCAACTTCAACGGTTTGTACGGTTGAACATTGTCTCGTAAAAAATAATCTAAATGTTTCATAACATTTATAAGCCCTTCACATAAATTATCCAAATCATGAAATTTGCACTTTTGTGATATGTCGATCTCAATGCGGCTAAACTACAAAGACGTCTCAGAGTATCTTACCTGGTGCTCGGTGCGAAGTGACGATTTCCTTTGCAGGTAAGGTGCGTCCGTGTAATCTGTGCAAAGCCAAGGGTTTAAATGCAGACAACACGCCCTTCTGTGCACCAACATGCACTCAACCGCTCTGCCTCTGATTGGCTCCTGAAGCTCTGAGGAGGCGTTTTAATTGGACACGCTTTATGCCTGCCTTCCCTGAAATCTCACAGGCCGCTCCGCAAGCACCGCTGCCCCGTTCAGTGACATCTCCTCACTCATTTGTCCCACCCATCACCTGAGTGTGGGAACGCACAGCCTGCACTGTTATTGTCATGACTGCAATTGTTTTTAACACAGTGCCATCTTGTGGATTATTTGTAAAATTACTATTTTAGACTATAAATATTACAAAAGTGGAAGAAAACAAAAAAATAAATCACACAACACACAGAGAAGATAAAGGCTTAATAAATCATTTATTAATGCGTTGAAAAATCTTTATTTCCAACACATATGATATCCCAGACTTACAATGAAGCTACAGAGAGGCAGGTTACATTGTTCTGTCACAGTTATATAGTTTTGTTCTACGGTCTTACATAGTGGATGACAGTTACATTTGTTCAGTTAACAGGTTTGATCTATTTTCTCAGGGTTTTATACTTTCAGCTCACTTAATGAAAAGAAGGCTGCACCCTTAATCGGTGCATAAAGGCATTTATTGAAAACAATAGTCTTCAATCACCATAACTTTCAAGCTTCTGCACAACCAGACATGGGTAGAGCAAGCAAAAATCCTACAGAAAGGCCCCTAGCTTGAAGACAGATTATTACCCAGGACTCTATCATCAGGAAACCATGCTGACCACTGAGTTCTGGCTTGTTTCTTCCAATCTTTTAAAATATCAAATGTAAAATTAGGAGAACAACTGAACACACTCTAGCCTGGATTGCCCACCTTGAGAGGAACTCCAGTATTTTGGTATTGCACTTGAAAGTAGAGGAAACCACCTGATATGTCATATCAAGGTTACAGAGGGTCACATGAGGGTCCAGCCCCTTAAATCATAAAATCCACACTACCAAAGTCAAAACCAAATTCTTGGATCACTTGTGCCTATTACAGCTGACAATCCTCTCTTCTAGAATATAAGGCTTTAATAAACAGGTTATGTCTTAATCAATAAGAGAAAAACATGTCCAGAGGTACATTTTACAGAAACTGTGAGCAAAAAAATAAATATAAATAATAATAAAATTGAATAAAAAATTAAATTGGAATAGATCATGATGTTCAATGATCATATTCTGAGTTCCTTTTCCTGTATTTTTCAGTCTCTTTCTCCAATACTAATGCAAATAATAATAATAATAATAATAATAATAATAATAATAATAATAATAATAATAATAATAATAATAATAATAATAATAATAATAATAATGATAATAATAATAATAATTATAATGAAAAAAAAAGCCTAATATGACAAGGAAAAGCCTACCCACATCCATTTTTTCATCAAGCTTGTTTGATGAATTGTATGAATTATAGAGGTAATCATCTGAGAAGTTCCCTTGAAGACAGTAAAATTCAAGGCACCTGTGAGTTCCTGGCCTATCAAGTGCACAAAAACGCTCTGGTAATGACTCAAAGTCCTGAATTCTTTTAACTCTCTCCTGCAGTCTGACTTGCAAAATCTGGCAGTGTTAATAAGCTTGAACCTGGCAGTGCACTGTGTAGCATCCATAACACCTTTCTCACAGTGGACATTGTAATGAGTAATAAAGACAATGGAGGTAAAGAATTACATGTTACAGCAAGGCTTTTGGTAATATTATGAGTTGAAGCTGTGTTTTTGTTCACATGATGTGTCGGCTGGGGGAAAAGTCTATTGGCTATAGCACCTGCATAACGGGAGTGAAGTGAGAATGTGTTGAAAGAGCGGCATATCTGTTCACCAACATCCTTATCACTGTGTCAACAACACAGAAAATAATACACTGTTATGTGCATGTTACGTTATTGTTAAATAAATGTAAAAAGAAAATTTGCACCATTTGCTGAAAGGTAGATTATATTTAAAATAATGATACCAAATAGGATTAACAGTATTTGGTCAGCCTGAGCGTTTCTGCTGCCTGTCATAGATGGCAGAAGTGATCCCCCATGTGATGCATGATCTCAGAATAACTAGAGATCCTCCTCGATACAGCAGAACCACACTTCGCTGTCGAGATATCCACAGCATCCTCCAGCACGCCAGGACCCCTTTCCTCTCTCCTCCCACCTGTGCCTGCATGTTTGCCACCAGAACAGACAGTGGGTAGAGAGCCAGGCTGATTCCCATGGAGGTCAGCGTCCCTGAGATGAAGGATGATATTGTTGGTGAGAGCCCTTGTCCCGCCACAACTGCACACATGGGACCCTTCAGGCCAAAGTAGAGGGAGCTGCCAAGGGCGTTTCTGACAGTGATGGGCAGGAAGGCTCTGTAGTACCCTGAAGCCAGTTTCTGTGACTTTAGCCTCATGAGAATACTCTTCAAGGTGGGGAGCTGCTGGTCGTTTTGGCCGTTTTGCAACACATTCTGGACACGCTCAAATGGGGTAAAAACAATAGCTTCCACAATACCTGCCCCAAAGCCAGCCAGAGCAGGCAGAGCAGTGGTGGAGATGACATTACGGAACGAGATGGACAGCTGGTGGAGGAGAGTATCCTGGAGGCCAAAGAGCAATGTGCCATTCAGCGTCCTCATCAGTAATGGAGGGACCACACCCCTGTAAAGCTTTACTGGACCTTCTTTGTAGAGCTGTGCCACTGCCAAATGAAGAGGAGTGTTGTGGAGCTGTTGACGGAAAACAGTTTTGTAGACAGGGAAGACAATGAGGGTGGGGAGGGCTGAAAGCAAGCTGGAGGTCCCTCCGTGCAGGTAGCTCCGGAAACGGACCACTCGGTTCTCAAGGCCTTCTCCATTCAGTTTATGATCAGGACTTCCAGCCATCTTTAAGCTAAAAGAAAATAAATCATAAGACATTTCTGTCACCCTGATACGTGGCAGCAATGAATGGTATTCTTTATTTAGCTACAGGACAGCCACACCGATGACAGTTTCATTATAAATCTGACTAATGTAAAACCAAAACTGAAAATGCAGCAAGGTATGATGAAGCAGGATACACTGTTTTATCAATATCTATCAACTAGGCTGTGATCAAATATAAAAAGAAAATAGAGGTGGAAATGAATTAGCAGGACAGCTCAGATATAAAACAAGTACAGCGTATTGACTGAGTTGCCCATCATCAAGACATGAAGCCGCACGTGCAGTAATATTTTCGTACTCACATGATGGAGACTAATCATCGGGATTTCCGTCCAGCTACGATGGGATCACATCAGCCGCAAGTTCCAAGTCATACGGACTGCATTAACACGTTAAACGGTGTTGTAGCGGCATATGAATGCTGTAGAAGGCAAAAGGCACTGATCCGGTGTTAGTGATTGGCCCGCCTCCCCTGGAATTATGATTGGTGAAGACGTTCTGTGTCATGCTGTCGGTGATTGGTTACTTCGCCCATCAATCAGTGTCTAATTCTCGGGGCCAGAGCACAGCACGCGATACACTACGATACAAAAAGCTTTTTTTTTTTTTTTAAACTCCCTGATTTATGACTAATACATTTATAAATGCATTTGTTACACATCCCCCATCCAATATGCCTAAAGATAACATGTTTATAGTTCACATGATACGTTGAACATATATAATCTTAATTATCAAATATAACCACAAAGATGTGGTCCATTAAAACTAGAGGTAACAAAAACAAAGTACCAGGAAAAGGATTTTACTCATATTTAATTTTGTAAAGAACGTCTCCTCAGATGAGTGGCGCATTCAGACTACTGAAAAAGTAAACATGAAGGCTCAAAATATGCACACTGATAACAAATCCTTCATCCAACACATAAATGGACACAAAAAAGCAGGTGAGTGTTTCTGAAAGAAGCTCCAGCCTGCAGAGACCCCAAACTAAAAACCCCAACAGAAGAACCTTGCAGGGTGAACCCTGGACACTGGGCAGACCCCACTCAATGAGGGCACCTCAAGAGTTGAAAAGAACAACCCAAAACATTTCCTAGAGCCTGATAAGACACATCAAAGCTCTTCATACCTGTAGGAAACAAGCACACCTCAACAGGAGGGGGATAAAAGAAGGAGGGAGGACAAATAAGCCATTCCATTTCAGACTGTTGAGGCACTCTTGGTTGAGTGGAGCTCAGTGGCACTGTAAACTAGTTTAATACACATTCACTTCATAATTTTAATCTCTCAAACAGCAGGATATACAAGAGCAACATGGGAAAAACTACACCCGTTTAATGTAACAAAAACAACTGTAACAGCATTGATTGGCAGGAGCTTCTCCTGACCACTCCTGACCTGCAAAGTTTGAAACAGATTGAAATGACTCCTGAAGAGACGGTCAGGAGAAACTCTTGATAATACATTTTATGAAGGGGCGACAAAGTTCACAAAGGATAATCACTTATTTATCCAAGTACAATAAATATGCTGGCCTATATAGGTAGCTTGCGGTTGCTTTGGTGCCCTGAACACATAGGACACTACTCAAGGCGGAAGGGGTTCACATGAATGGGGTCAGCATTAGTAACAGACATGACAGTTCATTCATTTTCTACGATTAGTTAGCAGGACATCTTTGCTAATGGATGTGTTTTTTGGTGGGGAATTCCCTCTTGTCATATTTGGTGTAACAGCAGGTGGTGGATGGCTTACTCTATTTGTTACAAGGGGACGTGGCTGAACAAGTACGACACAGACTCGCCGTTGTGAGTTCTACGAATGGCCTCTGCAAGGATCATGGAGATGTCTATGACCTGAGGAAAGAGAGGAAATGAAATGAACACAACACATCCATGTGTAAGGATTGGATCATTTTAAATTCCAGCACTCAAAGAGAACAAGTCTCACATCATTCTGAAAACATCCACCTCCCTCTTTTTTGTTTCTAGGATTTCTTTTTAACTAACCTGTATTTTAGGACAATGCTTCATCTTCTCCTCCTGAGGGATTGTGTTAGTAACCACCACAGCCTCAAAGCATGCATTGTTGATTCGTGAGATAGCTGGGCCAGAAAAGATGCCATGAGTTAGGATGGCGTACACCTTGGTTGCACCAGCAGAAATGAGTCTATGGGAGAGAAACAGAAAAATAAGATGATAACCACGAGCCTTTGATTCAAGTCTTTTGTTACACTTAAGTTCTAGTTTATTAACAACAAAATGTAAATAAAGGAGCTCACTTGTCAGCAGCATGGCAGATTGTACCACACGTGTCAGCCATGTCATCTACTAGAATGGCAACCCGATCCGTCACATCTCCAACAAGAACCATGCGGTCCACCTCGTTGGCCTTTTTCCTCTCTTTGTGAATAAGAGCAAAGTCCACATTCAACCTGTCTGCTATTGAGGTGACCCTGCAATGAGAATGTATTGTTTATTGTCTGCAAAATTTACAAATCTGTAAATGCAAAATGCAAATTAGCGAGTTAAGTACAGCTACACAGAGCTACTCCAAACTACACCGAATTCAATTGAGATTTTTGAGGCTCAGCTAGGTCAGGGGCAAAGTATTAATTAGACAAAATGACATACCTCTTGGCTCCTCCTGCATCTGGTGAGACAATGGTACAGTTTTTCCATTCAGGTATGTTCTCCTTAATCCACTTCAACACAGCTGGCTCAGCATACAAATTATCAACAGGGATATCAAAGAAACCCTGAAAAAAGACAACAACAACAACAAAAAAATAAGAGCCAGATTGGTTAAATTTAAGCTACAAAGGTCCCACTTCTTATCCATCTAAATCATTCAAAATTTAAAGCTACAACGGCGAATATACAAGTATAATTTTAAAATAAGACAAATTGGTTTGATTTGTAAAATTAATGACACAAGTTGCCGTAATGACTCGTATCAGGATAGGCATGCAGATCTACTATTGTTCACTGTTTGTGCTGTTCACCTGTATCTGTGAGGCATGCAAATCCATAGTAATGATGTGGTCAGCGCCTGATACAGACAGCATATTGGCTACCAGCTTGGCAGAGATAGGAGCACGGCTCTGAAACGAAAACAGATCTCTTCAGTCACATGGATTATGTGAAGTGGCAAACATGGCTTGTTTCTAATAATAACATTTAACAGCTGGCAAGTCTACCAGAGACATTTTTATTTCCTTTAGCTGAGACAATCCAGAGCCAAAACAAAAGTAATGTAGGTCTAAATTTATTTTAAAATTCTGGACACCTAAATTCATCACAAAATGCAACATTTTGCTTTTTATTTTATGCTTCACAACAAAAAGCAACACATTCCCTCCATGCAATGGGACTGAAATGTTGGAATGAATGCAAACAGCAGGCAAATAGCCACACAAGAAAGAACGATTGGGAAATTGTTAAGCAATTAAAGCATGTAGAACAAAAGAGGGAAAATAAACAAAAAACAAAACAAAACAGGAAAAGTAAATATGCCTTGTGGAGTGTGTGTTGATGGACATGGCTGCAGGCTTCTCGTCATGATGCTTGATGGCAAATGGCATGACAGAAGTAATTAGACAGATATCCCTCACCCCCACCTTGTCCTTCTTGTCTTGTCGAGCATAGGGGAAACAGGGGATAACAGCAGAGACCCTGGAGGCCGAGGCAATCTTGCAGGCGTTGATCATGATCAGCAGCTCCATCAAATTGTCATTGATCTCCCCACAGCCACTCTGTACGATGTAGACATCTTCTCCACGCACACTCTCTCCTATCTCCACGCTGCCAGAGGAGAGAGGGGACAAGACAAACAGCACTTAGTGTCATGAAGGTAACACAACATGGCACGCAGGAGATAGATGAGGCAGGGTAAACAGTAGCTTGTGCTCACGTGTAAGCAAGGATTTAACTGACGGAAAATCGGCCAATGGAGTCACAAAATACGTCTCTTTATGAGGTGTGGCATGACGTTACAATTTCACTTTACTGATACAACCGAGGTGGCTTTGGATTTTATGTTAACACGAAAGGCAGTCAGTTAGCATGAATTCTCAGACATGCGTGGACTACAAGTCCCCAACAACCCTGCGCGGCAAATTCATCCGTGACACCACATTTGTAACCACATACATGTCGCTAGGCTAAAACATTTGCGTACTGGATACTGTCATGACTATGATATGAGCTGCGTCAAACAGACACAGCAGCAAACAACTCACCATGTTTCTTGGTTGCTGAATTTCTTCGTAACAACCTTCCCCAGCTCAAGACCCAGGCGGTCTGCTATTTTTTGAGACAGGTCCGGATGCGAACTACCACTGAATATTTTGATATTCGGCATTTTGTTGTGGTCCAGGGCGTCGTTCAAGTGGAGCGGGCAGAGCCAGCGAACACGTATGAAGTCACGAATATCTCAGAGTCCAAGACGACAACTAAAATTGTTCAACAGTTGACGAGCTGCTCCTGTGAGCTAAAGTGTGTTCCCTACCTATCCACCATTATGTCCCACACATCGAGCGTGCCTTTTTTTTCTTCCCAGGGTGGCGCGCACGCTTCCGCGTACGTTCTGACGTGATGACGTAACCCAGGCAGAGGAACCAAAGCCATAACCACGTGAACGAGGAACGCACACTAAATTTACTCTCATGTGGGCCCATTCAAAGTAGAAGCTAAAAGGCGAAATGAGCCCAAAGTAAGTAGACACTAAGTTGTAAAGGCATACTAAGTTACAGCTGACTCGAATGTTGTTTTTTGGTCAGTTTGACTCTGACAAAAGTTCACGTTTCCAAATTGTTTGTTTAAAAAACCCGTACAATGTAAGCTACAATATGTTTGGCACGCAATCATTTGTAAACCGAGGGCATAACCGAGTATGTCAAAAACATTGTCCACGTAAACTAATTAAAAAAATTTGTTCTACTTGTTATCAACATCTTCGTTAGCTGGATTCTGGTAACGCAGTGCGTATTCCCTTTGCATATTGGCAGAGACAGAGGTATATGGCACTCTCCTCAGGACCAACACAAAATGTGCTCCTACAAAGTCAAGGAAAAAGGTAGGTACGATTGGTTACACAGCAGTAATTTTCATTTGATGTAGTGATTAAAAAATGTTTTTCTCCCCTCTTGAAAACACTGATGTTTGCCATTGCATAAACAATAGTATCCACGTATTTCAGCCAAGACAGCAAGCCAGCAAGTGCATTAAAGTGATACTAGTATTTATTCATTACACATTTAATAGTTTTACATCTTTTCTTTTTTTTTTCTCCTTCTTTTTTTAACCTCTAAGAACTCAACCTCTCTAACAGTGACACATTTCTGTATGCTTAGGAATGAAAGGTGTGTACAGTGATGATGTCAGAGTGTCATACCCCACAAAAATGACTTGATGTCTCTGTCACGAGTGTAACAAAAAACCTTATTTCAGTGTACAGAGGATTCCTTGGCTGGCTGTGGGCTAGCATTTATCTGTACCGGAAATGCTTAACAACAATATGAATAGTACAGAAAGTAAACATTTCTTAAATGTCAACAACACTAAACCATTTTGCTGTTGATTATTGGTGTTGTGTCAAGTCAGAGAAGTTTGCACTGTTGGGTCAACATTAGTTTTTGCTGGAGGCAGCAAGGAAAACTGGTAGGTACCACCAAGGGGGACACTTCCAGGTAGTTTATCGTCTACATGATGTAATTTGTTTGAAGTCATTTAAATGGATACCGTCTTACTACAATAAGTTAATGTCATCTCCAAATTCTCTGAGAGTTTATCCAATATACTTTATTGCTCTTAAAACATGAGTCAACTTTGTACACAGACAGAAGACCACAGTGACGACAAGATCATTGACAGTAAATAAAGACAGGAATGAATAGGTGCACAGAAAGAAACAATGGATTAAGCCATGGCGGGCTCATTGTGTGAATGAAACACAGACAAATCCACACAGATTAGCAAAGCAACTGAACAATGACAACCACAACAAATGTTCATCAATGTCAAAGTATTCAACTGCTGATGAGGGAATATTGTCTGGATAGTTTTGTTTATAAAAATAAACATGTCCCATGCTTTATGCTTGTAATATACTCATTAAAATATATGTTTTGCTATTAGTCTATGTTACATAACTACTATAAATAATTACCTTTTACAGTCATGTCATATCTTTTCCTTTATACAAAATAGTGATGAGTTTGGATAAGTTGTAATGTTACAAGTAAGCTTTTAAAAGTGTTTCTTATTCTCTCAAATATTTTATCTTACTATTTACATTTGCAGTACATTTTCATACAGAGTACTATTTGCAAAACATTAACATATTGCCACCACGGCCTTTGACTTTAGAATTGGAAAAATGATCTGTATAAACAGTCTCATAACCTACAATTGTTGAAGTATCTGCCCCTGAAAGTCTAATACGTTAGGGAAAACATGCACTACAGCTAAGGAGAAAACACTGCATATGGTTATGGAAAATGCCACATCAACAGCGAAGGACAAACTGTTAAAAGAGAGTGTTTGCTATGACTACAAATGTGTTTGTGAAACTAACAAAATGTGCAGAATAACCTGCCTTTCGTTTACACTCTGTCGGTGTAAAAACAGTTTTGGGGGTGGGGAAGTGGTAGGGGGGCTGTATTTCTAAATTAATGAATAATCAAAGAATTTTAGAGAGACCAACTCATCATCCAAGCTGAAAATAACAAAGAACCTAGTAATACGTTAACTAAAACTACATTGCATGACATGTATTCTAATAACTCTCCATGCACTTTGAATAGTTGTCATATGTTTAACCATACTGTTAAATGATTATACAATAAATCTATTGTATGGCATTTGTTCATCCAACAGTATTTTTTTAAACCAGAGATGGCTCTAATAAGGGATACATACATTGACTTTGGGTTTTTTAAGGCATATGAAATATTTGATAAACCTATGTTTCAGGTTCACTGGAGTTGAATGTAACAAAAATAAAAAAAAAATCACTCACCATTTTTTTTTTTGTTTTTGCAAGAGCACAAGCCGCATCAGGTGTGTTGTCTGTAGTATTGCAATATTTTCAAATTTGAATATTTTTTTTCACAACACTTGCTTCTAACAGTATGTCCAGAACATGTTAGGCCAGCACAACTATGTTTAAAGCCTCTGGGATTAATTCCAAGAACAACAAGAGGATGAGACACAAAGAAGATTTCAGACAGGGAACAGATGTGTTAGTTTTATTAAAATACATAGAAAACTACTTTGTGTGTTTCTTATATATTTGCTAGATTGCACAATGTATAACAGCACACAGAAAGCAAATTTGTTTATACTGTGTCTGAAAACCTGAATAAAAACAAAGGATCCCTTGAAACGGGTAAGCTTTAGCTTTGAGGAGGTGGATCATGTAGAACTGGTGTTGTTGACTCAAAG
Source organism: Halichoeres trimaculatus (assembly GCF_033239565.1). Classification (NCBI taxonomy): domain Eukaryota; kingdom Metazoa; phylum Chordata; class Actinopteri; order Labriformes; family Labridae; genus Halichoeres; species Halichoeres trimaculatus. Next base: position 17,513,904 of record NW_027437185.1, read on the forward strand.
TCAGTTTTTCAGCAGCAGAGTGAATAAAAAACACTAATTTGAACATTAAAAGATATATTTCAACTTGCAGAGCTAATTTAAGAGTTTGTGCAAAATTCTAGTAATAAGCTTACTCACTTGCAAGTGGATAGCTATATTTTTAACCATGACAGTGTAATGCAAGTGACACAATGATCAGTGATGGTGTAAAATACACTGTGCAATATTAAGTACAGTATGGATATTCCTTCCTTTCAGCTGAGCGAGGTAACAACACTCATTACTGTATAGTGATAAAGTTATGACTTGGGTCTCTGCTACATTGTCTGCCCTGAGCAGGTGTGTACCTGCACTGTTATAGTGGGAAAATGGGCTTCAGTCAGTCAGTATAGTTTAATCCTCAGAATTGCCTTTTCGGAGTAGTCACATTCCAACAGTGCCACACACAGTTTTGCTTTCATATCGGTACGCCAGGTGCTGTCAACAAAGCCAACAGAGATCTCCATTTTGCATTACAACAGTGAAAAAATGTAACAAACACATCACCATCTAGCCAAACCAACGCTTTGGACTACGCAATTAACAGAAGTCGCTACTTGACGAGTTCTCTGAAGTATTTTTGTCCAGAGCATACATTTATTTCTGATGATTTATTATAATCTTTATAGTTCTCTTTAATCAATACATTTCAAATATATTCTTTACTTTTTTTCTTCACAAAACTTTATATTATTTGCTAAGTAGACACAACTCAAATGTACATTACATATAAAATATTATACTATAATGACTTTTGTATATTGTGGGTATTGATGTGAGGTGATTAGCCCTGTATCACCCAGTCTGTTATAGGGTTCTTATCCATTGTGCATTAGTTGAGTGTATCTTTATATTTCAAAAGAAGATCCAGGAGGCTACCTCAGGGCCTGTAAACATGAGATGGAACAGGTTTATTTCCGTTTTCACTGAGGATGATTCATTGCATGACTTTTACAAAATGTAAACAAACAAACAATGATTTTGGATAGAGAAGCCACCCACAAAATGGACTGTTTTGTTACATCCCCTCCGGATGTGTTCTTACTGGGTAGGCAGAGTCTTAATGGGTCGAGTGAGGGAGCTCATGTTGTTGGTGTTTGGGGGAACTTGAGGGCTCACTGTCTTTGTAGGCAGGCTGCTTGAATGTCCCATGGATTCCTCTGCTGCACGTAGAAGCAAAGTGTAGTTGATAGCTACTTCTTCAACTTTTCTCAGCAGCTGCAGCCTTTGGGTTTCAGAACGAACCCCCCTGACTAACTTAATGAAGGTCTGAGTCAGTTCACACAGTACTTGAAAACTGGCTGATACTACAGCAAGCATACGTGTTGGGCTTTTTTCAACACTTGCCACCCTCCGACAAGAAGCTCTGAATTCTTTGAACCGCACCGCCAGCTCTTGTTTGTACTCTGTAATCTGTGAGGGTGGAAGACGAGCTTCACCCTCTGCTTGTGGGCTGTTGGCACACTGACGCAGGATAGCAAGCAACTCATTAGCATCCAACTGGGCATTAAGAAAACCATCAGGCAAACTGAAACTTTTCCCCTGTAGAGCCTGTACCCGTGCCAGGCTTCCCTCCAGTGTACCACAAGCTCTCAGGTCAATCTCCTGTGTCTGTGGCTCCTCCTCCTCTTCCTCCTCCTCTTCTTCTTCTCCACTACAATCCTCTGCATCTAGAACCTGGAGTGTTTTGCTTACTACAGGAAAGGTACGTGAATCCAGTTCCATGCCTGGAAGGACTTGGAGTGGTATTGAATAAGAGAGCTCATCCTTCTCACTGCTTTCATCAGCTGCCTCACACTTCCTGTAGCAGAAACAGAATGAGCAGCATTTATCTTTGTCGTCACTGTCTTCACTAGGCAAGGTCAGCAGCACCTCTCCAGGCCCATCTTTACCTTCACGCACTAAATCGTCTCCCTGAATAAAAAACACACCCTTCTTCCCCTTATCCTGGTGAGACTGAGTGTGAACTGGCTCTATTGGGGTAGGGAGCCTGAGTCCTGTGGCCCTCACTCTCTCCATCTCTTTCTCCAGACTCTTGGCTTTGGGCTTTACCTCAGCATACACTGGTGTGCTGGTGCTGTTATCGAGTTCTCCAATACTGTATCGCCTCTGGAGTTTCTTATACTGTGGCCCTCCCATGCAATCTGTTTGAGCGGTACAAGTGGGCAGGCAGGATCCTTGCTCCCCCCTTAGCTCTCTTGACTCAAGGCTAGTCGAGCGTATTCTTGTGGTCTTAATCTCTAAGGTCTGGGGTCTCCTTGTAGCACCTTGGTTGTGAGGGACTTTGGAGACTTCTGGAGGGGTTTTTGAGATAGTTCTCTCTCTGCCTCTATGTTGTGTCTCTGTTGCAGAGCCAACTGGTGTGTCAGGTAGTCGCATTCCTCTACACATCCGCTTACAGTCACAGCTGCGGCGCTGCTCCCGAGAGATACCTGGTGCCTTAAGGACAGGGCTGGTGCGGAGCTGGCAGGCACAAGGAGTGCCTGATGGCACTGGTGAGGATCCCTGGGGCAAAAACTCACCCTGGGATGACTTGGGTTTTAACAGCTCTTCCAAGAACTCTAGCTCATACTGACGGACTTTCTGCAATTGCGCCCTACGTTCATCTGTTTCTCTTCGCATTCTTGCAGGGAATGTAGCTGACAGAAGGTTTCTAAAACTCAAGAAGGGGGCACTGCGTGGGGTCTTCCCTTTGCCACTGCCTTGCTTCTTTGAATCTCTTGCTGGAAGGGTGGAGACCTTATCCACAGAGGGACTAGGTGTCGTTGGATCATCAAGAAGTGGTAAGGATTTAACTGGACATATCTGAGTCTCAGGATTCGATTTGCCCTGGGCCTCCTCAGTCTTGCTCTCAGGTGTTTCTTTTCGCTCTGCTTTCACGGGCAAACGAGGGGAGTACTTGGTTTTTATTTGAGGACTATGTTTTGCCAAACTCTGATCTGCTCCAACTTTCACAGAATTTTCTTTACTGTTAGCCATCTGAAGACCTTTGGCCCGCAGACGCTCATCATCCGTGGGGGAGGAGGATTGGAACACAACTACCTTCTGAACCTGAGGGTCTTTAAGTCTCAGTTGTGGTCCAGGCTCCGGTTGCACAGGGCATGTGCAGAAAAGATCATCCACTGGCAGAAGTTCTGTAGAGCTTGAAGGCTTCATGGTCTCACTAGAGGCAGTCTTGGCATCTTGGCACATAATAGTGGGAGAAATCTTGGCAGAGGCAGTTCTGTCCACAGGCAGGAGGATAGGTAAGGCTTTGTTGCTAGGGTCTGTTTTTAGAGGTGCTGTTGTCTTCCCCTTTTTTCCCTCGGACAGGTTTTGGGGCTGTGTCTCCCCAAAAGAATTTGAAAGTTTCTGATCTTTACTGACTTGAACTTTTAGTGAAGCACCTGACTCTTTAAGTTCTTCAGGTGACAAAGAGGGGGGGTCAGGGGTGCCTTCTTTGTTGGACTCAGAGTTTGCTTTTTTTTCTGTTTTCTGTTCAGGCTGAATTGTGTCTTGGTTCCCCCCCTGCTCTGTCATAACACTAAGCACTGCAGATTCTTGACTGGGACTGACTTTAAAGGGAACAGTCTTGCTGAGGATTACTTGCTTGGGTGGACAGCCAGCTCGAATCTGACCCACTGAGAAGGCCCCAGTCCCTATGGTCTTTGCAGTGCAGCCAGGGATGGCTAGGGGGAAGTCACGACGACAGAGGATACGTTCCTTGTTGATGTTGTGAGCCAGCAGATAGGCCTGGTTTTGGTTCTGCTTCATAGCTGACACCATTTCAGAAACATCTGTGAACTCTGAGGAGTTGGTCTCGTGGCCTGAATCCAGTGATGACTCTGGTGTAATGGCAGCTAAGACAATTAGCCCTGAGAAGGAAAGAGACAAGGCACAATGTTAGCACAACCAAAATTCATGAATATCAAGAGAAAAGTAGCTTTTCTAACTAATTGTGTTTTACTGTACTAAATTGAATGCAGTGGAGGGCTTGAGACATTTGAAGCCACAGAACAGCAAAAAAAACATTTTGCTATGTCCTTTGATGTTTTCTCAAATTAGTCTTTTGGAACCAGGGTCAGGACGTCGTTGGAGTCTACTTTCAGTTTACCTGACTACCTGAGAAACATCAGCTTTTCAATGCAGATGTGTGCGTGAAAAAAGGGAAAGACTGGCAGATACGCTGTTGAAAAGTTAAAGGATTATTAAATATTGTATATATAAAGACATACAGAATTGCTAAGTAACTTGCTGTTGTTTATGTCTTCATTGCTCTGCTTTTCTCCTGAAGAAAATTTTTACATGCTTTTATTATGCATACTTTGCTTCAGTACAATTAAAATGCTCAGGATTTTCTTTCCATTTGACAACAAGACCTAGTTAAAAATGTGTATCAAGTCTGTATATGTGTTGTTTCTGTCTAAAATGCCGCATGATTGAGCCTGTTTTTCTTGACCTGCAGTCTGTGTTGGCTGTTGAGGGTGATGAGGGTAATCCTCTGACGCTGCCAAAGCCTCCAGTGCCTGCAAGGTGGACACCAGAGCATCGTCAAGCTCTTGAGCATGATCACGGACTGTCCTTGTGGCCACATTATCAATTAGTGTCACTGGCACATCTTCCTTGGCTTGGGCAAGCTTCCCAGGAACGGCCCCTGAGGTTGCACCAATTCGAGCCCTCCTCTTCCTCTTTGTGTCGTCCTCATCTGAGCTGTTGTCCCTGAAGCCTGGTGGTGGTGCAGCAATAGCGGGTTGTGGTGGCTGCAGCTTTTCGCCTCCAACCTCTGCCTCTTCCTCCTCCTCTTCATTTCCTGGAGGAGGTAGGGCCATGAGATCAACAGCACCTCCATCTCGGGAAGCACAAGCACTAGAGCAGTGTTTCCCCGAGCTCCCACTACTGCTTAGAGCTGGTGACAGACCCTCTGCCCTATGCCTTGCTTTGCAGGAGTCACAGAAGTATCTTGAGTTCTTCTGGGACTGGCCCATTGTTTGGGCTCGGATTCTGAATCCTGCATTATCCACTACCGGGCGTTCTATGACAACAGCTATTTCCTCTGTACTCTGCTGGGTAGGGTCTGACTTGGTTCGGCCCCGACTCGAGGGCTCTTGGGGAATAAAGTTCTCATTGATGTCGAGTTCAGCCTCAGCTTGTATTTGGAGCTCTTGAAATTGTTGTTGTTCTCGTAGGTGAACGTGACACAGGCCTAGATGCTGAGGCTCTGCTGGAACCAGGGCCCTTGCAGACCCTGAATCCCTGTGTGAACTTTCTCTCTCATCCCCTCGCCGCCCTCCACTTGACAAGCTGGTTGCCCCAGAACGTGGATGGGCATGGTGGGAGCTTCTGTAATCTGAAGACAGAAGTGTCAGAGCATTGGAAAATCTGAGGTGTGAGGAACTGGTGAGGATAGAAAATATCCAGATGGTAAAGAGGAGGCGACAGCTGGTGGTCACATGGAGATTGTTATTGCAGAGATGAATGTTGAAAGTTGAACTTTGGTTGAGGTTGGAGGGTTAGATTCTGGTGGAATGTGATGGTATGATGATTCCTCGTGGAGTACAGGTTGAAACAGCTGATGGCAGAGGTCCTGTTCATGTTTGAACAGTTGATTTCAATGATTACAGCTAGAAGGACAAATCATTGCAAATTCCATAATGTTGTTCTATCCGTGAAAAAGAAATATGGAGTGTCCCATTCCAATGAGTCAAGGCCGATATGATAAAGCGAGACAGCAGAGGGCGCCATGGGATGGTAGGTCCAGGACAACTTGGTAATGGTTTCAGCCAATGGAGAAGCAAATCAATATCCATGTAGACTCAACATACAATGAAGATTGACAAAAAATGCCAAACATGCAGTACCTCATGTGATGTTAAGAAATAGATGTGTGCATAATGCAACTCTAAAACATGACTGTGTCATGTGAAGCTTTGTTTCAATGATTCTTTTCTGATCAGTAAAATACAAGTGTCACAAATGAACCTCAACACATCAGGTAAACTTGTAACATACCTGCCTTGGTCAGCTGGGACTGACCAGGAGTCCGGAAGTAGATTGTCCGTTTCGGGTCTACAAACAGCTTGAAGTAGCCAGAGATCAAGCAAGCGAAGTTACTAGCATCAGGCCATTCCATGAGTAGGACCAGGGGCTGCAAGTGGTGGTAGGGAGGGGAATTAGGAGACTTTTTAGGGGACAGGCAATGAGCATTGCCTGCTCTTTTTGTAATGACCTGATAAAATCACATCTGTAAGACAGTTACGAGGTGCTTTTCCTTCTGAATAATATTACCTTTGTGTCAAAATGGGAAAAGGAATGCTGGCATGCAAAATACACATTTTCAAAGTGGCACAGTAACATGCCTTGATAGCGTATAGAGGTTGTATTGTTGTACCTTTGCATCATGAATTGTCACCTCCACACGAGCAACTCCTTGGCTCTCTCTGTAGAGCTGGATCTTTGTAACCCTGCTGAACTCGGTCAGAACAGTTGTGAGGTTATTTTTCAGGTCAATCACATGACTTATGCCGTGCCGAGGACCCACAAGTAATGTCGTAGCTGACTGCTTGTCGTCCTGTAGAAGAAAACAGGAGCTTCACAACTATTTGCCATATATGAAGTATCATAATACCATGTAAACTCTAATGTATGAACAAAACCTCAAAAAAATCTTACGTCAGTGCATATAAAACATGCTCCTTCTGTTACCACAAGCAGAGGTTCAAATGGCACATAACAAAGGAATCAGCAGCAAGTTAAAAAAGTGAATATCTGTAACAGATTAAAAATACATTACCAGTCCAACAGTTTGGAACAGTATGCCACCAAAAGGTGGGAGGTCATTAAGTACACGCATGTATTGCAGCTTTCCTTGGAGAGGAGGGACCTGCCAACAGAATGATAAACAAGGGTTGCTCATATCTCTGTATCTTGTGTCTTTGTCCTCATGGGGGCACTGTTGAGCCTCAGATTTTAATCATTTAGTCTTATGCAACAGCTCCATCTATAAAGATGAAGGGCTTGCTCAAAGATAAAGGACTAATTTTCAAACAGTCATAACTATAAGATAAAAAGAATTAAAATACCACTTCAATAAGCAATGTTCAGGTATAAATAGTATACAATGGTACAACAATAGAGAGCTTCTTCTATGTTTTTGCATGGCTTATAAATGTATTAAAATTGCAAAATGACCACAAGCTGTAGATTTATCCATAAATGATAATCCAAGTGCTCAAATGATAGAAAAGTCACAGAGAACCTTGTTGCCTGAAGGTGGGGGATGCTGGTAGGTCTTCAGCAGCTGAGACAGAGTCTTACACACATTCTTCTCTTTGACTGTGGGAAGCAGAGTGAGGGGAAGGAACGGCTCTAATCCCCACTCTTTTCTGAGATTGAAAGCAACGAGAAAGATGACTTAAACACAAGAGGAACACATCAGTGAAACTGTTGATCGGAGTCCAGGGACAGTCTCCTAACTACAAACACCAAGGAGTTTGGAAGAGGACAACACCAGCTAAGCTTACACTCTTTGTCTATGGTGTGACATGTCCCCTTGAAGTCTATTACAAGCTCAGAGGATCTATTCTGCTCCTGTGATTGTTATAGCAGAAGCTAATTACTTGCTAGGTTGCTGCACTGTAGAATAAATGAGAAAATTGAGGGAGAGCTGTAATTTCACAAAGCAATGGATTTCTTTGTAGCATGAGGGAGTGGGAAAAATGATCCATGGGTAATTTGAGTTTTTGATTCTATTCAGACAAAGTATTAATCATTCAGACATGATCGAATGAACAAACTCCACTCTGGGACTCAAGGAAATAATACACAGAATTGTTAATGAGTTTAAAAAATGTAATACATCAGTTTTATCTGTGATTACTCATAATCATAAATCAATTTGAAAGACAATGAAACTGAGGGTTTGTGGACTTACTCTACATGTTTCAGAGAGATCTTCTGATTAGGCCGCGCAGAGGACACAGTGATGTAGATATGGAGCGCAGCCAGTCGTAACGTGATGTCCGATTTCCAGTCCATACTGAAACGCTCCTTGATGACGTCATTACGACTCTGTTAAGGCATGATTAAACATTTTTTTCAGACTTTTTTTTATGTACAGCTCACTGCAAATAGGGCAGTTCCAGTTTGCTAGCTACCTGGAGGAACCTCAAGTAGCTCCCTCTTAGCAATTGCTCTTGAAGGAGACAGCTCTCCTACAATGTCATGAGACTCAATAGCATCCCTCTTAAATCCTCCTTTAATCCAGTACTTTACCTGTATATAGAGGTACTCAAATGCAGCAGGGTCCCTTCTCAGCAGGTCAGCAGGATCCTTGGGGAAGAAGCAGATGCGGAATAGACACTTCATCCCCTGGAAATAAGTTCTATGCACCACCTGAGAACAAACCACAGAATGAGGGACATTACTGCATGTTCAGTATTAACCCCATATATATAAGCTTCACTTATAACAGAGCAGGATGCATTTAAAAAACATAGAACACTTCACATTTTCCACACAATATGTATAGATTTATTTTTATCTAAATGAGGCACTGCAAAAAAAAACAATAACCTGCCAGATGACATAACGAAAACAAGTTTAGACTCACCAAAAACAGACTGGGATGAAGCAATTTATGTATGATTTGCCAGTTGAAGACATGTACATATCTTAATATTCACATCAGACAGCAAAAGATAACAAAAATATAATATTGTAACATATGATATATGTGTTTTTATCTCCAGTGAAATGTTTTCAATGACGATACCTGTTGTGATGTCATGACAGTTTTTTTGTCTTTACAACACAAGTGTTTCAGTGCCAATGTTTGTTTTTCCAAACAAAATTTCATTATCAGTATTAAATAGTGAAGTCATTTTTTTGCACCAATACATCTTTTGGTCTTGACATATGAAGAAGTGCAAAGCACAGTAGTTCCTGGAGTGTCTGTTCGCTGCTAGAGCTCAAGAGATTTTAATAACTCCCTTTAAATGCTAATTTATACAGAAGACACAGAAATGTTTACTTCCAGGTTTGAGGGGAAAAAAAGGTTTTCAGAATCAGAATCAGAATCAGAATCACCTTTATTGGCCAAGTATTTACAAGAATACAAGGAACTTGACCCCGGTTTAAACTGCACTCTCTCAGTACAAACGTGGATAGAATTACAAGAGTAGAAAAATAGAGTTTAAGTAGTAGAAAAAGAATAATAATTATTACAATATTAAATAAAGAACTCTGCACAGAGTAAATACAAAAATATATACACAATTTAAGTTAGGAAAAATAGTGCACTGAATAAATGTCATAAAAAAATGTGCAACTTGCAACAGGGAATGGAAGATGGATGTGCAATAGAAACAGAAACAGAGAGACTGTGGCTGTACATGAGGTATATGAGTTTTTTTTAAAGCAGGTTAAGTGTTCATCAGTTTTGGTCTGTGTTACCCATTTCTCCCTACTTAAACATTTTATGGATGATGATTTCATTCTTTCTTTTTGTCTTTTACAACTTATCCTTTTATGAGGTATTAAGGTTTTCAGTTTTGTGTAATTAGGCGTTATGAGGGCGTGCAACTTTGCTGACAGGCTGGTGCAATGAAACGGTCTATGGGAGGTCAGAAGCTTGCTTCAACCCCAAGTGTCTGTCTTTACCATAGACTGTATAAGATAAGATAAGACATACTTTATTAATCCCCGGAGGGAAATTCATGATATAGATATAGGATAGTCTCTGTGACATCACCCGATGATACAGAGTCATGAACCCAGTTGATGGCAGGAGCCATATTGGAAATGCTGACTCAAGAGGCGGGATTTGAGCCTCCTTACTAACAGCTATAGGGCACCAGACCTGTCAGTTATGTCAGCTGTGCCTGATTGGACAAACTTTTAGCTCTTCTGCATAGGCTTCATTTTTTTTAAACAGGATGTTGCTCCTTGGCCGTTTTTAGGTGTGTGAAGGTTAGGCTGAGTCAGCATTTCAAACAGCGGCGTTACAGCCTCTTCAAAAACCAGTGAGTGACATCTTTGAGAGTTTGCCACATGTATTTGTGACAATATTCATAATAGCTTATTCCTCCCACAGAACCTAGTTCTGTTTTTGCATAATTTAAGAATTATTTTTCTGTTTTAGTTTAAGAGTCTTACATGTGTCAAAGGCTGGTTCTCCTGCAGAAGCTGCAACCTCTGGTTCTGGTCCAGACCGCCTGCCTCCAGCACCAAGGCAAAATGCTCAATGTAGCGCAGTGAGAGGCGGTCCTGCAGGGAGGACATCACGTCCTGAAAGAAACAGATGTGGAAGCAAATCAGAGCAGGGCTGGAGTTTCACTTTCAGAAAGTCATTAGGCAAAATGAGAACAATAAATTAAAAAAAAAAACATCGCTCTTAGGACTCTGTGTGTTGAGGAACTGACTAAAAACTGTCACTGGATATCGACAAATATCACTTCTAGCATACTTCATGCACCATCTCTACAGTCCTGTTCCAAGATTCAGGCCCTGTATTGTTTGGACACATTTGTGCACAGTCAGGATACTGCAAAAATATGTTTGATTTATGGAGGGTGTTTTCACCTTGATTTAGTTCATATTAATGCTGTGTTGTGTCAAACTGCTGTACTTTGGATTGGTTTAGGATGATCTCAAGGACATCTGATCTGTCATTCTGTGCATGGAGAAATTTCATTGACGTTCTTCTATTCTGCACACTGACAGCATCCTATCAAATCGACCACGTTGTGTGCTGGGAAAACTTTTCTCCTGTGCAGATTAGTATCTATAAATGATGTAGACCTTAAATCTTAAAAAACAGAGAGACCTCTGTGTGGTGATATTTACAGTTTATCAAATCTTTCCAATAGCCTGTGCCTGAGGAGAACATTACATCCCAGTCCTCTGCTTTATCTGAAGCATCTACATTCAAAGGGATTTCGGTGTGTTATATGATGTTGTTTGTCTGGCAGTCTCAGTTTAAGGCTCATTAAGAGCTGTATGAATCCACACTAATGGTTTGCTCTCCACAGACAATCTAATTGAGACCCATTGATGTAACCCCGGCACCCACTGTCAGTGAAAAAAACAGCTTAGCAGTTTTAGTCACATTGACCTGTGTGGTTTTGATTAAATGATGCCGAGGGAGGCCACGCAATTAAGTGAAGGAGTTACAGAACACTCAAGATTTTCTTGAACTAAAGCAAGAGATCTTCTTCAGACGACAGACGGTCTAATGGGTGCACAACTGGGCATCCTTTTGTGCCACTGATTTAATCCCAGGCATTGTTTTATTGATCTGGACCTTCTTATTATGGTGAAAACTATTTAATTAGGCTGACAGGAAAGAGCTTCCTCCATCGGTCCTTTAAAGTGCTGGTGTGATCTTCCTCTTCTCTTTTGCTCTCCCTCCATGACAGAGCAGAGATTTGAGAAATCTAATAGTGTCTGTTTAATGAGTCTGCTTGAAGATGTCAGACTCATTCTGGGGCCTGGTGGAGAGACAGAGATGGCTGCTGCCTGGTTCATGTGTTGCTATATATCCTCAGTCATTTCAACTGAGATGTAAAAGTTTAAAAACTGATTACTTATGGGATATATGTCTAACTAGAAATTACTTTGAAGTATGCTTCAAGGGATAATGGTAACATTTAGCTCAGTGTATTGTAAGCCTCTGTTATGTGTTGGTATTGACCTTTTGCAGTCACGTGTTTACGATGACATCACTCACTACAGTGGATTGCAGACAAGCTGGACATGCGAGGAGAAACTTAAAAAGGCCAGTGGTATTACCCAGTTTATGTACGACTGCTATACTTCGCTGTTGTGTGAAGCGTATGGCATGCAATGTTTGCTTTAATTAAAAGATTCAAGGGAGCACAAAGACACATGGCGATAAGGTTTGAAACCTAACATCAAGTAAAAGTTGTAGTAGTCGGCCATATGTAATGGAATTGTCAGCGCTCCAGCATCTCTGTAGGCTAACGTGACAACAAGTAAACACCATCAGTTTGTAAGAAGTTTGTATCGTTGAGCGATATATCAGGATTTTTTGTTTGGCAATATCAAAGTCAGGATTCTTTGTCGATTTTTTTTTTTCCAAATTCATCACTTCAGTCTTTGTTTATAAACTGGGTTGGAAAAAAGTTACCACTTTTCTCCAGCAGAGGGGGAAATGTTTCTCTCTGACTCATGTGATGTGTATTTTATGGGGACATATGGCTCCTGTTATAGTCTGTAGACATTATCATCATCATTTAGCTTTTTCAGGTGGTCTGGCCTTAAAAAAAAAAGCAAACTAAAAAGCAAACTAAAAATCCGTAAAAGCGTAAATATCCAAGAATGGCTATTTAATTTGAATCGGCACCCCAAAAATCTTAATAAAGTTGAATCGCAAGAACAGCATATCGTCCCAGCGCTGTAGTTTTGTAGCTGTTTATATTTAGCGCAGCTGACAGTCCGGTGCTCTAAGACATGTCTGTAATGTGTACCGTTAGTAATTCCTGGTAAGCTATATCCTGCCAGTCATCTACCAAGCAGAGTTAACGTAACCTCACTCTTCATTTTATTGATAGACTCTCAAGTTTGAACAGACCACTGCAGAATAACTGCTGACTGCGGGTTGGAATGAACATTATCACAAACAGTTTAGCCCCCGTTTTAGCCTTAAGCTTGGGCTATGCCACTGTTCTGTTCAGCTTTCTTCTGCTCTTCCGTCCTTTTTCTGTCTGACAGTTAGTTTCCAGTGTCCACCATCACTACAAAATTAATCACAGTAATCGTTTGTAGCAGAGAAAAACACAGAAATCTGTGTTTTATCTCTTGTTGCCTCTAAACTTCGTCAGCTAGCGTGGTGTTGTCATAGAGACCTAGACATGCCGTAAATCCGGTCCTGGTTGGTCGGACCTGGAAGCTAAGAAGTAGCAATTGAAAATTACCTGTAACTAGCAATAATGACGCTGATAGTCTCATTTTAAATTGTGGGTTACAATGAGGCATATATCTAAAAGAGACTTTTTCAACATCACTTAGAAACTCCTCACAGCCCCTTTAAATTTGAGAAATTTTCCTTGGTTGTTACTCAACGGTTCAATTGCTGTAGAAAAATTAATTCATTAAAAAAAAAAATTAAACTGAACACAGCTAACTTTGTTTGCAAGTTTTCAAGATACAGCTTTGGACATAACCTTTCTTTTTCAAATCTGAAAGACTTCAGGTTGGAAAATTTAGATTTTTGCCCTTCATTGTGTTACCTTTGACTTTGAAAATAATTCACAGAAATAACACTGTATGATATCTGTATAACCCTTAAGTAGTAAAAGTAAAAGGCACCGCCTCCCCTGGAAGTCAAGTTCACTTTTTTTTTCCATATAGCCCCAGATCACAGCAGAAGTAATTTAAAGTTACCTCGCCCAAAAGCCAGGTCTATACCTTGTTTTTTTATTTAACAGACTAAATAGCCCGATGCTGCCCCCAAAGCAGCAGCCCCTCCAAGGCTGTGAACCTGAAGAAAACACTAATACTTAATAATGATATATTTTAATCATAGAGTGCTTTTCAAAAACTCAAAAATGCTTTAAATGTAAAAAAATAATAATAATAAAGCGCAAGTTAAAAACATATATACAAAATGAAAAAAAAAAATCAAAAAACAAGCATAGAGGAGCATTACATAAAATAACATCAACAACTTGATGCTGCTCGTTATGTCAGTCCTTTTTTCCGCACAGATGCAAAAAGATACTGACTAGAGCAGAGAGTAAACATAAAACATAAAAGATTAACTAAAATGCACCATCAAAATTTGTTTTATCGTTAAAAGTCTTATTGGGAGCTTTTTACTGGTTATCCAATCTACTAAACATAATGCTAAAGCTGCTAAACAGCCCATAACAGTAAGTGAGACTACCAGGACTTGTTCTGGTTATTCTCCAAAGTTATTTTAATGCCTGCCTCTGCTACCACTGGGTTAATGTCAGACATAAGGAATTTACAGCGAGCAGTGCATTTATAATTCTTAATTGTTGACACATCCGACTGTCCACCGAGGTCACCAACATCACCATAAACAGAAAGCTCCTCAATGAGAATGTATGACATTTTTACATACCCTAACAGTGGTACGGCTATCAAATGTAAAGGACTTAATCTGTCCATTCTCCAAGAACACCTTCAACACATTTGGTATGAGTAGCAGGGAGTCGTCCTTGAGCATTGTCTGAAAGAGACAGAGAAAGAAAACAGCTTTGTTTAACTGATGGAAAATGTCTAAAGAAGGTAATCTGAAGTTATTTGTGCAACAAAAACACAACTGGCAGTAGGAGTGGGCCTCTGCTTTGCTAATTAGACAAAGAAAGGTTGTGAAGAAGTAGAAGGTCATTTTCGAGCAGTGCTAAGGAACAAAGATGTCTTATGATACACAATAAAAAGACACTTGAAGAGGACTTGTGCGCCTTAGATGAATTGTACCTGGATCAAAGCAGGCTTCATTCAATTTGCTCAGTGTAGTTATTCAATATGTGTGTCATGCAAAAGGAAATTGGATGGTGGGGCTGAATGTTTTGAAGGAGGAGAGTCCTAATTCAAGGTTACAGCCTTCAGCCAAAGCACTTGTCAGAAGAAAAGTTATGATATGTGGTTGAGTTCATTCTTGCACAGATATGATGTGACGGGCATTCTCCTCTTCCCGTCACTCTTCTTTCACTCATCTCCCCCACCCTGTTTTTTTTTTTTTCCTCACAAAGGCTTTTTGAGAAAATGACTCAGTTCTCATTATGCAGTTTCAAAGAACACAGCTGTGATTAGAGAGAGAGCAGATACTGTAATATAATAAGATGGACCTGGGGGGATAAATGTGACATGTGTCAAGGATGTGGAGGAAAACAGCCTGTAGTCCAAATCTAATCAGCCATCGTGTAGGGCCAAAACTAAATCAGTCCTTATCTTTTCTCTGTTTTTCCTGTATTTCTTTCTTTTTTTGGTAAGATGATGAGATTTGTGAGAACACTAGGCAGACATTATTTGTGACAGTAAAAGGATGTGGATTCATTGCAACAATTTGTTTCAGAAAATGCATTTAGTTGAAATGGAGGGCTGTGTCCACAGCAGATGCCCGGCAGTCTGCTTTTGGAGAACTTAAGTATTCAGAAGGCTAAACAAGCTGTTCGTCTACGCAGACTGGAAGCCCCTAAAGCCTGAGTTATGAGTTAGCAGATCTGTCTCCATACTGTGGGATTAAAGGAAGGGTGAAAAAAGGAAGACATAAAAAGGTCCATAACTTTCTGATCCAAGCCACTACCTTTGCTCTTATTCAGGAGGCAGAACTTGAGACAAATTTGAACACCAGACTAGGTGTCCAACACGATAACCTTTCTAATGATCAATAGCAGACTGTAGCTTCAAATCACCAGAGACTGAGAGTAATAGATGTGGTGCCATGGGTTGGGTGGCTGAAACATTTGATCATTACCAATCATATTATCCCCCTCTTGTCTTTGCTTCAGAAGTGCCGTATGTTCTGCGCCCTGAGCGCTAACCTATTGGATTCACAACTCCAGAGCTGCAGCAGAGAAAAAGATCAACTTAGTTAGATTGAGGATCCAGCCTCCAAAAGTTTTCCTCAGTTTTCCTCAGATAGTGGAGACTATCTTTTGGTTTACCAGAAGTCTGACTTCATGTTTGTTGAAGGGGTTCTCTCAGGGTGTGATTTGGGTGATGATGACTTGAATTACTACCGAGCAAAAGTGAAAGGTAAAGACAGTTTGTAATGAAAAGCCAGCGGAAACCTCTTGTTGTCCTCCTTCCTCAGTTAAGTTCAGATAAATAAAGAAAAGATAATGAAGTACTACTCACATCCTCTAACTTCTGATTCTTTGCTCTTTACTCTATCCCTATGGATCATTGATTGGCTACCAGGATCTAGAAACTCAGTGAAACTCATTGTTTTGGTTTGGTTCTCAAAAACCACAAGCAGATGTTACATCTTTTATTGACTCTTCCCTTTGCTTGGGGAAAGAAAACTGTACTTCTCAAAATAATGTTGGAGATAGAAAAAATTGTGGTGACATAGCCAATGGGATCTTTGGTAGAACTGGTTAACTAAAATATTATTAGAGCCCATAAATAAATCATTCAAGAACAAGAGACATTTCTATGGCAAAAGGTGCAACAGGCAGTGTTGAAACCTCAAAAGCACCCTCGAGGGAACCTTGAAACCAATCATTGTGTGTTTTTGTGAATTGTTTTCGATATACATGGGCTCACAGACTGATCAACTATGATGCTATCTTTTTGTTGTTTTCTTTTTAAATCCATTTTTCTTGTGCTGTTTTTCCTCTTTCTGATTGGACAGCTTGTCAAAAAGAGGAGATGTGTGAAGGGAGGCATTGACCAAGCTGCAACCTCTGTGACATGAAAGGTATGTGGAAGTGCTAAGAACTGCAGTTGTCTGCTGATTGTTGATTGTCCATTTGAGGCTGGAAGAAGTACCAAAACCTGGTATACACCAATTTTAAAAACTAGGGACCATATTCATGTCCAGACATCTTTAGAATAAGTTTAATAGATATTAAGATCACAAATGTGGCATTTCTATGTTTGGCTGCTGATGACAATTGGCTCAAAAATTCTGCAGCAGAAACCGATAGGTGATGTCACAGAGACTTTGTCCATGTCTATGGTGCTGACAGACCGGGACCACTCAACACTTTTCAAAAACTATGAAAGAGTAAAAAATAAAAATGTAATTTCTTTCTGTCTTTGCACTCCTCCTGATCTGCTATCAAATAAGTTAGTAGATAGTCTCTACACCGTGTTGCAGGTTTGCACTGCACATTGTGAAATAACACAGCCCTTTCACATGAGCGTTGTTTGTACCTGGTAGAAAGATTGGACCTCTAAAAATGTTTTTTCAAAGCTGTCTTAGTTATAGTGTGTCAGCTTTAAAGAGGTTTGGATGCCTGTGAAATGAGGTTGCTCCTGCAAGAATTCAAAAGATTCAGAGAGCAGAATTTTTCAAGGTCACAAAGCAGAACCAAAATCTTACACAAGGAAGCTCTGGAAGAAGATGAAAGACAGAGGATACTAAAAGCTTCTGTGATTGTTGTTAAAGAAGTGAGTGAGAGAAAGGGAGGGTTAGTGCATATGTTTGCATGCACGCATCTGAGAGAAACAAAACTTGTTGAACTTACTGAGTCTGGGTCGCTGATGGACACTTGCTCGGAAAAGCGCACTTTAGGAGGGTTGGTTCGCAGGCGGGCCTTTTTGGCTGCACTTATGAAGGCAGACTTAGGTGACTGAGGATAAGAAGAGAGCGAGAGAAAAACTCTTGAGTCAGCTTGAAAGAAAAAGACGTAAATGAGAGAAAAGCCCCTGTGACTGCCGGTGCTAGAGACGTGCCCAATACTGCTGCAATGCGACACAGGAAACGTAATTCATCTGCTAATAATTCATATATTTTCAAATTGTTTGGCTTTTGAGAGAAAGAACAATAAAATGTTCACCTCTTAGTGTCACAGTGTGGGCCGACTTCTGCAGAATTGCTGCAAAACTCATAAGAATCTGGGACCCTTTGATTCAGACTATGAAATTAAACTTAGAATATGAATATAAAAAATTGATCTCTAGAGCTTTAAAGTTTTGATTTTTTTCCCCAACATTCTAGATGTTTCTTGGAAAGTACTTTTTCCCTCTACATGGATGCATGTGTACAGTATCTTTGAAAAGGCTGGATGTCTAATGAAGCTGTTCTCAAAGAGGTTACCAGAAAAGGAAATTACTCTAAAGCGTGGGCCTTGCCACTGACATGAATACTAATGTACTCTACGTCTGCATTGTACTGCTGTGCACTGTTGGACCAGGATCCTGTTTGGAGTTTCTGTATGATTCAGAGTGACAGGAAAGTGTTAAGACAGATGAAGAGGGAGAGAGAAATCCCGAGGGAGAGAACATGAAAGAGAGTGAGTGTCCCATTATACTACCTGATGGGGCTGCAGCACAGTGAGAACTATAGTCTCTTTGCAGCGTCTGTGGAGAGACAAAAGAGAGTGAAGTGTGTTAGATAACGCCACGGACAGCACAGCATTTGGAGAGCTTCTGCCAGGTTTATATCTGCCATTTCCTCGCTGTCCTTCAGCTGCAAAAGCACTGACTCATCCACAGGTTCACGTTGATGTAACGCATCAGCAGCAATAAGAAACAGTTTGTTCCTTTTGATCCGCTCTCTTTACCCATGTCCTCTTTTATCCCGCTTGTTCAAAGTGTTGGTGCCCCGATCCCCTACCCCCCCTACCTCCTCCCCCTCCCACCCTCCTGGGACAGTAAAGGATGTTACCTTACAAGGTCTATGACTCTCTCTCGGGGCGCGTCGCTCACCGTCTCTTCGTTAATGGCCAAGATCTGATCTCCCGGGAGAAGTTTGCCAAAGGAGGGGCCGTCTGCAGATTGGTTTGGACACAAAACCAGAATAAAAAAGTGATGTATACAGCGTATGAGATACGTCTAATTTAGGTTCATAAAACTGACATCTATCTGATTGTACACTATACCTATTTTCTCTCTCTCAAAGTCACACACACTTACCGGCAGAGACGGAGCGTACAATGACAGGCCTCTGACTGCCTGCGATAAAGCCGAAGCCTTGAGTTGGGTGGCGCTGGATGGTGACCTGTCGAGCTGAGGCAGGACTTAGGGTACCACTGTCCATACCATCCTGGCTCTCCTCTAACATTGCAGGGCTGTAAGGCACCATGAAATACATTTATCCATCTGCATTTATAAAATACAGGGACACTGCTGAATCAAGGACATAGGCTGCACTGTTGTTACCTGTCACATGCGTTACTGTGTCCATCCTGGACCTTGGCCATCCCCTGAGAGGAGGGAGCAGCATGGGACAGGGTCTCACTGCGAAGATCGCTCTCTGCTTCGCAATCATTCACCTGCACAGGGAGAGAAAGAGGAAATGGAGTTTAAACAAACGAGAAGAGAAACACTCTTTCTTCTATCCTCTTAAATGTACTCCTGCAAGGCAGTGCTGCAGTGCTTGTTTGGAGCACGTGGTGGACCGGATTGCATGCCCTCTGGGAGCCAAGGGTTGATTGCTTGCCCCCCTCCCCCCCAGAAGTGTGAAGCACATATTAGAGAACTGCGGTCGAGCTGCCTGCACCCTTCTTGACAACCACTCATCCAGTCGACTTCACACTCGACACTACATTCCCATGAGTCACCAGCAATACCAGTGCTGCGTTAGAAGTCAATTTCATGAACAGTTTTAAGATATGTAAAGAACAGTCATGCGCACATGAACAACAAGACATGGATCCTTTCCTTGAGTGCAATATGGTGCAACTGGCATCATTCAATGGCCCAAAGCCACAACTTATTACCACCAAAAAATGAAAATGAGATGAGATGCTGCATCTCAGGAGGCTATCCTTTAATAAATTCAAATTCAAATATGGCTTAAATAGCACTAAGCATTTCCGAAATATGACTTTTATTTGTTTTATTTGAAGTTTTGAGCCAGTGGTAAAAAAATCCATTTTCTGGCTCAGGTAGGAAGTGGTCTGTGCCAAATAGTTAAAAGCTGAAACTTAAACTTATCTTTGCAGTCCCCAATTATTTGGCCAAATAAAACCATTTCAACACCTCACTTTCTTAGATCCTCAGCCACACAGGGTAGTCTGGGTGATGAACAGTTGTCATGGACATTTTTTTAGACAGAAAAGCAGACAGGGGGAGAGAGATTTAGCTCTTAAAGAGGGCATATGGTTATTGTTTAGGCTTTGTATTGTCTGTCTTGTGCCGTGTTAGTATTTATATGGTTTACAGCAAAAAACAACAACAACAACAACAAAATACTATATATATATATATATGTATATATATATATATATATATATATATATATATATATATATATATATATATATATATATATATATATATATATATATATAGAGAGAGAGAGAGAGAGAGAGAGAGAGAGAGAGAGAGAGAGAGATATGTATCCCTAAGTCCCCACACTTCTGTTTTATAATATCCTTATTTCAGAAATTTCCTTCAGACTCTTTGCTCCACAAAGCCTCTTCTAGGTATGGGTACAGAATTAGGTACTTTTATAGGTACCGACCGAATTCGGTCTAGTACTGGATACTGTTTCACGTTAAATCAAACAGTATGTTGTTTCAGTTCCTTAATGCATCCTTGACTGTGAGGAAGGGGAAGGGAAGGCAATTGTCCATGCTGGACATGAACACAGCATTTAAAGCTTATATATTGAGAAATTAACATGTAGTTGAAATAAATTAAGATTTCATTATTAAAAAAGACAAGTTATGTATTACCACATAAACACACACACAAAAGTACCAAAAATTGGTATCGTTGAGTACCGGTACCGAGTTCCAGGTACCAGGCATCGGTACCGTATCGTTTCAAATATATAAGGTACCCATCTTTACCCTCTTACCTCTAATTTTGACAGCCTTCTTGAGGCCTGTCAGGGGGCAAGCTATGGGCAGACCTTGGTGTTTGAGGCCCTTTCCTTCAACTTGTCATGAACCAGTTAGGAGGTCCTTATGTGATGACCTCATCATTTTTTGGAAGTCTCCTAAAGATCTCATGAAGACCTTGTGCTATTTTTAGAACTGACTGTTTTGAGCACTCTACAGGTTTCCACAACATGAAAATGTAGCAGTTTGTTAATTTGCTCATGCTTTGTATGGACATCCAGCATTGTTACTTTATATCCAGGTTTAGAATATGGGAAGGCACAATATGCTGTCTGTAAGAGTCAGCTGCAGTTTGAGATCGTAGCTTTTCTGATGCTGCATTGCAGCTACCTGTACAATTAAACTCAGGTGGTGATACAACAAAAAATTTAAAGATTACAGCTTTGTATGCTTGTCTTTCAAGAAGTAGGGTATGCTCTTCTAAAGAATTGTCTTCCTTAAAGAGCACAGTAATGCCTGTAGAATGGTGGCATTTTGTCTGAAAAATAATGTGAAAACCCACATTTCAGTCCCGCCTTCCTGGCTTAACAGCCATTATCAGGGACCTCTAACACAATGCATTCAAAGTCGAGTAAGTAACATGTTGAGGTCTCAGAATCTGCAAACCTTTTCTCAGTGTGAACTAAGCTGGCTGCTGCTGTGAACCACACATGCTCTTTTACAGATGCCTGTGTGGGAGGCAGTGAAAGCAAGATTACTGAAAGAGTGTGTGTGTGTGTGTTTGTGTGACACATGGGTTTCTGTGTTTGTGGCAGAAAAATGACTGAAAGGAAAAGGGTGGCAATGATTCTGTGAAGGGAAGAGAGCCAGATATTTAAGCTTATATTTGTGATCTGGGACTCTGATGATTGCTGGCTGAAGATGAGACACTGATTGAGGAAATGGGCTAAAACAGAAAGAAAGAGGGAGACAAAGAGCAGCTCTGCTCAGGATTATTTTGCAGGGCTACTCAGTCAAGAGCAAACTCCTTTCTGAGGGCCACAGGCAGAGACGAAGTGGCGGAAACACAAGGCTGACTCACATCAGTCAATAGTTTGGATTCATATTCTTGTCACTTGTTTCTGATAACAGTGGCTTATGGGGGAGCATGCCTCATTTACAGCTGCACTCGTGCATTACTGATCTCTACCTTGCGTCATGGTCTCACATGAGGTTTAATGTGTTGCTGATAGGCTCCTTATTGAACTCAGGCCATGACTAAAAATCCATTACACCACTTGTGCTTTGAATTCCAATTACACTAATCATCTAAAAAGATTCGTTTTGAATCATAATTTTTGTCTCCAATATTCAGCTGACTTTCAGAGGATCATCTGTCTGTATCAAAGGTACACAGCAGTGACAGATGATGCTGCTGCAGCTGGTTCTGCCTCTAAAGGGGATTACATGCGTTTGATTGAGAATGATTATTTTCTCCTTTGATTCTCCCAATGGATTCTGACAGTGCTCTTCACTCCCCATTTATTCTCCTTTTTTCTGTCCCTCTAATGTCTCCCCTTTCCACGATCTATCTCCCTTTGTAGGAGCTTGAAGGATGCGCTCTCTGTTGGATCTTTAAGGAGCTGCCTTCGACTAGCCATTCATCAGGTGTGTTTGTTTGTGTCATTAAAAGTGTCAGGAAGCACCTCCTCTTCAGTGCAGAGAAGCCAAGATTTGTGACATCAGAGAGTGGATGATACATCCCAGGTGTGAATAGCCTACGCCTACACTTTGTCCATTATCCACCACGCCTTAATTGTGCTCTTGATAGTCTCTGAGTGTTTTTTGGTAGATATCACACAGTTGAAGTTGCTTAGTGCCACTATCGGAGTCCCTATGAAAGCTAACATAGCAATTCTTGAATTAGAAACAGAGGGATGCGTCCTCTGGTTGCTGTCGCCCTGTGGATACCACACAGAGTTTTCCAGCACTGAATCCTTCTCTTAATTTAGAGATGAGTTCCTAGCAGTCAAAAGAAGAGTTGGGGAGGAAGTGAACAGAAGGGAGAGCGATGAAGCTATAGCCGGGGGGACACAGAGCTCACACGCCTGCAAAGATAAACAGCCATTCAGCAGAGGGGCCGACCTTTTACCGAGGGAGAACGCTGAGGAATTCTGTCAAGAAATGATCCCCAAGGGCATTGGCTAGTCTGCTCGTTGCTATGACTACTGCAGCTTGTTGAGGATCGGTTAGACGGAGGGATGGTGGGTGGATGAGAATAGTGATGTGGCTGCTTCAACTATAGCCAGACGCTCTGCATGCACCCTGTGGACACTGTTGCCAGATGCCAGCGTTACCTTGGGCTGCAGAGGTCAGGGCACCGCGTACCTTCTCTGTCATCAGAGTGCAGAAAGAACGACCTTTTACTTATCATCCTCCCCGCTTACAATCTGACAGGTTTATCATTAGCTTTGAGGAACACTGTGTTTTATACAGCAGCAGTGCTGAATAGTTTTAGTTATTAGTCAGTGAGTGAACTTTCAAAGACCTTCTTCAACAGCTACTAATTTTAAAGTGTTGGAGACTTCTGAAGTTTAAATAGCACTCAGAGTTGTCGATGAAAGTCTCACATTAGAGTCGGTAGTTTGCAGCTCTGTTGACCTGGATTAAACTTTGATGTGTGCAGTGACTAATGTTTTAAAAGCAAGTGGAAATGAGGATGATTTAAGCTTCTAGAAGCTGTTTGGTTTATTACAGACCAGCTCAAAAAAAAAAAAAACTGTAAAAGCTTCTTTCTGCCTTTCTTCTCTCTAGCTGGCTTCTGTTTGTCAATAAAGATTGGAGGGTTGAAATGTGACTGCCATGACATAGCTTCCAGATTTACACTGCCACATCTAAGACATGTACTTGGGGTCAAAAGCTTTTTGAATTTTTTAAACCAAAAAAGTGTCTTCAATATTAATCTAAGTCAACTAGAGGTGACAGTAACTAAGGTAAATGAAATATTGCCTTATCCTTCTGTTTTTTTCAAATACTTGCAGCCAAGTTTGGTCATTATTTTTAAGTTTTCTTGATCATGCAAAAGGCAAGACCATCAAAGTAGTAGATAACACATGAAACCTTTATGTTTTTTTGTGTGACAACACTATATTTAAGAAAAATTAAGAATAGGCAGGTGCATTCTTTTAAACATAACAGCTGAGGGCCTCATTCACAGAAGGACTGTGCGACATTTGCTCCCGCTGAACCTACCCAAAAAAGACGTTGGTCACAGCACACACAAAATGTGTATTGCTCCTCAAGCAGCTCTGCCTTATGTTTTATCATTGTTTTACATCCAGTTAACCCTCTGATGCACGAAATATGAGTAGAGGTTTATTCTTTAAATTTTCTTGTTCAGCTTAGGGAAAAAAAAAAAAAAAAGTTTTCCATTTTTCCATCAAATACTAGATACATTTTTTCACTAAGTTACACACATTTCCACTGTAGTGCACCTTTTGCATTCAATATTAAACAGTATGATTAATTAATTAAATGATTAAGGATTTTATGTCATTAAAAGTTATTGCTTTATTCACTTTGCAAAACATTTTATCGCATTTTAAACATTTTAAATTTGTGTTAAAAAATACACCTGGTGTTGCATGATGTCAACAATTATAATTTACTGCTTATTTGAAACGACATTTATAAAAAATATTAGAATTGGAAAACCACTCAGAAAGCACAGACCTCCACCAAGCATATTGTAATTGTCACCAACACTTTAGTCCTAGTTTATTGTTGTACTCCCTTTCAGCAGACTGTCTGCTACAATTTGGTGTTAGTTACAGGTTTGTATGATAATTTGTTACCTGACAGTGTTGAAAATTATGATGACCCAGTACATATTTCATATTCTGGATCTGAGTGTCCAGAATATTGCCAGGATCTGGATCGTACTTTGACATCTGTCAGAAATAATTTTGACCTTGTCTGGTATTGTTTTGCAAAGCAATCCAACCATTCATGGTGGAGTTATATACACATATGGTAAAAACGGCCCTATCTCACAATGATAAAGAATCCTTTAAAAAAAATCCTGGATCCAGACGGTGATCCGGATCACCTCTAAAATTTAATCACTTCTTTCTTATCCCGTTTTAACATTTCCTGATAATGTGATCAAGATCCGTTAGTTTTGAATTGTGTTTTTCAAACAAACAAACACTCCCAAAAACATGACCTCCTTGGCAGAGGTAATAATTTTATTACTTAGATGTTACTGTATGTCTTCTTTTTTTTTTTTTCTTCTAAGGCAAGGATTGACCTAGCGGAAACTCACGATCTAAGAATATAAGACAATGAGGAAGTGCTAAAATCTGCTGTTTCTCAAGTGTCCGTTTGAGGCTGGCTCTGGAAGTTCTGGAAGTAACATACACACCAAGACAAAGGAGTGGTGCAGCAGAGATCTTTAGGGCTGATACGCAGTTCAACCATAGAGACCAATGGGTGTGGAAGAAAATGACTTATAAGTAACTGTTCACTATGCGGCAGAGGGTTAATTTAGCCATGTTGCGGTTATATTGAGCGAAACAGGCTCTTTTCCATTCAGTGAGACTCATTGCTAAGTTCACTCAATCATCATTTGCCCAGTCATTGCCCTTTTTAGCAACCTACAGAAGCTGTAGCAACTGAACAGATTTTATTACCTTTTCTCTACTTCTTTTGATCTGTTTAAGTTGTTGTTCATTGTATTAAAAACAAACAAACAAACAAACAAGACCCTTACGTGTAGAGAAGGATGCTAAAAAGTTCCTTATAGCACGCACATGCCACCTACTGAAAATTAAACTGCTTCAGAACAACTCAAATCTTCCAATGCAGGAAACCTCTGAGTCTTTCTGCCTGTAAGATACTTTTTACTCCACATTGTAATTCCTTTATTGTGTATCACTTTCCACAACACAAACTAAAAACACATCTCTTCAGTGTTTCTCTCGTCTCGGTGAATTAAATTTTCATGCGCTTCATTAAATGTAATTAAAGGGAAAATTGCAGGAAATGATGAAAAACTGTTTATGCGAAGCCTGTTCAACAGTAAAAAAAAAGAAAAAGAAAAAAAAAGCTAACCAGTCAACAGGCTTTCTCACATAGAGGACATTCAGCTTGACAACACTGATTTATGCATTTTGGGCAAATGAATGCAACATTATTTTTGCTTGTGTAACAATATTCCAGCATAATTAGTTTAGCATATTCCCATATGCAGGGACTTGCAGCTTAGCCTTTTGGATGCTGCCTCTCGAATGTAGATTCTTAATTACGGTTTAATAGGAATTAAGGAGTCCATTCCAGTGACAATTAGCATGGCACTTCCACATGGCACTCTGAATTATCTGCCTGCTTACCCTGTTGATGCTTGAGGAATTTTCACTTATTTTACTGTTGCACTAATTGTTGATCTCTCTGATTAATTACGCCTGGCAAATGGCTGAATTAAAAATTATAATTTGAATCAGAGATGGGATCAACTGCAGGAACTTGGGAGTTGAGTCGTGGCTGGCTGTTATTGGAACGTTGCCTTGAAAAGCTAGACAATAGGTGAGTACAATCATGGTGATTGTTTATGACTGACTGTGATGAACAGACTCGGCTCGTCTCTCTAGCTGACTAAATTATTCATGACCAGAGGAATGCGTCTGCCTCTGCGCTGGCATTTAGTGAATCTAATAATACTTCTTATATTAGTTTTGTGAGGAGTTTGTACAGCTGTAGTTGTGTACTGCTTGGTTGATAAGTCAGTGCTGTTATTAAAAAACTGCTTTGAGTCGACTTTTTATTACTTTTGATTATGTAAGCCTAAACTTTAAATGTCAGTAGTCTTCACAGACAGCGTACTATCAAAGGTATTCAGATAGAGCACAAAGTTTTATCTAACTTTGTGAGCATGTCCAGAGTGGCCCTATGAGACAGTGTCTGTTGGTCAGTCACAACAGTAGATCAAGCAGCATAGTGTGGAATAGTGTGGATGTGCCGAATTCTGCTGTTTTTCGAGTGCCCGCTTGCTGCTGGACCCGGAAGTACGGGGAGTCACATACACACCAAGCCAAAAAAGCCAGCAGAAATAAACATATTGACAGCCTGGTACAAAATATGTCTTCCATCTGGATCGCTAATTTCACTATAGGCACACACTGTACAGGGGTTGAATTTTTTTCTAACTCTGCAGTTTAGAGGATATTGAGATTGCGAGTTCGACCAATCAGAGACACAGCTCAGCTCACGTAATTGGCTGGCTGCCCCACTTCCAATATGGCCACGCCAACCAATTTGCAACAAAAACCTGTTTCATAAACAGAGGGCTCTGGGAGATGGCGTCTATCAATTATGCAGTCTATGCAGTAGACACAGAGTGTAGACACACCTACTTCCAAGGCGTATTTAGAGCAGGAGCTCAAACTCACGGCATGGGAACCAGATATGGTCCTTCATGCATTTCATACTGCCCACCACTTGAAATTAATCTATACTGAATTCCGCTGCGTTCATGGCTCAGTCGGCTGTAGGGAAGAAATATCCGATTTCCAAGTTGACCCTGGATGCTGCATAATCACCCCGTGAACCAAAGCAAAAAACAAACATTTGGCATGCTGCCAACATCCTCAGAACATTGTTAAAGCAAGATGTATCTTTCAAAGGCCAAAAGAAAAGTTGATGTCAAGCTCAGAGCATTCCAGGACAAGTAGGAGAATTATTGTTTTTTAAGAGTTTTAGGGGGATTACACCTGTTTCTTATGTGGCAAGAAAGTACCTGTTCTTAAAGAGTATAACCTCACGCAGAATCATTCAACTAAGGCAGAGCATTATGGAAAGTACCACTGGACTGGACTCAACAAGCTGCACAGCTAAAGAAAGAGCTGTCAACACAACAAAATGTGTTCCAGAGAGCGATGTCCATCTTTAAGCCATAACCAGGGAGTGTCTGACATCAAGCATTTGGCAAGAAAAGCAGAATATGACAGTAACATTGTTACATTGTGTTTTTTGGGAAAGTTACTTTAAAACATTTTCTTGCATGGAGACTTCTACTGTGTCCAGTAACACAGTAACACTTTGTGCAACAAAGTCTGTTTTTCGCTATCCTGCTAACAAGCTCTAAAGTAGTTCAGCTCACAGTGGCATTGAAAGTTGTGAGGGAGGGATGAACCCTCTGCCTGCAAACAATCAGAGGTGTCAAGTAACTAAGTAAAAATACTTTGTTACCTTACTTAACTAAAAATTTTGGGTATCTATACTTTACTTTACTTTTTTACTTCCACTCCTTACATTATCAGGCAAATATATGTACTTTCTACTCTACACATTTCAAAAATAGCCTTGCTACTCCTGTTTCACTCCAGCTTGTCATCATACAAAAAGACACACTCAAAAAAACCCGAAAAACCTCTCCTAAAATCGCTGAAACCGCATCATCCAGAAAGAGTCAATTTGATTGTGGATAGAAGAGATGTATAAACATCATACCTTCCCGACACCCCACCTGCACATGACACAAATCGCGCCAAGGCAAGGACATAACAGACGTATGTAGCATAGGATGAAGATGAAGATGTCCGTGGCAGAAACTCAGGAGGGGGAGTGAACTGTAGCCCCCTGTGGCACAGCCGAAGCTTTTGACCTGAAATGCATTTTACCCCCCTTTAAGTTACTTAACTTTTATACTTTAAGTAATTTTGAAACCAGTACTTTTACACTTCAAGTAAAGTAAAAAGCTTGAGTTGATACTTCAACTTCTACAAAAGTCTTTTTAAATCCTAGTGTCTATACTTCTACTTGTGTAATGAATGTGAATACTTTTGACACCTCTGCAAACAATACACTGACACTCACACCAGCTCCTTCTGCTGCCAGATTGAGGAGTCTTGTCCATCAAACCATTGCTAAAAAGGTTTATTTACTTTACCAATGTCTTTCTGGCATCCTTTGTGCATTGAGGCAGCAGCTTTACACTTTGAGCGCCAACTTGAGGCTAACATAATGTAGCACAGTAAGATAACTGCATTTCAAAATGATGTAAAGGTTGCACTGTTACCCAGGCAGCAGCCAACTTTTTAAATGACAAAAGGTGTTAAAAATACATCATAAACATCAAATTTTCCAGTCACACTGTGTCTTAGTCCAGCATCATGGAGCGACAGGCCTGGCTGTACACTGTGTTTTTTTCCCAGGATTTCTCTCCCACAAAGTATGTTTGACAAAGGTTGCTGTCTCACACTGACTCAGCCCCTCTAACACAAACAAACTGTCTATTGTAGTAACAAGCAATCTGAGTCACAAAATGTAAAAGCTGCATCATTAAAATAAAGATTTTTGGGCCTGTGAATTTCCCTTTGTGGTGACAAGGTGCTAAAAGTCTCTTTGGGAACTGCAATCAATCAGAGCAATGGTGTTTTCTTTAAAGCCTGAGAGAGGCCAAAGGCTTAGGGATGAATTACCTAAATTGGATTATAGCCAGTCATTAAATGGGAAATATCATTGGTGGGTGGAGATATGGGCTTATGCGGTGACTTGCACAGTCATTCCAGTAAAAGTCATCATTAGATCAGCTGCAGTATCCTGTGGGGAAAGAAGTCCACCACGGTCCAAATGACAAATACAAGTGTGAAAGACGTTTGAAGGCCCAGTAAGTCATGTGGACGGATAATACTTTTGTTTTATGGACGACACAACTTCAGACAAATCAAACACACACACACATGGACGAGGATTGGGCTGACAGCAGAACATTTCTGGTGTTTTCTTGTCTCAAGTTATACTCTCTCCTTTAAGAAAAACTGAATAGAGAAAAACTGCAGTGTAAGCAACTAAAAGCTATTTCTGCTTCATGAAAAGATCCATTTTAACCATAGCCTTGAACATTAAGGACCACAAACACCGAAAAAGATTATACAATGTAGAGGTGGTAGATCTTTTGATTTGAATGACTGCTTTATCTAATTTTACATCCATATTTATGAGGCCATGTTGCATATACATCCTCTTCAATCAGTGAGAAATCCTCCGTCACCCTGGAGCGCTGGCTGCCAGTATTTCCTATCAAATGTTCCAAATCCTTGAATCTGCAAAAATCCTGTTAGGATTATGAAAGAGTCGACACAGTAATCTCCCCGGTGCACTGTGAAATGAGCTGTCCTGGACAAAGAGACTCTGCCTGTCACATGTCTGGCCTCTAGGAAGCAGCACACATTTAAGTGATTTTGGCAGCAGGGTCACTGCTGTATTGTATCTGTTTTCATTCCCTGGAGGTGGTAAAACCTCTGCTAAATATTTATGCTGTTTATTGAAAGGATTTGCTTGGTGATAGACAGGCCTTTGCACTGAGAGAGCCAATCAAATGAAGCCATCGGCATTGGGCCTAATCCTCTCTGTCACTGTAGGCTTCCACCCCGGCCAGACTCACTGAACATCCTGCAGGACGATTCATCCAACTCACTCAGGGGGAGAGAGCAGACTGGTTCATAACAGTGAGTCCTGGACTTTCAAACTTTCAAACTTTTCATTGTGTTTAATCTACAAGATTTACTCTTCAGATTAAAATGGATGTCGCTCACTTTACTTTTATACTCATTTTTCTTCTGAACTTCATCATTATGCAGTTTCCTCTCCCCAGTCTCCACATCACATACATGTTCACTTCACCATGAGATAGGCATGCAAATATATACCTTCTTTTATCCTCTCACTTTACCTCACGTATATTTTCTCTTATTTCACTTTTGCAGCTCTAAAGTTCTACAAGACAACCAATATTCACCCCAGCTGCAAGGTAAAACCTCAATCTCTGTAAACCTTACTTGACATGCTGGCTGCCTGCCTGCCTGCAACTGCCATTCTTGACAAATGAAATTAAGTCAGAGACAGAAGGGTTTGAGCAGCTTCAGGACCCATCCTTCAGTCTGTCTCTGGCTGTGGTCACCTGCTGGCTGCATCCTGCCTCGTCTTTACATAAATGACCTCCTCAGTCGGGCCAGATGGTATCCATTTAGCAAGCGCTACCAACTACTGTCTCACTGTCACTTCCTGAACTGGTTGCCCTTCTGTATAGTTTCATTGTTTCTTTAATCTCTCCTCTTTATGTGTCTGCTTGTTGCCACTTCTCCCTCTGAAATCCTCTGGCTTGAAAGCAACAGCATGTGAGGTGATTGATGCAGGAAGAAAGGGGAGCGTTAGCTCTTTGGGCAGGGCTTCGAGTTGGAAATGTTCTCTGAATGTTCTAACAGACAGTTGAGCTCTTTAGTTTGACTTTTACCTCTCCTGTATTGTCAATAAGCTTCTTTTTTATGTGCTGTGTCCAATGTTTGGCCTGCAGGCTGTTAATTAAGTCACGACTCAGTGGAGGGAGGTTGTTATGTCAGATGTGCACCTGTTGTGGTTTAGTCATTCAACTATGCGCCTTTTTCAGCCTGGTGTGTGTGATTTCACCACTATGCCTGCTTATGTTGTGTGTTTAAGTGCGTGAAATTACACAGCTGTGAAAATTTCATCATCTCTACCTAGATAAATGAGAGTTGTTTCATAAAATACTAGGTACCTCTGCGCCGTGTGTAGAGATAACACAAACAACCAAGAATTTCCCAGCTTCACACTCACTGACCATTACTCCCAATAAACACCTAATATAAGGGTTTCCAGAGGGGTGGCAAGGGATGGTATGACCCATTTGAATTTCAGCTGTCTGTCCTAGGAAGCACTCCCAAAATCTATAACTCTGACTATCTGCTTGGCCAGAGTGTAAAAAAAATGCATTGCATCTTCCCCGGCTCAAAGTAGGTTGCCACGAAAAGGGCTCCCCCTGGTGTCTGGCTGCAGTACAGTACAGTAAAAAAAAATCCATCTCCCCAGCCATTCTGGATAGGCTGGGGTCAAGCTTTGAAAAAATAAATACACCTCATAAAATGTTTCTCACATCCATATGCTGTGGTGATGTGAAGATATTATTGGGCTGACTTGTGTTCAAGTCCTCTGTTTTTCTGAACAGTTTTGTTTGCATTTGTTATTAGACATTAAAAATGGGGCTTTGTGCCATGTCTTACAATGATTGACAGCTGCTGTTCTTGTGTAGTTTTGTAAAACTATTAGTAAAATATGTTGAAGAGGGAAAGGTCGTTAACACATTAGACTCTCAAAAGAAAAATAAATTGTCACCCAGCTCCACTTAGATTCTCTCAGAGTCCCTTATAGCCTCTACTGCACAGACTCTGGCTACACAAAGGCAGCACCTGTGATGGGGTCATTTTGACCTCAAAACCATACAACTGTAAATGGTGGAGCTGTCCACTCTGTATACAATCTATGGTCAGGACTCATGCCAAAGTGAACTTTAGGAAATGTGTCAAAACACACTGCTTTTTCAGTGTTTTGTTCGTTTCAGTGTAACACATTTCTACTTCTTAGTTTGACCGGTTAAAAGTACTTTGCACAAGTATTTCACATCACAGGTTTGTTGGTCCAATATTGTCTTGCCAAAAAAAAGCACTATCCAAGTAACAATAATCGGAGATGAATCAGTATTTTGAGATCTCTAAAACCATGTTCAACAGCCTGTGTCAACAATACAACATTATTTAGGGCCTATGTACACTGACAGCTCTCCTTACCTTCTAACCGGTCACACTTCTGCTTGATCACAAGTTGTCTCATGGCACTTCTGAATCCCGCTGTGTTGACCATTCAGTGTGTTTTCAATTGTTCTGAATGCTTAACACTTGCTTTTGTCAAAGAACACTTTGCACAAAAAATAGATGATTAATTAACATTTTAGAAAAGGGGCTGTTTCCTAGAAGTGGCAGCAGCTCAAGACTTTGAAACTTATTCCCTCCTAAAAAAAAAAAGAAAAAAAAAAAAAAGAAGAAGAAAAACAAAAGCACAAAATTTGGTTAATCAGGTTTCACCTTTGCCATTGTTGTGGAGAGAGATAATATCAGACTCCTCTTGATTTCTATTGGTTGGTAAAGAGAATGAGATTGCAAGTGCAGTTGTGTATAATTTAAAGTTTAATTTAATTCAACTGAGAAGGCTACCAGCTAATGCTCTTCAGGGCCAAGGAACATGGGCTGAAAGTGATGATTACATTACTTTTGTGATAATGCTGCTTTTGTAGATGATGCTGTTAGTGGAAACAGGCCTTAAGATTTTACATAAGATGCATGTGGAATAACATTGTAATCTGATTTGATCTGAAAATTAACAGTTATGGTTAAAAACATGGTTGCATGGTTGACTTGGCTCCTCAAGACCCATAACAAACCTCTAAATACCTAGTTAACTTTGATATGACAATAGCTGCAAACTCTCCACACTGTCTGGCCCTGAACCAAGTCAGTGTGAATCAAAACCCTTCAGGAACAAGAAAGCCAAACTCACAAGAAGAACACAGTATATCTAAAGAAGAAATATTTGTTTCCCTCCATGTTTGTTTGTTGTGTGTCTTGAAGAGGTTTTATTGTCCCGGAGATGGGGATGAAATAGGATCTGAAAATGAATGAATGGGCTTTGGAGTGGATTTAACTTCTTCACAACAGAGTTCACAACCCTGAGGAGAACCATACGGCATGCAATGTCTCAGCCCTCTCTAAAGTATTACGGCGAATGCAAACGTGGAAAATAAAATCTCCTACGGAATTGGATTTCAGTCAAGGATGTCACCTTATAAAAAGACCAATGTGAAGAATCCAGATATAAATTTGCAGCCAGCTTTTCTTCCAAGCATGAAGGAAAACCAATGACTGCCACACAAAAAAGTACAAAGAAAACAAAAGAATTTGGTCTTCCCTTCTAGGTCTCTGTAGAAATATGGCTGTACTAAAGACCAAACTAATAGGAAGATAATGAATTTCATCTATGGGCTCTTCAAGTGTACATTTTATTATTATCAGATGACTAAACACAAACAGAAACTAAGTCATAAATAGTATATCCAATTTTTGCCAAGAGGTCCCCTGAAATGCTGCACACAGGCCTCTAAACAGACGGACATCATGTCATTCCTACAGGAAATCAACTCTCCCTACATCTCTCTCTCCTCGCTGAGTCACTCTGTTTTCGTTAGCACCTCAACCAAGACAAATGAAGATGAATGGTAGTGGACAGGCTTTATCATGCTATGTCCTTCAGTGTTATCTGAACAGAATAAACAGATTTATCTAAGATTGTAACACATTAGAGCTTAATTTTCCTTGTACATTTACATCATCTTTATTTCTTTCTTGTGCCAAAGGTCAGAAATCTTTCCTATTTTCTTTACACTCATAATTCGTCTTTGCTTTTAGGATACATGTTTATATACAATCTAAGCATCCAGGCATCATATTAAACCTCGAAAAACACCCATTTTATCTCAGGAAATTTGGGCGTCAGGCACATTCTGATGTGGAAATAGGATGATAAAGTAACATCTGCCCGTCCACATGTTTGAATTCCTCCTTCATTCCAGTCAAGCAGACTTGGCTGACCTCTGGGTCTGCAGCTTAGCTGCTTCTCTGACACACTGCTACAATATTAATGCGACCATTGCACCACATGACCTTCACCCCAACATGAAAATCAGCACCCCACCTTGCAATATGTTCTGTCTGCCGACTAGCGTGACCCCATGACCTCTGTGCTTAGGAGGAGCCATTGGGCTTGCCAAGGGTTTCACTTTATTTGAACCAAACAGTGGTCTCAGATTATACAAGTACATTTATCATACTATTGTTCCTTTGCAATTTGAAGCTGAAGTGATCACGTCATTCTTTTCTTCAAGTTAATTGGAGCTTTAATAGTTTCGGTGCTTTTTGGGCAAACCGTTCAATTTTCTGTAATGGGTGTTTTATGTTCCACCACACCTGCTGAGAAAGTGGAGTGAAATTTCTGTGTAAGTTTCAGAGGAAAATAATCAACAGTTTATTTATCAGCCAAAACAGTGGTTGATAACTGCCTCCTTTTATTTTACAACTTTATTTTATTCTGACTGTTAAGTTGTCTACACACATTCATCTTAGGGTGCATGCCCAGATGTCCACCAGATGCATGTCCAGTCCGTCTCTGCTCCATCACAGCACAGGCAGTCAATGTGTTAGCTTCTACTGGCTCCACTCCAGACTGGACTTCTTGAGAGTAAGTAAGCAAAACTTATTATGTTACCTGGTGCTGGAGCACATGAATTTGCTCAAACAAGCGAGCGATACAAGTGAGGTCAGGTAAACATCAGTTGATTTTCAGATTACAACACTTAGTATTAGTGCAAGATTGTATTTCACTGAACTACCAAAAAAAAAAAAAAAAAATCTCAACAAGCGTGGTCAGGCCTTGAGTCAGCAGGTTAGGAGGTTTTCAGAATCCAGTTAAGACAACATGAAAGAGGAAAGGCTTATCGTTGTGGTGTGCTGTGCTGGAAATCATTGGTCACATGACTCTAGCTGTCCTGCTGCATGGATCCCTGATGCATGCTGACAAAACAGCCAGTTAGTATTGATGGATGAGGGAGGATGGAGCCAAATTGCAATGGAGCAGGGATGGATTGTGCATTAGTCTGGTGGAAGTCCTGAAAACTTTACAACATTATGTTGATTTCAAGTTTTTCCAGCCAGCACCCAACTAAAACTTCCTCAACTACCATTTTTTCCCAATGTGAGAATATAGCAGGAAGTATTCAGAGATATTCACAGCCAGTGGGTGGGGTTGATGCGATTAATTGATGCATGAAAATCGGTTGATGTTGCAAGTTTCTTATGCCGTATCAGCTTGCTTCATTTCTCTACAGGGTATCTTTGGTGCAATGAAGCTGAATGTAATAGAGCGTAACTAGTAGCTTAGCTCACTACATTTGAAAAGTAGCCTACCAGTTACTGATAATTAGCAGATTCATCTAAAATGAAATTGTGAGCTGCAGCCCTGTAAACAATCACACACTCAACAAACTGTTGAGTCCCAAAAGCACACAGCGACTCTGTAATAAAACACCTTCTGCCTAATTTGGTCACCACAGGCCACCGTTAGCCAGCTGTTGTTGATAATTGGCACAGTCCCTGAGTTATTGGGAGTGTTTTTGAGTGTGTGTGACTTTGCTGTAACACCAAACATCAAGCCCAGTGAGATGCTTTTTTTTTTAGGGATTTCTTTTAACATTCACATAATAATTCACTTATACATAGCTCCACTGTTAACATTGACCCTCAGGCCACCACAGCTCTGCACAGAGCTTGTCCCACTGTGACGAACTTTGTCTAACAGCAGGCTCCTCGTTCAGCCAGAGTCGGTTAAACATAGATTTGCTGTAAAGACCTTGAGTCTGCTTCATTTAGTTAAGATCAATAACCTGGCCTTCTCTCTGGCACTCAGACAGACAGACATATAGAGGGGAGTGATGGCGAGCAGTAATGGATGAGCAGAGGAGGGATGGGTGGAGGAGGATGGGCAAACAGATGTTCAGCTCCAACGCTCTCTGCGGGTCACTGAGCAGGATTCTAGTTGATAAAAAGAGGGGATGAGGTTAAGAAATGCAGCTCATCCATGTAATAGCTTGTTACGAGTTTCCCTCACTCCAATGTAATAAAGAACATTTTTATAGAGGGCAGGGGGCACAGTTTAATGCTGTGCAGAGATTGCAGCACCCCAGTAGAGGTCATAAATAGTGAGGCAAACATGACGATGCTGTCTTATAAAAGCCAAAGCAGTTTCCTCTTGATGCTCTTTTTCTGCATTGCATCCATATGAGAGTCATCTTCCCAGCAACCAACACTCAACTTCTGGGTGTCAAAGGTTAGAAACGCTGATCAATTTTACATAAAAATCAGTTTTTCATACGTGTGATACGCCAAAAATCCTTGTTTACTTAAATGCATCTAAACTCTTTCATCAAAAGAAAAACTTGATAGCTAAGGGAGCTAGAGGCAGCTTAGTGTAGATCTGCACCTTAACAGCTCTTTGGTGAGGTGAATACCACAAAAGCAATCTTCTCAACCTTTCATGTGGGTCCACTTAAACCCATCTATGGTAAAGCCCACTTGTTGGTCTGCTGATGACAAAATACATTCAGTATAAATGGATGTTTGCTTGTTAGCTCCATGAACAAGAGTTAAAAAGATACAAAAGAGATAGAAATCTCAAACAATAGTGCATGATTGAAAAAAAAAACCTTTAACGATGTGCTTGCATGTGTTAACTCCCAATTTACTTTATTATCTGCCTCTGTCTGTGCCTGTGACCTTCTTCTATCCTTCTAACATTAAGAACACAGTTTGGTGTTGCTGAAAAGGAAGCAGCGATCAAAACTGGGCTTGCAAATTAAATAGAGCCAAGCATAAACAGTAAAATGAAATATGAAGCAGGGAAACAAGAAATGAGGAATATTTCCTCTGTGAAATGGCAGTGCCTGGAGAAAAAAAGTCAGCCATCATGGTTGAGTAAGCATCTTCAGATAGGAAAAGAAGCAGTTTCTTGGGCTGGTTATTCTGAATCTATGTTCACGGGCTGTGGAGGTTACACTTGACTACGCTTGATTCATCAGTCCGGAGCTGAAAGTCGGGCCTATGAGCATATTCTCTCCCCTAAGCCTTCCAACCAATCATAACACCATGAACCTGCTCTTAAAGGATTGTGTGTCTTTCCTCCCTGATTGATTTCTTGTTATTCACAGGAGCTAACCTTTTAGGTTACACAAATACTGTAAATAAAACTGAAAGGTAAGTACAGGAAGCATTGCCAAGGTATCACCAGAGGCTACTCTGATACACCTGACCTTTTTGGTATTAATACCAGCCTTCTCGATGCATTGTTCTTTCAAAGAGACCATAAGCTTTAAGTTTCAGCTCCCACGTACAAAGTGAAAATGGCATGTTTAGCCGCCTGGGTCCACCAGGCAGCTCAGCCAGCAAGCAGCCGGTTACGCACCAGGCGGCTGCCCACAGCTGAAAACAGGGAGGCAGAGTGGCCGTGACAGCCAGCAGCGCGGCTCTGTCTCTGCTGTCACCCTTCAGTGGAGCACGCAGCTCTCAGCAGCTCGCCTGACAGCCGAGCAGCACAGAGTGGCACTCATTCTCTACCAAATACAGCACAGCTGCCCTCCCTTCCTCCTCCTCCCTCTCCTTATATCACTGCCACCCCTGAGATATCAACCCCCTGCTCTCCCCTCCCAACTCCGCCCTTTTGTGTGTACCAATAGAAGTGGTCTTGTCCTGCAGTGTGCAGCATGCAGCTCTTTTCCCGCACAGTCTTCATTTTCCTTGCTCCTCTCCAGACTAATATTCAGTTATGCGTGTAAACAAATTTTCTGACTCAGACACATTTCCACAAACTCTGTCTTTGTAATATTAATTTATGCATTGAAGTGACAAACACAACTCTGTTCTGCTGCATGAGAATCTGAAGAGGAATATTAAAGCTGTCTGCCCTGACATTATTTGATACAACTGTTCTGCACAGATCTTTCCTGAACGCTCAGTGCCCACAAGGTTAGCACACACTAATCTTATCAGTTCACAAGTTTGACCTCTGAGATTATAGACACGTTAAGGCAATCCCACTCATTCTGAACTTTATACATCTGGATCTATGATCTAAGATCTGACTCAGTGTTAGGTTAGCCTGTCTGCAGGTTCACAGACCACAGCGAGGGGTTCATTTGTAACCCAGCCACTCTGTGGTCTCATCCTTGTATGCTTCAGTGCTTCAGTCCCTTCTTTTCTTTCCCCTTCCATCTTTCTTTCCATCCACAGATGTATCTAGTGCTGGTATGTTTTAGTGGCTGTGCACAGAATACCAAGTGGCTGTGTAATTATCTAGCCTGCTGGGCTGCTGTGCCTCTACTGGCTGCTTGCTCGGGTTCAGCCAAGACCCACTCATCCCCTGTCACAGATTGGACCCAAAGTTCACCACTGTACACCAATTGTGCAACTCTTTTTTTCTTTGATGTACTCTAATATGTTGTCATAGTTCGTTTATCTGTCTATCTTACAACTGATTTCCATCTTTAGTGTATCATTAATCATCTACTGTGTGCAGGGCTTTTCTTTCTTAAGGCCCACCACACACTAAACCACTTTCAGGTCTTATCTAATCTCAAAATCATTGAAGACCACATACATAAGGAAATTTCAGATTGATTTTCAACTAAACAAAACTTGGACCACACACATCACAGAATTCTACAAGGCCGCGACACCACATAATCAACGTTTAGGGGTAAATGTTCCCATAGACATGAGATCTCAGAACAGCTTGTGTGACATCTCAAGATAAACAAATAAGGATCACAATCAGTGTCATCAGCTGGCAATTCTGGTGTTTACTGGTGTCATGCAGCAAAAAAACAAACAAACAAACAAACAAAGACACAGAGTAAAGAATATGGCACAAGCTGGTCTTCTTTTTCAGTTTTCAGTTTTCTACTTGGTTCTGGGTTAAGTTTTGTTTACGTTGTTGAGACTCCCCAGTCTGCTCCTCTTATTGGTTATTACGGTATTTTGACAGAGGCAGTCCAACCAAGAATCCTAAATATTTAACATGTTTAATATTTATGATTTCAGACTGGGGGGCTGGTCAGAGCAGTAAAATAACCATAGTGACACCAAATACTTGAGGATTATTTTGAAAAAATACTTGGTCCCTAATCACAGAGAGAGGCAAATCTGGCTTAAAATAATCTAATTTGTTACCAACATTAATCTGAAACAACCTGAACACTAACTGAGCATATGACATGAGATACTGACCAAACCCTCACTTATCATTTTTATGAATCCGCAAACATTTCCAAAGCAATAAGATTTACCCCACTAGCATCTCTTTATTATGCCCATGCTACCACTCGTCTCTCAGGTTTATGAATGGATTGAAAAAAAGAGGAAAAGACCTCTTAAGTATTTTAACTTTTTTTGCCTGATGCAACTGTAGATTTTTCTTCCATCTCCAGCTCCTCTTCTCTCTCTCTTCTTCTCTCTGAAGAACAAGTCCGTTCTTTTTGGTAAATTTCCTCCGCCTCTTTTATTGCCTTGTGGTCAGGATTATGCATCTCAGTATTGACTTTTAAACTATTGGCTGCAGCTCAGTCCAAAGGGACTTGGTCTAACGATCTGAGGGTCGCTGGTTCAAGCCCGAGTGTTGGCCAAGATTGGGAATTAGGCTGATAGCTGGGGAGATGTTGGAATAAATTCTAGAGGACTGTCAGGGTGCCCTTGAGCAAGGCACCAAACCCCAAACTGCTCAAGTGCCTACTGAGAGTACCACCATTACTCTGTCCTCTCTAAACGGTGCATATTTCTGTGCTAAGTGCTGGTTGCGCATGTGTGTATATATAGCATGATTCAGAGTGTAAAAAACAGAAATTTCCCCTAGCGTATTGATAAAGTATATCTTAATCTTTCTTCAGCAGGAATGGTTCTTTAATTGGTTAAAAGTTGTAGAGATCTCATATAGGATTGGGCAGTATACCGGTTTCATCACTGTCACTGGTATCATATGTTGCCACGAAATGAATTTTGCTATACCGTCATTACCGCAGTAAAGCACTGTTACACATAATTTAGTCCAAGTAGTGGTTAATCTATGAGGGAGGTTTATTTCTCCCAACGTGAGGAGACACTTTTCTGCCACAACCATTCTAAAAATACACCTTTAAGGCCAGTAACATCGAGTCAGTAACGTGACGAAATAAACATTTACGGCATGCAGAAAGCGAAACAGCTCATGCACACAGGCCGAACATCGCTACAGGTAAGTATCTATAGTCAAACCTCAAAACCTCAAATGTTTTTACTCCTTGTGAGTGATGATGATAAATATCTTAAAACAGCATTAAATAATGTAGGAATCCTACCTTGGATCGATAAAGCTGTAGACTGAGGTCTGCCTCAAAAGTTTTTGTTTTTTTGGTCATGGTTAGGGTTGGGTCAGTCAAAATCACTGCCACTGATCTGTCAGTATCTCTGTGTCTGTCTGTTTGTTGTCCGAAAAACAACAAACAGACAGACACAGTAAATTGTTTTTGTAAAATGTTATGTTTCATGCCACAGCCGTCTGTACTACAGCAGCAGTGTTTACAGAAATAAAAGATCAGAAACCTTTATTGCTTCATTCGACAACCTTACAGGCTTCAGAAAACTTACAGAACATACATGTAGGAAAACTCATGGAACAAAAAACTAGTAATGTTAATTCTAATAAATTTATTGGCATCCAAAATGTTATTAGTTAATTGCTCACCTTTTTTAAATAAAATGCAAAAAGTCATTTTTTCTGTAAGTATTCTTCATTCCTCAGACCCAGTTTGCTCACCAGCACACTGCACTTCAAGCTTGAAATGGGAAAAGCTTCTCTTCCAAAAGCACATTGCAGGCAAAAGTCTTTTTCTATTACAGTATTAGACATGTGTGAAAAATAGCATTTCATACACATTTTAGGCCTGTTTTTACTTTATTGTTTCTTAAATTCATTGCAAAAGCTGTCAAGAGAATCATCCCTTTTTGCTTTTACTTGACCATCGTACTTGAATCTTCTATTACTCATATCCTGTCTCCTGTGTGATCCTGAAACAAACAAAGCTGCATCGTAGCCACTTAATGAAGAAGATTGTATCTGCTCTAAAGATTTTAATCTCCCATCTTTGATTTGGTGAGATGGTCCAGGGACTTTGTGACACTCTATAATATGCTGTGTGCAGCTCAGACCCTCAGTGTGCAGGAAATTAATATATGCTTGGCTGCTCTTGGTGCCTTAATCCATTCAATGCACCCTGGGCAAAGGAGAGGAGAGAGGAGTATGTGCACATATCTAAAAAGGCTTGAGTATTGCTTTGAAGCTGAACCGCTGACTGCACACAATTCTTGTTGCGGTTGTCATTGTCATTGTAATTTTCTTGGGAGCATTAGTGTGGGGGTTCAATATTTGGAAAAGTGGTTCTTTGATACCTGAGACGAGTAAATAAGTACACTCAATAAATTTCTCTTAGCCCTAAAAACTGCTTTAATCAATCTTCCGACGGGATCTGTTGACCACTTTACCAAGATGTGTTCGATTGTTGTGGCAGTGGGGAAACAAAATGGCACAGTGCCATGCACTTTAAAATTTTATTAAAGTGTTTGAGTGGTGTTGCGATTTTATTGAGAAAAGGTAAAATGACCCCTAAAGTGGG
Organism: Halichoeres trimaculatus; assembly: GCF_033239565.1. Lineage (NCBI taxonomy): Eukaryota > Metazoa > Chordata > Actinopteri > Labriformes > Labridae > Halichoeres > Halichoeres trimaculatus. The sequence continues at coordinate 17,555,478 of NW_027437185.1, forward strand.
GAAAGCATCACAAGTTATCAGCTAATTGTGGGCCTAATTCAGTTTGCCAGCGAACGTCAGCAAAGTCTGGATTTTATTTATGGTTTTAGAGATTATCAGGCCAGATCTTTCTTCTGGGTGAGATGTCTTACAATTTATTTCACATTCCTCAATTTTGTACCTATCTGTTTTGATTAAATTAAGGTTTGAAGTTATGCTTAATTACTTGTGATTAGGAGTGAGACTGATTCGACTGACAGGTGGGATCATAGCGGTTGCAGTTAGGCCATGGCCTCATCTTTGCATTTTTACTTTATATTAGCTAAACATTAGCTGGGCCTATTACTTCCAATATGGTGAACACCATCTGTAGGCTTCTTAAAGCCTCCTATGAGATCACTAAAACAAAATTAAAGAGGCGATATCTTCTTGGCTTTTTACCATGGCTTTATGTGGTGTACAGCTCAAAAAAGATCCCTGTTTTTCTCAAAAAGATTTTTTCTCACACTTCATTTTAGCTGCTGTCTCTTTAAGGCTCCCTGCTTCACGAACTCCCTTCCTTCTGATTGGTCAGCACCCTGGAGGCCTGTCGGGAGGCAGAGCAATGAGCAGACCTAGTGTTTGAGGCTCACCCTTCCAACGTGTTATGAACAACTTGGGAGGTTCTTTTATCTATCTATCTATCTATCTATCTATCTATCTATCTATCTATCTATCTATCTATCTATCTATCTATCTATCTATCTATCTATCTATCTATCTATCTATCTATCTATCTATCTATCTATCTATCTATCTATCCACCTAAATATAAATCCCCTAGCTTTGTTACTTTATATTCAGTTTTGAAACGCGGAAAAGGATAGTACCCCTTCTTAAATAATAGAATAATGTCACATAATCGGTTATTATTTCTACCAAAATAGTCTAGCTACAAACAAATGTTTATGTCAGTTTTTGTGTCACTGCAGCCCCTCTCTGTCCTGCCCTTGCATGTCTACATGACAGTGTTCTGCAGGGACGCTTCGACACACAGTGCATACAAATGCACTCACAGCAACGCCACACTCTACTGTTTATGACACAATGCCTGAGCTGCTTTGCTGAAACCGAGGATCAAGATCTCATAACAGGGACTCTCACCAAAGGATCTTTTTAAGCTTTTTTTTCCTCAAAAATATACATGCACCTGTAAGTGGCTTTGTATGCATTTTTTTCTAGAGATATGGTGTGCTGTACTATCAACCAATAAGTGTTCCACTTGTTCAGCCCCCCTGCTCCCCACTGTAACAGACTAGAGCCCGACTGATATGGGATTTTTGGGGCCGATGCCGATGCCGGTACTGAGGGCAAAAAAAAGCTGATGTCCAATATATTGGCCGATATCCGATAAATAGACTGATATCCAATCGGCTGATATCTATAATAAATTCATTGATATACACTGGATATATACTGTATATGAACACAAATTATTATAATACCCATATGATTCAAGACAGAGACAGAACACTAATAAATCAAAACAAGGAACTTTAATTATAAAACTGTTAACATAAGAACTGTAGAAAAAACGTAAAAACGTCTTTCTATAGTCTTAAATTACATAATGGTGGACAGAGGGGGCGGGCACTCGGGCACTCGGGCAGTGTGCAGCCCAACACACAGACACACAGGAGCAGAAGTGACAGAATCTCCGCGGAGCAAAATTTTTTTTATAATCGGCTACATTTTGGCCGATGTTGATTAATCGGTGACAGGCATAATCGGGCCGATTAATCGGTCGGGCTCTATAACAGAAACGCACACTGATGATGGCAGGTTAAAAAAAAGAGCAAAACTCTGTATGTTTTGAGATGGTTTGTTTGTGGAACACTGGTTTCAGTAGAAGTAACTTTCAATAGCCTACAATATGGGCAGTGCAGGCTGTGAAAATGTTTGATGCATATGCCTGGGCCTTGAAACTCTTTGTAGCTAAGAGACGCTATTTGTCCATGAGAAGATAGTTAGTGAGGATGATGATTTACAAGTTGTGAAGTTTTTGTTTTGGTCAGTGTAGCATGGCTTCAGAGCTGATTTTCACCAATGGCAGCTACAACTGGTGATACATTTATTCCTTGTTTCATTTTCTATCTCTGCTTGAAGCAATAGAGCTAGCTTGTGCCCCCTGCAGGCCTAGAGCACATTTGTTTGGTGTTTGTGTATACAACATGTACTTTTGTACTTGTTTATTAGATTTGTGCATTATTACTTTGCATCTTTTATGACATTTGCTGCACTTTTTTATTCATTTCCAAGGTCTTTCATTTGTTGCTTTTGTGTTTGACTTTTGGACGTTTGTTTTTTAGAGCATTTTCTGAGTCTCCTGGCTCAATAAGGGTTTATGTTTTTGCAGCTTATTTGCACTGTCCACCAAAGGCCACAGATATGACCTGGTGTGTAGTGTGCCTGTGGATCGTTGTTTATTCCAGTTGTGAGTAAAGGGACCCTCTGAGAAATAGCCCTTAGATGAGTTGTGTTGAGTCAGGCAGCAAGTGTGCACTATCGTCCCTGTTAATGGGCTAAAATCAATAATGCAGCCCTGTATCAGCAACCACAGACAGATAACTGGGAATGAGGGGGAGGAAACCTGATGATAATCGATGCGAATGTGGAGATAATCAACAAGATTGTAGGTAATGTTCAGGATGGTGCGTCATATTGGACTTTCTGCAGCACCATTTGAAGGGATCGATCAGTAAAATCTCTCATGTCGTGTAGAGACTGTTGAGCTGTTGAACATCTGTGTCATGATGGTAAAGGTAAGAAAAAAAAGAAATATAAGTCTATTTGAGTCAGAAGCACCATACCCTTTGCCAATTTGAAGTAATCTCAGCAGATCTCTGAGAACGCCTCATTTTTTCCTTTTCTCTTACTTCGACGACAGACACTAAAACGTATCTCTCTTTAATAATAAGGTGCGAAAGCCGGCATAAAATGGAGTGGCTAATGACTCATCTAACATTTAATGTGATTTTTCACATCTCCGTTGTAGTGAAGGACGTACAGAGGAGTTTTAAAGGTATCTAAGGTGTACATCTACTGCTCGCTGCCTCTCTCCTTGGAGCCCCCCTTCCTGGCTTCATCTCAACTAATCGCCACAGCTCGCCTCTTCTCCTCCTCGGCATCATGGGATAGTGTGTGCTCAGCCATGTGTGCGAAGTCTGAGTAAGTGCCGCTGATTGCAAAGTGGTGGTGTTGTGACAGGGGCACTGAAAGGTTAGCGCAATCCAGCATCTGTTTACGTGTATTTGGATGCGGGGGAGAAGACAGAAAGGAACAGCGGGGAAGCAGAGATTGGGCAGATGAATGAGACGACCTTGGTTTGTGCAGGAGAAACATAAGAAACTGTGCTGGAAATGCTGTCTAAAGTGAATAAAATTAGACACTGCTGGAGCAAAGCGTGCAGCCAGAGTTTGTTTGCAGGCATGTGAGTGCAAGCTGAAGCTTTTTACTCTGAACACAGAACAAAGAAAGATCTGATTGCGTTTAGATAATTAACAGCTGTGAGTTGTGATACTGGATGCTGAATACATTTGTAGCCTTTATTAAGCTGCTTCTTTGGGCCAAACCAAACAGAGCACAAACAGTGGCCTATCGGATTACATACTTATATGAAGGCTTTGAGGTAACAAGGTCGGGTACAACAGAGGAAACATGAGGAATTTGGAGTAAGCCAATAAAAGAAGGCGTGTGTGTCGGGAACATGGGTCTTTGAAGCAAACAAGCTCAAGCATAAAAATGTGCTGACAGAAGTGAGCCTGTCAGCAGAGTTACTGCACTTTCTCTGTTACACACAGGAATGTACTAAAGCTTGTAGGATTCAGACCAAACTGTTTGTTTTTGCAGCTTTTTCATCTTCAAAGCCACAACTTTATACCTCTCATATTTCCACAGGGGGGTATCACACATTGAAGTCACAACACCAGAGAAAAATCGAAATTCTATTTCAGCTGGAATTTGTTTGATGTGGTTAATTCTCTCTGCACAGGGGATGAAAACTCGTTCTTTGGCAAAGCTCAAAAGTGTGCACACTTCTCCTTATTTCCTCATCATAGTTTTAGGATCAGTGCTGCGACAATGAGAGGGACTCTTCATGCGATCAACTTGTGTAGTCAGACAGTGAGGAGGCAGGCGGGCAGGTGCTGAGCGCTGATATGTTTCTTATCGTGAAGCTGCCTCCTCTGCTCATCACAGTCTGGGGCACGTCATGCACACACAAACACAAACACACACACACGCAGCGTCGGCTGTGATTTAGAGGCAGATCAGGTAGAGGGAAGTGAGGAGGGGGAGACTAAAGATTCAGTTTACCTGTACGGGAAATAAACTCCTGGGACAACTGTCTCTGTCTTGACAGCTGATTCACCACAGGAGTGTTTTGATTTCCTTGTGACACAAACAAAATTTGATTCTGGAGTTCATATTTGGGATAACAAAGTAATAAATGACCCGCTGCTGTAGCTACAGAGCCCTCCTCTCACACTATCTTATTAAGAATATGGCCAAGTGCTGCATCACTCAGACAGCATTTAACTTAAGAGCCATAACAAGAGAAGGGACTGGAAGAGGAGCCAGAAGCTCTGAGGTGACATTTAGGATTTTTAAGATGAGCGTGCATGCACTTAATTAAGAAGTATCTGGGGACATCAGCCTCTCTCTTCCTCATAGTTCCCAAGGAAAGCTTATTTCATGCTCCAGAAAGCCTTTACATCGTACACAAATACACAGGCATGTGTGGGTGTGTGTCTTTGTGTCTGTGTGTGAGACGTGTACAAACAATGAACCCCAGACTGAAAGTCGTCAAGCATGTAGGAAACTCGACTAAATTACAAATGACTTCATTACTTTTAAGCACATTGTCATAACCAGAGACACTGTAATTGTTACCTACAGTAATCTAAATGAAAACCAGTCACTTTCTTACAATGTATAAATTAACACATTATATACTCCTCAACACACGTTAAAATCTACAAAAGGTGGATCCTCGACCCTGTCACATGGCAATCTGATGTATAAAACTTGTGTCGATGACACTAAGTTAGGAACTAGCCATGCAGTGATGTTTTGTTAAAAGATGGGGGTGAGAAGTAGCCCGACATTCTTAAAGAGACACACACCAAAAAACAGCTGCTTAGAGAAGTCTGTTCAGAACTGATGAAAAATAATTTATCTTTTGAACAAAATTCAGTAAGGAAAAATGTATTCAGACAACAGGATTGTGCGTTAAGTGGTCTTTACTGAAGAACTGAACACAAAATGGAATGTACATTACTCTCTCATGCAGATTCCTATTCATTACATTCAACATGGTTTACATCTCCTTATTTATCTGAAACGATAAAAACAGAAAAGCACGAGCTTGATGATGACGTATGGGAAATTGCACTGATATGCTAGAGGTTAGCATGCATTGGTCTGATTTTGGTTTTACAACAGAATTTTAACTTTCTTCACAGAAACATATCAATTATTACTCTTTGTAAACTATACTGAGCACTCCAAATGCCAAAATACTCGCAGGTAAATGAAAGAAAAGTTACATGTGGGCTCATGGCTGACTTCATAACTTCATAACTACAACAAGGTTCCAAACAACTCAAACAAATGTGATAACTTCTTTGATTCACTAGATGGCCTACTTCAGTCAATAACATATAACCAAACATTGACATCTCTTGACATGCGTTTTTTTTACTGTATTTATGAAAGTCCAGAGATATCCAAATCCAGTGACCAATTTCTTACCTATCTACTTATAAACTCAATAAAATGTTGTATGCACAGAAAATCTGTAAAGCCTACTTTTTGTACAGAAAAAATTCACAGGAGGAATTGATAAACAATCTGATCGATAAGCAGAATTGTTAAGGGTGTTATCAATAAAATCTTATCAATACCCATCACTACTGAAAAAACATGCCTTTACAGAGGCTAAGAACAGGTTTTTGTATTTATTCAATGCATTTTGATGTTTGCTTTTGTTTGTGCATATTTTTTAAGTCTCACAGTGAAATTTGTGGAGCTATGAAACTGCCAAAATACATTTTAAAGGCACATTTTAAAACTTGTTCATGTTATTGGTTGATGGACATAACAAACATCTCTGTCATGAGCACAGGTGTAGCATGATGTTAGTTTGTAGCCTGTAGGAATGCATTAACTTAATCCGTTGTTCTCTTGTGTGACCTTGTCAACCCATGGCAGATGAGTCCTCTTTCTGTTTCTCTCTGTCACACACACCGCAGACTTCAGGGCATCCTTCTCCTCTCTTCTCATGTCAGCACAAAGAGCTGAACTTTTTCCCTCTCTTTCTTTTTGGTTTTGAAGGGGGCAAGCCTTTATCTACACTTCCTTTTACTGCTATTCGACTCTACCTCACTGTCTTCGTCTTCTGACCTGCTGTGAACTCCTTCTTCAGGGTGAGGGTTCCACTTCCACCAATGTTTCCCCTTCCTTTTCTTGTCACCACAAGGAGTCATAAATTAGTGACACGGTGAGTCGAACTGGACCGCATCACATTTTTCCATTGAAATAACAATATTGATGGCGTATCGATGACATGTAAGTCATACATTACAGGCTTGGTATTTCTCCCATCTCTATATCTGAGCTTGTCCAGATGTGGACAAGAAATCAAACATCTCAAAAAGAAAAGTCTGAATTGATTGAGCTACAAATTAACAGGCTCCGTCCTGCCAGACCCAGGATATGAAATCTGTGAGCTGATTGATTGAGCCAGTGTGTGAACAGAGCAGGTCATCGTCTGGACAGGGAACAGTTGACGACTCAGCTCAGACTTTTGTCAGTCTTTGTCTGCTTGTCTGTGAGTGCTTTTCTTTCTTTCTCGAAAATTTCTAGCTTGTGCATCAAAACTTGTGTCAAAAGGACTTCAAATGAAAGTACACAAGTACACCACTTTATCTGACAGGCTTTACCAAGGATGTAACACATAGATTATTTCTGCCTGTCAATAAATTAATTACTTGACTGATCATTTGAACTCTACAAATCAGATAAAATCTGTTTACTTTTCATAGCAGAGGTCAGCAGACACACAGGGGCTGCACAGTCATGTTTGTAAGACAGGAATTAAACTAATCCTTTCCGTCGTAGTTTAAGAAAAAAAAATCTCTTTCACTTTTATTAAAATACCTGTGGACTTGGTAAACTGTAATCTTTATACTCCTCAGCCTGTGATCACCATAGCAACTTGTGGAGCAAGGAACAAAGTCTCTGTAACAGGGCAGCTCTCAGCCTGAGGGTTGAGGAACGAGGAGAGGTTGTGAGTAAGATGGTGCATGGTGGGAACCCCTGAGACCACAGCTACTGTACATGTAGGTCTGATTCCACATCCTCTGTCTCCCTCCTCCTCTCTCTGCTCACACCCTGAGGCTTACATCACTCACTTCAGTGTAAGCCATTAAATTCACTGTTGGATATTGAAAATCTATCACAGTCCCTTGCACTGATCATGTGCAAAGCTTGTTAATGTGCTTTGTTTTTCTCCTCACACATATAGATACAATACTCACTTAAGAATGTGCTGCTAGGTTATATAAAAAGCGTCGTATAACGGTTGATTCAGCAGCAGGGATGAATTGAGTTTGTGTGTAAACCAGAATTTGAGCATGTTTGCTGCTTCTTCCTTCAATCAACAGCTGTTTGCTTTCTCTTATCAATGCTTCCTCTCTCTTTCTTTTTCTTTCTCCTCCTGCTCCCTCACTTTGCCTCACTCTGGCTTTCTCAATTCAATTCAAATCAGTTCAATTCAATTAAAAAAAACTTTATTGGCATGACAAACATTCATTTACAATGCCAAAGCAAGCAAGCAAGCCCATTACCTCTTTCTCCATTCCTCTCTTGTCTTCCTTTCTCTCCTTCATGATCAGTCAATCGATGAATGAATGAATGAATGAATGAATGAATCAATTTTGATTAAAATATAGCGCCAAATAGAGGTGTACCGTACCATACCATCTATGATTCGCTATATTTACAGCAGACGCAATGACGTATGACGCTCCCTGTTGTGTATAAAACCATAATGGCAGAGAGTGCAAGTAGTACGGCCGCATCAACTTCGTCTTCACATGAGTTATTTAGTGCCTGAAAGAGGAGCTACCTCAGTCATATGGAGGTGGTTTGGCTGGCCAAAGATCAGCCATGCAGCTAAACATGTTAAATGAAAAATGTGCAGGAGAACTATTACCGCAAAGGGTGGCAACACCACAAACATGTTCCAGCACCTAAAGCTGTAACAACGGGCCAAATACAACCAGACTATGACAACACGTGAAGAGGACGTGAAAGCTATGTTATTATTGGTGGATTTTTTGCCTCTACGACAGATGTGTGGTTGAGCAGAACGTCCGAACCTAACAACAGCATTACCCCAAATTCACACATACAGTGTGAGCGCAGTTCGTGGATTTTGGGCGTTTGCCAATTCATACTGGATTCGTCTCTGGAGCGCTGAGCAGCACAGTGCAGGGCAGCGCCCATAGCAGCTGGATACCTTAGATCACAAGATCACAGGAGAACCACATGTTCCTGAAGGAATCTAACCCATGACAACAAACTTTCATGGTAATCAAGTACTATGCCAAGCCCATCTGGCCTTACTTAAACTTCAGCAGCTTCAGTCTATGCCTTCTCCTTTCTGTTGGTGTCGTTATAGAAAAAATGTGTTGTGTCGTCATTTTTCACCTGCAAGATTCACTTTTCTTCCTCCATAATGTCAGATTTCCTCTGGATCTCACCGATTTACTATGTTTACATTTCAAGCTTGTGTAGTAGTAGTAAATGATTGGAAAAGTGGCTTCCATGATGTTTGGGCAATAAAAATGCTGTTATTCAGAAGCAGCAACCACTAATAATAATTTGCCCCCCCCCTATATTGTCATAAATATTGTTATCCCAAATTTCCTTAAAATTCATGATATAATTTTGAAGCTGTATCACCCATCCCTAGCACCAAAAACCTCCATAAACATCATCTCAAGGCTCTCTTTCCTGCCTGCCACCTCTCTTTCTCCCTACATTTTAATCACTCCTTACCCCTTCCCCTTTTTTATTTCTGTCTTTCTCCCCCTCTGTCAATCCTCTTTGCAAAAATGTGAATGTGCAGAAATCTGTCTGTTAGTGTGTACAGGTCTGTGTGACCACAAATATTTGCTGCATGTGTTCAGCAGTGTTGTGCCCTCCCTGATATTTGCATATCTTTCTAAATTACTAAGTTACCAAAAGACTTTTGAGACATATGGTCTTGAATGGATGAGGCTCATTTACATTAAAAGTTGTGCACATAAGGTGTTGAAATAGGATCACTAAATGACTTCTTGTTTCTGTTTTTGAGAGTGAACTTTTTTCTCACAAGTTCAGACTGTTTTTGTTGGCCTGAGGCAGCTGAACATTTTCTAGCGCCAACAGATTTTTAATAACTTAAGGTCTCCAGTTTCCAAAGATACTGTGTGCCAAATTTAGAGCTCATTGGATCAACAGTCTTTGTTAAAAATAAAACAAAACTGCATTTTATTCTTTAGAGTTTGTGCGTTCAGCCAGCACTCTGTCAGAGCCACTTTTACTCATTAAAGTTTTTGCAAAGAAGATCTAATTGGCCCAAATTGAGAACTGCCGGCACTGTGAATACTGTATGTTTTTCTTTATTACAGATATCCCAGACAAACAAAAACAATAAACCAAAGAGACCATTGAAAGAGATTGAACATATCTGTATGTCGTCACTTGTTTTCATTTGGAAAAACGGCATATTTTTCTCGTTTGTTTCAACAGTTATCATATTTTTAACAGAACTGAGTAAATCACAAAGCAAAATACATTCTGTATGTGCTAGAGATTTTTCTGAGTGTCCTTGAATCTCCTTTCAGTTTCAGTTTGGTTTTATTTAAATGTAATTCTATTCTGTACTACCTTTGAAAAACCCTGATGCAATCCAATCAGTGATCAGGGTGAACTTCAATCAGCACAAAGGAGCATTCACACACGCGAGGATAAATGCTGCACAATCCTTTATGACTCTAGATGGATCTCAGCAAAGTTTGATGAACTTCCTTAAGAGATAACTCATTTTATGGTGTCATTTGAGAAAGAAAACCACAAATATAACACTGAACAACACTGAAAATGATATGGTGGCTAGATCTGGGGTTAAAAACGAGCGACAACCTGCAGTGCTAAAAGATGAGACCTGTGCAGAAGAGCAAAAAACAGGCAAAAACTGACATCACTGCTGACAGGAGCTCTCCATCTCCAGCTTGGACAGCGTGAAAGCTCCTGGTGTTTAGCGCCTGATAACGTGCAGAGAGAGTTAACATGAAGCAACTGAAAGTCCAATAAACACAGTACTTGATTTATTATGGAAAAATTACTGTTTTAAATAAATGTTTAAGCATACAGTGTCTCTTACTAGATTTTTTTTAGTTTAGTTTTTGTCTTTTCAATTAATCTTCTGTACCCCCTTAACCACTCTTATTATATGCAATTATTAACGACTTCTTTAATGACTTTGTCTTGATAGTCTGCATGTTTTCATATAAAAGGAGCACAACCTTACACACAACCTTTTCAGAGCTAATACCTCATAATGACTTGAAGCGCTGAACATTTATGTAGTCTTGATTTGAGTGTGAACAGGGGTCATTTGTAATTTAAAATGTTTTAAATGTAGTTCAAAAAAGTTTAATATGTCATAGTCACCTTTAATCATATTAAATATAATTATTTAACATCAAAATTATGGCTAGCGAAAATGCTGAGTAACTAGTGACTCTGGGAAACCACTAGTTACAGGGGCTGGTGAACAAAAAAGTTCATGTCAAGCGCTACATATGGGGCATTGTTTTATGAGCCACTACAAAGATAAAACATCCAAATCTCCAACTTATGTTGCACAATGTGTATGTGTCAAGTTTTGACAAGAAACAAATGTGTAGAACCAAAAATGTGCTGCCTCTGTTTTTCGCTTTGATTGAGTACACTATTAAACCAAACAAGCATTTCTTTGAACTTCTTGGTAAGGATAGGTCAGCATACTAAAGAAAAAAAGGCCCTTTTATCTCCTCCACAGTAACCCTTGTACAAAAACTTCAGAAAAGCCCACACAAGGGATCGTGACCTGAAGTAACAACCCCAGACTGGAGCCACAAAAGAAATATTTTAAGCCTCCAGAGAGATTCCTTTGGAAGGCATTGTGTCTGGATCAGAGATGGGTTTTCTTTGAACTTTCAATGTGGTAGACTAAAGCAAAAACTGAGTGAGCTTGTAGAAGCTGAATATGCCTGAATTGACCCAGAGTCTACAAGTGCACTTCATTCTGTACTCCCCTTGAGGATAATTATCTTAACTATGAAATGCTTCAAAACGGAGCACAGTGTGCATGTTCTCACAAAGTCCTGCTTCAAAGGGAGACAGACATATGTAAAACTAAAATGACAATGTGACAATACAATGCAGCAATGCATCAACACATTTTGCATTGACAGCCAATTAAATTTATGAACTGCATATGACAAAACAAAATGGCCTTTGTGCAAGAAAAGACAGCTAGCAATCAAAAAGCTTAACTTAATCAATAAATTATTAAAGGTAGAGTCTGCAGCATTTTCCTAAAAAATGAAATGTCAACTTTTTTACTGTACTAATCCTGTTCAACCATCACTTCAGGGGCCTCTATACCTGTTTGTTAGAGCCTGCGTCTGCTTTGAACCCTCCCCTCAGCCTGTAAGTTGATATTTTGGGTGTATCAGGACGTTTCTGGCTGGAGAGCAAGTGTGGTTAAATCGGCCAATCACAGAGCACCCAGTGCGTAAGTGACTTGGGGTGTTGATTAGCAAGTGGAAGAAGCTATCACCAGCGATATGTAGCAAGGAGCAAGAAAAATACAACTAAAGCAAAGCTAAAATGACAAACAGATCAAGCTTTTTATTAACTGAGGGTGAAGCTTGGCTCAACTTTCACTCGCTTTTAGGAACTTGGAGAGTAGCTTGGGACATAGAGCAACACGAGTTGGCTTTTTACTGAGCGGGTATGTGTCAAATAACCTAGTGTTTAGCTTGTGCTAATATATCAAGTTAGGTGCACAGTTTGAGTCTCTCCCACGTAGAAATGCGATACAGGTGGATAGTCATAGTCAGAAGCTGTGGGTGTGCGCTGCCACTAGCATTGAGCCAAGGAGGAGGAGCCCAGTTTGAATTTGTGTTTACTAACAAGTCATGAAAATTCCCGCAGACCCTACCTCTAATATCTAAGCTTTTAACTCAGCAGGCCAGTTGAACTCTCTGATGTGGAGGTTTTATCAGTAGTTTTGGAACAAAAATGCAACGCATAAACTTATGATACAGACCAGAGTATCCACATTTTTTAGCCTTCAGTCTGGCAGTGTTAATGCTGTGGTACATCCTGTTTTTGCTCAAAATAATATGAAAACAGGTGTTGACCTAAAAGAGCTGACTGCACTTCCACACTGAATATAATCAACCCATAAAGGCTTACCCAAGTCTGACTTTGTTGTAGTTTGCTCAAGGGGAGACAAACTCTAGCAATTTATTCTTCATTCCATTAAACAATAGTCAGGAAGAAAATTTCAAAGGGTATTTGAGGTGAGACCAAACCTAACAAGCAAAAGGAAGAAAATTACATCAACACTTCAGCCACGTCCCAATCAGGGCTATATTTCACTTGTCAAACTCCATTTGAACTAATCCATTACTGCAGTGCCTCAAATCCTTTTGTGTATATTTCTGTATCTTTGGAGGGAAAAGTGGATTGTCAAGATGAAACTCTCGGAATACATAACGACTTCATTAGTGGTCCTTCTTTGTGATTAATTGGAGTGCTGTGTCACCTAGTGTGACAGAGACGCTCATTGTCAGACAGTGTTGTGACAGGAGACGAGCACCATGTTGATGAGTCTGGAGTTTGATGGCACACTGATGTACCGTACACTTGTTACACACACACACACACACACACACACACACACACACACACACACACACACACACACACACACACACACACACACACACACACACACACACACACACACACACACACAGAAGGCATTGCTACAAAAATTCCAATTTCACAGCCTGTTCTCACTTATCAGTAAAGTCTTGTTGCTTGTACAGTGACCAAAGAGGATGAAATAGGACAGTGTTTGTGACCCTTACCAGTGTTTTGGATGCTTTTCTTGGACATGTTGTTTTGATTCAGCTATGAAGTCAGGTCACTTCAAATTTTTTTTCCTATGAAAGTGTGATTCAATACACTTGTGACATGCTTTGATACATTGTGCAATGTAACCATGACTACCGAGCTCTGACTGCACAATGTTTAGAAAACAGTGAAGCTCATTTGCCATAACATTACAGGCCAAAACTACAGGCTAACCGCAGCTACAGTTAGCATCCTGAAGCTAACACAGAGACAGGGGAGACACTGAGGAAAAGCTCTTACATCTGCTCCACAGCACACAGCATTTAAAATATTCACATTTCCAGGGTCCAAGGTTTGTTGGCTGATGGTTGGTTAATGCACCTGGATTCAGGTCCAGTCTATTCGCTAGCCGTCTGTTGTACAGTCCAAAGTTGGAAAAGCAGTCGGCCGTGAAGTGACAAGCACACACATGCACAGTTTTACTGAGTGTAGCTGGCACATTTCCTTGACAAGTAAACTCTAACCACTCAGTCTTGTCTTCTTCCGAGATTGGAAGCTTGTGCATGATGGAACTATGTGGCTGTTTACAGCCAAAAACAGAGCAGTGATGGCTCTTCAACTTCGGCATTCTCCTCCAGCAGCGGAAAGAGGAGTGGGCGGGGGTATCTGCTCTGGTGGACCAATCAGGTCAGACTTGCTCCTGATTGGTCAAAAAAGGGAATCGCTGACGTCAGCAAATCCCCAAATTCAAACAGCTCGTTTTAGGTCAGGATTTTACATTCACAGGCACTACTAAGTACATATTTTGTCATTAAATATCACATTTTGTGGGCTGGGAGGAAAGCCAAAGACCCACAAATTTCACTAAAAATCTTAATAAAGTAATTTTTGCATAATATGGGACCTTTAAATCACATGATACAGTACCATTCAATATACCATGGTACTGTATGGTGTGTTACGGTTCAGTACCATATAATGTGTTGCAATAGGAAGGATAGAAAAATATAAAATAGAATAGAATATACTGTATTCTATAAATATTTATATTTATATAATATGTGATATACTAAATGTGAAAAATGTAAAGAGATGTTACTACAGCTGCCACCATGTAGTTTGTTTTTAAAGAGGAGACAACAGCACACAATAGATTCACTCAAATTCACTCAATCTTTAAGTTAATGCTTTGTCGTATTGGACTTGCATTCTCAAGTCCAATATGAAATATCTTTGCGTGAAATATCGTTTGCTACACCCTGTACTTTGCCAAGTTATTACTGTTGAGAAAGTTTAACCGATTTTCTTCTCATAACTTGGTTGGCTTTCTGTGTCATGGATGACGTAATGTTATGCCAGCACAATAAATCTATCTTATCATTACTGCCTTTTAAATGAATTATTAAGACATCTACCAGTTACTATTTACACGAAAGTTTTGTTTCAGAAATCTAATCAGATCTAATCTGTTTTTCTAAATTGACAGTTTTTTTTACACAGTCTAAACAGACGTTGCATTGTATTTTTCCTGACCATGCACATGATGGAGTAACTGTATTGTTTCCACTACCTTGTAATTGAAAGCATAGAGCCATGGATTAGGCTTTCATAGTAGAAAAGATGGGAGTGTTAATGCATAGAAGGGCCTTCTCAAACCACGACAGTCCTACTGAGATCCAGAGTAAGACCTGGTCTGAGTTTACTCAGCTTTCAGAAGAAGACCATCTACCTCTGATTGGAATCATTAAATTTTCCCATCGGTGATTAGCAACAGCAAGGTCTGCTTCAGGTTTTATCTCAGTTGTTGATAAGAACACATTGGCACAGGCTCAGCCGTGTCAGCATCCCAGAAAAAGCTGGCATCTTTCTATCTGAACAGAAGAAGAAGAAAGTCGTTTGAGGGACTCGAGGGGCCAAAGATAAGAAAATCCACCGTGTTTGATGGCTGCAGTAAGCTCACATCACAGAATATTTATCCACGTGGATCAAGAGAGAAAAAGAAACTGTGTCCACTGTACACAGAAAGCTGAAGGAGAGAGAAGAAGTGGAGCTGTGAAGGTAAAGATCAGTAAGTGTTGAGTGCAGGAGATGCTCACTGAGGGCTAAAATAAAGCGAGGGGAGGGTCACAGAGGGAGATAAGACAAATGCACCAGAGGCTGAGGATTAGTGTACTGGTTTTGAACTGGTAAATGTTCCCCAACAGGATATCCAGCCTGGCTTTTGATGGGTTTACTTGGCTCTTGTTGTCTCCAGCAACTTTGAACAGGGTGTTTGGAGCTGGAATCTATCACAGTCCTTCTATAAAGCTTAGCTTGGCAGACAGAGAAAGAAAAGTCAAACTGCAAACCATTATTTAATCAATTTGAGCAATTTGACTATTGAAACATTTTGGTAACACATCAAAAGGGTAAAAAGGAGACTTAAAGAATTAGAGGGGGTTGCTGTTTTTCACTGTGAAGTTGGTGTGAACCAGCTTATTCTCTCTACTTAGATTCCTTCATCTTTAAGGAAAATCTTTTAAATCTTTAAAACAGCCTTTGAGCAGGTCTCTAACCTGCCTCTGGGCAGCTCTGTGACTCAACAGGGTACTGGTTACCGCCTGCTATCTTCTCATTTTAACCAGCATTTTCTTCAAGGAAATCCAACATTTATCTAAGATTCAGTCTATGAATCATTTACTTTTGCACATTATTAGCTATCTTTGAAGATTTCCGATGATGTAACAGCAGCTCTGACTTAATCAGAGGCTGCATCTGTCAGTCTTTTTTAACCTGTCCTGTTCTCATGCATTCAGCATTCATTTAAGCCAGCCCACTCACACAGGACCCTTCCAGCTAAAGCATCACTATTCTATACCACACACACAAGGAGACGCAGGTGAAAAACAATCGTCTCTCCCTGCTTGTGAAAGCAAAACCTTCCATATGCTTGAGTAGCTGTTTATATTCCCAGCGGCGGATCAGAGGATTTTTGTGTGTGTGTTGCTCTATCTGTGTTGTCTATCCCTGACACATTGGGTCCTCTGTGGCCTTCTCCACTCAGCCAGTTTGCTCAAATCTCTGTGAAGTGATGAAGGACGCTGCCCCCTCTCTTCCCTGGTGGTAATACTTGGATTTTCAGGAGTGGTACTTTTCTTTGTGAGGTGTTAGAATTTACAGCTGTGAAACTGAAGAAGGGGAAAGAAAGTCTTGTGTTTGCTATTTAAATAAAACACGTCTCTTAAATGCTGACAGGAGGAATACGCACACAAGGCATGGTGATCTTTAATGTAACAACAAGACAATCAATTATCCATACGGTCCTAAAAAGCCACTGCAGCAGCTAAGACATGCACATGTGCTCCTTTGGTATGAGGTAGTAGGCCCTGATGTGCCTGTAAATATTGTTGTGGACAAAGTGAGGAGAGCAAGTGCCACTAATGAAAACAAAGCAGCGTAACAAAGAAGATAACCGTATAGTATTGTTTCTTAAACATGCCCACTCCTCTAACATAACTTTTCAAATGAGGCTGCGCTTTACCCCGTGCAATGTGTTCCCCTCTTGTCAGCTGTTAGTAGGGGTGGGTGATAAGGATAAATAAATATATCTTGATTATTTTTTCAAATTTTCTGATAACGATATTCTGACTATAATAAAAAAAATACTGTAGAACTACTTGCCTACCAAGAGGAAAACTATGGATAGACACAGCATTTCAGAACAACAGTTCCTGTGTTTTTTTTAAAGTGCCTCATACATCTCTGTAAAACATTGGCCAACAATACTCTATGGCAACTTAACAATGACAGTGTTTCCCCTACCATTGTATGCCCCCCAGGAAGTCAAGTTAATTTTATTTTCGTTTTCCAGGTTTATACCTTGTATTTTCTTTATTTGACCAACGAAATAGGTCCGTGTCATTCATCTAAATCTAATTTACATGACGGGATGTTAATTTGTACATTTCGGTGAAGTTCTGCTGTAACGCGTTCACAGACCCACAAACACATGCGCATATTTACACACACAGACAAGCTCATTCCCCAAAGCGGACAGAGAGCTGAAAAAAACACCACAAGAAACATCTCCCAACGTTAGCTCTGTGACGATGTCACACTCACTCCAAACCATTTCCAGGTGAGGGATGTGGACCCACGTCTCGCTAATAAATCATCCACTGAGACAGGAGACTCCTGCATGTTTTCTCCATGTGCGACTATGTAGTGTTTTGGTTTCCACTGAGTCACATGACTGAACCCTGTCTGCTCATTGGCTTCTGAAGCAAGCATTCAGCCAATGAGGACTTTCAAGCAACTCTCCTTTGCCTCTATTCTATTCGTTTTTTTTGTTAGTTTTTTTTGAAACAGTAATACTCAATAATGTAAAATTGCACATTGTTAAAGCAACATTTTGGATAACATGGTACGCGATATGTATTGTCCACCCATAGCTGTTATTTCAGCTTTCAGCTCTTGTACAGCAGACTCCTTATAGACAGGTTTGCCAGATCAACATAAGTTTGCTAAAATTGTGACATCACTGGTTAATGAATCTCCTTAAAAGAGTAAACTTGTCATTCTGAAAGAGAATCACATCTTTGTTGCATGGCAACAGTGAAGTAGGCTTCCAGAATGCTGGGTTGCAGAACGGTGCATGGGCCTTAAAGAGACAGTAGCTGGAATTAAGCATTTCACACACAGACTTAAAGGTAGGGTCTGTAGGAATTTTTGTTACTTGTTAGTAAACACAACACTCAAACTGGGCTCCTCCTCCTCGACCAAGTGCCGGCGCCACCCACAGCCTCAGACCTCAGTGAACACATTCACTAGCCCTACAACCACCTGCAGAGTCGTGTTTCTACGTGAAAGAGGCTCGAGAGCCATACACCTGACTTAGCGTGTTAGAACAAGCTAAAGGTGGGTGTTTGACACATACCTGGTCAGCAGAAAACCAACTCATGCCACTTTTTGTCCCGAGCTGCTTTCCAAATGCCCAAAAGCGTCTGAAAGTTGAGCCAAGCTTCACCCTTGTTTAGGAAAAAGCTTTATCCGTTTTCCGTTTCGTTTCACTTTGGTTGTGTTTTTCTTTCTCCGTGCTACGTCCAAAGCTTAGGATAGCTTCTTTCACTCACTATCATCAATACACAAAGTCACTTGTGCACTGGGCACGCTGAGATTGACTGATGTAACCATGTCTACTCAGAAACATCCTGATACAACCAAAACATAAACGCACAGGCAGAGGAGAGGGTTGAGGCAGACACAGACAGTGACACACAGGTACAGAGGCCAGTGGGAGAGGATTGAGCAGGATTATCAAACCTGCAGACTTTAAATGAAGGGTTAAGCCTGAGTTTAGTGGAGATGTTTGAACTTAACATCATGTAGGATGACTAGAAAACTACCATTTTACTTGATGTTAGTTTGTGTGCAGTGACTTATTTTGTATATCAGCAATCAGATATAGTTGTTATTCAGATTTAGGTGGTCGGACTTTGTGTGACTCCATCAAAATAGAAGAAAAAAAATCTTGTTTCAGGACAATCCTACAACATAGTGCCTCAAAAACCTGTGAGCATACTGAGGCCATTCAAAGTTAGCTGCTTTGGCTAGCACTACATGATTCATTCAGAATGCTTGTAAACTACAGTCAGTGTGGGAGGTATAAATTATTTTGTAGCAGGGATAAAATTTTCATACATAACAGGCAGAAAATTTGGTCTGAAAATGTGAGTGTGTTCTGTTTTGTTCCGACAGTTTCTGAGTAATTTGATCTCCACTCAAATATGTTGTAAATATCATCTCAGTATGCAAACCACTCTCAGCTGAAGTGAAAGACACAACATTTTCCCTGATTCTGACCTATATGGATGTAGTCATAAAAACCATGGCAGTGATTCAGCAAGCGTTAGTGGCCACCTCTCTGATACATTATGGGGCATGAGTTGATTACACTGCCAGACGCTGCAGGGGTAAACAGCATGTTTTTAAAGTTTGTGGATGTCTTGTTTCATATGTTAATTATGGAGAACTTTCCATGACCTGAATAGTATTTCCTTTTCACAAAACAGCGTTTGTGCTGCATATGTTTGATAACAAGACTGTGGGAAGTTATCTCATTAAATGGCTTAAAAGTATATAATCAGAAAAGTTTATGAATTGCCTGAGCAGTAAATTTCCACACAATTGGTTATGACTGCACCAATTTTTATTACTGTGTTGGCTGCAGTCATTTAGTCTGCAGCCCTATTAAACCTGTACACACACACACACACACACACACACACACACACACACACACACACACACACACACACACACACACACACACACCCTGTTATGGCCATTGGCTGATGCACCTGGGTACAACAGTGGAGCCACTGCTCTGCATCAGCTTTCTACTCGCTGGCATGGAGTCAATGCAGAATTGCAGGGGTTAGCAAAAGCTGCAGGACACACACACACACACACACACACACACACACACACACACACACACACACACACACACACACACACACACACACACATAAACACACACTGACAGACATAAGCGCTGCTGCGTGTGTGGTCACACCTTTACTGCAACATCATGACAACAGAGGCTGCTCGACATAACAGAGATCACAACCTGGGACAGGATACACGTGTTTTCCTCAAGGATAAAAGAAAGTCTCAAAAAGGTTGCAGGGTAAAGCAGTGAGATTAATTATGCGTTCATTTGTAAAGGTCTGTTGAAGTAGAATGATTATGCATTTAAGCAAAATCTAACTCTTTCCCCTATGGCTCACGTTGATAAAGGATTATGCTTTAAATCCTTGTACGATTAGGTTTTATTCTTTTGTCAGAGTTAGAAATCTTTCTTCACATGATTCATGTTTTACCTAATAGTCTTTTAAGCTTTAAATTGGGCTTAACTTTTATGCAATATGAACAGTCTTGCAGTGTGATATTAACTCAGGGATCAAGTGCAGCTCTTTTAAAATAAAACTGAGGAAAGAAGAGAGAGAAGAAAGTGTACTTACAATCTTTAAAAGCT
This sequence comes from Halichoeres trimaculatus, assembly GCF_033239565.1. Taxonomy (NCBI): domain Eukaryota; kingdom Metazoa; phylum Chordata; class Actinopteri; order Labriformes; family Labridae; genus Halichoeres; species Halichoeres trimaculatus. The sequence continues at coordinate 17,575,696 of NW_027437185.1, forward strand.
GACGGGTCGACAGGAGGTTTTAGTCTTCAAGCAGGGATCACCCACAAACACACACACACACTCATAAGCGTCTGGTGGATGGTGTGTGTCCCTGTTGAGACACAAAGCAGAAAGACTTTAATAACCTTTATGTTCAGGCTTACTGTCAGCACAAAAAGTGACAGATAAATAAACCAAAAGGTACAATGATTTATTGCTCGTATTTTAAATAAAGGTGCATCAAGGTGTGTTTAGAAAATAGAGATGTAAAGAAAACGAAAAATGAACGTGTAGGTGTAGGGAAAGGGGACAAAGGTGTTATTTTGTGGACATACACGTTGTTTTCAAAGCGTCATTTTCAAACTCATCAGCCACAAAAGAATCACTCTGAATTCAATCCACGAATTGATGAGTTGAAATGTGATTTTCTGCTTTGTGCAGCTTCACCACAGAGCTCTGGCGAAATGAAACTACATTTATGGATGCAACAGAAGTCTGTGGTATTAAATCCTCGGCAGCACCTCTCCAAAAGAAAAAAAAAGGAAGCTGTTCTGCTGACATTAAAGATCCTCAGCTTGATCTCTGTGCTGCTTCTTTAACACATTTGCAACTTTTATAATGTTGTGTAAGCATTTTAGACACCACCTTGTTTCACGCTCTTTTAATTTCATTACAAAAAAACCAATGACATATTTAATAGTTTATTAAAAGGGTTCTATAAATGGTGTTTCATAAGACACAAAGTCTGTTTTGCATGAAGTGAGAATTGACCCATAAACACATGAAATATGCTCACTCCGGGCATTAAAAACTGCTGATTTAAAAGTGCTGGATTTTATATCTGGTGCTGTAGTCTGTGATGGTGGCTCTGCTTTTTCTTTTCCTCTTTGTGTTTAAGACACACAAGATTTCTCTATTTGGAAATAAGATCACAAGAACACTTCTTAACAAGGATGCTGACCCTCACTTCGATAACCCCCTTGCTGTTTATCAGGCTGTTTGCATACTTTCATGGCTCAAATTAGTTTCAGGGGCAACACCATTTTAAGTCATTAAAGGACAGTAATAAGCATTACTAGTGTGCTTGACCTCTTAGATGATTACAAAGGTTTTAACGCCCCAGGTTCAAATTGGTGTCAGCAAGTCAATTTGTGCCATGATTACAGCAGCGACTTTGAGTCAGCAGAATAAACCAAAGAATTAAAGGCCTCTTCAACCAGGCCCAAATGACTGACATGAACATCACAAATCAAGAAATGTCAGAGTCCTGATCTCAAACCGAGTGCGTACAGTACACCAGTGCAATGTTAAACCACCCACTGGATTTGTTAGAGTTCAATGAAAGTCTCATTTGATTGGTGAAATCAGCGCTCAGCTGTGTTAAACCCACTCACGGTTTTTCTCCTCCCTCTCTGCCATTTGCGCGGCGGGAGGCGTGGACGCGCAGCTCTGCGCTCCTCTGCGCTCCTCTGCGCCTTGACTGTGCCTCTTTTGGCACTGCAGGAAAATCGCAAAGTGCGCTGGTCACGCCCTGTCTGCACGGCGAAGGCCGGCGGGCAGGTGCGCCTGCGCTTGCGCCTGGTCTATGAAATTAGAGCCCTATATGGTGAAAACAGATGGTTCTAGAAAGAACTATGTATTAGCACAGAAACTGCACGTTATTCACTGAGCTAAACTTATGAAGAAATGTCACAAAGACAGTAAAAAATGCATCCCTTTGGGTGATCCCTCCTGATCAGATGGTTTCTATATATAAATATACTGGTGCAACCCATATTGATCAGGAGAAACATTACAACATGTCGGGTGATTTCATTAATTGTTTCTTTGCTCTGGCATCATTTGATGGATAAAAATTTGCTTGCCAAGTTTCTTCAAAAAAAGTCTTGATTTAAGAAAGTTAACCTCTAAATTTTTCTAACCCTGTTAGCAGATTTTTTTTAACCCACTTTGAGCAATTCAGGTCTCATTTTGGTCTTTCAATCAAGACATTTTTCTGTGCTTTTTAGATGAATTGTTGAGTCTGAGAAGGTGTTTCTGAAATGAGACATAAACACTTGCCCAGATTTCTTTTTTTTGCAGTGTGATGAGTTTGAAGCAGAAAAAATAGGTGAGTTTTAAGGGCATAAGAGACTTTAACAAGGGCCAAACTGTGATGGCTCCATGACTGTGTCAGAGCATCTCCAAAACTGAAACTCCTGAGTGGTGCCCCCGGTGTGCAGGGGTCAGTGCCCACCTAAAATGGTTTAAGGAGGGAAGCCGGGTGAGCTGGTGATAGGGGTCATAGGAGCAGAGGCTCCTTGATGGGTATGTGGAGTGAGGGTTGGGCCCATGTGGTTTGACCCAACAGGAGAGCTACTGGAGCTGAAACTGCTCAAATGTGATAGCTGGTACAGTGCTCTAAAGTTTTAGTAGAGAGCCGTGAAGCTGCACACTGGACAGTATATCTATGCATCATCAAATCAGGGTTGTTTTAGCACCAACCTGATGAGAACAGAGCTGGCATGAGACGGAAATAATGTTACAAGTTATTAGTGCAAAGTACAGTTTTTCCTGTAATTTGTGATCTAACAAAGTGACTGATAGGCATCAGATGTATGAGAAAAAATTACTGAAATATTTCAAACTTAACTTATACTGACACAGATTTTACTTTATTGGATTTCTTCTAAAGAATTAAAATACATGCCATTGAACATTGGCCTTAAAAAGCCTAGATTCCCTGTTAGCTTCCTCGTCATGGCTTCAACCAACACAAGCTGTGCTAACTATCAACTCAAATAGCTGACGCATCATTGGAGGTACCTACCACATGAACCGTGCCTATCTTGCTTGATCAAGAAAATATTCCCAAGTTGGCTGTAGCCAAATTACTCAAAAAAATCATTTTCTACTCTATCAGAAGAATAAAGAAAAACAAGAAAATTGGCCAACAATGGCTCCTTTGATTTCCAACAAAGATTACTTTAACAAAAATGCAATGCAGTTGGGTTTCTATCAGCGGAAGGAAAGATGTTGTCCATACTTTTTTTCAAGGTAAAGCATGTTAACAATTGGATTGGTGATTGAAGGAGATGTGGGGTCAGATATTTTCAGTTATTTGGAAAACCTTATTTTGAATTGCCTAAAGGAAGGTTTTTCTGCTTTCCACACTAAAACAGATTGTGTCTGTCCTTGAGGTCTGACCACTTTCCTGAACGCATTTCCTCCCCCAAAACATATCCACCAACTGGTTTACTTTTTGAATTCAAAACCTGCGTTGTTTCTGTCCATGTTTCATGAGCCTCACAGTCCCCATCCTTTTTTTTTTTTACATGACATGACCAGTTTCTGAATCAAAGACAAAGCCTGCACACTGCATGAAAAAAATCCTGTGTACCAATAAACAAACTGCTTTATAAAACCCCTTGGAGGCCTTAAAGTGGTGCTCTTTGTAACTGTATGTGACTCATTATCATTTTATAGTGATGTTCATCATTTTATAGTGATGTTCATCATTTTGTTATTATTATTTGAGAGGTTGACTTAAAAGGAGCACATTTTTTTCGGTTTGTTTTTCTGACCTGTGTGACTCTCTTGAGTCATCCTGCTTTGTGTCTTCTTGTATGAGTAGGAGTGCACTAATAAATAAGTCTGTGAGGTCCACTTCCTTTTTATTTTAAGATTTCAGGTTGAGATTTCAGGTTGAGCTTGGCAGTGACATGGTCCATCCCAGTGAAAATATCTTGTTTCCCCATGCAGATGGTGTCAGCAGGTGTCCATAGTGACTGAAACATAATGTCCCTGCAGTGATCACTGCTAAGAACAGTAATGAGGAACACCATGAACTGACATCCAGACACTCTCAGCGCTCTCTTGTGTTGCTTGACAGTAATTTAATTGTACTGTCTCCTCCATATTTTAATTTTTGTTTACACTCTCAGCACTCTTTGTTTGGTTCAGTTTCATAAGCTGTTTTGGCATATAATCAAACTCAAACAGAACTGAATTAAAATGTAGGTCTCATTATATGATTTTGAAGTAACTAATGACACTCCAATCACTGAAACATGCCGCTCCAATTTAATATTTCATCACACTTTTCTAAAGACAGGCAGACTGAAATTCACAGCTCTTGTGGAGCTTAGAGTTCCAGTTTTAATGGGCTCGAGAAAATCCACATCCATTTCATAATTGCACAAATGATACGTTTCAGAAACAGGCCGCCTGCAGCTTTCATGGCAGGAGGCAGAAAGAGATGGAGCCTCTCTGGAAACTGGAGGACTCGTACGTAACAGACACCCACTGCTTCTTACAACTGACCCAGGAGGATATTTACATGCCCAATATAGAATACCAGGCACGAATCAGATCTGACAAAAAAAGTGGGAGGATATTAATTAGCACCAGTGAGGCCCGGTAGTGCTTCCTGTGGTAGTAAACATTTCATAAGCTTGCACATGGCAGGAACCTGCTTTTACCATAGTTTGACAATAGGCTCTCTAACCACTGCAGACACCAGAGCTGATCAGTTTGTCCAGAGGCACTGAGGCTCTGTTTTAGCTCCAAGTGTCAAAAGAGGGCTTATACAACACAGAACTGGACAAAACAGTTGAAACTATATTTGGAAATGCTTCACTCAAAGGGCCAACAATTCATAGACTGTTTGAAATTTGAATAGTTGACCTCGTATTAACACTGAGGCGAGGCACAGTCACTAATCCACTGATGCAGATTCAAACCCAGAGCAGCAGAGAGATGGAGACAGAGGAAAATGTGCAATAAGTAAAAGTTACATAAGCCTGTTTTATCTGCAGAATGACCTTTCAAAATAAAATGATGGACATTTTAAAAATATGGAAATGGTATGCAATATCTTATGTAATATTAAATTCCTTTTACTTTCTCTGCTTGAGTGTGTGTGCATCATCGTTTTATAATTGGTAAGTCATTTCAGCTGCATTGTAAAAAGCATGACTTGTGCTGTCTGGTCAAGAGACTGAGATGCATTTGTGGATTCAAATGGCACAGTTCTATCTATTATTTTACTGACCTAAAGGATATTTTACTGACCTCTTGGGATAAGTTGTCTCTTCCACCGTGTTACTATGCAGTTTGTTTAACCTGATTCTGAAGCCAATCATAACCGCTGACCAATGGAAACTCAATCCCCAAAAATTTGGCAGCCAGATTAAAAGTTGATAATTTTTTTTTTTAAATGATAGACTGAAATCAGAGAAACCCATATTTAATTGAAAAGAGAGAAGGAACTGAAAAATTATATTGTTTTATGAAAAATATATGCCTTTTTTGAATTTCCACACCAGCAGCATGTTTCAAAAAAGTTGGATCAGAAGGACTTTCTACCTTTTCTTGGGTTTTGAAAGTGTATCCTTCTTTTTTGGGGGGCTGAATGGCAGTTCAGCAAGGTCCCCTCCAAAAAAATAAAATAAAATAAAAGCAGAACACAGTTTAGATAGCCGCATACGTTGCTCCAGAACCTGTATTGATCATTCAGCATTTGTGGTGCCTTCCCAGAGGTGTAAGCTATATCATAGACTTAGCAGCAGTCAAAGGCATCTCCAGACCGTCACTGATGCATGTCAGCAATCTGCTGCACATTAACTCATTTAGTTAAAAGATGTCCCTACAGGCGTGTTTCTTAATAATACATAATTTTTTCAATGCCCGTGCCACAACTTTTTATTTCAACATTGTATATGATGTCGTTCCACTATTTTAAAATTTAATTTAAGTTTTAGATTTTTAAACTTTATCTTTTCATTTCTATCAACATTTCACACTGTGTCACTACTTTCTTTGGAATTGGGATTCTAGTAATACAATTTTTTCAATCATGCTAATTTGGTTTCCTGAAACAGTGAGGGGAGTAACGCCCTCTGGCTATTTCATACCAGAATTATTCAGCTTAAAGAAGCAAACGATGCTAACTCAATGTTTACTGCTAAATTAAATAAGCCTTTTTTGTGTTTAAAATCTCCCCTTCATTCACCTGTTATCTTTTGTCTCCTATTTTCAGTAAACAGAGATAGACTCCTTGTACATTTCAGTCAGACTACTCTCCTGCTGAACCATTTCTGCATTTTCTACCCTCTCAGTTTCTTCTTCTCCCTTGACACAGTCTGCACAGCTTTTTTATTTGTCCTCTGCAAACATTGTCTGTCTGAACTTTTTCCTCTCCGCCTGCCTCCTTCAGACCGCTTCACTGAGGTTATTTATCTGGCCACTGCAAACAAAGACTCCCACAGACGTTTGATCATATCTGTGCACCTGATGCTTATAGTGTCTACAAATATTAAATTCTGCTTGCTTTGTTAATACTTGAATCTGATTGGTCAAAAAATGTGACAAAGGTAATTAATAACTCAGAGCACAGTCAACAACTTAATCACTTCAAATCCCTTCAATATGCAGAAAGACATTCCAGCACTGGCAGTATAATGTAGACTGTCTTGGTAGCAAAAATAATAATTTAAATTGGCATTAGAAATTAGTCGACAACATCTCAGTTTTATTAGTGTGCACAAAAATTTAGATTTGAGGTTATTGTCTGATCAGCCAACAGCAAAGAAAAAGAAGAAGACAAGAGGAAGTAGAAAAGCAGATTTAGATTTTGACTTTACCATAAAAAGAGTAACAGTTAATAATAGTCCACGAGTAGGTCTCTGCTTCCGGGTCCGTGCACCCTCTTGGGGCCTTAATCAGCATAAACATCCGCTCACTATACATCATCTTACATCATGCTTACATAAACTCTGTTTTAACTCAACGAGGTCAACTCTGACGTAGGCGGCTTTGAAAAACTGTAAAAGATCAACAAACAAGCCAGGAGCAAACCTCTATCTCTGATGCACAGTTTTGTCATAATTAATGAAGGGTAGCATGTTGTACACAAAATCCTTATATCAACACTGCAGCCACAGGAAAGGCACCTGCTGTGTTCCTATGGAAATAATGAGCTGTCACTTGGCAGGTACAATTAGCCTTCATCTGTAATCAGAGCTCATTAGCAGATGGGCTTGACGTTAATTTTTAATCAGAAAAAGGAAAATAGAGGAAAAATAAGCAAGTCATTTTGCTCAATTAAGTGCTGAAACAGAGTTTAAGTACTTGATTCAGTTTTAAACCCCATCATATTACTGTCACAGGATACACAAGATCAAAAACTGTGAGTGGTTGGACAGTGCACAGGGTCTGCTCTGTAATCAGAGTTCTGGTTTTTGAGAGATTTCAGCACCATGGACAGCACCTCACTGGTGTGTGTAGTGCCTCAGCCATATGCCTAGACATTGAGCAGCACTGCGACTGTGTGGAAGTTTATCAGATCTCATTGGAACACACATTTATTTAACAAGAATGAGAATAAAACAGTCAAGAACAAAAGAATGACAGCATTACTGCCACAGTGAAACGTCTATCAAAAATGACATCAGGAGCACAGTATTTAGTGGGACAAGGGTACCGATAAGATCTATAAACCCAATATCCTTAAATGCTACCTCGTAAAGCAGGGCTGGCCAACCTGTGGCTCGTGAGCCGCATGTGGCTCTTGGCCTTTCAAGGTGCGGCTCTTCGATCCATTCATAAAACTGATATATTGTTGCAAACGTTGGGATCAGTATTGATCAATACTTGGGTGATGAGATTGATACTTAATTGATAATTAAGTTTCTATTTCTCTTCTCTACAAGTGCTCCGCTCAGTCGCTTATATGCTCGTAGATAGATAGATAGATAGATAGATAGATAGATAGATAGATAGATAGATAGATAGATAGATAGATAGATAGATAGATAGATAGATAGATAGATAGATAGATTTAACTTTTTCTCTTCAGCAGTAGAAACATAAATTTGTACTGTATGGGTCAGATATCGCACCATATGATGTTTATTTCATTTTTCTCAGGGTCAGGGTTGTTTACAATCTTATATTTTAGTCGCATTACTCTAATTGTAACAAAGCAGGGGTTTTGTAGGTAATTTCATTCCGGAACAAGTTAGGCAATTAAATACTTAGATTGGATACATTTAGTTTTAAGAAATCATAGAAACACTATCAACGGCATTGACTTATTTATGATATAAAAAGGGATTCTTTTGTCACCCACCCAACCTTACCAGGACTTTCCTTTTAATTATTCCTATTGATCTGATGAATAATTTGCCGGTATTTTTAATTAGAAATTATTCTAATAATGAGGTTTTATTCAATGAAACCGATACAACTTCCTTTCCTTCTTACACAGTCTAACACAGAACATGGTGGTAAAGGATTTTCCATAACATGCAGAGAGGAATAATGTTTACAGCTACAACAAACAGACTGAAGAGTAAAAATGTCATCACATGGGTGTATATATATTTATATACTTTTTGCCCAAAGTGTAACAACTTACTACATTTCAGGCTTTATTATATTCTAGGTCACAAGAAATCTTTTAGGTCAGCAGCATAGTCGATATTACAACAAAGATATGTTGAAGGAATACAAAGCAACAGTGGCTACAGCTAGCACTAAAAAAGGGTGGTGCTGATTCACAGGCATGTGAGATGTGTAGAGTTAACCTTAATTGACAGAAAAGCTTAAGCAGTTAACAATTAAATTAACCTACTTTTGTTTTTTGAGGGTACGAAACTGCAAATTTTACCTCCTTATGCCAAGATGTGATCCCTACGCACATCCACAGGCTGATAGACAACATATATTGTATTACAGACATGTGGACGTCTGATGTTCTAGTGAGCATGTTTAGTTTGACCTTTTCCAATAACAGGTTGTTTGAACTCTCCCTGCACCTCACAGAGCGTCCACCTCAACAGGAGCCAATCCAAAACTTTTTCTGAAATTTACAGAAGGGAAACTTTTTAAAAAGTGGCGAGTTGTCTGTTTTAACTTGTCCTTTAACTGAACTTGCTTTCAAAGGCAGACGATGTAAGTATAATCAGCCACAAAGTGTGTGCTGAGAAAAAAAGTAAACTCACTTCCTTCTTTTATAATAAAGTTTTATTGTGTCTTTCACAAAAATATGTAATAAAACAAAACCTTCTGTATGCTGCTGTGATGCGTTTTGAATGCTAAGTTATGGCATGAAAAACATTCACAACACAATCAATAAAGAACCAAAACTGTGAGCTTTATAATTAATTTCTTTTAACCCAATTAGGCTGGAAAAGAAGCCCACTTCAATTATTCTAATTGTCATCTTCTTGAAAGAACTCAAACAAGCATGCTCCCTGCTTTATCCATTCATCCTCCTCTGCATCTCCTGTATGCTTCCTCCGATTGTCATTCACTGCATCCCTTCACTAATGGAAGCTTTAAAAGCTCGACAAAGAAGAAAAATTACGCTTAAACAATTCAGATATATTTAACAAACCTTTTAGCCGTTTCATTTCTTGCATTAGCAGTGATATTTCAATGGGAAAAGGCTGAGGCAAGGTGTCAGCTAAAAGCCCATAATGAAGCAGACTGTTTGTCAGGCGGGGAGATAAGGCCTGTAATTGCCTGGGGTCCTGTATTGTCAATATGCATCCTAATACCTTCAAAGGCTCTGTAGTTATAGGCTCAGGTGCTTTGGCTCCTTCTTCTGCTCGATAACACAGGGCCGTGGCCGATGGAACTGTCAGCAGCATGGGAATGGAGGAAAAGGAAGAGCTATTTGAGTTTGGATATCCATAATAAACCTGCTGAAGTGTCCAGACTGGGTGATATCTCAGCAGACCAGCTGTTTTTCAAGCCTAAATGGTTTCAATTTGATACAGGCCCGTGAGTCTGTACTGCATGAGTCTCCTGGTGCACACTTACACACACACACACATACTGTACCAAAGGTGTGTGCCCACACACTTAGAGTCCACATTGATTTGTGTGTTCTGTCTTTGATCACCCTGCTGTTAGATGTTCTGGCTTTGCCCCTAACCCGGTTAAGCTTTCAGTGGCGAGCAGCGGGTCGGCCCTCTCTCACTGTGCCCTCTGCTGTGGCATGCCTCTCTTTGGAAAAAGGAATACTGGCTAATTAAGATAGTTAGTCTCCAGGGGTTTGTGTCCTGCAGCCTGCAGCCTGCTCATCGTGGGAGTGAGAGGTTGACAGCTCTGCAGGCACTACAAGTGTGTATAAAAATGTGAGGGTAAGAGAGAGGGAGGAAGAGGGGTTTGTGAAAACACAAGCAGTGGAAAGCACTCTGTGGAGGAGAGTGCTCTGGGAGTTGGAGACATACTGTAAAATAAAGGGGGAATAATTACATGAGCATAAAGCAGCCCATATCACTGCAATAACACTTATTCTAAATTGTTATTGTTACTTTATTTGCTTTTTATAATATGACACTGAAGTGTCTTTAAAATGGAGTGTTCATTTAAGTCTGCGTGTGTCATGACTCCCTCAGTGGGTCGGTTATTATAACTGTAAAGTGCGAAACCATGTAGACCTGGATTTTGAATGGTGTTGCCCATGAGGCCGTGGAGCAGGTGGCCTGGTGCCATCTCTCCTGCTCTGACTACTGTCCTACCCTCTCTAGACAAAGGAAGAAAAATCATCATCTTGACTGACTAAGGGTTAAAGTGTGTTTGAGCCTAAAATGTGTGTCTTGTCTTCTAATCGCAGTTCAACTGTGAGTTTTTGTCTGGTGGTCTTTTCCTGAAAGGTGTCATCTTGTAAAAACAACTGAATGAGAGATGTGACTTCATTGTTTGTTGTGAGACAGATTCACCGTTAGCCACAGAGTGTAGCTCATTGACATTAGAGTAATGTGAGTTGAAACGGTGGATGTTTGCACATTATGGGGACAAATTTACAACCCTGTCCATCAAACTGATGATCACAACCTCCAAACCATTAACTGACATAGTTTAAAACAAGCTGATGAACACTGTAAACATCAGACTGACTACAAAATGAATGATATTATTTTTCTGACTGCAGGATTTTCAAATGGGCAAACATTTGCAAACAGATGCACTTTATCAATTTTACGAGATGAGGATGTTTCAGTGTTGTTTTTACTGCATATTCAAGCAAAATGGTCAAACAACAAAAGATGCAGCTGCTTTAATGAGGCTGACTCATGACCCAACCGGGGACATGTTTGTGCAAGTGGACCACGTTGTGTGTGTGGAAAAAAAAACACATTTACAAGCAATTTTCAGCTGAATTTGGTGACATGAAGCCACATGACACTTTGGTATTAAAATACAGAAAAAAAAAACAGTCTGTGTCAGAACATGTTGTTCAGACAACAAACGATCCAACCTGGCTTTTTCGTCCACACCTTTATTTCTAATGAGTTCTCATTATCTGCACCAGGACTGGAGTTTGAAATCATTTGATGGCTTCAAAGAGGTAAATTTCTACCAATTAATGGGTAACCTATTTTTTTATTTTCATCAGTTTATTTTGGCTGGGTAGTACTTGGGTAGACATAAAACCAGAATAGTAACGTTTGTGCAGATGCCAGTTCATCCTGTAGATAATGGTAAGATTCTTTTGGAGGGAATTTCATACATTGCATTAGCATAACTTCTTCGTATCAGTTAAGCATGTAAGTTTAACATTTAGGAATACTGTTGATGGACCCATCTCAGAGCTCTGGGTTTGTCACAGTTCAGATCTTGAGAACAAACTGGACTGGGGATAAGTAATGGCACTATTTCTTTATGGATTCTTTGGTTTATTGGCTTAGGGCAGACAAATACTGCACAACTTTTAGATTTTAACTAATTTCAAAATATTATAACACCACACTCATGAAGACGGTTCAGACCAGTTTTTAACGCTGACCGTTTTTGGATCACACACACTTCATGATTCCATAAGGCTGCTGGACCACATTTAGGTTTGGTGCAACAATTTCATAAACATGACATCTCACATGAGCCCCTGAAGAAATATGACTTTAGAAGATAAACAAGGGGAATAGCAATCAGTCGGTCATCCCGGTGTGTATTCTGTCATGCAGCAACAAAATTCGAGGAAAGAAATATGAGAAAATCCTGCCATAAGATGGTCTTCTTTTTCCATCTTTCACTTACCTCTGGGTACAAGTTTGTTTAGTTTAACTGCCATACTCCGTAAATGTAAAACAGTAAATATTGAAAGTTAAATATTTACAGTTCCAGATCGGGGAGAAGGGGAGCTTAATAAATAGGAGTTGTAATTGCCCCACACATTTGAGGCTCATTTTGACAAAAAATTGTTCTAATGAGCCCTGAATCAGTGTGGCCACCCTCGGTTTCTTCATCACATTAAATGTTTTAATCAAAGTCTGGATTATTAATCCAACCAGACAAATGATGCAGTTTGTTCTTTGGGGGGGATCTCACAGCTGTGAGTACGACCTTCAGTCTCACTACCAAAATAAATCAGACTTAAGCCGCATTTCCACCAAGAAGACCGTTTGGTTGCTTGTTTGGTTTGTCTTGGTACGGCATACGTTCTGTGGAGTTTCCACTGACTTATCCCGGGACAGATCCCCAAATAACAGAGACGAGCCGTCCCACTTTTGGGATCCTTTCATATGGGTGCCAGACTGAACTGATCTGCTCTCAGAAGGTGGAGCAACACACTGCAGACTGTTGATTGGTCAAAAGAATCGTCACTTACCCCGACAGCAGCTGCATTTCTCCTGGCGGCACACAGACTTCTCTGAAACAAAGCTTGATTGCACTTTGTTTCAAAGAGCTACATGCCAATCACAGAGAGGATGAAATGCTGCATGTCTTCCATCTATGCTCTTTGTTTACTGTGTCAGGTTTCTACTTCTTCTTGGATTTATTAGCGGGATAAACTGTGTCGCGCTGCTACAGCCTCATGCTATTGTTTAACAGCTGCGGCTTTCTGCATCCGGCTTACACGCTGCCTACTACGAGAGGGCACAGTTTGCTGTGAAAACCCAACCGTACTAAATTGTGCCAAACCGTACTGAACCGAACGGGACTGCTTGGTGGAAACGCATCTTTAAGGCACCTGCATGGCCCACCTTTGTCATCGTGAAACGTCTGTTTATGCGAAACACAATCACATCACAGTCAGTACAATGAGACACAGAGAACACTGCTACAACTTTTATGACTTTTTGGTTCATGTTAAGCTTTTTTGGTCTGAGACAGCCCTTCAACATCCCTGCTACAGTTAAAAATGATTGTCGAGAGGAGCGGTCGTCATGATCATAGGTCATGGATGATACCTCATGTCCGTGTGCTCATGTTGTGCATGAAGTGCACACAGTCAGACTGGCCAAACGGTCTGAATTTTAGGGTTGAAGCGTGCTTACACAGTACAGTTTGCCAGTGTGACCACATCACAATAGTATGTCCGAGGTGTGTTTGCCTGGAGTCACACCCCCCACTTACTAGTAATTTATTTTAAACTAAATCTTTTTGATCAATCCAGAACTCCAAAAGGTCCCTTCACTTAATAACACAACACCATTTTCTTTAGACCATGATCACCTCCTAATGAGGGAAATAAGCAGTTAAGACATTGCGCAACTAGCCTAGTTCAGTTTGTTAAGAGGCCTAGTATGCTGTCTGCTTTGGTGAGGACACTGAAGGGGCAGCATGTTAATCATGGTGGGTTGTGCAGCCGTTGTATTAGCAACAAAAAAACAAGGTAAAACAGTAAATTAGACAAGTGAACTTCTGACAATGTCAAAACAGCAAAAACTCAGTAAGGGACCTCACCACACAAACACACACACACACACACACACACACACACACACACACACACACACACACACACACACACACACACACACACACACACACACACACACACACCATGTCACTGAATGTAAATCCCATACCCACGTGAAATAAAAATGCCTAAACCTGTCTCAGCTGGCAAAAGTGCTATGAAACTCGTGTTTTTCTTCCTTTTCTCCCCCGGGTGTATCAGATGAAGCTCAAAGCAATTTCTTCATAAGCCACTTTGATAATAACAGCCACCCGGGTGTTATCTCCACTTTCCATGAGCCCCATTAGCCTTATAAATACCATGCACTCAAGAATTACTTAAATAATGCTCACTGGCATCCTACAGATGCTATACCACCCAGTCTTTTCTCTGGAGGGCATACTGCACAGACCTTACTTGGCTCATTATGGTGATTTACTTTGTAGCTTGATGTTTACACCCCAGGACAATCATACATGATTACTTAATGAATACAGAGGGAAAAAGGCCTCAAGGAGAACAATGAACAGGAAGGTGGGCAACTAATTACAGTAGTTTTTCCTCAGAATAATAAACCGTTCTGTGTTTTTGTGCTGATAGGGTTGTTGCTGGATGATTATTACCAATCTCTAAAGCCCTGCGTATCTCCAAGATTGGTAAAATTGGCCACCACCTTGAGACACTTGTTATTTGTTAAATCTGTTCAAACTACCAAGAGAAAGTCAAGCTTGGGCTTTGCTTCAAGATAACTTCCTGTGGTTCCTTGTTATGATGAACTTTGCAGGTGCACAATCAAAGAAGCACTTAATTCAACACATCCAATGAAGAGGAATCTTCAAGTAATCATTGGAGGTCAAATCCAGTATTTTATTTACATGCATGCAACTAAGAAACTTACATTTGTTAACTGACTGCATTTCTGTCACTGATAGTTTATTAGGTTTTAAAACTGCTTCAAAACCAATATTTAAAGGAATAAAAGTAAGTTTTTAGCATTGGAGAAAAAGTGAACTATGAAATATTTTCTGCAGGCTGGGGGATTTAAAGTTTGTGTTGTGCTTTTTGTTTCTTGACAAAACACAGAAAAACAGCTTTAGTTTCAGCTCCAGTCATTCAAATTTTAGATCTGTAGGGTGATATCTGACCCTACATCCACTTTCAGTATCCTGTGAGATATTTGAGAATAAAGATAAACATCTCCTGACATCAAGCCCTGAAGTCTCAATCCATGCCATAGTCCTTGCATGAATTGAATCAAGTAAACAATGTGTCTTCATCATGTTTGCATCAAAATTCTGTCAGCCTGTTATTCTGAATAACTTCAGTTTGGGTGAATGTAGTCAGATCGAATATTGTGTAGGGATGGGCCACTTGATGATGTAGTATTGATGCTTGGATACCAAGAGAGCTCTCATTTGATTTTGATTAATTCAAAAAATATTAAAACCAAATGGGTACTGTTGCAAATGTCTGCTACTGCCTCCCTCAGTTGTTTTCAATCAGTTTTTGGTCATTGCTTTGCCAAGTCTGCTCTACTTACCTGTCTGCCCATGTTCCATGACTGTGAAGACAAGTAGATTTCCAAAACTGGTGCTCAGCGGCCAGTGGCACACACACAAACACACCAGAAACAAGAAGGTTTTTCAAGATAGGAGCAGTAATATTCAACCTGTCAGTGTTTGGTGTACTGTTTATCTTTGATTTGATAGAGTTGCAAATTTTAATGTGATTCGATTGGGCGTTCCACTGAGTTGTGACTTTTCCTTGAGAAGGATGACTAACCAAAGTCAGAATGATAGAAAGTATCCAGAACAATCTTTTAGTGAAGGTATCGTGGTGGATTTTATGAAATCCTCTGAGCAACAGTTTAAAAAAATGCAGCAGAGGAGGTGAAATTAAATCATTTAGATCCTGATAGCATGTAAAACAGAAATTTGAATCAATCTAAAGGTGTCAAAATATGTTTTTTCTAGTATCCTAAAGAGATACTATAACATGTATGTTTTGTTCCTTTTTTCTAAGATACATTCAAGGGCGTAGAATTACGTGTGGACCATATGGACATGCTCACACCAATCTTAAACAATGTCTGAAATGTCCCCACCAGTATAAGGATGACAGGGGAAAAAATGTGCCTCATGAGGCGAACAAAGGGTTAAATCCTTTCCCGTTTTGCCCCCAACCAAATACTGCTTTGAATAATGAATGCAAACACCATTTCCAACCATTTCTCACTCTTAATAACAACTGTTTTGCCCCAGCATGTGATTCAGCATGATATATGGAAAAGAATAGTTGCATTCATGAAAGATTTGGTTGCATTCACTGAATGACAGTTTCTGATGCATCTGCATTTTGCTAAATCATTTTTGATGGTTCATTTTTTGACATGTTATGTGAAATTTTTGATCTAAAAATACACCAGAATATCTAACTCTCTTATTTAAACAGTATCACTATCATAACCTCCATTCTGATTCATATTCATCATGAGATAGGAGCTTTGCTAATTCGTCTTAAAGCAAACTGTGCTGTTCATTACTGCTGCTGTTTTAAGTCGTCTTCCAGTTGAAACAGAAGCAGTGATGAAGAACACTCTGAAGTGAATTCTGTGACTCTCCACTGTCAGAGCGAGTGATGATGATGTTAATACCACACAGCATCCTGTGACGTGTAATGAATACTGCATTTTGACAGCAAAACAGTAATAGTTTTCAAAGACCCCAAACTTAATGTAGAACCAGTCTGAGCACTTCAAGTGGAAAATCTCTGAACTTTTCAGAAAAGTTGGCTGTGGTGTTCCAACTTGTTTTAGCTTGCCTTTTAAAACAGTGCTCCTCTCTAAGTAATCTACAGCCACATTCACCCCAAAAACCTCCAGTCACTTCTCCCTACTCTGCAAGTTAACATCCAAGTGATGATACTGCATTTCTATGAAGCTTCAGTTTATGTGCTGTTTTGTCCTTGGCTTTAACACACATTTTATAAATCAAGGAAAATATTCTTCTTTTTGCATTCTTCTGCCCATATCTCTGTATTATTTATGTACCACTGCCTCCATTTTAAACAATATCTAGTTTCACTGTACCTTGAATTCAGCCAAGCAAACTATGTGACTCCACAGAATGTACCACTGCGAGATTAAATAAAAGGTTTATACCAGTATAACCTAACGGTCTATACCAATTTTACTCCATTAACAGATCTCCGTATCATTCTACAGCTGCATTCAGTACACAGGTGAAAAACATCAGGAATAAATGTTACTAGATCTGTTTATTTATCACCAAGTACGATATATGTAACACATTTATGACACAAGTTTAATGGATGCATTTTTCTCCTCCTTCATGAACATTTAATCCAGACCATTACAAGACAGAGGTATAATAAAGCCTCAAAGAGATGTGCATCCAAAGATTTTATTTACTCAAATTTATTTCAGCTGTTTTTTCCAGATCGCTACTTAATGTCCGATGACCTCATTGATTGACTGCATAAAACATAGATGTAGTCTCCCAGATGTCACCTGTCTGTTTCTGAAACAGAAAATGAAGCAGATAGGGAATTGGGGCCATATTGGAAGTGGCAAGGGCTTCGTGTACAGCTATAGTGTGCCCATCAGTCACATGACCTGAGCTGTGCCTCTGATTGGGCGAGCTCACAACATTAACATCCTCTGCTGAGTGAAAAAAAAAAATCACCCCCTGAACAGTGTGTGCCGATAGTAAACTTAGCAAGTCAGATAGGAGACATTTGTTTGGACCAGGCTGTAAAAATGTTAATTTCTACTTTGAAAACTGCTTTTTTTGGCTTGGTGTATTTGTGACTTCCAGTACTTCCGGAGCCAGCCTCTGACACTCGAGAAACAGCAGATTTGGCACTTCTGCATTGTCTCGTGTTCTTAGACCGGAGGTTGCCGCTTGACCCCAAGTCATTTCTATGCTTAGCTCACTTCATAAGTATGGCCTATGACAGCAGTAACCCAGTGGCCAGACTAGTCCTTTAACCACAAGATCTTGAGAAAACAACCAAAACAAACGCTTCTTATCCTAACTGGATAAGAAGCGGGGTACACCCTGGACTGGCAGACCATAGACTGTAAAAAAAATGGACATCATCTTACTCAGGTCTAAGTAAGGTCACCACAAAAACTGCTCCTCCTGGTGGCTGGCTGCAGCATAGGTCAAAAAACACGGCTTTCCAGTCATTCTAGATGAGCTGTGGTCAAACTTTGAAAAATTAATTCGCCTCATAGAAATGTTTCTCACGTCCGATTGTTGTGGTGATTTGAATATATCATTTAGCTGCCTTGTATTCAAGTCCTCTTTTTTTCTGAAAAGTTTTGTTTTCATTAGCCAAAAGAGGTTAAAAACAAGGTTTTATATCACGTTGAACGACGACAGGTGCCATTCTCATGTATTTTTTTCAGGGATTGTAAAATATGTCAGGAGGTAGAGTCAAAAAGTGATTATACTCTCGAAAGAAAAAAAAACAAAAACTATTTTTGTCACCCGGCCCCACTCAGACTCTCCCAGAATCCATCACTGTCTCTACTGTGCAGACTCTAGCTGCACAACAGCTGCCAATGGCTGCGCCTGTGACGGGGGGCATTTTGGTTTCAAAACCGTACAATGGTAAATGGCGGAGCTACGCTGTCCATTCTATATACGGTCCATGACTGGCACCTGCCAATCACAGAGCCCAGAGAACCTCTCACCTACAGGTAATTTAGAATCACCAGTAAACCTGAATAACGTATTTTTAGACCGGGGAAGGGAGCCCACGCGAGTTTGTGCAAACTCCACACAGAAAGGCTTACTTTGCTAAAACCATGATTTTGAACTGGTGACCTTCTTGCTGTGAGGCAACAGGGCTAACCATGTACCACCGTACAGCCCTCAAAAATAAACCAGTTGAGATTTCATAAAATATAAGTGTGTGTGTCCTCCTACAGTTCCTATAGAAGAGCCTCTTGTATTTACACAGATAATTGAAAGCTTTAATATGCTCACGACTTAAAGTAAGCACTTAGCACACAAGGGCCATCCAAATGTTTCATGGGATCACTTTAAGCATCATAGGGAGCAGCTTTTAATAAAATAATGTATTTCTAGAGAAGCTTTAATAGTCTTGTGACTAAAGGTCAGACTTTAGGTCTTCAACTGAAAGCTTGAGTTACAAGAAAAAGGTGAAAAATTTGACAGACACCAAGGAGTGGGAATAAGCTGTATTTGGATTCTTCTATTTGGCACATTTTGGCCTCTGCTACCTGGATTGTGACTTTTTTTATTTTAAATCCGTCTTTTTGTGGGTCCTCAACCTTTACGGGCATGAGATACTGATTTGCTCCTGGGCCACTTTAAATCTTGAGGATTAAAGACCTTGCACACTGAAGTCAATTCAATTATTTAAATGAAAATGCCAAGCCTTAACAGTCCGCAGGGAGGGAAAAACTTCGCAAAATGTCAATCCAGAAACTTATAATGATGTAAAATACCTGAGGTTCAGGAAAAGTGTTCAGCTTCTAGTAAAACAAAAGACTTCACAGCTTAAATCAACTAATGCACGATATAAAACCTACAATTACTTCCAGTAAAAACAAAGCACATTATTTTCTACAGCACTTGTTCTCAGTTGCATTAATACACTCTGTAGTTGTTTCTTATTACTTTCCAGCTGGCAGAATTTTCAGTCCTGTTTAAGTGCTGCTGTTTCTTTCTTTTAACACGTTGCATTATCAAGTGTGCTCCAATATTAAAAAAAAAAAAAAAAAAAAAAAAAAAAACTTCGTAGGGTTATTGCCTTTATTGATTTGTAGAAATAAGAGCCTCTGCCTTTATTTTGCTCTATAAAGCATTTTTGTCCAGCTGGCTGAGTTCTGATACACTCATCTGTGATTATGTTTAACTCTGAGCAGACACGTCAATAGTTAAAAACAAAGAGAAGGAGTGAAAGTCATTCCCCTCATTTGTGAACTCCAATGAAAAGCCCAGAGGCACTTTCTATGAAACATTCAATCTGAGCACTACTGTTAATGTTTTCTACGCTTTTTATTTTAATCCACTCTTACCTAAGTGCATACATCATACTATCTTTCACAGCCCACTCATCTCAGCACTGGAAATTGTCCTTTTTTTACATGAACGTACCCGATGACCAGCATAAGGAGTTTGCGTCAGCAGCCAGAACACCTGTGACTAATCATGTCTTTCTCTCCCCTTTTCTCTTCTAATGTTAAACAGCGCCCAAAATACTCCCCCGCACCACCACCACTTAAATACTCTGTGCTGGGAAAATGACTATTATTCATGCCACTCTTTGCTGTGGTGTTCAGCGAGGCACAGCAGAGGAAAAAGCCGCTGCTTCCGACTGCTGGTGGCCGATTCTTAGAAGTGTCAGGAAAAAAAAGCTTTTTCTTCAAATGTTTGTCAAAAAAAACAAAAACCTCAGGTTCATCTCCTCGTTGCTTAAACTGTGTGTTGTCACCTGTAAAGTTTGGATAAAATTTAACTTCTACTAAGCCGCAGGTTATTTGCATTCTTTCATACTTTTTTAGTAATAGTACACAGATGTGTATGCTGAGATTATTTACAGATTAATTGTGCGTGTGCCTGTGTGTGTATGTGTGTGGATGCATTGCTTTCGCTCTCACACCAAGCTCCAAGCTCAGTGTAGAAATCATGCATGATGGACGCGGAGTGCCATGGGGTGCGAGGTAATATTATTCTGCAAGATGAGGCCGCATGAAACGATATGAATGAAATGTGTAATGGAGGCTGCTGTATCTGTGGGGCAAGATTTGTGCAATCTAGTTTTGGTACGTGTGTTTAGGCTGCAGTGGTGTGGGGCTTGGTGAGGGAAGTCCGGAGGCAAGACCTGTCTGCATAATGTTTCATCACATCCACGTTTTAGCTGTGGTAGTGATAACACCTGTTTTTTTACCGAAGCATACCATTTTTTAACCTAACCTATACACAAAGAAGCAAGGCATGAGTTTTTATTACGTGTTTTATTACTGTATATTATCGGGATAACAGTCATAAATAGTTTAAACATGTTGTTTGTCTATTCTGCTATAAGTCTGTATAACCAAACAACCATCAGTCTATAGAAGAGCAAATGTTGTTTTGGTTACTCAACCTACATTTATTTATTCTGTGCTGATTATGGTGTAATATTGGGACAGGTATTGACAAGATTTTATTGATATCAATGCCCTTATTGATTCTGCTTATCGATCCAATTCTTTATGGCTCCAATACCAATTCCTCCCTTGATTTTTTTCTCGGTACAGAAAGTAGGCTTTACAGGTGTTCTGTGTCAACATTTTGTTGAGTTTATAAGTGAATATATGTTACTGGTCACTGCATCTGGAAATATCTGGGCATAACAAATAGAAGTAAGTAAAAATCGCTCGGCACTTGACATTAATGTACCGTTTTGCTATATGTTTTTGACTGAATTAGGCCATCTAGTGTCTCAAAGTGGTTATGGCAGTGGTTTTGATTGGTTCTGATGTGATTCATTGAATGATGTGATGCAGTTATCAAACTAAGGAAGAGCTGGTTTACCTTAGACAGGCTTGGTTTACAAAGGTAGGAAATAAAGCCAAAAATGAGGAGTCAGCAAAGAAAACTTTTGTTAAACTTGTTGGTGAATGATCAGTACCACATGCTAGCCTAAACTCAACTTTTCCAGCATGCTCATCATGTTTTTGATAATATTTTCTCCCCCTTTTTTTCATAAAGAGCAGGGTAGAGAAAGTATTCAGTAATGAACACTGATTTTAAAAAAAAAATCACAAATCTAACATTTGGCAAAAACATTTTAGTACTGTGGAAAAAGTGGATGGAGGCTGAAGGAAGACTTAACAAGCCTGCCCTCAACAACACTGCTTTTGATACCTGATAGTGATCCCTCTTTGGTCATGGACTCATTAACTGATGAACTCATGAACTCACTGATGTTCATTTAGTCTCTGTAAGTCTAGACACCTGCTGTTTCTGGTTTCACCTTATGTATAAACTATGCATGTGAAATCAAGACGCCCCTGGGTTGCAAACAGCACACACCCAATTCCTCTGGCATGCAGAGCTACACATCAGTGTAACGTTGAGAAGCCAATTATCATCATGCATTATGAACCCCAACTTAAGACTTTATGCTTGAAAGGGCACCACATAAACTCTGTAAAGTTCAAGTCTCAGGGGAAGGTGGAGAAAGCATTGCATGGCTACAGGTTTGGCTTACAGGAGAGCTCAAGGCTAATTCATCTGTTGAGGTCTCCCAGTCAAAGCTTTTAGACTCAGAGGTACACCAAAACACAGACCAAAGACCTCTATGAATGTAAAGCATTTATTTGGCTTTTTTCTTTTGAGAAAGGCAACAGAAGTGTCAGCCAGCCTAATCAAAGACCTAAACCAAGTGAAATGGCAAAGTTTTAAATGACTAGACACAAATTTGTTGTTCCAGTCCAAGGCTTCAAATGTAATACAAGACATAATAGCAGTTACTGTGTTTTGCTATAATTTATAAATATATTCAGGTTTATAAAAAGAGATGTTATCAGTCAGTCAGTAAATCTGACTATGACCCAACTGCAAAAAAAACTCAGCTGAATGACTCCCTCTGTTTTGCTGTGCAAAGAATTTAAGTTACTAACTAATCTAACACTGTGCTTATAATATAGGGGTTGAATTGAATTGAGTTGAATTGAATTGAATTGATTTTTATTTCAGTCATGTCAGCACACTTATACAACATCACACATTGTCAATAGATGATCACATTGTACATGTCCGAAAGAGAAGACGGGAGAAGCAGAGCTTATCTAGTCCCATCCCCGTTTACTCAATATTTAGTCTCCTCTTTTTCACATATCATCAGATTAATATAAATTTTGATTCCATTTACAGAAGTTTGGCATAATTATTTATTGTCTTTTAGTGTCCTTAGTTGATCTTTAATGGGTTAACACTGTACCCAAGAGGAATTTGTTATTTTGATTTATTCACACTGTAAATAAATAAACCATTGATCTTTTAAGTAACCTAAAGCGAAGGGGTGGTTCATTTTTTTTAAGTGGGCTTGTATGAAGTACCTGTCAGTAATAAGTGTATTACCCACAGGGGTGCAGTCAGCTCAGCCTCTTTGTTAAGAAACTGGACAGAGAACCAGTGTGAAAGCTTGGCCATCAACAGCTGCAGACAGCCAGCTCCACTGGGTAATTTCTCCAATTCTCAGAAAATATGATCCAAACTCCAGTGATGGTGACAACTAATTCTTTATTCTGAAAAATTCAGCGCTTCGTTTTGTCATCAGAAAACCGATTCATTGTCCTTGCTTTTTGTACCCAACTCATTTCTGTTCATACAGTGAACAGATCAGCAGGCTGTAAAAGATGAAACCAAACTGAAAATTGAAGTCTGTTCACTGTGGACACAAGAGGACAACTTCATGAACTGTAGTTTATAAAGGAAGAATGAGATTCAAAGGAACTGAATAATTTGGTCACCATCCTGAGCTTCCCTGCTGTCCGAGCACCGTTTCACAGGCTTTCTACAATTTTCAGAATTTAATTTCCAAAAACTCAAAAAGCTCAATGAAAGAATGAAAGTATTTGAAAGCACTGGGCTCTCTTTGTTTTTTCCTTTTGTTTTTATTTTTTTCTGTTGCGTAATTACACCTGGTCTGCACAAGATGTGTACCCAAAAACATGCTGTGTTAGCTGGTGAAGGGGAGGACTGAGCGGAAATAACAAACTCTACAGCTGTTAGTTGGAGTAGGTTTGTGTTGTGTCCACAAACCAGCTCTTAGCAAAGTAAAGAAAGAAACATTTTCTAAATATAGTGGACACCTACACAATGTCTTAAAATTAGCAAAAAATAAATATGTGATAAAACAGTCCCTGCCTGCAGTGGTGGTTCCCTCAGCGTCTATGCTGGTTATCCATTGGATTTCTCATTGAAGGGGTCGAGTAGACTGTCCTCCCTCTGTTGGTAATGCAATTACTATTGATAAGTGCCTCATACAGCTCCTCTTCAAAAAGGAAAACAGTTCCTTTAACAGGTAAACATTTGGTAGATGTAGAAAGAAGTAAGGTATAAAAAGACGAGAAGGAGAATCCTTTGCTTTCAATCTCAGGAAATTGTTCTCATTTCATCAAGATGATGTGTCCTCACTGGTAACTATGAAGAGATCTTCACATGCTGATGCTCTGAGAGGACTTAATGACTCTGAGAGCTGCTCTCCATCAGAAATGAAATGGTTTAAAGTGAGAGAGCCCAACCATTAGCATGAGTTTAAAAAGAAGCCCAGCTTTAACGCTGAAGGATAACTTTTAATCCTCTCTGTGCTGTGGCTGTGGTTTAGTCAGAAACTGTAAAAACGGTTATATAGAAGATTAGCTCTGTGTGTGTTTGTTAAGAAACACAAACTTCTGCTTATCAGATGTTGAAATAGCTTCTCTGTATATTAAAAAAGGTTACATTTTTAATAACTTTCTGAAGTCAAACAGCACATCAGGGTAATGCAAGGGCGAGGCGTTTGTATACCAGCACACTACAGTGGAATAGACTCCTCTCGGCTCTCTCATTTATTAAGTTTGAATTTTTAATCCCCTGCTTTATACTTCTTACTCAAACTTACTTGATACTAAAGACGTCTTGCCTCCTTCATTCGGTGAAAAAATACTGTAGCTTGAAACCACTGTTCTCGCTTGCATTTACCTGTACAGTTCATTTAGTCACAAACCATTGCACAAACCTGTGATCTATGGGCGTCTCCTGGGGCATGATGGGTAATATGCAGAAGAGCTCAGCTTGCATTCAGCAGGAACTATAAATTCACGGTAAAGAACGGGAGGGGCTGGTGGCTAGTGAGAGGAGGTTTAGCTGTGCATCATTTCCTTTTGCCTCCTCAGCATTCTCTTCACACATCTTTAACGTCATGCTTTACGTAGCACAATAAAAGCAGGCCCATTAAAAAAGCACCTGCAATGGAGCACTAGGAATCACCACTCCTCTAACAGAAGCAGGCAGCGTCAGAAATTTTCCAGTGAGCTGAAACACAGTCAGATCGCTGTGGCACTCAGGGGATGTGTCTGCAGGAAATGTTGACTGTTGAGGTGATGTTGAAGGTTGAGGTGAACATTGATTAGTGACAGCACAACAGGTCATGCCCTCGCTCTGCATCAATATGTCAAAGTTGCCCTTTTCTCCACAGTCCTAGATTTGGCTGCAAATCTCAGCCTGTCAGTGCTGTTTCCTGGGCTGTTTCCTGGGCAGGTATACCTGACTTTGAGAGGGAACGCTACAGTGGCACAACAAAAAATATGAAGAACGCATGTAGTAGACATTTTAGCATCCATCTTTCTCCACAGCATGCATTAAAAAAGCTTTGAAAACCCATCATAAACCTCGATTACATAGACTCCCTTTGTCTCTCTAAGCTTTTTTTTTTATCTGACCATATCGTCTTTATTATGTAAGAGCTTCAATTTAAAGTTTCTTCATATAACATGAAGATGATGAAACCAAGTCAGTGATGATCAAAGCATTAAAAGCACCAAATAATAACAATACAAAATACAAAGTCTTATATGATTGGGTCCCAGGGGAAAAACCTCACACTTTGCCAGACCGTGTCACTATTGCAAGCCACTAAATAAGAAATCTATGCAAGAGTGATACTAAATGTGCTGAGGGTCATATGTTACACCAGTGACATTTTTAATTTAATTATAAGGCTAGGTGCCGCCCTGTTGGCTATGGCTGCCTCTGGCAGCAGCTCTCTCTTCTTTGTCCGTTTCTTGTCATTTTTTTCATCTCTTTTTCATCATTTTTGCATTTGAAGTGGATCATTACTTTGTATGACTCATTTGTTGGTCATGGACACCAAACTTTTTGTGGCTTCAGTGATATTTTCACTACTTTTTCTCCTGTGTTTTTCTGGAGATCCTACATGTAACCATGGCTGCATTGCTAACATGTGAACTCAGCTGTTAGCAGCCTGTAGCATGTCAATGCTAACTGGTGCAAGGCCTGATGTCTTCCCACAAGGTGAGGAGAAGGAGGTGAGGACTACGTGCTTCTCAAGTGTGAGCTAAGAAGTGACGACATGGACCTGTCCTTCTATCCATCGTTATTGGGAACGTAAGATCTATCTCCAATAAGATGGATGAGCTAGCTGTACTAACCCAGCAACAGAGGGAATACCAGAGGACAGAGTAGCATCATGCTATTCATAGACATGGCTAACAGAGCTAACATCAGACACCAACACCACATTGGAAGAGCTTCACCTGCTGTGAGTAGACAGGATCCAGGAGACAGAGATGGAGCATGACTGAAGAAGCTCAGTCCTGGACCCTGTGGAGGTGGAGGCTGGCTGAACTGGAGAATGATGGACAAGCTGTCAGCATCTATTTTCTTATGGACCTTTTTGCACTTTCTGTACACTTTCTTACTTTTGTTTTCTTGATTGCTGCTGTGACTTCGATTTCATTGTACTTGTTACAATGACAATAAAGTTATATTCTATTCTATTCTATTCTATTCTATTCTATTCTAAAATGTTAACAGTTTTGCAAATTTTTTATCGAGATCATCAGGGCGAGTTGCTTTTCAAGTTTTATATAAAAAAAAATATTGTTGGTGGGTTTTTTTAGATTTTCTTTTGCTATTGATGAAAGAGTCTAAGTGTTGTATTAACAGTTTACTTGTTCTGTGGTTTTTAACCTGAAGGTCTGACTTTTTAAAAGGTCTGCAAGACAAGACTGCATGAAAAACAGAGTACTAATACACTGATGAACTTCTCCAGTTCTTCCTAAACACTGCTCATTTTGTTAAAACTTCAAATAACTGAAGGCTCTTAAGAGAGGACATAAATCACTCAGGGTTATTTCTGCTGCAGAGCCCCGGCACAATCTGAAATAATCATGTTTTTTCTCTGTGAATTTATTAAAATATTCTTGTCACTTGAAAATCAACAAAACATTGTTGTGAAAATTTGTTAAGAAAAATAAATGAACAAACACACATGGAGGAAAATTCCACAGATGTCACTGAAAGAACTTGAAGCTGACAAAAATGATAATAAAAAGAAGTTTTCTGAAAAATAACTTATCAAAATCAGACATTGCCTTTGTATTTTGGTTCAACGATGTTACCCCTTAACTTTATATTGTGTGACACAATTAATCCATTTCTGTAACTGCCAATGAGACTTCTGTCTCAGGTTTAAACATTTCATTTTAACCGATAAGGTTTTTCCTTTGAAATGAAAACAAAAATGACAGTAAATGTTACAAAGTGTCACAAAAAGAATTTGAAGCAGAATTTACCTCAAGAAACACAGCTCTGTAATCCACCAGATCAAGCTTCTTTTGAAATTCTTACATTTGATAGTGTTTTTAAAAGAATAGAAAGTCTACGATGGTCCGCCCAGAGTTTAGGGACAAAGTTTTCAAACACAATGATGGAAAAAAAGTAGTGCAATATATCCTCAGAAAACATCCTTGGGAGAAACCTCAGAGATGTCATTTGAGATGAATGAGCTGCTGGAGACCTGCTCTGAACTTTCTGAAGTTTCACTACAGCACTCTGCACATCCTACCCTGAAGAATTACTGAAATGTAATAGACATTGGCAGGACTGAACATTCAACCAAGGGAGAAAGCCTAAAGTAAATTAAGTTTTTATTGAATTTAATTAAAAAACACTATCTCCTGCGATATATCCTTTGCATCTTGACACAGATTAATACATGTGAGTATCAAGCTTACAAACTGATTTCCTTTTTAATGCATCTCTTAGTTTTATGTTTTAAAAAGCATCATCAGCATCTGAAACCTGTCTCATAGATCAGTGTACAGTGTCCTTTTTTTTTTTTTTTAGTTTAGGAGTGTTAGGTACATTACGTCTTCTCTCCTCAATGAGATTTTCTGTGCTTGGAGAATTTCCATCACAGCTTAGCCTTGCCGCCTCCCAATGAGCTCAAACGTCCGGCTCTTTGTCACATTAAGGCTACCTCCATGCATCACTGTGAGCATGGCAGCAGCTCATCAGCCGAACTTGAAAGGATGTTAAACCCTCACCTTTTCTCCCTCAAGTTATCAAGGAAAAGAGCTTTATTTCACACCGAAGCCCTGAGGATGTCAGACAAAGAGAGGAATGTCAAACTTTCTGTAGGCTATTATTTTCCTGTGTGTGTGTGTGTGTGTGTGTGTGTGTGTGGGTGTGTGTGTGTGTGTGTGTGTGTGTGTGTGTGTGTGTGTGTGTGTGTGTGTGTGTGTGTGTGTGTGTGTGTGTGTGTGTGTGTGTGTGTGTGTTCGGACTGGTAACAGATTTAGGACAACTGGGCTTTGCCTCCTTTGTGTGATGCAGTCACATCTTCGCTTCACCTGCTCAGGTCCTCCTCTTCCAGCTGCTTGAGATTATTTAGGTAAGAAGGTGGAGATTAAATCTGGCTCTGAAGTTTCTCCTTCTCAAAAACATCTTGTACTCTGCCAGCTGCCATATTCCTGATCTCTTATCCCTGAATGCTTTGAAACTCACAGCGAAAACAAGGCAAATAGGATGGTATGTATGCTTGGATTTTTTCCCCCATCAACTTCAAACATCCACTGTGGTAGATATAAAAATAGAACTGTCATGAATGCATTAATCATTTAACTCCAATCAGCTGGGTCTTGACTGTACCGTGCACAAAGTATTCCCCAGGTTCAGGCTGCAGAGGGAGCATAATCGCAGGAGACAGCTTTGTTCTTGCAGCCATGTTCTGTGCTTAGATTGCTATCTGAAGAGGAACATCTGTCTGTCTGAAGCTGCGTGCTTTTGTCGTACCAGGCTCTCGCATCCGGCTCCGAAAGCAATCCACTTAGAACACACACATGCACACACACACACACACACACACACACACACACACACACAAATTCAAGCAAAGGCACAAACAGATTGCAAATACACATCAGAACCAGCAGAAACACAAGGAAATGTGTCAGCTTCTCCCTGATGCGCCGACAAAAAACTACCAGAGGAGCTGCACACAAAGCAATCACGCAGCCTTTTTCTGAAGAGCTTAAAGTGTTCCCTCTGGACGGAAGGTGTGCGCTGTTTTCCTGCACCATGAACAGTCAAACTAAGTTGGGTTGCAAGCTGCTGTCACGAAATCCAAAATAAACTTAACTGTCATCATCCACATACTCGTGTTTAAAATGCAAACTAATCCTTCAAGAGGCAAGTCTGCAAAAAGGTTACAAAGTGCGATGAGGTGTCTGTGACATGTATATCTCAGCCCGAGGCCTCCTGCCGGGCTGATTTACCATCTGACAGTCTGATGAGCCTGAGAGGAAGACATTCATTGGCCTTGGCCACCTGAACAAGGCGGGAGAGAGATTACAGCCTGTAGCCAGGAGCGGCACCTTTGGCCAGTGAGACGTTTTGGCAAAGGAAGGACTCACCACATGTTCTGTTGGCGCGTCAAATTGCCAAAAAGATTTATGAAGTCATCAGCAGCACTGAGAGAGTCTGGATCGGGAGGTGTGTTTTGACACAGAGCATAATGTGAATACATGGAGTGAATGATTTATACAGCACAAAAGATGGAATTTGATAGATTGCACACAAAACTGCCGGCACTATGCAATTAACAAGATAAGCCGGCTCCATATTTTAGACCCAAGATTAATATGTTCTGTCATGCTCTATGATTAGCCAGTTTCATGTGTCCTCATGTTTCTGCACGGCAGCTTTAAATTGGCTTGTTTAAACTGTATTAGTTTCGAATGACCATCGCTAATATCACAACACCAGATGGCAAGTCTGAGCTTCATTTGGGCAATAGCCATTAAAAGGACCATTCCTATGCTTTTACTCCACATTTGAAGAGAATTGAGTTCGTCATGAGCTGGAAATGATCTTTCCAGTTCCAAATGTTTCCCCAACACCACGTCCAACTCGCCTCAAATGTTAACACAACGCCAAACCGTCCCTTATCAGACGTTATCGCCACCATTAGACTGCTTTAGACAGAGCCAACTGTATCCAATAGTGCACCAGAAGGTACATAACCATCTATTGTTATCAACACATCCTCAGCGATGTAAGTGGACCATTGCTGTCATGGTAACAAAAAAAAGTGGTTGGAGTTGTTGTCAAGGTGTTCTGACAGACAGATGGAACAGGTTGAAAACACAGGCACACTCACTGTGTAGGAGGGATTTAGCAGAGGTCACTTGGCAGAAAGAAAACACGAATAGTGGAAAATCATCCCACTGCAAGCTGTACAGTAGTGATCACAGCGTTTTCAGTTTTTCTGTATCACATGACTTTTCCAGCTTTTAATGACATTTAATCTGAAATTAACCAGAATAATCTGAGAGCTTCAGACAACTAAGTTTTATTATCATTATGATTATCATTATTTTTGTTGTTGCTTTTGATTTTGTTGTTGTAATTTTCCCTTTGTTATTTTGTGGTTTTATGTGACTGGAAATATATAGAGACAAGGACAGTCGGACCCTGGGAAATGGTGAGTTCTCTTAAACCTGGAGGTTTAAACTATGAGATAGAAAGACATTGTTAGAAGATAAAGAGTTTAGTTTTAGATACAATTTTCAAGTATGAGATAATAAGACATAATTTGGGGATTTGAAAGTCAGAATTATGAGAAATCTGTAATTTTGAGGTAAAACTTCAAATGATGAGATCATTGAGAGAAAAACAGCCAAAATGGTTTGATTACTTTTTCTTTTTCTTTTTTATTAACAAAAAGCAGTTATTTTAAAAGTCTAACTAAGGCATGGTTGTAAAAATATTTTGACAAAATAAAAGGATACAGCATTTTGGAACAATGACGTGATAGGAAGTCTAAACTATGAGATTGTTACACAAAATTATGAGACAGAATGTCAAAAGTACAAGAACACAGTATCTTAAATTCTGAATTTGAAACTTTTTATCCATACCACTTCATTCTCCTAGGTATTTATCTTACATTGATAATTTAATTTGTCATCATTTCTATTTTTCTGCCATCATTAGGACTAAATCTCCCATAATTTGGATATTTTCCCAACAATAAAGTTTTTTTTTAATCGCATATTATTACTTCTTTAAACCGTCATTACTGAGAAAATTATTACCCAAAATCAAAAAGTGTTTTCAAGAGCACCCTGACACAGACAGCAGTTAAAAAGTTTGGTACTAAGAACACGCTATAACTAGTCAAGATTTATACCAATCAGCTGATTATGAGAATTAAGCAGTAAAATGTGGCGCGGAGTGGTCTGATCATTTTGACTCACTGTTTCATTGCTTAACCCTCTACCTCTGTTATTATTTCTGCCTCCAGAGGGCTGGCCTAGCAGGCATAAGGGGGTCTGTGGAGCTTGAAGCCTTAAAGAGACAGCAGCTAAAACGAAGTGTTTCAGACACAGGTTGAAATTAGGCTTTTCTAAAACACCAGTGAGAGAAATAGAATTTTTTTAGGGATTTCTTTGAGCAGTAAATCATGTTAAGCTACTGCTTAGGTGCCAGAGGGACCCTAAAAAGCACTATACCCCCCTTAAAGATTTCACTGTGATTTGTTGGCAGTAGTTCTAAATTTAGTTCATCATAAGATTCAAATACTCTCAATTTTTAATCAGACTTTTCTGGTGATAAAAATGCCCCTCTGTTTTTCACCAGAAATGTATCATTATTTTCTGGTAAGTAAAACTTTTCACCTCTGTAGCGTTTAACAGATCCTTCCAGCAGAGACTGAACAACTCACAGACACACTGAGGAGACATTAGCATATGTTTCTTTCCCGGGTGGCTGGGGGAGGCACAAACGTATGAAAATAGTATTATCAGATATTGACTGAAGTGCAGACTGTGACAAACTAAAAACACACGTATATTCCAGGAAACCTCAGAGTATTTTGTCAGACTGCAGAGTTCAGTGAGCAGAATTGCACTCCACTCCTCCACAGATGAATCAGAATAGAATCCATTTTTATGCGTTTGTATTTCATTACAAAACGGCTCTATAGCAATGTGGTTCTCTCCAGGTAAAAATTATAATTAATCCTATTTAGTTTCTTGGAAAAAGCTGCAGATCAGCAGCTGTGATTGTGCACCACTGCTCAATGAAACGACTTTAGCCAAAAACTAAGTAGCGGGGCATTCATCTGTGTGTTGCTGCGGCAAACTGAAAACTGATTACAGTTTACTCATTCAAACAGAGGTTTGATATTCACAGATCCCATCAGGCCCTTTGCACGAATATTGTTTTATCTTGACTTTTCTCTTTCATTACTGTGTACATTATTCATGCTCTATTTTTTTGTTGTGCTGTGTGTTGTCAGCATATTTGTCAGGGAGACATGCACTCTGAAATATAATTTACCGAGCCAGTGTTTATTGTGTTCCCAGAAGGAATGACAGGCCATTAGCAAAGGATTTGTCTGAATTCAGGCTTTTACCCCAGAGACCGCCCCTGAATAAGAATATGCCAGGCAGAGCACCCTCTATCTCTGCTGCCCTCTGCACTGACAGGCCCCTCATCATCTGTGCTGAGACTTATAAGCAAACATGTCCTTTCCTGCATAGCTACGTATTCTTCTGTTTGCACTTCATTTGAATACAGATACATTTTGATAATGAACCCATTTGAGTCAGCCGAAACTCCTGGTGGTTTTTAATCATGGCTCTGGTCTCCAGGCAGGTGGTCTAAGTGCCTTTCATTACAGGACGATCCATCTCAAGAGAGTGTACTCCACTCCTGCAGAAGACTGGATTGCCCACATTACCTGCAGACCATTAATTAACTGGACAAGAGCTTCATCTTCGCAGTGGCCCTCAGCTGTGCGAACTACTATCAGTGAGCATCAAATTTCTACACCAGACCAAAGAGAAATCTGTGCTTGAAAGACATCCAACTGGGCAGCACCGAGCAGCTAATGTCAGGGGGTGGAGTCACAAAACCATTTAACAGCCAGTGCAAGGTCAATTCTTCTTGCAACTGTCGTGATAGTCTCAAACAAGTCTTATCTGTTAGAAACTTGTCAGATTTGTCTTTCAAAGGAAGTTCTGGATTATTCTGAAGAAAATTATCACACATTTAGTCTTTGTGATTGATCTGCAGCCTCTCAGTTTCTAACCTCATTGTCCATTAACTGATCTGAGTGAGTCCACAGCTGCAACAGCACATCTGTTAGAGGTGCGTCAAAGTATGAGTGTTACTCCTACTTTCTTTCCTTTAGTTCTTATCTTTATGTGAACAGGATGTAGACGTTTGTGTTGGTTTTTGCAGCCAACATCTGAGTAGTTGGCGTGCCTGGCTCAAACCTCAGACATATTGTCTCTGCAACACTGAAGCAAATAGGAGAAAGCTGAATGTTGAAGGAGTGGGAGTGGTTTTTTCATGCATACAGGAGCAAATGCGAAATGTCTTGTTGAAGCTGGTTTCCAAAAAGGTGTCCTACAGAAAATGCAGGGTCTTAGGGTTGCTTAGCTGCAGGATGACTTTTTGAATGAGGAAAAGTTAATCTTTGAGGTGGAAAACTTCATTACTCTGTACACAACACATTCTTTCTAGAAGGACACCAACAGAAAGGAGAAAGTGTGGACTGAAATTGCTGAAGTTTTTGGAGGGCCAGATGGTTTTTGACATACTAATTAACTACCATGATAATAAGTTGGTATGGGTGTAATTCTTGCAGGAACATGTGGTTGTCCTGTGATCTTGTGATCTTGTGTATTCAGCTGCTATAGAGTGCGCTGCCCTGCGCTGCGCTCCAGAGACACATCCAGTATGAATGTGACCCCAAAAACAGCAGTGCTGTGCGGCTCTCAAACTGTACAGTGAATTAGAGGTCAGACTTTGTAACTGTCACACATGAAACTCACTGGGATTGTCTGACATCAATTTGTTGGTCTGTAAGCAACATCCAACTATTTGGACTAATGGTGAAGCTATCAATGAGAGACTTTTTGCCCAGACGTTGTCTTCTCTGCATTGTCATTGTGTGACGAGCATCTTGAAAGAGAACAAATTAGGTTTAAGGGTACAAATAAAAAAAATCTAAAGAGATTTTGACTTTGATGCTGACGTCTAAAGAAATTATTCAAAGCAAAATCTTTCTTAAACCAAGGTCAGACCACATGTTGTAGCTAATCTATCCAGATTAGACAGATGTGACGGTGTAAGACGAACAAGGCCACATCTGAGACACCTCTTAAGCTCCGTCAGAGAGTCAAAAGGCATGTTGCATTTTTTCTTTTCCATCTACGATGTGATCAGGCACTAAACACTCTGCACACAGTCCTCTTCTTGCAGCCCAAGTATCCACAGCCATGTTTTTTTCTTTCTGCTTGAGTCTTTTTTTAAGTGTCATAGACGCTGCTTCAGCTGCCATTGTTTGTCTACTGTGTTCTTGTCGTCTAGCCCCGCCCCCATTCTTCCCACATCATTCATACAGTCTTGACTGTAGATCAGGCACCACAGTTCTGTCTGTCGCATCTGTCATGTCTGTCAATCACAGCAAAAGTTTATGGTTTTGTGATCTGAAACAAAGACAGAAACAAAGAGTTGTAGTTTGACCTCTGCATCCAATGACTGCTGTCTGGTCCTTTCTTAACAAAGACTGGTGAGCTGAATACAACCAACTCTAGCTACGTTGACACTCCTCCTCATAGTAGGGTTAAAAAACATTACGTCTATTCCTCTTCTTTTTAAATAGCGATAAAGATATCACTTTTCATCTGGCGTAAACTGTTTCTGCAGGCATATTTTAAAACTGTTTAATCCGAGCAGACCCCTTGCAGATGGTTTGTCATCTTCTAAATGGTTTTTACCATTTATCTTTTCTTTCTTTTTTTTTAAGAGGTGGAGGCAGGTGCAAATGCTTGATTATTTTATTTTCTGTGACCTATGAGCTCTGCTGTTAGATGGCACATCATATCCACTGTACACGAAGTTTGTAATCCAAAAAGACAAACACGGCAAGTTGCCAGAGATTTCCAAGATCTTGTCAAGTTAATCAGAAGGTAAAGACTTAAAAAGCTTTATCAACAAAAAATAATGCGCCATTGAGAGACCCACTTTTAATGCCCTGTAAAAGTGTGTAAATGGAGGCCAATTCCTAACCTCGTGGAGAGATGTCTTTCAAAGGTGGGATGATTTAACCATAAACTCAAAGATTGTTATTTTAGTTCATAAAATCTTGGTCTGGAAATAAGTCACACTCAATACACCCCTTAAAAGCTTAAATCTTCCTTTATTTCAGTGGCAAAGTGTTAATTTTTTTATGTAAGTCACTAAGATACATGTCCTTATAAGTATTTCATTA
The DNA here is from genome assembly GCF_033239565.1 of Halichoeres trimaculatus. NCBI lineage: Eukaryota > Metazoa > Chordata > Actinopteri > Labriformes > Labridae > Halichoeres > Halichoeres trimaculatus. The sequence continues at coordinate 17,610,689 of NW_027437185.1, forward strand.
TAAGCGTTTCAGCATTTTAATCAACAAGCAACGTAACTGTTTAATTCGGCTCTGTTGGTACGTATTGATATTGATTTTTGTATACCTTGCAAATCTGTGTAATATATATATGTGTAATATAATAAGTAATTGTATTATCCCTTTAGTCCATCAAATACTAACAGTGCTTAATCTGTTTACAGCTATCTAACTGTATCAGATTAAGGGCCTCTGAGAGGGCACAGAGATCAATAATGCAAAAAGTAACAATGAAAAGAAATTGTATTCACTGGCATTGTATTTCAGACACATACTGAATGTGTAGTGCAGTGTGCTAGAAAACAATGCTTGTGTTCTGTATCTGATAAAAGTTGAGAGAAAAAAGAGAATGCTGTGGTTTCAAACAAAATCAGCCATTCATGCATGCCATGTTCTGCAAAATACACGTTCAGTGTGTCCAATTACATTAAATGTTCATATTGGGCTGCATCCTTCCCCCGGGGCTGTTGAAATTTGGAGGAGGGAGGGATGGTTCAACGCATTCAGTGAAGCCACTTCTCTTTTTTCCTCAAAGAGACCAAATCCATTAAAAATTTAAATTAGGCCTCTCTGAAGAGAATGAATATATCCCCACACAAACACAGAGTGTGAGTGTGTGTGTGTGTGTGTGTGTGTGTGTGTGTGTGTGTGTGTGTGTGTGTGTGTGTGTGTGTGTGTGTGTGTGTGTGTGTGTGTGTGTTTGTGTGCATGCATGAGAGGGGGTCGCTAGCATTCGCTTAAACTATAATAACTCTTAGCTGTGAATACTCATGCATGAGTGTGCACACTGACACATGCCCGCGCACACACAGTATGTATGCTGACAGACCTGTGGGCTGAGAGCTCCAGTCCCTGAAACTGTCTGTGGACGATTATCAACCCTGTGTGTGTGCTTTTCCAAACATTTCAGCTACACGAGCACTCGGTTTGACTCAAACAGAATCTGACAGAGTTACATTCAGCCGCTAATCTGAGCTCTTTGTCCGAGCTGTATCTTGTGTTTGTATATAGATATGTTGTGTTGACAGCAGGATCTAGATGGGCTTTGTGTGAGGATGCACCGTCATCTGCAGGGGAATTACACAGTCTGTGTTGAATAAATTAGCGGAAGATTGAATCCACATTCTCATCTGCTTTGCAACTTCATGTTTAACTCTATACAAACAGCTTTTATGAAAATATACTGCACATACATGTGGCAATTCATAGAAATAAATTGTGAAAGCTGAATACATCGATTTTATCTAGAGATGACAGAGACTAATAGGAAACATTTCTCATATGCACTCTACTTTTGAACATGAATTGCATCTTCGGGGTGTGCCAGTGTGCAAAGGCAAACAGTCAGATGATTTCAACCTGGAGTTTTTCTGCAAACACTCAAAGGTGAACTTTGCACCCTGCTTTTTAATGTTACACTGCAAAAGCCTAAGCAATAGTATGCAAATTATTGTGGTAAAATTTGTCTAATAAGACATGATAAGAATACTGTTCACATTACATGTCCAGACAAAAAAAAAAATCAAGATTGTTAATGAAAGAAATGAAGCCTGAGTTGGATTAGAAAAAAAAGGTAGTCAAAAAAATAGCTTTTTATTATGAGAAACTAAACAAGTACATTTTTCTTCCCCAGGTGGCATACCTCTGGAAGCAGGTAAGGCATCATTTCCATTTTAGTTTTAAATCTTGCAATGAGACATTTTTCTGGACTTGCTGGTTGAATGTGGCTCACATTGAGTGTAGGTAAGGCAAGGCAAGTTTATTTATGTACCAAATTTTGGCAGCAAGGCGATTCAAAGTGCTTTACAGAGATACAAATGCACATTGAAAGGTTGGCAAAACATATTAAAAGAAATCTTTTTTTTTTTTTTAAAGAAAAAAAACAGTTAAAAAGGCAACAAAAAATACAATACAACAGAATGAATTATAATGAAATAAAATGACAAAAAAGAAGGTTAATACGGAAGTTTAATGAGACATTTTTTTACATAAAATAAGACTTACACCCTTGCTTGGATTTCAGTTTTTGCAGTGTATTTCTGGCTATTCCTGTATATGCCAGTTGTCACAACTACATATTTTCAAAAAAACTAAAGTAAATAAACCCCACCTTCATATGAAATGTCCCTCAACCTTTAATCTTTTAAAAACCCATACAGAGCTGGTCTCCAGTTCAAGATTGCCTCTGCAACATGAAAACACTTGTAACCCATGGGTGCAAAGTCTGATAACATTATGATTTGTTCATGGTGTTTACGTATTTAAGTCATCTTTTGTAAATGTTTGACTTGGTAACAGTGTGAGTTTTACTCCAACATATATGAATTCATTATTTCAAACGTTGGAGGTGAATTTAAGTGAGCTGAGCACATAGGAAGACATGAGCCCCATTTCCACAAAGCACTTCTGTTTAGATCAGCCTGATCCTGTTCCCATTTCTAGAGCCAACCTTGCCCCCCTCTTCATAGGTGGCTTGTAAGCCAGATGCTGATAGCATTGTCAGTTACGTAATAACATGACGCCATAGCAGCGCGACACAGTATACCCGCTAACAAATCCAATGAAGAAGAAAAGCGCAACACAGTAAACAGAGCAACACAGCAACGATGGAGGACATCCAGTAATTCATCTTCTTGCGTGATTTCTGTGTGGCTCTTTGTTACAAAGTGCAATCAAGCTTTGTTTCAGCGAAGGCTGTGTGCTGCAAGGAGAAACACGGCAGCTGCCGTCACAATTCTTTTACCCAATCAACGGACTGCAGGGTTGTAGCTCCACCCTCTGGGATCTGATCAGTTTAGTCCGGCACCCCAATGGAAGGGTCCCAGAAAGTGTGACGGCACAGCTCAGTTATTTTGGGATCTATTCCGGGATTAGTCGATGGAAACGCCACAAATTGCGTGCTTACTGAGACGAACCAAACTGAACCCCTTGGTGGAAATGGGGCAATGCACGGTTAACTCAAACCTACTGTTATGTCCATGAATGCTACGGTTTACCCCCCCCCAAGAAATTATATTGAGAACTGAATAACTGACACCACAAAAAATGATCCAGCACTGTTGGAAACGGAGCGTCAGTCCTCAAAAGTATTGAGTATTAACTCAATATGAACATTTCCCTATTTGAGTAACATTTTCAAATAATTGCATCCAAGGCAAAGAGAGTTTACACATATTTTTTTGTGCAACATTTCTTTCATACACACACATTCTCGCACAGAGTGCCTGCTAACGCTGGCAGTATGTCAAAGTGTTTCATTCTTCTAAACCTTTGAAGTGAAGCCTTGTATTATGGCAGAGGTTTTTTACTTTAGTTTGCACAGCTTCAGGGCGGGAGCAGCACACACTTCAAAGAACATCACATCCCTCCATAAATCTCCACAGAAAGACAGAAACAGAAGATGGAGATAAATCCTCAAACTTATTTACTCCAACAAATTACACATACCAGCAGAGAGTTCCCCCATCTTCCCTCTCATTAGCTGCTTTTTTACCCTCAAGATGATGATTTACTCGGTCAGAATGTACGGTTCTTATCAAAGTGCTGCTCAGTTAGCTTTATTTAGTCTTTCTAATTTATTAAAGTTTAGAAATGACTTTTCATAATCAATGCACCGGAAGCTGAAAAATGCTTTATAATTACTCTGACTCGCATTGTAGGAAGGTACTTTTAATACTGGACCATACTGACAGTAATTATGATTAAAGTTGTAAAAGTGGACTTTTTGACATTAGACGTGTATGCAGCAACAATGACTTCCAGGTCTAGAGGACACTTGAGGCACAGCAGATTTTAGCACTCCGTTGCTTTGTTTTTCATCAATACTGCAGGTTGGGGCTTTCTTCTTTGCCACATTGTCAACAGGAAGTAATTAACTTCATTGATGTGCCAGACTATTTTCTGCAGATTAGTTTCAAACAAGGTGTTTAGAAAAAAGCTTTATTTTATTTTTTATTTTTTTAAATGGAGTGAACAAGTTTGCTTGTCAGGTTTTTTTGAACCACTAATATTGTCTCAAAACAAAACAAAAATAAACAAATGTAAATAAATAAATAAATAAATAAATAGAAATTGAACAAGTACATTTTCCTCACCAAAATTAGACATAAACACTTATATTTCCCTTTTGGCAGTATAAAGTTATCATATAGAATATTATTAAAATTATTTATTTTATTTCAAATATTCATAGCTTGGGGAAATTAAAGACGATAAAGATAAATGTCACTTTTATTAAATGTAGACTTTCTGTACGTTACAGAATTACACTCCATCTTATCGTTTACCAGCTTATATCACTACAAAAGGTGGAGGAAGTAAGACTGGTGTTTGAGGATAATATAAGCTTACTGGTGTTGTTTGGGTCTTAACTTTCTAACATGCATAACTTAAAAAAAAACATGAAATGTAACTCTGGCTAATTAACAACACTAGGTGAGGTAATACCGTGAGTTTGAACCCCCATTAATCAAGTGCAGTTGTGCACTAATATGTGAAATCAGGTGCTAACTACCTTTAAGCTATTTTGAAAATTGATTTTTTTTTTTCCCCTTTAATTCAGTTTCTAATGTGAGCATCTCCTGTGAATACTAAACACATAAACATGATATTATCACTTAGCTTCTTTTCTCTGCTTCTGCTTCTTCATGGTTTGATAGCAAATACAAATTATCTGAAAGGCTGTCAGTTTTTGGAGAGCACTGTGTAGAATCTGTGAAGTCTGCATAGAAAACTGTAAAGTGTGTAGGTTCTTTGTTTTTATGTTGACGTTATTGTATCTCCAGCAGTTACAATAAGTTTGTTATTGGTCTACAGCAGAGGGTATGAGAGCTAGCAGGGCATGGTGCCTTGGTTGATTGTTCTGCTCTAAAATCGATGAAATGTTATCACAGTGTATGAAAAATAAGATTGAAAAGTTGCAGTGTTTGTACACAATATCAGGTTATTCAGTTTAAACAGTTCAATTTTGTCTGAGAGCAGCGGGTTGTACAGTTTAAATTTAGAACACTATCTGCTGTGAAACTCCTCTGCTCATCTTCCTGCACGCTGCTGCTGTTTATGTAACAGATACTGTATCTGTTTGATCTCCTCCACACTGATCTCTATCTCACGAACAGCTCAAAGACTTGCAGTATTGAGCTACCAAACCAGACAGAAAATCTTGTTTTTTATTTTTACTCCAGACTTCTAAAAATTTATTAAAAGTGATGCCTTGTGAGTCAAGCAGACGGCCAGTGAGGACTATGATTTAAAGATATGTGGAAAAAGCTGCTGATGTGGTGTTTCCACTTCACAGGGCTGCATCGGATTTGAGAGTGGCTGTTCAGCTTGTGACAGCTTGTTAACAACATTCACTGATGTGCATTTTTAGTGTTTGTGCCTTCAGAGCTGCCACCTGTGAGACAAGGAAAGCATATCAGGAGGAATCTCTCTGAAAACGAGTTAATATTATTTTCATTCCTACTGGATGACAGTTAAAGATATTTATGCAGTAAGCCTTGGTTTCAAAATAATTGAAGTAAACTGTCAAAATATTCCGTCAGAAACTTCTAGCAGATGGGGTTCTTTTGCAGGGAGACAAAATCAATCATCTTAACTGCTCATCTTTACGTGTGTCTCTGTCTCTGTCTGTTTCTCCCACTTGCATCAGACTGGTAGAATATATCTTCTTTTTTTCTCTTGATCAGACCACTTTTCTTTGTCTGCAGTTCATCCAAAGACAGGTGGGCTCACATTTTTGTCCAAACTTGATCTGAAATAGGTGCTAGATAATAGGAAAGATGGAGGGAGGTAGACGGGAATCAGAAGAGATACTGAGTTTTCTGTTCAATCTTGTGGCAAAGACGATCTTAGCTGCACAGTTTGCCTTTGGGTGAAGACTTAATTTCTGCAAGATTTCAACTCTGCATGAACTATAACAACGTACTATGATTTTTAAGTCTTATGGGGGACATTTAAAAAAAGAGTCATCACAATACTCAAAAGAGAATAAACAAAATCCCAAACTTGTATCAGTTTCAGTGTAAACCAGGTTACCTACTCAAGATGCCAAGATTGATATCTTGGTACTATGTCCATGAGCTATTTTATTCTTGTATTTGTAAGTAACAGCCAAATTTAAAGAAGAGTAAGAAAGAACAGTAGGACCAGAAAAAGAGAGAGGTGGAGGGTCAGGGAGAGGGGGGGTGTAAGGAAGAGAAATAAAAGAAAAATCCATTAAATTCTTTTGAAATATTAAGTTAAGATCCCTTTCTGTTTTCAGATACGCCCCCCATGTCCTTGAGAGAAAGACCTACTGCACTGAAAGATTTACTTCATTCTGGTTTCCTCACGTGTGTCATAATGACTCTCGATGGCGCCTCAGTTCAGTCTACCTCGCTGATCTCCTCATTCCTCCCGCACAGCATCATCTCTGCCCACCATTTCTACCTCAGCTTCCTCTTCTCTCTGACTATTTTTCTTAAACTGTCCTCACCTGGATAATGGAGTTTTTGCTACGCCACGCAAATCTATAGCACATTTAATGTTCTTGTGTTTTTTTTCTGTTGAGAAATGAGGAGCTGAAAAGCAAATCTAATTACATAAAGTCCAATGGAAAAAGAAATGTGGTGCTGGATGAATGTACTTTAAAGCGCCGCAGTCATCTGTTTTCTACGTGTCTGTGAACACGTAAAAACTACATCTGGGTTTTGGGGTTTTTTGCAGACTCATGAAACGCTTTGTATATTTCAAACACCCACTGAAGCACAGCAGTGACAGAGAGCAGAGCATGCAGTAAGGAGTTAATAATGTAATTAGCCTTATAGCTCTTGGCTATGTTTGTTCCCTGTGAAACAAACACAAAAGTCATCAGCATCATCCTAGCCATAATGATTCTGCTTTTAACTTTGTGCATCTCAGTGAGTTTGTGTGTGCAGCATACATATTCATGTGCAAAATAATTATCGTGTGTGTGATAAAGAATGCAAATATGCTCCCCAAAGACTGTACACAACTCCCAAAAGATGCATGACCCCGAGCCTTTCCCACTGTGGCTGTCGATGTGAAGCCTGCGTTTTTGGCATGAAAACCTTCAAAGTTTAAGAGATGCTTTCTTTCATGGGTGTTCAAGTTAATTTATTCAAATATTACCCTCTCTGTGGGTTCAGCCTTCAGGGAAAAACTAAAATATTTTCAGCACTCATGAAAATGACACAAAAAGATGGGAAAAATAGTTTATTACTATATATATTACATGATTAGGAACATCATATAGGCCTCGGACAGATAAATGTTGGGCCTCACAGTACTCAGTAAAACACTTGATGTGGTTGAATTGTATCTCAAACAATAATTCACTATAATCCAGAATGAACTGCAAATTAATTTTCTAATATTTACCTAACTGATACATTTTAAACAATGTACCTTAAATCTGCTTCTCTTTTACCGACTGGCACACCCTGTTGTCTGATAGGTGAAAGTTTGATTTCACCCACCTAGAAAGGTGAAATATTTTGAAAGGAACAGTACAGCTCAAAAGAGGAATGATGCCAGTCAAGAATTCAAAAGTTACCCCTCTTAAATCATAAACGATGAAATCACGAAAAAGTCTTACTTACAGATATATGCATGATCATAATCCGCAACTCAAAATTAGATTATCAATGCCAAAGTGGGGTATTTTAAAATGCTATTTCTCAGCTTCCACATGGGATTGGAAGGGATGGATAGTGCATTAGTCCCCGTGACAACACCACAAAGTTTAGCAGTGAGAAGCAAGATCTGAGTTTTTCTCCGCTGAAAACGATTTCTTGGATTAATTTTGCAGTGATGGTAGACACAGGTAACCTGACACGCCATACAGACAGTTTCATATATCCGCCACAGAAATATTTCACTAGTCCATCTGGGTAGCAGCTCTTTAGATTTGTTTTCAGAGGTGGGACCTTCAAAAAAAATTCTGCAGCTGGTGATTGGACGACCTTTCTGATTAACACACTCACCACAGACCAATCCGCATCACGCCACAGTATGACGTAGCTTATGTGTGCCGCTGCTGAGAAACAATAGACGAACAACTACAGGAACACGAGAAACAGCTGCGATAATGGCGTTCGACGACTGCTGCCATTTTTGTAAAGTTAATTTTAGAATCAAAGGAATGCTGACAAGTACGAAAGTCTGCTGACGTCACGTTTTCTTGTCACTTCCACGCTCCCGCCTCTCTTCCCTGATTGGGCCGGTTAGAATTTAGCAGAGTGAAATTGTTGGTCGTTGGAGCCTGACAAGATGGATCTGCAGGATTTCAGAAACTGAATCAGGCAGGTCCATCTGCTCTGCAAGGTTAGGACACAGGAGCTGAACTGTAAAAATAAAAAATAAAAATAAAAAGGGCAGACGAGCAGAAGAAAGCCAATTGGGAGAGTGATAGAGCACGATCAAAGGCTAAAACACAGGCCAAGCTGTTAAAATGTTTGTTTCAACCCACATGCAGCAGTTATTCTGCAGTGGTCTGTTCAAACTTGATAGTCTATCAATAAAATGAAGAACGAAGTTACATTAAACTGTTGGGTGAGGTTGGAGTTGGTAGATGAGCACTTGTAGGACGTAATGAGGATTCCCTAACCAGCTAGAGTACCAGGCGGGTTGTCACGTTTCAAACAAAAGCGCTGTGTAACCTTGTTGCTTCGCATTCAGCATAAAGTTGTCTTGCACAAAGCAAAGTACTGTCAAAAAGAATATCCGTTCATTTGCTTCAAAACAAACCCAGCCTTATTAACACTCACTTTCTCACAAGTGTGTAAGTGCTCATGGGAAACAGAGTCTTTATCCTCGAAAACACTAGCTTTTCCATATACTTCTCCCAGTCTCTTTAAGTTTGACTTCCTTGTTTTTCTTTAGAGAGTCTACTAAACACAAAGAAACAGCACTGACACAGTATCTTTTAAGCTGCACTGATTGTTTGGTTTGAGATTCAAAGTGCCTTTTGAGGCTTTGTTGCATGTTTGCTTAAAGCTTGCTCAGTAAAAGGCAAAAACAACAATGATTACCAAATTTAATGTGGCGATGACGATGTCATTTTTCTAAATGTCACCAGCACACACCTTTGTTTAAAATTTAGTGTCGATCTGGGGTTGATGTGGCTGTTGCTGTTAATCACTCCAAAAAAAGATTTTGGAAGCATGTGCAATTGTAGATTGTTTGGCAAGGAACTTACAATTTCAAGGAAATACCAACATATATCCACGGATCTCTGAACTGACCTTGCTTTAAAGCCAAGCTGTCATTCCACTAAGACAGGGGAAAAGGTTTTGTGCACAAGCTCTGTCTCTTGAGTCATAAATATAAATATAAGGCATCACACAACCATAGTATCTTATAAGCCAGTCTACAAATTGAGGTTTATTTTGCATTTGCTGCAAGTGTTTTGTCTTCTTTTTCCCAGTTGATAGTTTGGGATCCCCGCCAAGTTAGGAGATGACTTCACACTGCACTGCCCCTCTGCAAAGCTCTAACGCGATTCTCCGAAATGTGCTGGCACAAAAGACCAATTAATATGCATGTTGTTACTCAGATATTTATCGCCCCAGTAACACTGCCAGTTTATTACTGCGTTGTTGTGCTGGGGGGGATTTGTTGTGGTTGTTTTTTTTCTTCTCATTTGAGTGTTAGGTATGGCCTTCAGCATGGTCAGATGAGCCTTTAGATACAGCAGCAGAAACAGCTGGTTGTCAGGGGTGACCACAAGAGAGACGGAGAGAGGAATGAGAGAGAAAGATCTGTACTACAATTTGCTGAGAGGTGTCTGCTTTTACACAAAGCTGTGTTTTACTGTTTCTATCTATCTATCTATCTATCTATCTATCTATCTATCTATCTATCTATCTATCTATCTATCTATCTATCTATCTATCTATCTATCTATCTATTGGACATGTCAATCGATCAGTATTGATTTCCTTGATTTTGGGTGATCAGTGATAGGCCCATCCTCACATATGAATCTGATCTTTTATACTCCCGGAAAGGTCTGACAGCCAGCCGTTGTTGCTTTTTGCTCTGAGACCTAAAACTCAGGACACTTTATTGGTTGTTCAAGCTAAAACATAAAGATTTTATTGTTTCACAGGTATTGTTAAATGATTTTCAATAAAATTAGACTGGAATATTGAAGGTATATGCTGTCAGTTAAAAAACAATAAAATCGGTATCAGTAAATCGGACAGGTCAGGCTTTTTAACGATCGGTGATCAGCCAGAAAATTGTGATCGGTGCACCTCTACTATCTATCTATCCATCTATGTCACTCCTTTCATTCCCTTTCTATCTCCCCATCCATTTATTCAATAATCTATCCATATTTTTTCAGACCGTATCCATAATTACCTAAATAAGGTTTCAGTAGAATATAGCCGTTGTTAGTCATTTTTGGCCAAAACATCATCTTAATCCAGCTGATTGCAGCAGCATGCTGCCCATTAAGCGATTGATTACCCATCCTATTGTAAAGTGGGAGTCATTTAAGGAATTTCAAAAACAGTTTACACAAGTCTCTTATGGTTTACAAGTGAACATGTTCATCAATGTTCACTCATCAGCCATAGCACCATTACCACTGGTGAGGGAAGTGCGTATCACTGATTATCTTGTCACTGTGGCATCTTTCAGTATAGCTGGGGATAAACTGGACAGCAGGTGAACATTTTGTTCTCATGTTGAAGCTGAAAATGTGACAATGTGGGGATGTGAATAACTTTGAGTGTGATTTAAAGGTAAAATATTTATCTATTAAGTTATTCTGAACAGAATGCTAAAATAGCTTTCCTCCTTTTTGATCTTCAAGGATGAAATCCAAAACCTTTGTTTGCAGGACATTTTGTAATTTGTTACTCCTAAAGTCAAACCTGAATTGAAACAAATTTCAGTCTGATTTAATGGCAGTTTTTCTCAGTCACTTTGGTACATTTCTTGAATCACTCTTGCCATTTGCAAAACAGTGAGTGCATTTCTCAAAACGGTTTGTACAAATAGCAAAACACAATGGATTACCTGCAAAAGCTAGTCTCTTTTTCAAAAATCTTAGTTCATCCCTCAAAAGTAAATATCTGTGTTGGTGAACATATCAGTGCCCTCAGAATGACGAGTCATCGTGTATGGATAAGAAAGTCAAATTGCTTAGTCATGTTGTCAGTATAACAGTGAACTCTGGAGGGACATTCTGATTTAAACTATGCCTAAAGTTTTGATGACAGTTATTGTAAATTGTAAGTTACATCTTAGTGTGTGTGGAAGATTAATTGCAAGAGACTGAACAATATTCATATTTTCTCTTTCACTGTTTGTGCTGTTACTTGTTGACTGACCTCTTCAAAGCGATACAGAAAGAAGAAGAAGGTGCTGCGTAGCACAAAGAAAAAAAAAGTAGAAATGTGTAGAGAAAAGTCTCTTTGGAAAAAAACTGTCCATGTAGTGCTGTGGGAATTACAGATCAGTGCAGTCTTCCTACACCTTCTCATGTTCCTGTATTTTGAGCCACAAACTCTCATCCAATTCACAACAAAGATCTCTGTCCGGAAAAAACTCTGAATGATTGAGGACACAGCCTTTCTCCCAACTTTGGCTTCAAATACATACTTACAAGTTGATGGTTCATGAGATGAACCTTGGAGCTATTTAAGAGTACTGGTACATCATTGGTTGATCTAATGCTTCACACATTCCCATTTGTTAGAATTAGTCAAGATTGATCAGGGGGCAATTTACTGAACCAGAGAGATTAAAAAAAAGTGTAATGGAATTGTGTGGAAAGGTACTTGACATATTATGATGACTTGTTCAATCTTTTTACATGTAAAGACTTATGTGATGAACTAATGACTAAATGTTGTGGGGGTGTGAGACTATTCAACAGAGACCCATGATGATCCATTTTTATCAACATGGTAAAACGATTGATAATATAGGAAACAACAGTGAATTGTACTTTACCATTTGAATGGATGTCCAAAAACATTTACAACTTGTTGAAAAAAAAAATGAGAAACCACTTTTAGATGTGCACAAGTGACACAATGATGTGAAGATTGAACAAGTAATTTTGAGAATTTCAATTCTGATCTGAGAAACGAACCAGAGCAACTAAGTAAAACAGCAAGCAAAACATAGTAGGTCTGAATGGTTTTAAATCCAAAGTGTACAGTCTGAATCCAGGCTTTCTGTATGCAGAAAACTGTGACACATTAACGCCCAGGTAGCTCTGTCAAACCATACAGTGGGATTAAAAGCTCCATGGCAGAATTCAATTGAACATTTGCATTCAGGGGGGTCCTTGCTGAGCCCCATCTACTGAAAACTCCTAGAGTATGATGGGAACATGATCATGGGAACTGGATCTCTGGAGCAATGGTAACAGGTGGCGGGCTGGAGGGATAGGGCAAAGTTGAGTTGACCTTCAGATTCCCCAGCTCTCAATCCCGTTCAGGGCCTGTGGACAAATAAGTCTCATCTACCTAGGTCCCACCATGCAGGCTATGTTCAAAGATGTAGTGGAATCGATGTTCAGTCAGGTCAGCGCTGTTTCAGCCCATAATGTTAGATCTGATTGGTGTAGATGTCTCATGCCTGACAAATCCTTTTTTTATGGAAAAAAAACATGAAATGTTCTCTTGCATTTGTTGATATTTTCCTTCATTTCGAAAGAAGGAGACTGAGAGTATCTTGTCATGACACCACTGATGCATTTTTAAAATCTCTGGATCACAGCTTTCTACTTGGCAGACGTCATCAGGGATGTACTTTGATTCTACACTACTGAAATAAACAACACTAGCTTTAAAATTGCAAAGCTAACATGTGTCACACAAACGGGGTTTAGTAGTATACTCTAAGGCATTTTCTTCAACACAAATTGGTTGCACAGACACTTGCAGAGTAGATGGTGATTTTAGTCTTTCATTGCGATTTGCTTATATTCCTGAAATAATGAGGATTTAAAAGAGTGGGTCTACAGAAATAACATGCACCATACCCTTGTGTCAAAACGCCTTTAGTGTAATTGGTGTAATCTCTAGGTTTTATCAAATACAAAGTCTGTTATTTTGATGTGCTTTTATTTTCCACTGCTGAGCTACGATGATATACCAAGTACCTCCACTTATATGCGCATCAGACCCCCACATTTGATGCTGATTGGCCTGTGTTTGGTCTTTGAGGTGGTCCTGTTTGCTTCTCTGTTATTATGATTTTTCTGTAAGTTTTTGCACTTCTGTAAAGGCTGCTCCATACAAGTTGTGTTGATTTGTTCCACCCTGCATCCTTCAGGCTGTTTTGCTCCCTCTGATGACTTAGCAAAAGTTGACAGAGAGGATAAAAGAGCAGCTGTGTGTAAAAAAAACAAAAAACAATGAGCACAAATAACAGATTTCATGACTATAATGAGCCTTTAATTGCATTTTAGACACTTGGAAAACTGAAAGTAGCCATAACTAAAGTCACAAGTTCCCCGGGCTGAAGTTATCTGAAAACTTTTTCATTCAGTCCACGGATGTCTGTGAGGACATTTGCTGTCATAAAAACTCCCACGGTCAACCCACACATGAATTTACAGCAAAGAACACCCAATCAACCACAGATCTCCACTCCATCAAGCACCATCCCGACCACGGTCACACTGAGTGGCATCCAGATATCGCAGATATGCAGCAATGCTTTTAAAATCAACCTTCTAAATCAGCCAGCATCCACTCTTGTGCATGATGCATAATGGAAAATATTGATATTTTCTGGCATATGCTGAATGCACATGCCTCTAGAATTAATCACGGCTTTAAAGAGAGTGCTCTCTTCTTGTCTGGCTGCCCAGCTTGCCTCTCTGTGCTCCACCTGTCTCATTCCCTCCATTTGCTTCCTGTCCACTGCTTCCATAACTTGCCCCTTCACATGATCAGATCAGAAAAGCCTGGTCATCTCAGTAATGGCTTTCCTTCTGTTGATTCCTCCCGGGTCCACAGCCCTGTGTTTGGTGATGTATGCTCCATGCAACGGCACCGGACAGCTCATCTCTCTCAGCCACAGGCACCTCTGAATAAGAACATCTACCATTCTCGATGCACTCTGTGGCTGCTGCTGCTGCTGCTGCTGCTGCTGCCATTTACATCAACAGAAATGAACGGCACTGTAACCATATTTGAGTCATGAATGGATGCTTTAAAGTAATTTGGTTTACAGATTCTGCACAAAAACATGTCAGGGGTAGGATGTTGTGCTGGAAGTCTTCTGCTTACTGTTGGTTCTGCAGGTAGTATTGTCCTGTAGTGTTTGTGGCCTATGCAAAAAAGGGCAGAACCTGATCTGTACAACACCAGAACTAGAGATGGACTGATATGTTCCTTTTTGTTTTGATTTTGGGGCTAATACCAATACCGATAATCAGCAGCCAAGAAGGCAGATAACCTCTATTTATGGCCAATATTCATTTGCAAAAAAAGTGAAAATATTGACATCAAAATTTGGGATAATGCAAATCCCAACACTTAACTTTGTTTAAACGCCTTTAAGCATTTGGCTAAAAAACAGCTCCCAGGCTAAGCAGCTGTCTTATAAAGTTAAATGAAAGCTTGAAAAATAAATAGCTCCCAGAGGTTTTCTACAGTAAGTCAAGTTTTCAAAGAAATGGCTCTATGTGTCACCAATCACATGGTACTGTGGGTGGGACAATGCTAGAGACAGAGCAGTGACTGCAGACAGAGAGGCACGGCTGTGTTGAGGCAAAATAACATAGTCTTAAATTTAACTTCTTATGGGCTGCTGGATTAAAAAAAAAGTGCTGATGCAGATTTGCCTCAAATTGCCATACATTGGCGCAGATAATCATCACATTGGAGGCCAACCCACAGCAATGTAGCTCTAGTTGATATTTCTACATGTTGATAACTGTTGAAAAGTGCAGCCAGTATTTTTCTCTGAACATTTTTTTCAGATGTTGCCAGTTGGGTCATAAATTTAAATGGATATGGTAGCTGGAAGTCTCTAAGGGGTTAACTTCAGGCCACACCAAAAGCCCCTTAAAGTTGGCCACCACTCTCAAAGACATTTATCATCCTGGCACAGGAGCTAATGGGTTCCAAGACTGAGATATTAGTGGTGGGTTCACCTTAGAAAATCCCTGTTGTTTTGCAGGTCTTTGCATTTTTTTCTTTGCTAGTAGCCAACAAAAAGTCCCAACCTTTAAAAAAAGCCACACATCATCTTTAACGTTCAGTTTCACCCACAACCTCCAAATGTCTCATAGCTCCAACATGTGTTTCTGTGGGTGTAACACTCAAATCACAGCCCCCTCTCCTTCCTCAGGCTTCCATCCTAACTTCCATCCTGTTTGGCTTGGGAGCACTAACCCTCACCCCCATGGGCTCTTCCCTCTTTACAGTAAGCGCCCCTTTTCTTCAAACTCCAACACAGCATTTCTTCAACACAAACCCTCTCAGCTACCCTGACACCCTGCTCAAAAACAGCCTCAGACTTCAACAGAAAAACTGGCTAAATGTGGAGATATGGAGTGAGGGGTGAGCGTATGAATTACAAATGAAGCACAGAGGAAAGAGCACGGCTGAATAGTGAAAAAGCAGCCCACTGAATATGGCTCTCACATGAATTATGTGAAATGCCAATTACTTTCAGTCCCTCTGTCTGCCTCTTTTTTCTCTCTCTTTGCTCTTGCTACCTCACTGTTGTACCTTTTCTATTCGCTCCGACATTCCCCAGACATCTGATGGATATCGGACCAAGTCCTCCAGGAGACATATTCCATTATCATGCTGCCACAGTGCTCATCCACGGACCCATCTCTTTTAATCAATGACCATGCAGCACAGCAGCACAGCAGCTGAACACAAACAAGGCACACACACAGAGCAGAAAATTCACAGAATATTCAATCCAACAGATGAACATAGCAGTGATTTCAAGAGAAAAGTCCTGTCACTCAGTCCACTCATTCAAACCATCTCTAATCGATAGAAATGGAAATGCAGCCCAGCTGTGGAGCTTCTTACCTGTGTGTCTCTGTGGTGGTCCACCTATCTGTGGCTGTGATTGATGGAGACCCTCGGTCTACACAGCCATGCCCTCCTATATGGGCATGCATCTGTGGGGCAGATCAGAGGTCTGCCTTGTATATCTCAGTCTGGAGAAGAGGAAGAGGGATCAAGGATCAGAGAGTCCTCCCGGCTGGCAGCCCCGTCTAGCGCATCTCCTTGTGTCTCCTGCTCGCCTGGGTCATTCCAGCCAGCCCCTCAGCAGCCGCAGAGCCAGGGAGCGAGCGTTCAGGGGGGATGGGAGGTGCTTAGAGGACTGAAACGGACATGGAACGCCGATCAGAGCACCTCCTCCTCCTACATGTCTGACTGCAGCCGGTGGACATTCTACAGCTGGAGCCTGCGTCCACCTCCCGTTTCCCCACTCTGCATGTGTGTGTGTGTGTGTGTTTTGGTGTGTTTGCGCGTCAGTGCTGGCTCCACTCCGTGCCGTGTGTGGAAACAGTGTCTCTTTGCTCACTGTCAGTGCTGCCGGTGGCTGCGAGATGCTGAGGCAGTGTGAGCGAGCAGAAAGAGAGATAGTGTGAGAGAGAGGGAGGGTGTGTGTGTTGTGTGTGTTGGAGCGGGTGAGAGAGAAATTCAAGGGAGAGTACAGGAAAGGTTGTTTTCCCTCCTGCTCCATCTATCGGTATCAATTTAATCAGGGATGCATGGCAGTGGCTGAGTTAATGAGTCATCCATACCCCTGAGCATGCCTGGATTTGTGTGTGTGTGTGCGTGTGTGTGTAACATGCTAAGATGTACACTGCAGAACATGCATGTTACATATTTGTGCTTGCATGGTTCCTGCATGCAAATACATTACTGTAAATGCTTTGAATGGTAATGAGCACATCTTGAGATGCCATATGAAAACTTTATAGCCTCCAGCATACACACATACACACATGGTCAAAAACACACAGAGAGGAGAGGAGAGGGACACCTGAACAACAGAAAAAAATCTCCTCTGGCTATCGGTATATCAACAAACCAGAGAACCTACAGCCTTAACAGCGACCTGCCTCCCTGAAAGCCCAGGGGAATGATATATCACTCCTCGACACTGCAGAAGGTCCCAGGGAGAGGAGAGGAGAGGAGAGGAGAGGAGAGGAGAGGAGAGGAGAGGAGAGGAGAGGAGAGGAGAGGAGAGGAGAGGAGAGGAGAGGAGAGGAGAGGAGAGGAGAGGAGAGGAGAGGCTAACGAAACAGAAAGAGAAAATCAGGTGGGCCATTAGATTAGCGAATGAAACAGGAATGGAAAAGAAAGAAATGAGAAAAGACAAGAGGTGAAATGTTGAGGCTCACTTTCTCTGACAGCATCCTCTGTTTTGTTCTCTGAGCATGCTGTCTGTTCTGCCTTTGACTGCCTGAAGAATTAAAGGAGGACGCAGGAAGGGATAAAATGGAGAAGAATGAAGATCTGGAGATAAGAGGAAAAGCTTTGAAACTGACAGAGAAAGGAAGAGAGGAAAGGGAGGAAAGACAGAAGGAGAAAAGCAAGCCCTGAGACGTTTTCCCATCTGATAAAAGAAAGCTGGTATATATATACAAAGAGCAGGAGGAGCATACCAAACAACCTTGTCATGCTCCTTTCCTTCCCTTCATTTGTTGCCATTCTTCATCTCTGTATCTTCTTCAGTTAGGTCTTCAGCAGATTCGCTTTGTCCCTGTTTCTGTGTCTGACATCAAATTAGGCGAGCCCTCCACTGAGCTTGAAACCAGGACTAGTGTTGAAACAACAGAAAAATCAGCATGTACCCTTGTCAGCGTGTCAGAGAAAGCTTTCTCCAGCCTCCTTGTATCTCTGCACATGGAAAATGTCTAGACAGAAAGACATGCTCCGTGTAAGAGGGAAAGAGAGACTCTCCTTGCAGGATGTTCTGGCCTGCAGACAGCACTGCTACAGTAGCAGCAGTATGTGACTTGACTTACTGAGATCATAAATGTTCTACAGAGCTCCTTCTCCACAGAAACACTGATTCTCCTGGATATGACTGAAATATTCCAATCAAAGAGAATCAATCTGCACCCGCTATAACAAATTTCAATTATGGAAATGACTTAGAACATGAAAAAGAAGTCGAGCATGTGAAGGAACTGATTGCTCAGAGTAAAAAATTCATTGGCAACATGCCAACTGTAAGTCATCCCAAAGCAGAGCTCAGTGTAGTCTAACTTAAGCGAGACCCCAGTCTTTAGGGGAAGCTGTTCTGCTCTGACCGGGAGTTTGCTTTTAAAGCGATTCCCTGCAGTCTGTTGTGTTAATCCAGCTCTGTAATCTGCTGCTAAATCAGGCTTTATGAGTGAGCCGTGGAAACGACTGAGGCGATCTCCTGAAGAAGAATCAGCCTCATGGAGTGTGTTTGAGGGTAATTATGCATGAGGAAGATGGTTAGTGCTGTGTTGGATGTTGGCAGAGGACTAACAGATGGTAATTCTGTCTCTCTTCTGTGCTTCTGGCAGACCTCTGGATTACAAATGCACTCGTACCTGCATTCACATTCACATTCACACATCACCTGCTCTCTAACAGATGTGCTACAGCGGTCACAAAAACCTTGGGTGTATTACAGGCTAATGCGACACTGCTGTTCCATCTGGATGATGAACTGAAAAGTACAGTGACATAAACAAGATCGTACTTGTTCCTGACAAGTCCTAAGATTTGCCCTTTACTATGAGGGAACTACTTGTAGCTTTGATTGTGGTGAAAGAATCTTTAACTTTTGCTTTACAGGTCAGTAAAAGCCATTAAAATCCAGGTTTTGAAAGTTCCTTGTAGATTTCTAACTTTCCATAAATTTAAGTTTGTACTAAAAGTCAGCAATATAAAAAGAATAGGTCTACAGTTAGATTATAATGAAGAATATCTTTAAGGATCAAGGGTTTTTTCTTTAGCAGAAGCTTCTATGCCATTTGAAATTCAGTTTTTTGTTCATTTCTTATTCATTGTGTTTTTTCACATTTATTTATGTATTTACTATGATCATACCAAACCTTATAACATTAGATCTTACAGTGCTGTACCATACTGTGTCCAATCCTACTGCAACGCATCATGTCATGTTGTATCATATATTTTTTTTATCATGTCATATCATATTATATGGAACCTGAGCCCTCTCATGATTCATTCAGCAAAAATACAACATCTATCATTTTAGACATTAAGTTAAAAAAAAAGAAGCAGAAAATCAATTGTACTTTTGTCCAAATTTTTTTTAATAAAATATTTAGCAAACAACCTGAAGTCAGAGTCTGCAGTATTTTCCTTAAGAAATAAAATGTCAGCTTTTACTGAATTAATCCTGCTCAACCATCTCTTACGGGCCTCTATACATGTATGTCAGTGCTCGTGTCTGTCTCAACCCGTTCATCTGCCTGTATGTTGACATTTTGGTTGTACTGGGACGTTTCTGAGCAGAGAGTAAGCGTAGTCACCTCAGTCAATCACAGCGCCCCCAGTGAGCAAGTGACTTTGCATGTTGATTAGTGAGTGGAATAAGCTATCCTGAGCGGCTGCGATAGTGGATGTAGCATTAAGCATTAAAAACACAACCAAAGTGAAATGAAACGCCAAACAGATAAAACTTTTTGCTAAACGAGGGTGAAGCTTGACTCGACTTTCGCTCACTTTTGGGCACTTGGAGAGCAGCACAGGATGAAGAGCGATGTGAGTTGGCTTTCTGCTAAGCAGGTATGTGCCCAATAACTCAGTGGTTAGCTTGTGCTAACATGCTAAGTCAGGTGCACGGCTCCCGAGTCTTTCCCACGTAGAAATGCAATGCTGCAGATAGTTACTGGGCTGGTGAGTGTGTTCACCTAGCTTTGGTTGGAGGCTGTGGGTGAGTGCTGCCGCTAGCACTGTGCCAGGGAGGAGGAGCCCAGTTTGAATGTTGTGTAATAAGTCACAAAATTCCTGCAGACCCTACCTTTAACTTAACATCTTTCAAATTTAAATTATCTTAAGTTAAACACACAGCTCTTATTTAAAAAAAAAAAAAAAAAAAAAAAAAAGAGGTCCTGATTAAAAAAATATGACCTTCATTTGCTCCTGTGCGATTGCATTGAACTTTGCTGACAATCACTGGCTTTACATTTTAGAGATTCTGTTATATGAGCCCAGTGTAATAGTGGTGGCCAGAATAATTTCACAGCTATGATAATTCATGCCGGCTTTGAGCTCCAGTAAAGTAAAGCCTGTGACACAGACTGGTTGGTCAGATGGTTTTCTGCATATGTTCTCACCCAGTCTCTTTTCAAAGCCTCTCAGACATTCCCACACCACTCTGAGACTGTTGAAAGTTTTCATTTTTCTGTTTAATTCTGTATCTTTTATTTTGATTATAAATCAGCTGCAGCCTTTAAGGCTCTCTGTATCAAAGAGTATTTCTAGGCCTGGGCAGAGCCCCAGATTTTTTTTTTTTGTCCCTGCTCATTGTGTTAGTTGTCATTGGGCATGCATGGGGAGAACATGCAACACACAGAGGCTCCTGCTGCCCAAGGATTTGAACCAGAAACATTCTTCCTTTGAGACAGCTGTGCTAACCACAGCAAGCCTCTGCATCCCAAAGAGGAAAGCTGCCAGTTGTTGGTGGCCTTTGGATTCAAACCTGGAGGCGGTTTAAGTTAAATAACTTGGAAATGAGTTTTATTAAACCAAAGTTTAAGAAAACCTTTTACCTGGACTGAAGTCTCATTGTCTGAAGTAACCTTTGTTCCAGATTTTAGGGCTCTGAAATATTTTTCTGTATTTTCACAATACATTACAGCTCAGCATGCTAAAAATCTAGATTCCCTTTGGCAATGACAGCTGAATGAGTGGTAGTGAAACATCTATTTTTCCAGCTTCAGTATTGAGCCCAGTAGATCTGACAAAGCTTCTTTCTAACCTCAGATAAAGAAGGAAACAGAGTTTTTCTAACTAAAGACAGGCAAAATGAAAAAATCAAAACCATTAGTTCCTTTGGAGTGGGCTCAGCTTCAGGAGAGAAAACTGGAGAATAAGAGCAAAGCTTCCTTCACCTGCTGACATCCCACACACAAGATTTGATTTTGTTATTCTTTTTAAGAGTCAAAGTAAAGTGCATTTGTAACGAGAGGGAGTGGAGCCATAACTGACTCCTTTTTTCAGACTTTCCCATCACTCAGACAGAAAATCGTTCCCTAGTCAGAGAAAGGTCTTGACGGTCCTGTCTGCTGTGAGCTCTCGACAATTCAGTCCCCCTTACATGTAGCCATGGGCTCTGTAAAGACTGCCTTGAGAGCTGTTGTAGGGATAAACAAACACATGATTGTCCACTTTGTAAAAGGAGAACTTGGCTGTAAACTCACCCTGAGAAGCTTTAGCTATTCTGCCTGGACCTTCAGCACCAAGTGTATCCCAGCTGCAAAGACTCAAAATCACATACTGACCACAACCTCTGATGGGTCAATAGAGCAGCACAGGATCACAGAGTGGAGCTCCAGAGATCTTTGCAGATCTGACGGTTTTCTCTCAGGGACTCACAGCTGGGGCGTGGAGGTTGGAGACAACACAGGCTGGGCAGCGGGTGTGTCAGAAGAAGGTGAAAACTTGGCAGCATGAACCCGCCATTCCACCAGTGGAGAAGAAGTTCAGGACAGTCAGAGTGGATCTTGAACAGGACAAAGGAGAGGTGTTGATGCCAACACATTTTTACACCTTCACACAGTGCATTAACACTGAGGATAACTTGAACTGAAGAAACTACCAACCAGGTTTAGCTAAAGCTGTAGTGTAGCAGCTAAAGTGTTTTAGGATGGAGTTAAACAGAATCTTATTTAGATGGTGACTTATTTTCATTTGACACATGTCCTGTTGATCCAGGCAATAAGTACAGTCCAGTGAAGTTATCAGATTATTACAAGTGATTATGGAGAAACAAAAGTCATAAGCTGAATATTCTTGATAATAATGCAAAGCTGATTTACTAACCGGGTAGGTTAAGATTGCACCTGTCAAAGGAGCAAAATAGCATGTGCAATCCATTTAGCGTGTTAGCTATCATGAATTTACAGAACTTAAGCAGATCATCTGAATGTGCAAAGTTCTGGGAGGAAGAGATGCAAATATAATCATTTAGTGCCTGCAGAATAATTTATCGAAACTGAAACTGTTAGCAGCCGTGGTAGTCACTGTGGCACCAAGGGGTCACAGCTGCAATGACAGATGAAGGAGAGAGGGAATCTTCTGTGCACGCATCGACATATTAGGACTGTCAGAAATAAAGATATCGGAGACATACCATCTATACAACAATTCCATTTTTGAGCTTTGATGTTGTAACTGGGGCTTTGTGTTTTCACAGGCGAGGCTGGTCTCCACCCGTCTCTAATGAGTGTTCATCTCCTGCGCTCTCTGGAGAGCACAGGAGATGAACCTCTCTTGTCATCTGCCAGCAACTCAATTGAAAGACAACTGCCACTGAAAGACCTTTGGACTGATGCCAGTAGTGACAGCCATTGTCTGCCCAGACACAGCACTAACCAGCTGTTTCGTGTGTGCAACGATGGCTCGAGTGTTACGGTGAAGGTGGCACGCCATATTGGATACAGCTCTCACTTATGCAATAACCTGTATCCTGTCAGTCTGATTTCTCCAACTCCATTGTTTCAAACTCCATTTGTCATTAACAGTTACTCTACTTTCCCATACTCTCCATGGTGACGGCAAGTAGCAAGTGCTAAATCCTCATTTAAATAGGGTGGTTTGTTATGAACTGCACATGCCGTCCTAATGGATCACCTGCTAGGACGAACACCCTCTAGTACATGCATTTTTTTAGTTCTTTCACAAAATTCAGCACTCATTATTTTGATCTTAGTAGATCAGGCCCTAAATGTGTAAATATTTGTATGCACACTTTGTGTGACTACAGGCTTATGCAAACCACCTACCTTGTATTATGTCTATTCATTGTGCATCCAGCAAAACAGACATCTGTTGACAGTCCCTTGAGGGGTCTAAATACACACAGAGACCGCCTGCTTTAAACTTCCTTAGCTGTTGTATTCTGTATCAGCACGTCCTAACCAATCAAATTACTTGGTTGGAACTAAGTATTGTATAAATAAACATTAGGGCTCAAACAGTGGTGTTAAACCTGATGTAATTAGTGTTGAACACTAAATGTGTGTCTTCACTGGGGAGGTATTCAGCTGGAGTGTGGGTTAAAGGTACAGGAATGACAGATCACAGATGACAGGAAATCAAAGACTGTCTTTACGCTCTACAGTGTATCTCTACAGTTTGCTACATTCAAAAACCTGTTTCTTATTAATTGTGAGGCATGTTTTGCATGTTGAGGTGTACAAGTCATAGATAGTCGTAATAAAGGGTTGTATATGAAGATCCAGTGTAACTACAGATGGCGCTGCTCACGACCTGACACACATTTACATATTTTTCTTTCAGTGCATTAAAAAACCTTACATTGCTAAAATCTCATGAGCCTATTTTTCATGAGTTTTATTTTTATTTCTTCACTCACAGATGGAGCCCAGCGGGGGTCCTTACATAGCAGTTTGGCAGTGTTGATTGTGCTAATAATCAGGTCTGACAAGCGCACACCTGCACATGTACAGGTGGCATCCATCAAAGTGAAACAAGTTGGTGCTTCTTAAGAGTATTTGTTGATTCCTACCTGGTGCTTTTACAAAAGCAAACATTGTAGAAAAAAAGAAGATTTAGAGATGAGGAGCCACAGATGATGAGATGTATGCTTGCATATGCAGAAAAGACGAGACAAGCCAGTTTTGTTTCTTTTGTACATTTCATATTTTAATCAGTGTTAAATTATTGTGAAAATATTAAGACTTAACAATTAAGTAGAGAAGATTTAAAGCTCATACAAAATGTATCAGTGCAAGGTGATGGAGATAAAAAGAGCAGGGCATCAGTGGAACAAGGGCCCAGCTAACAGTGCTCCAGCCCCTGATGTTTGCTCCAAAGGCCCTGAATCTTTTTGCCTAACAGTAACCTTTAGCTCTAATCCTCTCATTAGCTCCCTGACTGGACGGACAAAGTGATGAACAAAGTTTTCAGTCGGGGGAACAATGCTGTCTTTTTTTCAGTCAAAACTTGCTGGAGGACAACGCAAGCCAATGGCAAGCCATTGTTGTTTGTGTTTTGATGGTCTCATCATTGTCTCACCCTGGCTTGCATCTCAGCTTGCTAATTAGCTTGTGGAGTAATGAAATGAACATTTAGCTTCCAGCGCAAAACCTCATCTGCTGAAAACAGAAGCTCTCATTGGTATCAGGTTGGTGAATGTTCTTGTTGCAGAGAGTTCTCTAACTGTGAGCTTGCTAATGTTAGCCTACTGTTGTTCTAACTTGTCCAAACTTGCTTTACTTGCTGTGTTTTCAGAAAGATGTAAGTGTCTGTGCTCCAGGCGACTAATCACACTGTAGATGGAGCAGGACATGTCGCCAAAGTAATCAATAATATGGAGGAGATGTTAACAGAGAGAGACGTAGTTCCAACCAAGTGAGTTTTTGGGAAACATATCAAATGTGTGTTGCTGAATGCTAAAAGAAACAACCACTGGTTCCCTCTAACCTTGAAAAAAAAGAGGAAGAATAAGTCCCTTTTCTTGCACCATGGTAACCCTGCTACTGCTGCAATTGAAATTTTTGACACCCTTGTATTGAACAGAGAAAGAACCCAAAATAGAAATGTTGATAAGAGTAAACGCTGTCTTGTTAACCTGGGATCACTGGACTTCATGGTGTTTTTAGAATTATCTCAGAACAGCTGCGCACCATGTTAACACTGATTGGACGTTTTACTCCTTTGCTAATGGGTGACATATAGAAGACCATACAGCAACATGTGACAAGCACAAGTTGGTGAAGAGTTAGAAATTGAAAGCAAAGTGAAACTTGGCACAGACAGTAGGTGAAATATGGTAGCAACAGCAAAACTCCTGTCATACCAACACATGCTGTTCATTGCAGACGGTTCAGAAAGGTCTATTGCTGCATCAGTCTGTGACTGTGGTTTTGAGAATATGTTGTCAAGATGTGACAAACTGGTTGGATACTTCAAGCATAGTCCAGCAAATGAAGCAAAACTGCAACAAGTACAAGCAGAGAATGGACAACAGCTGGAGCCTCTGTTCTGAGACATTTCCACCAGATGGAACTGTGCACTGAGTTTGATTGCCGGGGTGCAAAAATACAAAGATTCACTCAGAGCTAAACTCAATCTCCATTAGCAAAGAAGCGCTCCAGCCATGCTGAATGATGTGGAATCTTGAAAAAACAAGGCACTTGAGACACTCTTGGAGCCCTGCTAGTAAACGACTGTTGTATCATCTGCCGAATCTCATGCAACAAACAGGAGGCTGATATAGTAAGTGGCTGGTAAGCAACGGGAAAGAACTGATTCACAGTATTAATATTTAGGGGCTTAAAGACCATTTTGAATAGCGAAACACAACTTTAAACGTCCGATTAAAATGCAATTAACTGTTCAAATTCTGCATTTTTGTATTAAAAACCAGCTTCTCATGTTGTCATACCTCTAGACAAAGTCTGCTTGCAGACTTAAGAGACAAATCTGCAACTACCAATACTGCTTTCGTGTATCTTTATGTGATGAGTACTGACAATTAAAAACTTACTCTGAACTCTAAAAACATTAACTGACTTACCTCTTCATCATTTTCAGAGTATTTATCGTCGTATTTTTCAGTTTTGTTTCAGAATAATGGTGACAGTAGAAGAACAATAAAAAGTTTTTTAAGGCTCCAAAGAATAAATTTGTCACTCAACTCACATTTTGCCCCACGTGGTGCACAAAGTTTCAAAACTTTAACTCTGTATTATACATCGCATATAAACAACCAGAATGCCTCCAGACCCTCCTAGGTTTGGGCTTGGCCCCTAGTGTTTATGATATCTTGCTCCACTCCAGGCAAGGCCAACAGCGTTTAATCATTTAGTTGACTTACCATGTAAATCCCCAACATGCATTGCTGAAGCATCCTCAGAGTTTACATAATTCCAGTGTCCTTCATGAAGGTCAGTGTTACAACATGCCTTCAGTGCTCTTTAAACATTTACTTTGTGCTTTCTTATGCATGAAATAATCCCACTGCACGCTCAGATTGCAATGTGAACATTCACATGCCTTATAACAAAGTAGTGTCTATGTTACACAAGGGAGAATACTACTGATACAAACCTTTTAGACTGGTTTAAACTGATATTAACACAGACCTTTTCTGTTACATAAAATACATTAACCACACATGACTCATATCTTACTTCACATGTTAATACTGACATACAGATTTACTCTGATTCTTATAAGAAATCAAGCCTAATCCAAAGCTGTGGCAGCAGTGACCTTGCTGGGAGGATCCATCTGCAGCTTGCTTAGAAACATTTTGATTGTGATCATGAGACTTGAAAGTGTTTGATCCCAACAGCATGGAGGCTGAACAGTCAATTAACCCTTTGATCTGCCATGATCCCTCGGTTAACAGCACTGTACAGCCCCTATCTACTGTAGATGCCGCTTACATAGACAGTCCACTAAAAGATGACGGCTGCATCAACATCACCATTGGTCAAATTTGCACCACAGATTTATCTTCACATGTTTCGATCCTCTTCATCCTCCTCGTCATTTTTCAGGGGTCAGGTGTTAAACAACCCACCGTCAACTGTTGGCTGCACGTATTGGATTTCATGAGTGGCTGAGCAGTGAAAACAGAATGAGAAATGAGACAGTTAATATCCACATTGACCCCAAGCTGAACCTACACACCACCCAACTGTACCGTCTAATGACATATTGACTGTTTTTATTATGTAAAGTCAACCACTGAAAAATGCAGAGCATAGAATTAAAGGAAGAAGAAAAGCAACACAGCTATTTCCTGTTTCCTTTTAAGATGTGAAAGACAGAAATACTGAATATTAACAACTTGCTGTTTTTTTCATTCTTTCATGTATTGTATTTCTGCGGTTCAAACCCCTCATTTATTTTCTTTCATTTCCCAAGGAATTGTTGCATTTTCAATATTACACAGCAAACTGGAGCTTTCATTTCAGGTCTTGAATGCCGGTTAATGGGAAAAATTGGTTCATGACATGAATACTAAACGGACAGGTTGCCATGATAACAAAATGCAGCATTTAAAACGTCAGTTGGTATTAAATCGGTGTTATGACTGACATGTGTTATTATTATTTCTCCCTTTGTATTTCCTCACACAAATGATGATCATGTCTGTTAGGTTAATCTATTGACAATAACTTTTATGTCATTTGTGATTTTCTACCACAGCTGTGTTCAAATCAGAAGCAGAATTAAATTATGTTGATTAAATTCAGTTTAATTTTGTTTGATTCAAATTACTTTCTGTTCAGTTCAATTCAAATGAGCTCATTATTGTGGAAATTAGCAGATGAAACATGGTTTGTAGACAGTATTGCCGATGCTGAACGGGCTCAGACTTCATGGCAAACGCTACAACAATCTGTTCTTTAATAACAGGAGTAGGCAACCCTGAGAGATGTTGATGTGATTTGCCTGCCATGTTGCATGTATATCTGAGGTTTCACTATGGAAGCTGTTGTTGTGTAAGGTAAGGGTGGAAAAGAAGAAAGAATCAGAGACAATTTGTGTTGTTTTGAACCAAAGTGTTTCCTGCCGGGGCTTTCCTGTTATCCACTGAATCCCAGCAAGCCGGAGAACAACTGTGCAGTGTGTTGTCATATCTGTGTGTGTGTGTGTGTGTGTGTGTGTGTGTGTGTGTGTGTGTGTGTGTGTGTGTGTGTGTGTGTGTGTGTGTGTGTGTGTGTGTGTGTGTGTGTGTGTGTGTGTGTGTTTGTGTGTGTTTGTGTGTGTGTGGGTGTGTGTGTGTGTGTGTGTGTGTCTTTTAGGTCAAACCAATTGTGCTGCACTAAAGCGATAAAAGCATATGGCTCAGGGCACTGTCCTCTGAAAACATTGGCCCATGCTGTCCATATTAACAAACAATACAACATATTTATTCCTACAAGCCTTTGCACATACATCTCAAGGCTTTGCCAGTATCATGGGACTCTGTCTAAAAATAGCTTCTGGGGCTCAAACCAGCACATAAGACATGGGACCACGTAGGAGACATGGTGCAAAAACCTTAAGGACCCTTGGTCACAGATCAATTTTGGTTTCTTTTGAAGCCTTCACAAAACAATCTTACCACCCTCCCTTTGTTAGAACAGCAGGAGGTCTGCATATT
Organism: Halichoeres trimaculatus; assembly: GCF_033239565.1. Classification (NCBI taxonomy): domain Eukaryota; kingdom Metazoa; phylum Chordata; class Actinopteri; order Labriformes; family Labridae; genus Halichoeres; species Halichoeres trimaculatus. The sequence goes on from NW_027437185.1 coordinate 17,639,021, forward strand.
ACTGATTACAATTGGCACACTTGCTGAGCTGAATTCACACTCCGCACATGCTGGCTCAACTTCCTGTCAGAGAATGAATCTGCTCGTGAAGGCTGACAAATTCCCACAGAAGCCTGTGGTGAAGCCCACTCTTAAGGGACCTGAAATGACACCATCAAATTATGTGTTTTAAAGACATGTTGTTAATTTGCATTATTTTCCTTTAAAAGCAGTTGTTAGGATGAAATATTGTGATTCATGACAGCACTATCATGTATTATGTCCTTCACAGCTTTGATAATTGTGTTTTCATGAAGCTGGATTTTACAAAAAAAAATCATCTTTGGTAAGATCACAAATTGTAATAACTAAGAACTTTTCTTGACCTTGTAAAAAGTTGGTCATTAAACAAGAAGTTAGCGGACAATCAAGCTTCATTTTAGCCCTAAATGTGTGACCTCAGGAGTCCTGTGCTCAGTCATTGTTCCACATGCTTTTTAACTCACCTAATCTCAAGATCCTGACTGAATTATCTCTTTATCTCAAGATAAAAATTAATGGTTTCTCAAGGTCACAACTTTAGTTTAATTGCTGTTACCACCATGAAAGACAATTGCAGTGGGTGTGATAGTGGAGTCACACTGGGGATAAATTAAATTAACAGCAGAGAGACAGAGAGAGCAGAATGAATCCTCGTGCTACGTGTTACAATAACCATCATTCATATCAAGATGTCATTCTCTGTCAATAATTTAGTGAAATCTCAAGAAAGACATGTACCAAGTGACAGAGCAACCTCTCTCTGATTACAATAACATAGTTATGACACCTGAGTGATTGAAAAGTTGTAGAAATCAATCCAAGTATTAGTTCTTGTCTCCCATTAGCGCAAAAGAGCAGTATTTTCACAAGCTTCTGGATGCCACAAACAGGAAGGATTCAGTTAACCATTATTCTCACTGCAGATGCTTGAATGTAATTTTATCAGGGGTTATGTCCAACCCCAGATCCAAAGGTATTTGGAGGCTGTGCTAAATGTTAATTGAAATATATTGTGATGGTTTGGAAATCATTTTAACCCCAAATTGAGAGTGGTGCAAAGGCAGCTTATAAAATAATGAAACTAAATACTTTTTTTAAAAAAAAAAACATCTTAACTTCACATTTGACTTCAGCAACATGTTCAAAACAACAATTTGCAACAGGTTATTCACATGCAGGTTTAAAAAGAGGGTACTTCTCCTGAGAAGTAAAGACATGAAAAGGTCCTTTACCCTGAGAGAAACTGTGTAAGTTTATTGTTTAAAAAAATGTTAAAACAATGTTTTGAAGTTTACAGAAGCTTTGGTGATTCCACCATCAACGATATACACAAAAAAGTGTGGGCCAAAAAATCAAAACTCAATAGCTAAACTCTGTGGGTCCGTAAGTGGTAAAGCATCAAAATAAAGTTATGGCACTGTAGTGGAAATCACCGCATGGGCTCAGATTCAATTTCAACAACCAGTTTATGTGAGCACAGTTTAAAATCCAGCCAAAATGTGCTAATGGCATCACACTTAATATGAGGACATTGCCTTTAAAAATGTGCTTACATAGTAAATTTCAAAAAGAGAAAGTGAAAAGAAAGATAAAAAAAATAATAATTAAAAAAGAAAATTAAAATTTGACTTTTTGTCTTTAAACCATTTACAATTAAAGGAAGGCTTTTGGAGGTTTGTAGACCATCAAAATCAGTTTTAAACAATATGCACAGTCCCATATATTCTTTTTTTATTATTATTTCATTGGGGCTGTACCTTTAATGTGCCACTAAAACAAACAAGCTTAAAAAAGAGTCAATGCATGACCACAAGAACTTCCTATGTGTTCATTACAATAACAACTCCACAACTCCACAGTGGGACTTTAAGTTGTGGTGAAATAGAAGTGAGTATTTTCTGTCCTTAGCTTCTACTTTGCTGTGCCATACATCATAAGAAACTAACTCATCTAGAAGGTTTGGTAAAGGCCTGAATCACAATTTCATGGTCTGTCCGATCATTATTTGGTTATTCATTATTTTGATTATGATTATTATGTTTGTCAGGGCACAGTGTACTTTTTCTCAGCACACACCAATTTTCTAGAACTAACATTAGCTTTCTGCTTGGTTTTGTAGCTAATGATCTCATCAATGTTCATCTATTCTGTAATTAGGGATCATTTAAAGGGGCCAAGGGCACACTCCCAAATAATCAGTGCACCAAGCAGTGAGTGGGGGTGGTAGTGGGACACAAACTGGTTTGTGAGCCAGTTATTGTTCCTGATTACCAAGATTGTTTTATTTTTCTCAGGAACAGTTTTCTTTAACTCTTGTGGGCTTGTACGGAAAGACATTTGCCAGTACTGCTTTTTCCACCATCAACTCTGGCGTCAAAGACCCAGTGGACTTAAGTTACCCCAATTTGACTATTGACTACCAAATTCATGTTCATATGTGACCATGGTTTTCAGCCATCAATGGTTGTGGTAGATGGTAGAAAGCCAAGAAGCAGAATCACTTCCCTGTCGCAGGCTATCAGCCCCCAACACTCTCAGACAATCCAAAATCTTCTGACTTGAGCCATCTGTCCGGGCCGCCACTGAGAGCATCTCTTGTTACCTCAGGCCTTTGCTCTTTGTTTCTCTCACATCGAAACGCTGTGTCACTTGACCTTTGAATTAGCTGGTAGTCTTCAGGAATTTCCCCTCAGGCTGATGTTGCTCTTACTATAACAACATAGATCCAGGGTCATTGAACTGTCTCGTGTACAAATCTGGTCATCCATGAATAAATGACTGTGACAAGACATGGGAATGCTTGTCACAACAGTGGTTACAAATAATGAAGGGGATATGAAAAGACAGGTGAACCATAGGGAATTTCTGTAATTCAGACTAAATGCTTTTGGTGTAAACCACTTCTTTCAAGTGGTCGGTTGTGTTTTTTTTAACTTAGTGTTTTGAGTTTTTTGTAATTAACATAAATGCTATGAAAAAATCTGTAACAGTTGCATAATTTGTTTTTGAAGGGTAAATGTGATTACATAATTTAAATGAAAAGACTTCTCTGCTTGCAGGATAAATAGCATGGTTGCTAATTATTGGATGCAAGCGTAGATATTTTCTCCTTGCAGGGTATTGCATGTTGCACCTCAGCTGATGACACATTGCCAGCTGCAAGGTCTTTGGCTAGAAGCCAATACTTCACAGATGTTTCACACTTTTAATCCCACATCTCCAGGTGGTGGAGCTCAGTAGGGTGCCTAACTAACCCTGCCCTGCTGCTGACCCTACTATCCCTTTTTGTCTTGCTTTGTATTCCTTACTTTCCTTTCGCCACCTCTGTATCAATCTCCTCAGGTGCTTTTCTCGTCTTGGAACCTGAAACTTAGAGAGCTTTTCAGGAATTGTTGAATGGATTTCCTTGTGTCCAATGAGTGGATGATTGTCCGCCACCATGTTTCTATGTTTCTGTATATTCTTGAGACAACTCTACTTACAGACATCTTTTCTGCCTCCCGCTCATTGTTGAGTAAGTTCAGCAAAGATCCCCAACCTGACCATGCTCGACCTCAGGGTTGTGTCTTTACCTTAGGAAGGTTGTTGTATTCCTAAGTTTGTCCAGTTAACTGTGCTGCTCTCAGCACCAGGACTAGCAGCTCCTGTTTTGTTGGTTTCCTGGTAAAGTGTGTGCCTCTAAACCCACATCCAGATCATGTAGGACCTGCTCGTGGCTGCATTTGTTTGCCCTCGGTCACATATGGAAGTCTTATAAGGATGTGCTGCAGGCTAAGATTTTAGAAATAGCAGAGCTGACTGCTTCAAAATCATACCAGATATGTAACTCTGTGAGATTTAGGAGGTTGTGGTATGTGGACCTAATAACAAAGCTCAGTCTTACATGTAGGATCCTCAAATCAGCTTTTTTTTTGGCACTGCTGGTGACCACTCCACAGTTTGCTCATGATCCAACTTGCTATTGGCTTACTCCTACAGTCCTGATACCCTTGAGACCAGAACTTTGGAGCTAGTCCTACTCAAGGGGTCAGTGTTAAGATGCTTTTTCAGGTTTCAACTTGAGCTTTGGTAATGTGCACAAATGGGTTAGCTGAGTCAGCTCACAAACAATCGTCCCCTTCTGCTGCCAGCACAGGCTGAACAATATCTGTGATAGCTGGTTTCGGTTTTTTTTAAAAGCTTCTTTAGAGAAGTATCAAGGAAGACCAAGCCATTTGGTCAGATATTTGCCTAAGAGATTGGCTGTAAAACCCCCAATAACCCTGCAAAACCTACTTTGGCTGCACTAGCAGAGCATTGGGTTCTTGAACCAACTGTAGGAGGGAAGATGCTGATGTTTCCCTTCGTTTTTGTGTTGGAACAAATGAAGTTACAAAGTCAAGTCTGGTCAAGTCCAGGAGCTTGATAAGCTTTAAAGTCAAGATATGGAACTCCTCCAGTCTTCAACAGCAGTGATCTGAAGTGCTGTGGTGATGTTAAACAGTTGGTAGCCTCTTACTCCTAAACATCTGTCTTTAACAGAGCAGCTTGATTTTATTAGCTGTGGTAGTAGCTATGTAAACTTCCCACCACAATACTACCAGCTTAACACCCCCTGCCTTTTCATCTTGGTGCCTCTTTTGATGTGATCCAGGTTTTTACTTGATCGGTACATATTGTTTTGGTACATGAGAAAAGGTTGTATTCTTTCTATAGTGACACTCAATAGCCTCACACAATGATTTTCAATAGTGCCCCTAAAGACTTTATACATCCAGGCATTTTCAGGCTCATTGATCAGACTTCCAGCCTTATCCATCCAAGCAAGGCGTCTTTATGACCTGTTGTTCTCAGACCACAAATTCCTTTGATTTCTGCACAATTCAACTACATAACTGCAACTGCCAAAATGGTATAATCTGGGCCTTCTGTACCTGAGCAATCTGGGTAACTACCTTGCCAGGTCAGCAACAATGATAGAGTTTATTTAAATGATGGCATTCATCCTCATACCTGACTGGACAACCACAAGAAATTAAAGGTTACTGTTATATGACAATCAAATATACAAACTACAAGCCAACTTTTTATTATGTTTTTCTGCTAATAGAGAAAAAAAATCAGTGCATACTTTTTCAGGTGTCAAGCAGGGTCATTGTAAGCAAAAGGATAGTTCTTAAAGGGAAATGACTGAAAAACAATGATCCTGAAAGAACACCACCACAACTAAATAACAAAAATCACATTTATTTCTTTATGTTTTAGCATTTTTCAAACTTTGTGGAAAGTTTACTGCCCCTTTTATACCAGACTGTTTTCCACCCAGAGGACTGTTAAAGGGATTTTGAAGACCGTGAAGGTCTTGGTTTTAAAAGTGATATATGCAATAGATCTCTTTGCCCTTCAGTGTGTGTGTGTGTGTGTGTGTGTGTGTGTGTGTGTGTGTGTGTGTGTGTGTGTGTGTGTGTGTGTGTGTGTGTGTGTGTGTGTGTGTGTGTGTGTGTGTGTTTTATGTCAGTGCATGTTTTAGAGACTATTGTTCTTGAACCTCTTATTTTTATGTCATAACCACCATCACCATCAATGTCATCAGCTGCAGCAGTGAAGTGTAACAGAGTTCAGGTAGTTTGGGGGGTAACATAGCTCTGCTTTTACTTTCCCTGCATGACTTATTTAAAGTTTCTTACTCCTTTTCAGTGGTCCTTCTGTTCCCTCACATCCTGCTCCCTCCTTTTCTCTCATTAGCTACCGAGACAGCCAAAACTAAGGGCAACATCTTGACCACTTTGTTTACGTTCTCAGATATCTTCTGTATTTGTGTGTGTGTGTGTGTGTGTGTGTGGTGTGTGTGTGTGTGTGTGTGTGTGTGTGTGTGTGTGTGTGTGTGTGTGTGTGTGTGTGTGTGTGTGTGTGTGTGTGTGTGTGTGGTTGTTTACATGCATGTGTTATTCCCTTAAGCCTCAGCCTTTTGGCCAGTAGCAGGGCTGTGTCTCTAAAAGCAGCTCATTAGTGTACCCACTTGGACTCTAGACAGCTCTTTCTTCTCTTACAGCTGGTTTTCTGGGCACATCAGGCCAATGATGCTCTTTCTCTCTAATGGAGCAGAGCGAGGGGGCCAGCACTGCTCTGCTCCTGTTTGCTCTCCTATTAATTATCTTCCCCCAACCAACTTTAACTCCTCCAGCCCCAAATGCACGTAGAAGCTTTGTGAGTCCTTTTTTCAGCGTTCACATCAGTGGCGGCACACGTCCTCTGATCATCAGGATATGCTGACTGCTGGCTTTTTTTTTGACACACTCTTAAAAACAAGTCTTCTGTGTTGGCAGTGTGTGGTGCTTTTTTCTTCAGTCTACTTTGAGAGGGCCCTTGAGATGTACAAAATGCTATTGATTGTTGAGTGAGGCAGGCTTGGGACAAACACTGTAGTTGGATTTTTCCCTGGTGATGAAGCCAGTATGTTTTTTTAAATACATTTCATGTGTCACACCAACATGATGAAAGAGGAGGTGTGATTATTTTACCATTCCTGCTATCTGTCAACTTTTTGTTTTCTATACAAAATTCAGTGCACAAGACACACTTTAAGTTTCCATCTCAAATGAAGGCTGCATCTTAAAGACCAAAGTGATCAATATAAAGTTAAATAACTAAATGTAAATATGAGACAAATCATATTCCCTAAAGATTCAAAAGTGGATGCAAGGTTTAAAGGGGACATATCATGCTTGTTTCTCCTTTTCACTATGCCAGACTAGGATGCCTGTAAAGCATTTCTGCCCTCAGTACAAGTCATTTAGTTCCTTCATTGCCCCACAATAGCGTTCTCAATATCCTCATTTTAGGCCATTCTGAAGATCTCGTTGAAACGCTCCGTTTCGAGAATGACCTCCAGTAACCTCGCAACGTCACAGCCCTTTGTGCTCTGATTGGTCAGTTCTATCAGAGAGGCGGAGAGGGTAGAGCCAGGGGGCGGTTTTTGCAGCATGGCAGTATTTACAAAATCGCCACATTGAATGGAGCAGACCGAGCGAGTTTGCTGTTTGCCAAAAACTTCACCGTAAGGCATTGATAGCACTAATAAAATGGCAAAGTGTAGGATACGTCCTTTTGTATTGGACCCCGAGTCAGACACGGACGGTTCTGCAGCTCAGGAGGAAGCAAATCCACCTTGACACAGATCATCTCAGGACGCTTCAGTGTGGTGAGTCAAACCGGTACTGTAACATGTAGAGTTTATATGTGGAAATATAGGCAGACTTCACCAATAAACTATTTCTATAACATGGCTCCATCCTGCTCCTTCATTTTTCTCTGTCTGTTTTATCCATCATGCTGAAAGTGTAGTCTAAAGATCGCCTCTACCGTCAGTTCGTCACTATGTTAGCACTGAGTCAAGTTAGCCAGAGCTAGTAGGGAGCTTTATTTATACTCGGCTCTTGGTGGGTGTATCCCTCGGCGGCGGTTGTGTGACTAAGTGACTTCACAGAGGAGGAGCTGCTTAATCAGATTACTCCAATAAAAAGAGAGGATCCTCATGTCGTCACGAAGGTCGAAATCTCAAAGCCAAATGGCAATGACCTATTTTCAGAGGCATCAAATCTCGTTCTAAGATATCAGAAAAAATACAATATCTCATTTTTTGAAAATTCAGGGGGTGAAAGCAGTGGCGGACTGGGACAGAAACTGTCACCGGTCGAACCGACCGGCAGCACCAGCCCAGATGGCCGTACCGGCCCGCTGACGCAGCGGCCCACCAGGAAACCTCCTGGTGCTCCTGATGGCCAGTCTGCTCTTGGGTGAAAGGTCTTGTTTTCAACTTTATGTTTTTATACATAAGTATTAAATTGTGGATTGGCATGATATGTCCCCTTTAAGTGTTAAATAAGGGATGATTCTGTATTTTACAGGATGGGTGGCAACCCTAACTGTAAGCCACCACTCCACAGTGTAAGAATGCCTGGATGGGCAGCTGTGTGACCAGCCCGGTGGAGCCATTTGTCCCTGGTTTTTCTTCTTCATTTGGTCAAAATCATGCATTCAAAAGAAACAGTGATGTATAAAGTCAAAAGAAGCTTATGCAGTATGCATTATAGTGAAAAGCCTCCACATTTTAAGATAACTGATCAGTCAACCATGTGGATTTATGGCTCTTTTGTAGCAGCTGTAAGCTAATGACCAAATATAGCCCAATTTAAATGCTGTGCTTCAGAAAACAATTTTTAACACATTTTAATGACACTCACTTTGGCAACACCACATCATTAGCAAACTTTCCCATCAGTTTGTTTTAATTATGTCACCAACACTAATGAGAAACCACTGCCAAACCAAGTCCCTCAGACCTTTAAGCATCCTAACTTTCTGTAAAACTAAAAACACACATAAGATTTACTGCTAACTCAGAGGACCACGACATAAAGAAGTCATTCCTGCCTGATATGAATTACACGCTGGTCCTAAACTGCTCAGCATCAGTATACTTAACAGGTCATATGAGCTTTATACAATATGTCAGGGGCATTAAGAGCTCTATTTCATATGCAAAGACATTTCCTCTTTTCACAAGTGCCCAACAGGCTGTAATCAGTGGTGAAAAAGCATCAAGTACTGAATAGTGCAAAAAGCCAACCCCTCCTGACATCCAGCACTGTGAACCCAATGTGTAACTAAAGCTAAAGTAAAATTTTTCCTGTACATTGTACAGTGTTTTAGTTAAATATTGAAAGTAACACAGTAATGTTGCTAAATATGTTTCCTGTGTCACATTAAAATCCAGAAGGATACAGAGAACTCACAACACATGGCTCAAGGATGTCATCTCCCCCATTCAGGATGGATACTGTGAGCAGAGATCTCGATACTAAGTTTGAAGTCCTGAATGTTTCCTTAAAAGCCCCAAATGTTTCTGATTGTTTTTGAAGTTATGGCTCGCTGTCACACTTCCGTGACAACCATTTGTTGTTTGCTTTAGGTAAGTGGGACTCACCCCAATGAAAAGTGATTGACATGATCACAGTTTAGGTTTAACTAACCTCACATGCAACAATATTATTAATTTCTCCACACAGTACAGGAGCTATGAGGCTGCCCTACACTTACCTCTTACTGTTCACACCAAAAGAGGCAAGAGGCAAAAGTGGCAAGCACGCCCACGAAAGTGGACAGCAGCCAGAGCAGCAAAATATTTTAGCCGCTTTTTGACATCAAAGTAAAATTTTGAACTCACCAGAACAACCTACCACTTCTGCAACACGATCCCAAGCAACATTTTTTTTGTTGTTGGTCGCGGTAGCCAAAAAGGCGACATTAAAAAGAATAGAATGAGCCAAATACAATTTATGAGCTTCCATGACAGAACTAGGAACAGAAGGTAAATGCGTTTTTCTTTAGGGCCCGCCCAGTCGAAGGACATCTCTACTCTGATTGGTTGCTTCTGTTTGCTGCTGCACTGCATCATAGCTAATTACCATAAAGTTGACCGAGGCTCGACTTCTCACCTGTGCCGCTTTTGACGCTTTAGCCGCTTTAGCCACTCAGGACACTGTGGCCGCTCAGGATGCTGGGCTCTCATTGAAAATGGATTAACTTCAGGCCGCTTTTACCGCTTTTGCCGCTTTTGCCGCTTTTGGTGTGAACGCACAGTTACATGAATCCTTTTTTTTCTCCTGTAAGCAGAGTGGGGACAGAGCCGTGCTCTCCGTGTACCCTACTGAACATTTTTTTTCCCACTTATTTCACATCACTTATTTTGTTGCATTTCAATGAAATGACAAGGGCCTTTCTATTTCTAATCACCTCCTGCTCTGTGAAACCTTTATCTTGGCCACCATAATGCTAAACATCATTTGAGAGAGAGAGGGGTCGCAATGGAGTCATATTTTCTTGATGAGGGCAGAGACATTAAGGCAACTGGCTGAGCACAATGTGCCAATTGCAAGAGTGGCACTTATGTGTCATAAGAGAAGTCTGTTTTTCTGCTTGTACTGACTGCCTGCTAAACTCTCAGGCCACCAGGAAATGTCAGTGATATCTTTGTTCATTATCTTAGTCGAGGTCTTAATCAACAAAAATTTGCGTGTGTATGATGGTTAAGTTATCAAACTCTAGCTCACCACAAGGCTTCTTCTGCCTGCTGCTAACAGAGCTGTCAGCTGAAGCATCAATCACTCTACAGGGCTGTATACAAGGTTGTACCAACGTCTGGTTCAGAAATAGCTTAGCTGACTTTTCTAACAACAGAGCTGAGAGCATCTGCTGCTAATACAAACACGTCTCGCTGCTTTCCATCTCCAGCACAGTTCATTTATTTTGGCTTAGTCTTGAGAAAGGACTGTTTGTTGTTGAATATCTTGCCATGCTGTTATCTGGTGTTTCTCTGTATGGTGCAGCTGAATATGAACAGTGCAGAATTTCAACTGTCAAACTATGAATCTACAGAGTGGCATCTCTGCTGGTGACTCATATCATTAACGTTGAGAGGACTGCTCAAGTTGCTCTCTGAACTTCACTTTTGAAAAAGCTTTGATGGTTTCCTATGACGCAATAATGACTTTTAGTAGTTATGTACAATTTGTGCACCACAAGATTGGTGTTTCAACAGTGGCTTTTTCAGTTATTCAAACCAATAACTGTACAGCCCTGAGTTCAAGCATAATGTTGCTCATCCAATCAGCAGGAGTTCAACTCATTACATAGTTACATGAGCCAGCACCAAACACTTTCCCTTGGAGCTGACTCCCTAGTGAGATAAGAAGGATTTGTCGGGCTTTTCAAGATGCCAATGTGTTAAGATCTTCTTCAACTAGTTTAGCTTTTTTTATAAATGTTTTTTTCTTGTTCAGCGTCAGGCTGCTTCTTAAACTTTTTGTTGCAAAGTTTAGCTGAGCTCTATTGTCATTTGTGACTTCCTTTATTTGGTAAAGACAATATTCATGAAATGTTCATGATGTTCCTCCATTGAGGTTTCAGTAAAGACTTTACAAACCCACAAAAGCCCTGTATAATCAGTGTAGCAACACATCCATTAGGAACATCAAATAATTCCACACTTTCCATTACAATGAAGATGAATTTCCATTATCATCAGAAGAACGATGTGGTCTCTGAGCTTTACCAGAGAGAATGACCGTGTTTTGTTCAGCAAAGATCATTGTGTGGATTTCTGGAGCTGCTTTTCTGTTTGCCCAGGAGCAAGGCAGCAGGAGCCATAACTGTTTTAGGTTAGATAGCCTGTTCAATTTTACATGCTCTGCTCATGTTTACCTTTAGAAGAGCTCCTGACACAATTTCTTCAGAAGGTAATAAGATCTGTAATGGTGAGAAACAGGGGGAAGCTCAACTGCATCCACAGGACTAAGTACAGGCTGTATTCCTTTTCTCGTAGACAACAGACCTGCACTCGCTGTTATTCTTGGGGAAGGCAGAAAGAGACAGATTCACCAGTCCAGTGAGAAAAAAATGCTGACCTTTGTAGTACTTTCTTTTCTGTCTGGAAACCAGACATCAGGGCCTTACATACTTCCATTTCAACACAGAATATTTGGACCCTGTTAGGTCTATTCTGCACCATGTAAAACATAAAGGTGTAATAGTGGTGCAAGCAATTTTTCTCTTTACCTAGTGAAGCACTGGTTGTGAAATGTTTCCGAGGGGGTTCCCCAAAACATATTTAGGCTGTCCATAAAATCTCTTTACCATTATAAAGATTATTACAAAAGTAAATGAACGGACAAATATGTGGAATTTGTCACAAAGTGAGAAGTAGATTTTGAAGTTTAAAAAAAATTAATAGGAGAACTTACTTTGTGGGAGAAAGCTGAGCTTGGATGTTTTCCTGGTCTTGGTTGTCCACTCTTCCCTTTATCCAACATTGCCCCTGTCGCCATAAATTTCTTGTGCCTTACACAAATTTACAAACCTGATGGTGGATCTCTTCCACACCTACTTCTGTAGGTTCGCTGAGTGTGTGTGTCTGATTTTGTTCCAATAAACCATGACACACATTGTGCCATTGAATTTCTTAAGTCTTCTTTTTCCTCCAATGCCTCTTCACCTTTTCTCTGGGTCAATAAAGAGTAAAGCAAAGGCTACAAAGAAAGAAAACTTAAGCACAAGGTTAAGTTATATTCACTCTCAGTGAATACTGGCATGATTGAGTGTGGTTGAATGGAAGCAGATGCAGGGAGAAGGGCTCTTCTCTTATAAACCTAACTGACTGAGACCAAGCTGTGGGTCCAGGGTTAACAGAGCTTATTGCTTTTGCAGGGAGTTGTTTGCTTTGCTGGGGAAAAATAAGTGAAAAACCAAAAAGGAATATTTACTTCTTCTGATTTCTCAGAGCTGCTGTTGATTTGGGAGTCGATGAGCTGCAGCCGTCAGCTGGGCCAAGTTTTTTGTCAGATTTCCATGGAGCTTCTGCTTTAGTAAGCCTTGACAACATGAATACCCAGAGAATGTTTTATTCTCATGCTAACCATAATGTGCAGGTTTAGTGTTTGATATAATCCATTGATGTGGAATGCATGACATTTTTTAGAGTGCTGGTTTCTGTGACATGTAGCATAAGTCCATAAATTGTATGAACCTTTGCGTGATGTGTCATGGACTAGTTGATTGTTTTCAGGGCATTTTTAAGCAGCCTTAGGAGGTATTCATGGCTGAAACAAACTAAACTGAGCTCTGCTTTGGAAGACACAAAGTACTGAAGATTGGAATCTGGAGAGCTCGCTGTAATGTGTGTGTTTTTCAATCAGACAACAGACCTGCACTCGCTGTTATTCCTGGGGAAGGCAGAAAGAGACAGATTCATATTTCATGGAGCTATTTGATTTGCACATTTGGCTTTTCAAGGTTTCTCTGTGGCCTGTGAAAATCCAGAGTATATTTCAGCCACTGAAAGCCCAGCATGAATAAGTCAACAGTGTCAAAGTGTTTATTTATTCATTTATGAATCCCTCCACACTCTCTGAGGCATCCTGCCGCAGCACTGCTATACATGCCTTTGTTGAAGTGCATGCAAATTGTAAAGCAATTGTGTATTGTTATCTAATGGAGTGCTTTCTGAGTCCATATCAAATAACCTTTTTTTCAGTGCTTTAAAATCAGGTATCCATCTTGTTTTATTTTAAATCCTTTTTGAATTCAGTCTGTCATTTTCTACTTGGTGGTCTTAACTTTTAGACAACACAAATCAGAAAAATTGAAGGTCTTGTTACTAATTCTCACCAAACAACCCACAGTCTCAGTGTGCAGGGTTGCTCACAGTGTGATGTCTTTGCTTTTTGGCAGGTGTTTCACTCCCTAATATTTCACATGCTTTCATTTATCCAGTTCTCCTCTTGTAATGATTCATATTTCTGCTGCTTTCTGGGCTGTTTCATTTTCAGAAAATAAAGAATCCTTGTAATAACCAGTGTGTTGAATGTGGTGAATGGAGGAAAAAGGGAAGGAGATAATGTTGAGAATGTTTCCTGGCATTATCCTCTACTCCGCAAAGTCAGTACCTCTGCAAGGCATTATATTTAATCCAGACAAAGAATTATAATCCAGCCAACACCTGTGTCATACACACTCATCCCTGGCAGGCGCTGTGACAGCTCCATTCTGTGAATTGAGCAGAGGAAAAGCAAATTGACAGTGAGGCAGGGGCTCATCTGTGAGAACAGTCATCTGCATGTCTTCTTATTGTGGCTGTTGTCAAGTTAGACAAGAGTTCACCCGCAAGAAAATTAGCCTTTGATACTCATGACCAGCCAGCAGTAATGTGGATTTGAAGCGTCTACATTTCACTGTTCATTTCCATCATTCTGAAAAGATAGATTTCAGAGCCGTTTGGTACTGGCCGCTACCACTTAGTCATTTCTGTTCCTTAATCTATCAACTATCTTAAGTCTGACCTCCTCAATCCTGTTTGTGGTCTCAGTTAAAGGCATAAAACCTCAGGAACATCGAAGAGAAAATTATGAATTTTCAGTTTTCTATAACAGTGGTTCATCACTCTCCTTGAATTGAACTTCATTTTTGATACTTATTGGTTCTCTATTTTATTACTTATTTATTTATTTATTATCATTATTAATATTATTATTATTAATAATAATAATGCTAATAAAGTAAGAATTATTTTATTATTATTATTATTATTACTATTTAATTTATTATTATTATTATTATTATTATTGAAGATGCTAGGAGAACCTGTTTCAATTGGACTGCCTGGCCCACTTTCTGTACACCACACTGTCTTAAATTACTTTTACTGAAGTGTGTGTTTGTTTTGGAACTAAATAGAGATCGGGTCAAAACATATTTTCTTTGTTCAAGACAACCTTTTACAGGATAAACGCGCTGAGGTACGGTATTTATCTGTACAGTTACGTAGCAAAATGGTTTGAAACATGACATCAAGCAAATGTTGCGGTAGCCAGCTACATATGTAGCACTGTAAGCAGCCGGGTGCTCTGACGTATCTGTAGGCTAACGTGACAACAAGAAAACACTGTCAGTTTGTAAGTAGTTTAGTCTACATTTAGAGCAACTGGCAGCTCGATGCTCTGTGACTTGTCTGTAATGTGTAATGTTAGTAAATGCTGGTTTGCTTTGTCCTGCCAGTCATCTGCCAAGCAGAGCTAACGTAACCTCTTGCTTAATTTTACTCATAGACTTTCATGTTTAAACAGACCCTGGTAACTCTCCCGTTTAACTTTCTTCTGCTCTTCTGTCCTTTTTCTGTCTGACAGTTAAGCTCCATTGGCCACCATCAATACAAAATTAATCACAGAAATTGTTCTCGGCAGAGAAAAACACAGACCATATTTATTGAAGAGTTATGATAACTAACAGAAAAGCTACAGTCTATAACGGTAATTAAGCGGTGCGAACTATCTCCCCGCCTGCCTACAATTAAAATAAGATATTTCATGATGGTCTGACATTTCAAACACTGAACAATAAATTGATCAACCAAAAAAAAAAAATCCAATCACTGACAAAATAAAACAACCCAAAAAGAATATGTCAGTTGCTGCTGTGGAGAGAAAGCCTAGTGTAATCAGTAAATGATAAACAGTAAATAAATCAAAAATTGACCTCAAAAAGACACAGACACATAATAGAAGTCAGAATGCTTAACTTAGCTTGACTCTACTTTGTTTTGTTTCCTTTTTAATTTTGTTTTGCCTTCTCTGCCTGTTTTCCCAGATAATGACGTTATAGTGATGGAAATCTGGTAACTCTAAATTCTTCAAATGTGCATGGTAAAATTACATTTGACTCAGACACACTGCAGAGTGAGGTGAAACCACGGGCAGCCTCAACTCTTCAGCGATACAGAATCACTGCTAATTGGGCTCAAAGCAAACAAACAGCAGGTGTAGAACTCGGCAGGATTTAGTACTGGAAAAAAGATAAGACTGAATTTTTCCTGTGTTGCAATTTTTTCTTCTTTTGTGTTTGTCTGTGATCATTATGCGTGTGTGAATGTGTGTGTCTGCGTGTGTTATAGTTGGAGAGGGGCTTTCAGAGTGCTGTTTACTTCCTGCCAACATAGCTGTTTACATTGCTGCAGCAATAATTGGATCAGTCTTGGCTTATTAGCAGTGTAGAGCAAATAGTTGACATATTTTGAACAAAATTCAACTGGAAAGATGTAAACATGAGCCTATGGTTTGCTTACCATCAAACAGTGGGCTCCAGAAGGCTGCTGTGTTGTTTGAGGATGAAGAAATACTTAGATTTTCCAGACATAGAAATGGAAAAAGAAATCTCAGAGATGGCTTAACACCTCAGAGACCAGGACCTATCACATTCGACTTTGTTCTATGCTCCCCGCAGGCAATACCCAATAGCTTTGCTCTCAGCGCCTTGGCAGCTTAATCAAAGACAAGAAGTCCACAGAGGCTTCAGAAATGTGCAGGCGTGAACAGACAGCACAGGCTTCTCTATACCTGTTGTCTGTGTGTGTTGAACAAATAGCAACAACAGAAAAATAGAAACACTTTACTGACTATCAAGAGCATCTTTATCAGGTGAAGACAGCAACACAAGTCATTTTTTCCTTACACATGAAACCACCCACAGTATGTTAACCTGACACAGATCTCATGTTCCTGTGTGTATCATGACTCCTCTGTGAAGAGGTGAAGCTAGCAGGATGTTACAGGGCATATAAGTGTTTTTTTATTGGACCAAAGATCATGAGAGTTTGACTCAAATATAAGTGTTCATATCCTGTGTCATTCCTGGTTAATGTTTGGCCTAACTCCCCAGCCTGCTGATGTCATCCTGTCGATACGAAGCAGTTTGACCTGTGTACTTCATGATGGTATGACCTTGTCGATCTTCTTCCCTTCAGTGGATGAGTGTTTTTCTCCTCAAACTGGAGATGGTTGGCATTTGCAGAGCAGGGGTGAGCAGTTCTCTGAGGTAGGAGGGGTGTTAGCGTGAATGCTCTGGTGAGTTTTATCTGAGATCTTTTCCTCTATCTAGAGAGAGATGGTGCGCAGAGTTAGCAATGAAAATGGGATGGGATGTGTTCATGTTAAGACAGACCCTGTCTGTACTGTTTGGGAGCACTTGAGGAGCTGACACTTACATCCACAGGGTAATGTTTTTGATGTTGAAGTGGCAGCTGATGGTTTATCATGCACAGTTCCTACTTTAAAGAACAGTTATTCTGTACATATTTAAATCTCATTTTCTCTTGGTGTGTGTATTTGTTCATATTGTATTTTTCTTGTGGGAGAACAGAGCTTTTGAAAATGTCTTAGAAATGTGAGAACATAGGGCTGACCCCCCTCTTACAGCAAGAAAGTCACCAATTCAAATCCTGGTTTGGTTAAGTCTTTCAGTGTGGAATTGCATTTTCTCCCCTGTGCATGTGTGGGCTCTCTCCAGGGACTCCAGCTTCCTCCTACAGTCCACAGATGCTCATCAGGTTAATTGGTGTTTCATAATCAGTGTTAGGAATAACGGCATAACCTAATTTATTACTGTTTCAAACGTTATAACGCTGTTACTGTTACTGACAGTGAAATGTGGTGCGTTACTATTTATCCAACCTGGCTCACCCAGGCAGAAGAGAGGAGCTGCAAATAAAATGTGGGAAAAAAGCAGACAAACACACAAGTAATGAAGAGTATAATCATGTTGAGATGTTTTTTTTTAACAAAGAGATGATGCTAAAGTAAACTTTTCAGCAACAAATATTACACAGCTACCTGTGTGTGTGTGTGTGTGTGTGTGTGTGTGTGTGTGTGTGTGTGTGTGTGTGTGTGTGTGTGTGTGTGTGTGACAGTCAGAGAGAATCTCCTTCACCTGCAGCGTCAAACCAACTCAAGAGAGAGGGGTGGATGCTTTTTGAGGTCTGAATGTAAGGCACAAGTAGTCGACTTGTTTTGACTCCAAAAATTATAGATGACGGGACCATACTTAAAAAATAAGGGTGTAAACGGGAGAAATTTCAAGTCAGGAGTGTATTGGGAGAGCCTGAATCAGGAGTGTTGGCAGGTCTATCTGACCTGGCTCGCTCAGCCAGACACAGAATGGGACATGCAAATTCATCATGTGCGAGTCAGTGCCTGTCTGATGGGTTAAAACAAACGTTTCAGGCTGGAAGTACAGGCAGTACATTAATGTCATTCTCAGGATCGAAGTACCAAGACACTACTTCAACATCATGGAAGTAAAAGGCAAGAACATACATGGTAACACTATGTGCCAGAGCAAAACCTGCTCAAAAACTGAATTCTTTTGCAAAATTGAAGGTTTTTCAAAAAAAGTAACACACAAATTACTTTCTGTAGTACCTAATTACATTTATGGAAGAGTAACTCAGTTACTAATCCATTTACTTTTTGGGAAAGTAACGAGTGACTATCACTATGTTTTTAAATTAATTAGCCCAATAGTGTTCATAACTGCCTGTCGGTGTGAGTGTGCGTGTGAGAGGTTGTCTGTGTGTGTGTCAGCCCTGTGATTGACTGGTTACCTCACTGTTGTACCCCACTTCTTGCCCAAAGACAGCTGGAATAGGCTGGGATGTAATGAGTTTATGAAGTTATAAACTAAAATCTAACAGCAGTGTTACCTGTCACAACCCAGGTGCAATGATGGGTGCTCTGATGTCAAAAATTGTCTGAATGATGCACAAATGCACCCTGTTATTACAGAGCAGCGAAATATTCACACTGCAGCATTAATGTTAAATTTTGTGATATCTGTTTTACTCTTTTCTCTTGCAAACCCTGATTTTTTTAGTTTCCTTGCCTAAGACAACATTTCAAAGAAAACATACATTGTTTTGCTCATACTGCTTCAGTGTTAAGTCCAAATACCAGCTCCTCCTGCTTGATAAATTATGAGTATGGAGAAGTAACAGATCTTATGGCTGATGATGTTGTTTCAATGTAGCTCAGAAATATTTTTGGTAAATTTCTTGAGTTCTGTGCAAATGTGCATGTAGCTTTAGCTCTTCATTTGTGTTCATGTCCTCTATTTTCAGCACAAGCCAGATGTTTTTTTTAAAGGCGATGAATATAGATGTTCCTCTTAATGAACCCATTCAGAAGTAGAATACAGTTCAACTCAACAGAGCAACAAGAATAGGGCTGTATTAGCAGAGCATCATTGCGTGAAGAAACTAACTGAATAGATGCGATCAGCTATAGCACAACAAAAGGGTTTTTAAACATAAACTGCTCAGAATTAACTGATAGCACATTTAAAACAAGTGTCTTCAAAATAATTATACAAAGAGGACAAAAGGGAGGCTTGCTGGTTTTACAAGAGGCCAGATGTTTGTACGGAAGTAACTACAGATGTTTGTCTCCATTAACCCTCAGCTTAGCATTGGGAGACATTGGAATACTGTGCAGCACCATTCAAATTAAATCTAATGCAATTGCTAATTACAGAGTTTATTTTCCATTCTTCCACAGTAACTCCCAACTTAATCACAGGATCCTCATTTATTCCCTCCACTCGGGATTGACTTCGACTTCGTGGGGAATTCAATTATCACAGAGGAAGATACCGTTCTTTAAATACACATGTGCCCAAAAGCCCTGTTTCAATTTATTTCTCCTCCCTCCAGCACTCGGATATCTCATTTTCCTCAACTTGTTTCCAATCTGTTGAGTCCTGATGTTGCTCTATATAAATAGCCTTTTAAGATGTCATAATATTAGATTCCTCCTAATGTTTGTCTTGCAAATGGAAGTTTAAAAAGAGGCCATCCTCTGGGATAGAGCAGGATGTTCAGAGCAGTTGCTTGAAAGAGGCTTTTGTCTGGGTTCATGTTGGAAGAGAGACTGAGGGAGCTCTGGAGAAAACATGGAGAGCCAAACAGACCGAGACAGAGATTAAAAGAGTCTTCACTGCCACGGGCCTTTAATCAGGAAACTCATAAAGAGCAGGACACAGAACAGTCCTTTTACTATGCTGTCAGGATCCAAAGTCCACAGCCCAGCCGCCGACACACACATACAAACACAGACACTTGTTGATGGCATAAAACACCATGTACACACACGCGCACACACATACAGTGACACACTGAACACTTCAAACAAAACCTGACATTACCTGTCATAGAGGATCCCTGGGGTGTTTCGTTTTTTCATTCCTGTCTTTGCTGAGCTTTTGAGAGGTGAGACCACACAGGAAAACAGTCCACACACTGGCACAGGTAAGAGACACAGGAACACGGTTTTAAAAAATAGCTTTCAATGGATTTGTTTTTGCTACAATTTGTCAGATGTAGATAAAAACACTGGTCCATTATTTGCTTTTTATTCTTTTGAATTTTAATAAGAAGATTTCTAACTAATTATAGTGTCTGCAGGAATTCTTGTTACTTATTAGTAAACACAAATCCAAACTGGGCTCTTCCTCCTTGAATCAGTGCCAGCGGCAGAGCACACCCACAGCCTCAGACTGAAATTAGTGAACACTCTCAGTAGCCCAGCAACCACCTGCAGCATCGTCTTTCTACATGGGAGAGACTTTTTTCGTCTTGTTTTCTTGTGTTTCATTTCACTCTGGTTGTGTTTTCTCTCCTCTGCGCTACATCCACCATAGTAGCTGCTCTGATAAGCTTCCATTTGTGCTCATCAACACACAGAGTGCGCTCAGCGATGTGATTGGCTGATGTAACCACACTTACTCTCCACCAAGAAATGTCCTATAATAACCAAAACATCAACATACAGGATGATGAGAGGGTTTGAGGCATACATTGACACTGACACACATGTATAGAGGCCTGTGGGAGACAATTGAGCAGGATAATTACAGTAAAAGTTGACTTTTTATTATTTTAGTAAAAATCTTGCAGACCCTAATTTAAAAGTCTGAGGTTTTTAGTGACCTTTTTTTATTTATATATTAGAAAGTAAGAGGTGCAGTGGGGACCCTTTGACTGTCCTCTGTGGTTGCCAAAAACTCAAATTCCACTGTTGAGAACATATTTTTTTAACCAAGTGGAGAAAACAAAATTAACGAATTAGTAATCATTTGAGGGAGAAAGGAGCATCAATTACACACAGAAACCCTCAGTTAGTAGAATTATTATTTAGTACTCCTATACTAAAAAAGATGGAAACAGTAAATTAGCAGTTCAGTGCTTGATACTTGAACTTATTGACAATTCACTGCAGCTTGTCATGGAAACTTTCAGAAACTACTTCAGGTGCAGTCTATCAGATACTTGTTATGCAACACACACTTCATGGTCTTAAGCCATCACTTCTCCCTGGGTGAGATGTGCTTTTGTGACACAACACAAGCAGCCAAATAAAAGCTGCCAAGCAGCATAACGACACAATAAAGTTCCCTCCCAACACATCCAAAGCTGCTTTGACCCTTGATGTGTTTGACCTTCGTCATAACTCAGATAAAAGCTTTTGATGGACGAGCTAGGTACAGTGTTTGTGTGTGTGTTCTTAGAGGAGGGGAATGTAAAAAAAGAAAAAAAGGAAAAAAAGGAAGTTACAGGATTTGACATCCATTCCATCACTTCTGTAAACTGTAGCAATGCATCGATTGTTGCAACAGCATTATTGTGTCTTTCCATGGCCCAGCCCGGGGGGAGGATAACTAAGATAACATCGCTCATTTCTCATGAGAGTATGCTGCATCTGTCTCCTCCCTTGCCTCTGCCCTACAGGCTGCGCATATGAACAGCACAGTGTGTGTGTTTGTACTCTGTTTGTGTTTGTTGGATGATAAGTAACTGGCAGAGGTCTCAGAGGCAATGCAGAGGACATAACAGACACAAGCTGTTGTATGCATCTGAGATTTCCTTTATCGGATGTTTTCTGCTGCAAACATGCTGCCAGCACAGCGAGGCATCACCGAGGCTGCACAGTATTAAATGTGAGTTAACCACATGTGTTACAAACACACACACACCTGCACATACAAAATGATACCATGAGTCTTCATTGTGGTGCAGCGTGAGTGTGCGATGGTGCAATGTGAGAACCAAAGACAGCCCCAAGGTTAAACGTTTGCATTCCCGTGCACCATCACTGTTACGCTGATGAGGAGAGCAGATTTCAGACACTAATAGCATTTTCTCTCTATAGCCCTTTAGATGATGATGAAGTAGTGAACATTTGCAAGCTGCAGGGAGGCAAGAGATTAGAGGAGGTCTTAACAGACTGCACATCACCTGAAGGTGAAGCTCAGAGAGACAATGAGCTTTGAGCACTATGGAGCTTTGGCACAAAAGAGACTCTGTAAACCTTTGCAGTGATCTGAAGACAGATGGGTAGCTTCACAGAAAGGTAAGAGTAGATAACAAATGAGTACAGACAACGGTGCAATGGATCACAGAACTAATTTTGGAGCATTTCTCTGTTTTTTGTTATAAATCAGATCATTTTTCTGATCTGCCAAAAAATATTCTCATGGTATCACATACCTTTACGTTCCTCAGTAAACCTGACTATAAAGGTCTTTGCACACTGAGCCCTTTTTTTCAGATGTACTTTTGGATCTGTAATTCAAAAAGAAGCCAAAAAAAAGGTCACGCAAAGACACTTTGCACACCTGAATCTGATACATTTTTTTATTTATTGCAAAGAAGTACGGAAAATTTAATCATCAAGCAGTGATCAAATAATTGATCCTGAGGAGCGTCTGTCAGTATGTTTGAGGTATGTTCACACACACACATGCACACACAAAGGGACACAGAGACACAGACATACAAAGACATATTCATTATCTAAACATTGCCCGAAGCTACAAAAAAAATGATGTTAAATGTGAAAATGTGATGTTGCGAGTGGCATACAGTGTCTCTGAATCGAGACTCTAGCTGGGAGGCTGCAAAAAAACACACAGAACCTGTTCCGCAAAAATAATGACCGATGAACGTTTTGGTGTGCAAATATGACTGACATAACATGGGATTGATTTTTTTTTAATCTACATCAATTTCAGATGAAAAAAACAGACCCTGGGTGCAAAGACCTTAACTTTAATGGAGCAACCTTTGGCAGTGCCTCTGCATCCATTCAAACAATGTGTAGTTAAAGTGAGGAAGACACGCGACAAATAGTCAAAGCCAGGAGTCAAATCAGCAACCACCATTTGAATCAACCACTGGACTATCAATCCCAACCATGCAACAAGCCGACAATTTGATGCTTGTTCAGTTTTACTTCAGAGCTGAAAGCCTGCAAACTAGTCGGTATGAATGGAGCTAAATTGTTCTTCTGTAGATAAGATATATCCACATGTTGTAATTGGTATGAATATTCACAAATGCTGCGTTCTCTTTGAATTTATACAGCAGCAATCTGTCTTTCAGCAGAGACCATTTGGACAAACTTAATGTGTATGCATTTGTGTGTGCATTTCTGATATTGCAATTCAAACTAAAGGACCGAAGAATTTTCTGTTTTCACTGCTGCTCTGACGAAAGATACATCTATGAATCAAATATAAATATAGATATTTTACACTAACCTGTAGTTGACAAGGTGTGCTGAAGATAGTCCGCAGGATTTCCTAAAAAATAAAATGTCAACTCTTACAGGAACAATCCTGCTCAATCGTCGCCTCTGTGCTTCTGTACATGTGTGTCAGTGTCTGTGTATGCCTCGAACCCTCTCCTCAGCCTGTATGTTGATGTTTTGGTTGTTGTGGGACATTTCTGGGTGGAGGAAAACACAACCAAAGTGAAACTAAACACCAAACAGATAAAGCTTTTACTAAACAAGGGTGAAGGTTGGCTCATCTTTCTCTCGCTTTCAGGAACTTGGAGAACAGCACCGGACAAGAGCAACGAGAGTTGGCTTTCTGTGATAAATACCCGTCATCAGGAGCATGGCTCTTGGGTCTCCCCCACAAAGAAGCACAATGCTGCAGGTGGTTGCTAGCCTTGTGAATGTGTTCACATAGTCACGGTCAGAGGCTGTGCTTGTGCCCTGCTGCTGGCACTGAGCCGAGGAGGAGGAGCCCAATTTGAATGTTGTGTTTACTAACAGGTTACAAAAATTCCTGCAGACCCTACCTTTCACAATGAGGGAGGACAAGACAAATTTAATGTGTTACACCCCTAAACATATATCAGCTCCCTGGCATGAAGAGAAGCATCTTCTTTTGTGCCCTTTTTTTATCTTAATGATCTATTTTCATCCATTCTCCAACCTCCCCTCTACTTCTGTTTTCCTCACCTTTCCTCTCAAAGGCATGAACCTCACCTTCAGTTCTTTCTCTGCCTCGTGCACTCCTCTTGCTCCCTTTGTCTAATACGTCTCTTCTCTGCTCACCCACTACTCTTCATCTTCACCCTTCCCTCCTGAGCTCAGAATGAGACTAATTTCACTGCCAGCTCATTGTCAAGGAGGAAAAATGAGAACATGAGACACTATGGCACACAAAGCAGGGCTTCTGACAGTAATGGGATTACGAGGTGAGGACTGAATATTAAAAGAACAGAGGGTAAATGTAAAAAAAGAAAAATGTCAAATGGACATCTGAAAAGAAGACTAAAGGAACACTTTATCACACTGCTGAGTCTTACTTGCTCTGTGCAGAGGTAAATGCATGAGCGGTGACAGGGGAAATAATAAAGGCCCTCACTGTCTGTTAAGTGTTCCATTATGTGCAATGTTGTGCTGCCTGGATAAGAAGTGAAAGGAAAGAGGAAGGTGGTTTGGCAGAAAACAGGAGAAAGACATCCCACGGAGGCCACAGCTCCCTCGATCATCCAAGGACAGCTCTCTAATCGAGTTGTTTACATGCAGGATGCAGCTCCTTTTTCTTTTGCTTATTCTCTTACTGATAGATACAAATACTGCACATATGGAGCGTCCACAGCATGCATTCTTTTCTACTGCGACTCCAGTGCATTCTGTCATCAGTACAATCTTGATACACTACAATTCATTGATCTTAAGCTTTCTGAACATGCACAGAAATAGAATGCTTGGCTATCATGTTGGCCCTTCATGCCTGTGTGTGTGCATGTGTTGGGGGGTGGGGGGTGATCTGGGACAAGCAGGCCTGTTAGTTTAACCTTGTGCCCTGCATGCACGCCCAGCAGATAATGGGCACTGCTGGCAGGAGCCAGTTAGTTTCCTCTGACTTTGCAGCTGCCATGTGGTCGGGCCAAGCATGATGCCAATTTCTGTAGAGACAGCTCTCAGACTGATTTAATTCACACTCCAGCTTCTTCATTTTTACACAGTGCTAAGCAAAATACATGGGTTGGGTGATGTTGTCTTGAGTTTGGTTGCTTGCACAGTTTTGCAGTTTTTGCAGGATCCCATCGTACCTTTTGAAACCACAGCATGAAGGTGGCAGCAGAAGCAGCAGCAGCCAGACATTGCTGTTTAATCAGAGTGGTCCAGGCTCGAGCTGCTGTCGGGTCCTTGAGTGAGACACTGAATCCCTAATCCCTGAGGGGGAATGCCTCTGGCTGACTTTTTCACTTTCTCTGGCTGGCTGGTTTGAAAATGAGATCCCTGGTGTCACTGTCAACAAAATCTCCCTTCGAAATGACAATTCTTGTTCTTGCTGTGTGCTCTGGGTTACTTAAAGGGCAGGAGTATCTGTCTTGAGAGTGAAGCGCCTTGTGAAATAAGGCCTGGAAGAGGAGGCACACCAGCCACATTGGGTAGGATTTATACAAAATAACAATAAAATAAAGCTGACAGATAATTCAATATACGGATTTATCATCTCTCACTGGTTTTGTATTGTGATTTTATTGTTGCAAAGTAGGGAAAGCTATTTCAGGCTCCCCTGGTTCTGAAAATAAAAGTCGAGTTCACTTTCCCCCCTGACAATGTTACGTGACTCTCTGCTGAGGCATTTCAGAGGCCTGCCTGACGTTAAACTTTTCTGGTTGAATCACTGGTACAAAAAAATAAGTTATTGTGTCAGTTTGTATTGAGTTTTGTTTTATTAGTTTTGAAGAATCCTGTGTTTAGAAGAATGTCATGGGAGAATATGCAGTGAATGTATTAATGTCTTTTCCATGTTAAAACCCTCATCTCAACACTGTCCCATCAAACTAAGCTCACTCGGCTGAGGTTTGAATTGAAATGTCAGAAATCCATATGTCTGTGTAACTCTTGACATTTTTGTTGATAGGACTTTAAATGTGTAAAGAGATCACAACATACAGGTAGAAATACATCTCCAAATAACTCTGTAACTTTACCAAGATGCATGCACTGATCAAAGTTTACAAAACATATTTTATTACATCAATTACTGAATGAGGAATAGAGTGTCAGTGGCAGGGATGTATATTGTCTGTGCATAACAAAAATTAAAATGGGTTAGTAAAGAAAAGTGGCTGCTGCACTGGAAGCCAAGGAGAGAAGTGGCGTCAGAGTAGACAGGTCTTAAGAGCCAGTGTACCAGCCAGGTGTGCCTGGCTACTTATCAGCACCTGAATACACATGCACACAACCAGTGCACAGAACCACCACAGGACATGGCCAAAGACTGAAAACTGATGCATAGACTGAAGGCCACGATGCTACTGGGCCAATGCAGCAAAAAAAAGAGAAGGGATGTGTAGATGTGGACAGTTAGATGAGCAAAAGATAGTGCAGTGAAGCAGGGTGACAAAGTCCTTGAACCAGACCCTTACATTGTTGTGAACGGAAAAGGATGTTCAGTTATTCTTGAAAAAAAAGGCAAGAAGATGATGCATCATATGTCACCAGTGAAGCAGCGGATCCAACCGGAATCAGAGACAATTGTGCCAATTTGCGTGGCCAAAGACAGGCTCAACATCCCACCTGCAAGCACAGCACCAGTCAAAACTGCTCAATAGGACAGTAGACCTCAGAGAACACAGAGTGCCATCTTACCTCATGGACCATCATTTAGACAGTGCCATAACATGGCAAAATAATCCCTGGCATTTGTCTTATTAGCAGGGTAGTCCACCCTCTCCATTCAGATTTTGTTCTGTAAGTAAACATGAGAGAGTTTGTGTGAATTGAAATGTAATCATCATCTGGAAGGAAAGCTTCAAATGATTTTTTTGAGGTAGAGATTTTATTACCTCCATTATCGAGGTTATGTTTTTGGGAGAGTTTGTCCGTTTGTTTGTCTGTGAACAACATAACTTAAAAAGTAACAAACGGATCTGGATGACATTTTCAGGAATTTTTCAAAATGGGATATGCTTGGTGGGGGTCTGTGCTCTTAATAACTGGTTGGATTGCTTTGCAAAACAATACAAGACAAGGTCACCATAATTTCTGGCAGATATAAAAGTACAATCCAGATCCTGGAAATGTTCTGGATACTAAGATCTGGAATATGAAATATGTACTGGGTCATCTTAATTTTTAACACTGTCAGGTAACAAGTTATTGTATAAACCTGCAACTAACACCAAATTGTTGCAGACAGTCTGCTGAAAAGGAGTATAACAGTAAAGTAGGACTAAAGCGTTGCGTGTAGGGATGTCCCGATCACCTTTTTTTTGCTCCCGATCCGATTCCGATTTTTTTATTTTGAGTATCTTCCGATCCCGATATTTCCCGATCCGATCTTTCAGCAATGCATTAGGAAAAAAGAAAAGAAAAAAAACTCCTACAAGTTGTCCTTTGAGTTTTTTTTAATTTATTCAAACAAAGGTGTCATTCTAGCCAACATGGATATAGCTTTTTTTCTCCACTTAGTGCAGCATTGGATCAACAAAATAAAAATAAAGCTTCTCAGTGGTGCACCACAAGATAACCTTGTATGTGTGTGACCATAAGGTTGCAATTTCTTGTTTGCAATATCGTTGTACTTGTTATAATGACAAATAAAGTTCTATTCTAAAATGAATGATGATGTTCTATTATGCACATTTTAATTAAAAACAAGGACTAAGACTCCAGGCTTTTTCCGATTCTGTCTCCCCTGATCTCCGATCGTTAAAAAATGCCCCGATCCCGATCGCGTGATCGGATCGGGACATCCCTAGTTGCGTGATAAACAGAATTTGCTTGGTGGGGGTCTGTGCTCTTTGAGTGCTTTTCTAGTTTTGTTGTACTTCTGTTTGGGTTATCTATGCAGTTGCACTGATTATTGATGAGAACAAAGTACCACAGGTCAGTTATTGAGAAACTTTTTCAGAATTGAATGTTAGAAATATTTTGGTAAGGTCAATGTGTTTATAAGACAAGATGAGTAATTTAAGTTTTTACTTTAGGACTTTTATGTTATTATTGATAGGAAAAGTGAATTAAAAAATTAAATAGTTATGTTTTGGTTGTAAAGTTGTAATGTAAGTCATCATCTGAAAAAAGGAGGGCTGGAGTGTGTGTCACATGTGGAGTTATGTGATGATGTTAAAATAAAAGCCTGTATATTACAGGATGCAAGGAAAATAAAGCAGCATGAGAGTAGTCCAGCATCATTAGTGTTAATATTCACTGAACCATTACAGTGATATGTATTATACATCCCTGAAAAAAGAAACACACCATGAATTCAACTGAAATATGATTTGACCGAGCTCTGCTAAAAGTGAGATTACAAGGGTTCTCTTTACCCAAACTAAACTCTGAGCAGATATCGTCTTTCCGCTGCGAAGTGTTGCAGTGACACAGAGGTGGCACAGGCAAAAACAGCCACACAAATCCAAGTTATTGTCCATTTAGTGTAAAAGACCAGAGTTACAGTCCACAGTATAAGCCTGAACAAGTATTAAAACACAAGGCTGAAGGAAAAATCATTCTTATCGATCACTTTTACAAAGCTCTGTCCAGGGTGACGTTCAGTTTCTGCTAAAAAAAAAAAGTGCATTGACTGCAATGTCTTTAATGTTTCACTGATAGGGCTCATGATATAGTTTTGTGTTAAGACTCGTAAACACACACACATACACACACACACTCACTTAGCTTGTGCTGGAGGCTCACTACGGCACTCTGTGGTGCAAAATAATAAAAAGACATTTTCAGTGATTAATACACTTCTCTTCCAGCCTGTGGAAAAGTGACGCCTGTACTCAATCATGTCGTGAATCTATTAGAAATTATTGATTTGTGGGCAGAGAGAGAGGAGTAGAGAGAGTGGAAAGGAGAGTGATATAGAGACAATGATACAGATGGAGACAAGAGGCAGAACAGACAACGCCAATAACATTGTTGTCTCTGAGTGGTAATTGGAAAATTTGATGTGAACACTCACAACTTTCTCAGAACTACTCGAAACAGCTCTGACAAGTTTGGCAGAAGTTTGAAGAAAGCAGTGGAGTTCATGCAGTGTGTCTGGTCCCAGGGTCTCTGAGGGGACTCTTTGTCTTTGATGTAGACCATGTCCTGTCTGATGTGACAGTGACGGCTTTGGAAAAAAAAAGAAGATCAGAGCGGGATAGAGTGGCTTTTAAGACAAAGTCATTCGGCGAACTCAACAGTAGAAGTATGAGTCAGAATTCAGAGGGCTCAAAGGCTGACAGCTTCCCTGTAAAATCACAGAAACCAAAGATAGACCATGTTCACAATCATCTCTTTGTCATCATTCACTGAAAATAAATTGTAGTTGTAGGTAGAAGTGTCTTTGTTTTACCTTACAAGATTTCAGATCCATTATTCAGATGGGAGAAATCCAAAATCCAAAATTAGATGCAGACACTCAATAACATGCAAAACAAATCCTTGACCTACATGGTGAGGCCACAATAAGGCACTTCAGATAATCCCAACAGTCCGTCCAAAGCATATTACAGTATCCCCAAATTCTGAACATCTCACCTGTTCCTAACCTGACTTTGTCTCTTACTCTCCTCTTGTTATGTAACATTCCTAATCCAGCAGAATTCTACAAAAAACTTGCAGGATCTGCTTGTGTGGCTCTGGATTTCTGTATGGGAAATGAGCGTATCTGTTTGCAGTATGTCTTTGTTTTGGTGCATCAGGCAACACTTGCAGTTTAACTTTTTACAAACTGCATCAAAGTGACATTTTCTGGCATATTGTAGACTTCCTAAATGAAAGTAGGTCTTTTCAGTACTTATAATACTGAAGTAGTATTACACAGTAGTGTCTGTGTAACTTTCTATTCACAGTGAAACTAAGACTCACCATAAACAGAGTAAATCAATATTACTGCATGTCTAGATTTCCAGAGTGAAACTGAGACTCTAAAGACAGAAATGACAAAGGTCTTTTCTCGAGTACATGTAAGTAAGGTTTATATCGCTCATGTAATCCAGATGGAAGTCTCTGAGTTCCTTCTATTCACAGTAAAACTGGGGCTTATCAGGCACAGATGACCAGGCCCTCCTCCTTAAATGAATCATTCTTGTCCTGTTTATGCCATCCTTTTCTTAATCAAAGCTGTTTTTCAGGGTAATTTTCTCTTAAATAGGCAGAGTGAAGCATCTGAGTATCTGTCCCTTTACAGTGAAACTGTGACCATACAGGGACAGCTGAAGTGTAGAAATGAACTTAAGGGGATATAATACACTTGAAAACAATACCATTTGTTTTGAAAATGTTTTTCTTCTGCTTTAGATCATAACACACAGTTGCTTTTTAAGTTGCTAATTGGACTGTAAACAACACACTGCACAGAAAGGGAGTCTTGGCTGGAAGTTGTTTATTGCTAACTACTGGCTGCACCTTAATGCCTGAAAAGTGCACTGTCAATCCCAGAGGCTGTAAATCATCAGACAATGGGCAGGGCATTCTGGGATTGGCAGAATTAAAAGAAAATCACTCTGTTTCATTCACTGCCCAATAAATTTTGCTTTCCTGTCTTAACAATTCAGCCTTCTGGTCTGCATGCTCCTGCTTTTTGCCAGGAGCTCCTGCTCTGTTTTGTTTAACCACCTCTTATAGACCCTAGCCCTCAGCTCTGACTCAACCTTTGCCTGTCTTTTGTTTGCTGTCAGTAAACTCATCTGATCTGAGGAGTCAAAACAAAACTGATTTTTGCTCTCTTTCATTCTTGCTGTGGTTAAATTCTTTACTTTGTGTTTGATAATCCTATGGAGTTTTTTGTATCTTGTGTTTCTGCTGATTTTGTATTTTTAGAAAGCACGTCATGACAAAAATCTAATCATGCCTCCTCTAACAGTCAAACCAGTATCACTTACCGTGTTTCATTTTTCATGTAAATTGTAAACAAAGACTGTTTTAGGATTTAATAACACCTACAAAGTGACAGCTGCCACATTAGAAATAGCTTAACAGAAAATATCGCTGTTCAGACTGCTTTTGTTGATCAAAAAGCTGCCATCAGTCTCAATTTTAGTCTGTTTTATAACGTGTGTGAAATGCTACCCTCGCCCTCATAAGTAAACTAAGACTTTTTTCATAAAGCAGACTGAAAATGGTCAGGATAACAGGATATATTTTGTATGTGAATACCATATCTGGGCAAGTAAGAGTCATCACACAGCAAACACTGCTAGTCTGAAGCTGCATTAAAAATAATGATGTCACTCCTATTGGTGATGTAATGCAAAAACTATTACTGTCATTAATATGTTCCTTTATTTTCCCTTTCTTTTTAAATTCATCTGATTAACCCTGGAAATGATCTTACGAGCCTCATTGTGTTAGGAACCCTAAAGTTGGGAACTACTGCTGTATCCTTAAGATATATCCCCACATGGACGAGTAGCTCTTATCACATTTCAGCAGTCTATTATGACATAAATAAGGGTTGAATATTCTTCCTTTCTCTACTGATTTCACTGTTGGCGTGGTTATTATGAGACCATTGCCTAAAGCTTTAACACCTCTGAACTTTAATTAAGAGACAATAGTCAGTGTAACACAGCTGCTACGCTGCATCTATTGTTAGTTGAATGTCACCTCCTTTAATTAGCCCCCTGGTTGGGAACCAGCCATCTATTTCACGACCAGACTTTTTCTCTAACCTGCTGTCCAAGAGGCAGACCAGATGTGTCTCACGGTATGATTTACACAGAAGACTTCATGGCTTGGTGAGAGTACAGACTGTGCCCACTAGATTTTCACTTCTTGATTTTATTCCACCAATGCTGCCTGCATGTTAAGATAGTTCCCCTCGTTTGTTATGCTTATACTGCAAAGCAGTTGAAAAAAAATCATTTAATGTAATCAGTGTCTAATAATCTCATTTGTTTAATAAAATGCCCAGAGACAAAAGCCCCATGAGTCTAGTGTCAAGTTGTCCAAGCAAAGAGAGATGAAAAGTCCTGTGATTAAACTCACAGTATAATTTGTCATCAGCTACTCCCACTGGGTGATCATTGATAAGCCAATCACACTGATTACACTGACGTTAAAGTCCACTCAAGCAGCAGGATATCAGTCTGAAAACGAAGGACCTTACAATCGCTCAAATATACTCCCCCTTATTCCCCTCTCATTTGGTTTCTACAAAAGTAAGCACAGGAATATTAAGTCCCAAATTCTGTGGAAACAAAATGCTCCAATCATCTCTTTTTTTCAGTGCCCTGTTTGGCATGAACTATTTCAGTACACCGTAAAGGTGTTGGTCAAACCCTGTAACCCTTTGGAACTGAAAACTTCAATAGCAATGCTAAGATTCCTTGCCACTGCCAAGCTGCAACGTCTGGCCATGAGGAACAAGTGAGTCTTGTCACCTCTTGAGACTGCCTCTTCAGGTTCTCCGTCTTCCTCCCACAGTCCAAAAACATGCTCATCAGGTCACTAGCGTGATGCCATAGCAGTGCGACACAGTGAACCCTGCAAAAAAATCCAACAAAGAAGAAAAACGTGACACAGTAAGCAAAGAGCAAAGATGGAAGACATCCAGCAATTTGTCCTTGTGACTATCACGTGGCTCTTTGTTACAGGCAAGTGAAGATTCTTTTGATCAATCAATGGTCTGCAGTGTTGTAACTCCACCTTCTGGGATCCAATTGGTTTAGTCTGGCACCCCAATGAAAGGGTCTCAAAAAGTGGAACGGTTCATCTATTTTTTTGGGTGGATTTGTCTTGGGATTAGTCAGTGGAAATGGCAGGAAATGTGTGCTGTACTGAGACAAACTGATCCGAACCGCTTCATGGAAACTGGGCTTTTGTGTCAGCCCTGTGATTGACTGGTGACCAGTCAGGGTGTACCCCACTTCTCGCCCAAAGTCAGCTGGGGTAGGCTCCAGTCACCCACAACCCTGAACAGGTTAAGCAGGGTAGAAAATGGATGGATGGATTTTAACAGAAAAAGATAAACATATTCACAGCCTGGTTCAAAAAATGATTTTGAGAGTAGCTCATTTCAAAGACCAATGATTACTTTGCAAACTCGTCTACTCTGATAATCAGCATTATTGTTTATGTTGAGTAAAACAGATTTCAAAGGTTTACTGCTGCTCAACACTCACAGTGCAATTGTTGACTGTTCCTTCTTATGACTGAAAAAGTCCACAGAGCACCTCTGACCCTGTTTGGCAGTTAAGAACGTGGTGCTGTGAGCGGTCTGAATGTAAAGAAATTATTCTTAGTCAGACAGAGAAATGTTTCTACCGACCAAGGTGAGAGCCATAACATCCCACTCTACAAGCTTTTATCCCTCAAGGACAGAGCACACATACACTCTTAGAGATATTGTGTGTACAGTACATACTGTTCATGCTCAAGGTATGTACAAAGACAAATACAGCAAATGCATCTGCAGACTTTTTGTGTGCAGGCTGCTGCTACACTATGACATTTTTCATTGACATTTAAAAGAAGAAAAGTTTGGCCACAGGGTCTTTCGGAAATATCTAGATCTCCAAAGAAAGCCTTAAAGACTGCTGTCATACACCAACAAAAACAAAGTTATAAAGCAGCTCTGACAATGTAAAGCCAATCTGTGTAGCTTATATTTTAGCTACAGTCTACAAAATAATAACAACAAACCCTGACAGATGTTCAGTAATTGACGTACCATCGAGAAGGTGCTTGACAGTGAAGTGACATCTTTAGTTTAGTTTATTCTGGTCACTTTAAGCATAAAGACTGTGACTATGTACAATGAAGTGAAAATAAACAAATATTGAGTAAAGAAAGAAAATGATTATCTTCCCCTTTTTTTAGACTTAAATAAAACATTGAGGTTTACCTAACTAAGTACTCATTCATCATACATTGACCCTTTGTCTATCCAAAATCTCAGACACAATATGATTTCACACCCCATCTCTGTACTTTGCAATCATCTTTGTTTTTGCAAACATTCAACTCAGTTCATACTCACACGCTCTCATCTTAAAATACCTTTGGATACAATCTGGTAACATGTTATTGTAGGCTTTGAACATCAGTGAGGCTATGCTTAAATCCACCAGCTCACCAAATTTTAGATTCTGTAGATTTATAAATAACTTGTGTGTTGGCTCTTGATAATCAGCTTGGTTTATGAGCCTGATTGCTTCCTTTAAAAAAAAAAAAAAAAATAGAATTCATGATTGTTTTGTAAGTTCTTCCCCAAAGTTCGACACAGTAAATAATGTATGGAAGGAACTGTATAATATATGTAATGAATTTAGATTAAGAATGTCTTTAGAAATATGTAGTATAGCAATTGATTTTGATATTTTGGTTTTAATGCAATTTCCTTGAGGTTTTCGAGTGCATGGAGGTACGAATGGTCCATACGGGTACTCTGTTCAGAGTGGACGGCATTGCTTTTCCCTCCTTTCGATCTGTATTTCCCAGTGGCCCAGTGCTCTGTTAGGTGGATTTCACAAGTGTCAGAGCCAGATGGTGAGTGCATGTGTTTGGGTGTGTATGGTCGTATGTTATAGGCAGAAAAGAACAGGTGTGCCTCTCCATATCCACTGCAGTATTCAATAATTACAAATTAACATTCATCACCATACACATGAAAACCACAGTTAGCAGCTGAATAACACTCTGAAATGCTTGTGTTACCTAACCCGTCCTCCCCCTCCTCTGTCTTTGTTAACGGCTCTCCTGGTGTGTAAATACCAGCCTAGTGATTAATGGTAGGATGTAGTTCCTGTTGTGACTCTGTCACATCATCGATCATAGAGTCCAGGATGACCACTAGTAGAGAAAAGATGAATGGGCCTGATAATCAGGGTCTGCTGGCCTGGCACTGCACTCATTTCAGCATTTCACCTTTTCGTATTTGGTTACACCTTTCAAGATAGACTCTGATTACCGCACAACTCCAAGTAAAAACCCATGTGACTCTAGACTTGATTACAAGGGCTCCACTAGATAACACTACCCTGTTACTTTGTCTCCTGTGCATCTAGAGGTTTACCAATTAATAAAATCAGATTGGTCTCCTCTGCTTGGAGACAACCAACAAACTGAGAACATGGTAACATTACCTATGTGGCCACTGAACTAACGCAAATTACAAAACAAGAAACCTTTTAATTCCTGAGCACAAGCAAAAGGTAAAATGCTCCACAAGCTGCACTGCTTGGTAAAAAGTGCTCCGGAGCTCCCACGATATGACTCCACACTGCATGCAACCAACATCTGGATTTGGTCCAGCCTGCTTCTCTTGTCACTTGTTTGTGTGAGTTATAGCTTTCTCTTTGTGTCACTTTGGACAGAAGAGGTACCCACCCCATCTTTCCTGATTTTTTTCAGTGCACTTGTGAGTGGAGGCTGCACACCAGAGAAGTTGTTAGTGCTGTTGTCTCAGAGCAAATAGGCTAAAAAGGAACCTTTCTGTGTGGACTTTACATGTTTTCCATGTGCACAAGAGGTACTCCAGCTTATCCCACTGTCCAGATTAAACTTTAAAATACTGCAGGTGTGAGTTTGAGTGTAAATCGTAGCCTGTCTCTACAAGTTTGCCCTGTCACCTCTTTTTTTGACCAAACTGGTGCCAGTGCTAGTTCCAAGCCAGTGCCTGACTTCCCACTGGTTCTTTTTGTTTCCACAGACAAAGAACTGGCTCCAGATGCTCAAAACTGGTGCTTGGCAAGTACCAACTCTTTGCTGGATCAGAGCAAAATAACAACATCAAGAAGGGCTGGGGGCCGGGCTACCGTGACCAACGATCAGTGGTGGAAAACAGTCATTCTTAAAAAAGAAAGCTGCTGCGTGAGTCTGTTGTTTTTTTGGCGATTCCTTGTTAAAACTTGAAATGGAGGCAAAATTGATGCATCATTAGTACACACACACACACACACACACACACACACACACACACACACACACACACACACACTTTCTGAGAAGCAGTCAGGGAAAAGTAATGTAAAACCAATCTACGCCGATTTTCGTAAACAATGCCGCCCTATTGTCCGCAGCCAGTCCCCCCAGAATAGCCACATATGCAGTGGCGTACTGACTTTTTACAGTGACGCAATGATGGGGTTGTAAGTTGGCCGCATGCTGATAGGAAACCAAACCAGTACTGAAGAAGAATGTGATTAGTCCCAGCTAAGCACTACCACCTGTACCAAACAAGCACTGGTGAAAAGGGGGTATGTGATAGACTGGAAACTTGTCCAGCTTCTGCTCTGCCCAATAGCTGGGATAGTCCCCCATGACCCCTGGATAAGCAGTTCAAGATGATGGTTGGATGTGTAGGTAGGGTTTTCTGACTAAAAGTCTCATCCTATTGCCTTAACACAGAGTAGCATGCTTGAAAATGCTCCTCTGACACTTACTCCCTCACATTGATTACTTGCATTACGGATTATGAAAAAGACAATTTTGTCAGTAATGGGCTCAGCAGCTACGGAAGGTCATATGAAGCTGTTTGTTTTCAGTCTGCTTTATAACCTGTCAGAAGCTACTCACAGAGACTTTCAGATGACTGATTTTGATATACTTTAAAGGATAAAATGTTAACAGTAGCTGTTGGCAGTAAATCAACTTCTTAAAACATATCATGAAAAGTAGTAAGTTCTCAGTCCTTTTCATTTTATGCCAGTGGGCATTTACCTTTCTTCCCAAAAAATGAGTGATTTAGAAAAAAAGCAGCATGTCAACTCCTACACACAGTGTCAGTACATTTGGGGGGAAATGATTGTGATAGATTTTCAAGGTTATCTTCAGCTCAGTTAGAGCATATCAGTTTCTTTTCTCCACTGTGTGGATGTGTGATCTGGAGCCATGTCACAGGAGAAAGAAAGTGTTACTGTTGCTGTAAGAGCTGCTCCTGCTTGCTGGTGCACTGCAGGAGGAAACAGTGTAACAGGCAATAAAACTGGACTTCAGTCTGGACCTCACAGTAAGCTGGAAATAGAGCTGTCAACTCCAGCCTCAGCGCTTTGTCTGAACATGGATGAAACTGAAGTTTGTCAGCATGGTGTAGAGGCTCTGTGCGACACAGACAAACAGAGATGAACATCAAACTTTTAGACAATGATCAAATAAAGATTTTAGCCAGTAGCTACAATTGATTCAACACAAATTCTTCTCTGCTATATTTTCTTGTTATTTATCTTTGACTCCAGACTTTTTCTAACTGGATCAGATAGACTGTTCCACATGGTATAAAGTACATTTTTACATCCACCAGAGTGACACTGCATAGATAATAATTTGGCAGGGGAGAGCCTTGCAAAGTAAAAACTCGTATTACAAGCCAATCAGAGCAACAAACCACATGGTGTCTCACTGAGAAAGAGCCAAGTCACAATTCTTCTGACTGTGAGCGCAAACATCAGATAATGTACCTTTACTTTCACTTTTAATTTTGACTTCATCTCTTCCCCCATAGCTATGAGTCATATTCCATAGGTGCTAAGTTATTTAAGTTTGTAGATCATTTTTTAATTCAAAAAGCTCACTGACATATCTCAACACCTGTTTCCTTCTATCAGATCAACTGTTGGACCCTTTGCAAAGTGCAGTGAATGTGCATATATTGAAGAAGGTTATTCTTGCAGACACAGCCTTACAAGGATAAGATTTATGTGCAATGTACCATGAATACCAGAAAACCTCCCCTCATGGTCCCATAAATCAAACAATGATAACCTACAAAGAAAATTTCTTTATGCTTTGCCATGTGTAGAAAATTCCATGTTCAGAGGATCATCCCTCTGCTCGGAGAAATGTCTTAAAGCAACCCAGCAACCTTTTGTTCCTGTAATTATTTGGAATATTCAGTGAATTTTAACCACATGGGAGGTGAACCATAAAGTAGAGAATCCCTCGTCGAAAAAACAATATGTGGCATAGAGTAGTCGTAGAAGTCATCAAACTCCAAGCGACTCAGTAAAATTAATGGTAAGAATCAATGAATTGATTAACAGAAGCTTTAATGAAGATTAAGGGTTGACACAGAGGAGTTGTGCCCCTGTGAGTGAGGTTGCAGCCCAGTGGGTCAGAGTATATCACCTTGGATTTGAGGTTCAGCTAAGTCCACTGACGTTTATAAGGGTCGTCTGCACAAACCAGGCTGAGCTGGCATGTCCTGCCTGCTACGCTTGACCTCACAGCAGTCTGAGGTAATTGGCAGTCTGAAATCTAACCTCTCATCAGCAAAAGGATGGCTGTGTGCTCACCATATAAATAACATCTTTTCTATTTACACTTCAAAACCACAGGATGTGGTGTCATTGAGGGTTTTTTTCAGTGCAGTGAAGGAGAGCACCAAAGTTAGAGGTGAAGACTCAATGTTTTCACTTATAATGACCAATCGTTGGTTATGAGGACAGTAATAATGCTGGTATTTTTGGGTCATCACGTTTGGAGGAGACTGTAAACTGTGACAAAGACTGTTTTTATCCAGAACCACAAGGTTTCCTCACTTTAAACGTTCGAGTTTGATTAGCGCTAATCACATCCTTGACCAAAGGAGCTATAACAAGTGTTATCTTGCTTGTTATTTTGTGTTCTT
The DNA here is from genome assembly GCF_033239565.1 of Halichoeres trimaculatus. NCBI lineage: Eukaryota > Metazoa > Chordata > Actinopteri > Labriformes > Labridae > Halichoeres > Halichoeres trimaculatus. The sequence continues at coordinate 17,677,277 of NW_027437185.1, forward strand.
TTTTTTCCTCCACGGTGTTTTGTGATAATAAAGCAAAGCTTTCACTCAGAAAAACAAGAGGAACAACAATTTGACGTTTTGCATTGATGTTGCTGCTGCCTCTCCTGTGTTTTCTTGTTTTTTATTTTAATAAACTTGCAAAGAAAAATGTTTTCATTAAGGGCTGATGTGTGCGAATTTTAAGGAAAAAAAATAATTTATTCCATTTTGGAATCAGGCTGTAACAACAAAACGTGGAAAAAGTGAAACCCTGTGAATACTTTATCACACAACTTCACTACTTGACTTTACAAATCCTCCTGTGTCTTTTTACCATAAGTTTTTTGTTGTTCCTCATGTTTTAACCATGGTTACAATTTTGTCTGTGTGAGTTTAATTTGAATTTTGGCTGAACTTTGGAGTTTGTGCAATTACATTTTAGTTTATCACAGTTTAAGTTTATTAAATCCTTTTTCATAATTCTGTATTTTTGGTCCTTTTCCTTTGATTTATCTTAAATCATGACAAGAATCAATCAGATTCATATTTAAATCATGGATGTGCACTTTGTTTTGTTGGACCTTGGAGGTCGTGATTTGTCCACATGAAGGCTGATATTTTACAGTGAAAGCGCTGCCAACCCCAGGATTGTAGTTGCTTGGATTCTGATTTGCATAAGTCCTGATTCACTATATACCATCCCTTCCCGTTATCAAAACAGTTGTCTTTAAATCTAGGGGTAAGCTCCCTTGCCGTGGCCCCCGCTAAGTGCGGCTAAAATCAGCTGGATCTAAATAACTTCTGAAGGACTCCGAGCTGCGGGATGTTTGTCCGAGTGAGTATATGAGCATGCACACACCTATAAATAAGGTCCAGGTGTCAAAAAAACGGAGTTGCCCTTTAAAGGCGCTCGCCGATTAGTGTATCAGTCTGCGCGCACGGCGTGCCAGATATAAACAGATGCAGGTAGTCTGCCAGGACAAAGACACACGATGAGAACTAGAGCCTTATTTAGTGGTGTTTTTGTGTGAAAGCAACGCGCTGAAAATTCTCTAAATAAAGCATGAATGCAGACCAATATCAGAGTTTTTCGGTGGGAGTCCGTTTATTTGTGTTTTTGGTCAAGTAAAATATGGCCCCGTCTGAGTGCAGAGGAAACCATCTAACGAGCAGGTAGGCGGTGTTTAGTGCGAGCGCCCTGGGCTTCTGCTGCACAAAATCACTGCTGTAGGGGTAATTTCTGCCCTAAACCTTGTGATAGGACCCAACTTGTTCCATCCCGGAGTATCACTTTAGTGCCCTGACAATGGCAATAAGCTTTGATTTTGTATTTATATTTTGTAAATTTGATTTGCACTAAATATGTGATTTAACTATTACTGTATAACAAGTACTGATTCAGTGTTTGCATGACAGCTGTTATGGCACTTTCACAATGCGATTAATTATGATTAATCAGGGAAATCATGCGATTAATTACGATTAAAAGTTTTAATAAAAGTTTTAATATATAAATAAATAAATAAATATATATATATATATATATATATATATATATATATATATATATATATATATATATATATTCACCAAACATCCTACCAACACAACACCAACATAAAAAACACAACCATTGACTGAATATAGTGTGGATGGTGTGGCTCCACCATTTATCATTGTACGGTTTTGAAGCCAAAATTCCCCCGTCACAGGTGCCATTGGCAGCAATTGCAGCCAGAGTCTGTGCAGTAGACCGTGAGGGATTATGGGAGAATCTGAGTGGAGCCGGGTAACAAAAATGATATGTGTTTTTTTTTTTTTCTTTTGAGAGTCTAATCACTTTTTGACTCAACCTCCTGAAATATTTTACAATCCCAGAAAAAAATAAACGAGAGTGGCACCTGTCAATCATTGTTAAATGTGATGTAAAACCTCATTTTTAATCTTGTATAACTAATGAAAACAAAACTTTACAGGAAAAAGAAGACCTGAATTCAAGGCAGCCAAATGATATTTTCGAATTACCACAACAATCGGACATGAGAAACATTTTTACGAGGTGTATTAATTTTTTTAAAGTTTGACCACAGCCCATCTTGAATGACTGGAAAGCTGGATTTTTTTGACCTATACTACAGCCAGCCACCAGGGGGAGCATTTCTCTGGCGACCTCACTTTGTGCCAGGCAAGATGACGTCCATTTTTTTACAGCGATGAACACAACCAGCATAAAAACACCTACATGCTCAACAACATCAACATTAACACAAGCAAACAGGTCAGACAAATCAATCAGTGTAAAACGTAGCAGGATTCAAAGTGAAGCATGCTGAGCCATCGTGGAAGTTTTTTTTTTTTTTTCATTTACAATGAAGCTGAGCCCTATGAGACTTGACATTCAGCAGTTCAGGGGAACATTTCCAGATCTCGACTCTACACATTTACATGTTATAAAGACATGTTGCCTATTTGTGCACATCTTTACACATGACTGAACGTCTCTCTGTTCTTCATTAATTCAGTTTAATCATGTCTCTCTCACTCAGAGACCTTGTTACTTTCACATCTGTCATGTTTTACGGTGATCTCTGCCACCACACCTTTCCAATTTTCACACAGAAGGACCTCTGAACAGCTACCCTCACCCCCAGAATACACACACACACACACACACACACACACACACACACACACACACACACACACACACACACACACACACACAGTGAGAGAGATAGAAGAACCCCATTTCCATTGACACATTACTGCCTGCTGTATGCATGACCAACTTTGCCATTATCTCAACACAGAAATAATTTGAGTGTCAGATGTTTTGTTGGAGAGAAAAGATTACCCACCCTGTCATCCTCAGTAGACTTCGTACGGTTGCTGCAATTGAAATGTTAAAGTTAGTCTCTGTGAAAATGAATGTGGTGATGGAGGAGATCTGTTTCAAGAAAATATAGCCCCTGACTTATGGTTGTGCTGTTTTTCAAGATGCTGGCTTGTTATTCCATTTTTATTTTTTATGACAGTAGAGTCTTTTTTCTCTCTGTTAATGACATCATCAGTCAAAGTAAGCAAGCTTTAGTCATTCCCCTCCAGATTCAGAGAACAAAAGGCCAGACTGAAGGGGAGGCTGAGTGTTTTTTTTTTTTTTCCATAGAGCCCACAGGAAATCATTTACCACTCACCACTATTTCTGGAGTGCTCTTGAGTGGAAAGTTGAAGAAGTTCTCAGCGCAGTTACTCAGTCCGTTTGGTTGCAGCTCGCCTTAGCTTCAGAGATGGAGCAGAAATGATGTTTCATCAGTTGAAAGTTAAGGAAATGGACACTCTTAGGGGAAAAACCCTGTAGACAGGATACATCAAACAGAAAAATAAGGGTTTATCAGTAGCTCCACTGTGTAAACCTCCTTCTCTGCTGCTCTGGACCAAATGTGGTCTGGAGTTTTTATTTGGCTCATTTGGATGCTTTTCCAAATGGACAGCCTTTTTTTATTTTTGTAAGGCAGTTGGTTCTTTAGAATATAAGTTTGGATCGATCAGATTCTGACCCTGGTTTCAGGGAACCGTGTCTCCAAGATTGATGTGTAAGATATCTTTCCAAACACAGGTTAAAGGCTGAGAAAATTCGACTGAAAAGCCAGACAGCTTGAATTTCACCGGTGCACACCTACAGATTTTGTGATTGGCAGTTGCATTAAACTCACAGCAATCAAACAACAGGCGCCATCAGCATGATGGAGGACAAAACGGCTGCAGGATCTGATTAGACTGACTGACACCCGAACACAGGTTAGCCGACACACAAGGGATAGCCTGTTTACAAAACTGCAGCTGGGACAATGTAACCTGACTCTAACAACATGAGAGGCAAAACAAAGGTCTGAGGAGCTCTGAGGGCATCAATATTTAACCACACATGGCTGGCAGACAAAAGGAGCTTGTCCTGGTTTATCTCTCCCAAAGGTGCTCATGCTCTCCAGCAGGCAAACTGCCTTATATTAGATTGCAGGGGTCTCATTTACACCTTATTCCCGTGACAGCACCCATGCAGAGAAGAGTGCATACGTGATCTGATGTGCATTTCTGAACCAGTGTGAACTCTTACCTTAAACTTCATAGTGTGGAGAGGAACTTTCATGATGTCTAAGCACTGTGGATTAATACTGCATGAATTCACAGCTGGTGATGCTTATAACAGAACTTAAAAGCTCTTTTTACTGTCTCACAACGTTGTTCTGCAGGGTGTTGAGAAAGAACCTGGAAATCAGGACACAGACACTTCGTGAGATGCACAAATTGCCTTTGTAATATTTCATGATCAATAGCCCCAGGGTGCCTTGTCTAAATGAAATGTTTACTTTTCAAATGGAATCTGAAATGCTAATTCATTATGCAAATATTCTGACTCTAGCTGTTTCATACGCCTTTAAAAAAACTTTGTGAAAGTGGATCTCCTGTAAATGTCAGGGAGAGCTTTGCACAATATGCACATTACAGGAGTGAGTTCTGTTTGCAGGGCACATCAGTTTAGATCTCACCAAACAGAACATGGGAGTATCTTCATATACGGTAACTGTGCGCTTGTTTTCCTTTGATTTTTCACGACAGATCAGATTTAATGCGGTGCATTGATGGAACAATTAATGCATGAATGTATGTGAGGCACGTTCAGTTTTTAGAGACACCCTGGCAGATTCAAGTGTGCTGATGGATTTAAAGTCCTGCTTAATTGGATGGAGAGAATTGATGGTCTTCTCTGGCAGTCAAGTGAGTGGGTAGTGCTAAACAACCTAACAACCTGATCCCTCTTTCCCTCTTTCCTCTCTCCTCCTCCCTCCTCCTCTCTCTCTCTGTCTCTCTCTGACATTTTAATGTAATTCATTTTCATTCCAAACGTACATTTCCTCCGAAAGCACTGCGTTAATTGTGCACTTCAGCCTGCCCTCCGTCTGTCAGAGTCAGGAAGAAAATGCCACAGACCACTTGCTACATGTCAGGTTACCCTGAATGTGGCTCTGTGGGTGGATTAACATTTTGTATATTTAGTTCTCAGCACTAAACAGCAGGCAGCTTTGTCTGTACAAAAGGACGACAGTCACTGTATCTGTCATGAGTATTTGCTTTGTTCTCTGGTTTGATAGTTGTATGTTCACTGAGCTGTGTGTTCAAATGGAGCTTTAAAAGTGTGGCTTTATGTGTTAAATCAGAATGAAAAGGTAAAGAAGGAGACTGACACTGGGTGCAGACAACCAGCTATGGCATTGATGTGACAGAGAATCACATGAAATACTGTCTTTTATTACAGTATGAGCTGGTAGAGACTGAGGATGAAGCTCAGAGCAACTAAGGAGTAAGTATCAGATGGTGACACACACACACACACCTCAGTATATACACACACAATGATGACCATTAATCAAACAGATAAACTGTGTCCCAAAAGCTTAAAACCATATTTCTTGTCTTGCACTTCATCCTGAAGGCAGCCATGAGTCTACTTCATCTGTTCTTACATTCAGACGCTGTATGGGTGTAAGAGCAAACTGTTGGGAACAAATCAGCGGGGATGCAAACATGGCAGCAGGGGCCCAGAAGATGTACCAGCCTGGGCTGATTGAAGCAAGAACACTGTGTTGCACATGAAGCCTTATAACTCAGACACTAATAGCCTGGCCATGCCTGATGCTGCAGAGTACCATGATTGACATCCCAGCAGCCGTGACACCAGGGCCATAGTATTTAATTAGATATCAGGCGAATATATGATATCCACACACAGGCAAGGCCCCAAAGGAATTAGCTTTCTCCTGGGCCATGAAGGACGAATGGATGGAAAATGGGCTATTTGCTAGATCTGAAGAAGAAACCAGTGTAGAGCTAAACTCCAAAGCAGTGATGTGATATTTTCCATAGATTCCCATGAAAGGGCATTTTGGAATTATTGTCAACCGATCCCAACCAAACCAATGCAATCATAATCCCTCCATTTGGCATTATTAGTAATGTTTTCTATAGGACATCAAACTTGTAAGTACATTGATGTTTCTTGCACACTCAGCTGACACTGAGAAAATGACCACTCATTTGTAGTTGCTTCATGGGCTCCTTGTCGATGATGAATTCAATTCTAAATGTCTTTAAGCTCTGCTTTAGTCTGCACTCGCTCTTAAGGAAAACTTCTGGTTCTTTAGAGACCTAACTGTCCGCTATGTTCACCAGCTAGATGCTAATCATGCCTGTCTCCAGGAAACTGACACCAGTGCCTGTTTTCACAAACATCATGAGAATACTCTCCAAAAACTCCTCCATCTGCTTATAGTTCTAGCAAAATCTCTAAGTCTAAGGGGTGATCTCAGAAATTCAAAGGTAGGGGCGCTTTAATCTCAGTGAGGAGGAGTGGTTGAATTTTTTATAGCATTCACATCCAGAAGTGATCAGATTAAAAATATATGCATACAAATAAGGTCTTTAGAAACACACAGTGTTAGGATTACTGCTTGTGCTCGCTCTTTAGTTTGCAACACTATCTTTTGATTCTTTATAAACAAACTCCCGATGGAGTTCTTGAGGCATCTCATAAAATCTTTCACATACACAATCCCTGCGTGTTTAAATCTGTAGCACTTAATTAACTCACTGCCAGTCTGCAGTTGGTGAACATTTTCTTACTCTCGTATCTCTTTAAGGATGCCCCTTAGAAGTCCTCCTCACAACTCCCAATAGTTTTTTTTTTCTTTTTTTTTTTTACCTCAGGAGCTCTATTGGGAACTTTTTATCTTTACCCAGTTCTTGTGTTAACTTTAAATGAAATTCTAGGAAAACATCATGACTTTGAGAGTTCTTGTATACTTTTGCAACAAACCTTGTTGCTGAGAAGCTTTATGACTATGGTCCAAAGGCCTCGTCTTGACTGATGCTTTGTCAATATCATCATTTAGATGAGATCATCATTTAGAAGATCATTATTTATATATGAGTATGAAACTGTGGTGGCCAGTGGTTGTCAGATACAGTTCTACAGTTTCATTTAGCAAACGCTTTTGTCCAAAGTGAGGTACAATAATCAACAAGCCAACAAACCACGATAAATTGCTGCAACAGTATACTTCAAACTTCAACAACATTCAGTAGGAGTGCTGAAAAAATCATAAGAGCTGAGTCTTATGCCGCGGCCACACCAAACAGGAACTCGCAAATTTAATTAGGCGAAACGTCTGCAACGCGCCGCGTGAACGACTGAGTCTGGTCGCTGGACTATTTTGACAAGCTGAGGGGTGAACGCGTGTTAGCACATCACTGCGCATGTAGAGTAAGCCTGCTCGTTTTTATCCAGTCTCTGTAGAGTACACACACGCCCTATCATATAACTCTGGATAATGACACATCGCAGATATTATTTTCTCCTCCATCTTCTGGCGGGGTTGGAGTTGGAGCAGGTGGCAGTTCTCTCCCAGCATCATCAAATCAATGACGTCGTGGGGGAATGTCATCGCTGATTGGCTGCTGTGGCACAACCTTCACGCGAATTCGCGTCGAAGGTTCAATATTTTCAACTCGAGCGAATTTGCGTCTGCCGCCCAAACGCCCAAACGGTCCGAACGCTCCAAAAGCACAAACGCCTCAAACATGCCGCGCTAAAAGGGGCGAATTGGCATCTAAACACATCTTTGCATTGACTTTGCATGTAATCTCGCAGCAAATTCGCGTTTGGTGTGGCCATACCATTAGACCTACTGATGAATAGCATAAGCCGCAACATAATTGCAAAGGCCACAAAACAAAGGCAGTACAGCCACAACAGAAATATATTCGCCATATATAAATATAGCTTCCTAGGGGTGTCACCATGTGATATCCATATATATATCTTAATTTACCAGTAATGTATTTAGCTCTATGAATCAGGCATGTCATATCATTATATTTACTTACTTTCACAACTTTTCTGTGTCTGTTTGGGTAACCATCTTCTTTACCTCTGTTGTGGTTGCACTTCCATTGCGCTGTCACTCATGCATTTTAGTTGTGTCGGCAGACACTTACCGGCCACTGTATGAAACACCTAGTTTGAAAAACATCTGGTGATTGACTAAAGAAAGAGAGGAGTTCACAACACACAAAACACACAAAACAAAAGCGTGACAGGGTGAAAAGTTACGTATTTGATCTGAAACTGTGAAATCATACTCAAACTGATGTTTTTCAATAAATGTACTTTGAGCCCAAATCCAGTAAAAGCAGTCAGTTTAATCTAATTTGTGATTAGAGTGGAAGACCACTCCCCTGTATTGTTTATCCAAAACACAAACATAACTCAGAAAGAACAATTTGTCAAATGGCTGTGCTCTCATTCTGTCCCAAAAGTTCCATTAACATTTTCACAAATGCTAATGGAACAAAGTGAAGTGTTGGATTTGACTTTTCTTTAATTAAAAGCCACTCTCTTCCTGCCCTGGATAAACAAAAATGTAGATTTATGGGTTGCTTTGGGCATAAAATCACATTCCTCTGTAAGAAAATCAGCAGGCATATGCTCATGTCAGTGAATAGGAAATGCTAGTTACAATCCAAATGTCTGCAGCCACTTCAAGCCTCATCAGTAACCTACCAGAAAGGTCAGAGGTGCATTGATTTCAATGGAAATTTAAACATTAATTTTTTAAAAGATCTTGCATTGCATCATAGAAATAAGCCCAGTAACAAAAGTTAAACTTGTTTTTACTTCACTGCTCTGTGCCAGACAAGTGGTTTCTTTACAAAGAATGACTTATACGCCGTTATGTGCTATATGTTTAACCAACAAGCTAGGAAGCAAAAGTCAAGTTACATCATGATTTTAAAGATGTACTCTCTACAGAGAGATATGCACTTCTGTCTGCTCTTGTCATACTTGTGTTTGGTTTCTGTGGCCATGCTCAGTTTTTTTTCCAGACTGTCTAAACATAAGGACCAAAAACCTATATAGTGAGTGAGTCAGTTTTCAGAAAAAGGACACAGAAACTCCTGTCTTATTCCAACAGTAGAGACATCCAGAGATGGGGTCTAGCTTCACACCCACACTCTCAGCATCTGTCAGCTCTTCTCGGAACAGTGGGTATAATGTATGCACACACACACACATACACACACACTCGTACACTCACATTCACCCTAGCTGTACTTTTCAACTAATACAGTACGACTAAATCCAACCGCAGGGCTTTTAAAAACTGACTCTTTGGTGGGTGTGAGAGGAACATAAAAGAGTAAAGTGATGCACAGCTTAGACAGAAGTCCTTCTGTTTATATACCTGCAATAATAAAGATTTCAACACTACAACAATGCTCCCGTTTTATGTTTTTCAGCATCGGTGCTGCCAAGCATTGTTTAGTTTCAAAATTTTGACAATCTGTGGGTGATTTAATGAGGACCAAACCACAGCAATTAAGCACTGAAAGAATATCGAGTTCTTTTGAGATTGCAAAATTGTCAGTGTTGAAGAGTCTTCACATTTATATTGTTTGTTCTCTGCAGCAAAACATTACAATACAGTCAAAAACAACGAACGCAAGATAAACAGCCCCAAATGTATGCATGTAGTTGCTACGAGACAACTCTTTGGAAGTCTTCACCAAAATTAAATACATTTTCTTCATGGAGGTGGAGCTCTGCTTTTATGTAGGGTCGCCGGGTTGTATTCAGAGGCTTTGAGGTTTATATATCTTTCTACAGGACAAAGCTGAACAACAAAATACCATCTGTATTCCCTTTATACGCCACACAAAACAAAAAGTAGCAAACCATTATTTATGGAGAGGTACAGAGGATGAGTTTGGGAGGCTAACAGCCTGAGGGAGGGAGCTGCTCTGTAGTCTGCTGGTACAGCAGCAGAGTCTTCAGTATGCTTGCCAGACAGCAGTGGGTGAATCAGGTTTAAGTGTGTTTTTCTTGTGTCTTTTAAGCTTCTGGTGGGTAAGTGAATGCACAGTTATCACTTGTGTTTGGCTGATGCTGAATAATGATGATAGTCTCTCTATTTGGGTTTGTTTTTGCATGTTCTGTGCAGTTTTAACCACCCACAGATGAGCCCTCCTGTCAAAGGCCGTGCTCATCCTACACCAATTTAAAATGTTAGTTTTTAGGATGAACAAAGGTTAAAGATGCTCATCTGTGAGAGATCATGAAAACATGGCACAGGTTATTTTACCTTTTTGAGTTTCCTTCCACTAAAGATTAGACAGTCAGTTCTTTTGTTTAGGTGGCAAATAGCACTTTAATATTTTACAAGATCAATGAAAGTGTTTTCCTTTAAATATCTAATTCTCATAACCATTCTCACACTTGAAGGAACCAGAAATCCCCATGTTGAAGATTCAGTCATGTCCATACAGTGCAAACAAGCCCTGGGACGTAACAGTGTCTTGCTCTTAAATGGAGGAGGTGTGACCACCAAATGTAGTTGCCTGGGGTCTGTTTGTAGGCGAGTCTAACAACCTATTTCATTCCAAGTCTAGCAACAACTTTCTTCAATCTACAGCTCTCAGCTTTGGGTGTTTTTATTTTTTGAAGGTGTGAAGACTGAGTGCAGCACAGCAGAGATGAAATGATCTGTTTCTGTTCTGAGTGTGAACTGGTGATGGTCCAGGCTGGCTGGATTGTTATTTCTACACTGTCAGTGTGAGAAACAAAAGCCCAAAGCAGCACAGCACATAAAAGCCACTACAGACCTTTAAGTTACACATAGAGTCAGCTCAGTTGTGACAACTGGTTATGATCTCATGTGAAATTGAATTGTAAATGTGCCGCACATAGTGAGAGCATGTGTGGTCGGCACATATTCAAAGTATGTGGCCACAACTTTTAACAGCAGCCTCCCTGCCCTGCCCAGCCCAGCGGCTTCGCTTACATTCACAGTGGGACTCTCTTCGCACCTGCTGTGTGTACTGATAGCAGCCAGACATCCTGCCTTGACAGATGACTCTTTGTTGTAGAGATCAAAGTGAGAATGAAATGTGTTAAGCTCTTCTGTTTCTGTGGCCTCATGCATGAAGGGGTAATATCTGGTTTTGTGGCCTGTGATACTATGAACTGAACGTATCAGCTGTATCTCCTGCACTCCCACCCCCCACCAGAGAGTACTCGGTAAACCCTATTCCTAACCCCAAAGAAACAACCAGTGAAACAATCAGTCCTTGAATAGGCCAGCCGGTTAGTCTGTTAACCCACTACTTGACCAACTAACCAGTCGGTTAGCAAGTTGACAAGCCAACCACCCAACCGGCCAAGAAAACGATCAGTCTATCAAACTATCATTTAGACCATCCATCTCTCCATCCATCCATCAGTCCATTGGGCAGTAAGTCTGGGTGCAGCATTATTCATAATAGTACGTTTACCTCTGCAGCGTCAGAACATTCGCCACTTTTTAAAAGCGTGTGATAAAGATATTAACACTAAAGGCATACAGATTTTTCAGGACACCCAGAGCATCGAATGTCTGGCTGTGTTAAATTCCTGTCATTAGATTCCACTTAGCACACATTAAATCACTTCATTGACTGATTTAAAGAAATAAGTCACTGATTAATGTCAGCTGCAGACAAAATTGAGGGAATTAAGGTCATTACCTTAACAGACACTGGTTTTATTTATTTTCATCACCGTAACCACAACAGTAAAAGTTTGAAGTAGCTCAAACACATAAATGAGGTTCACTTGCTTTTTCTTGCTCTTTTTCTCAGTGGCACTACCTTTTACCAAAGGACTGGCTTGCTGCTCGTAATGAAGCTAAAGGTTATACAATAAAGAAACAAAGTACTTTGCACTTTAAAAAAGAGCTAGATGAAGTAAGTTCAAGTCCAGTCAGCCTGATCCTGCACCGTTTCCCCACACCTACTAATTCAGCCCTAATTCAGACCACAGGCACCACATTTCCATCTCTGAGGAGGACTTAGAGAACACACAGCATTTGTACTGTAGTTTAAGAGAAAGGTCACAGAGAAAATGGACTTTCTATCTCTTGATGGAGCGCTGGACACATGCCCCAATTAGGTAGTCCCCAAGAAGAATCACCACCTAAGGCCCTAAGCACAGAGATAAGGGTTCAAGTGTGAGACTTGGACTCCAGATATACTTAAGTCATAAACAAATCAGACTTCAGTTTTGACTTGGTCTCAGCCATAGACTGTATATATAGGGGACAGCATGGCTCAGCCATTACCTTTGTATGGTTTTGAAGCCAAAATACCCCCATCACAGGCGCAGCCATTGGCAGCAGTTGTGCGGTCAGAGTCTGCGCAGTAGAGACTGTGAGGGATTCTGGGAGAATCTGAGTAGAGCTGGGTGATAAAAATTATATATTTGTTTTTTTCTCACGAGAGTCTAATCACTTCTTGACTCTACCTCCTGACATATTTTACAATCCCAGAAAAAAATACACAAGAACGGCAGCTGTCAATTGTTGTTAAACGTGACGTAAAACCTAATTTTTAACCTTGTATAACTAACAAAAGTAAACTCTTCAGAAAAAAGAGGACCTGAATACAAGACAGCCAAATGATATCTTCAGATCACCACAACAATCAGACATGAGAAACATTTCTACAAAGAGTATTTATTTTTTAAAGTTTTACCACAGCCCATCTGAAATGACTGGAGAGTCAGATTTTTTGGCCTATACTGCAGCCAGTCACCAGGGGGAGCAGTTTTTGTGGTGACCTCACTCCACCCCGAGCAAGATGACGTCCATTTTTTTTACAGTCTACTGTCTCGACCCTGAAAGACGGGGAATCTCAGTCACGCCTCCTAACAACCATGGAAAGGCATCAGCCAGAACCCAGAGAAAAATAACGGCAACAACCTGTCCTCTTCAGAGTTCTTCCCTGAATTTTTGTTTGGCACATTTCTGTAATGGAGACCTAATGGGTGCTGCCCACTTTTATGGCTTGGTTTCTGCAACACTAAAAGGCTGAACAGGTAAAATATGGAAGGGTAGATGTTTCTTCCACTGCCAGGTATGTTTTGTTTTTCAGTTGGTGTGCCAAGCTGTTAGACTGTTTCCGCCAAGCTCATTAATTTTGATTATGTCTTTTGGTTCTTTGGTTTTTACATAATACTGCAACTGTTACGTTCGTCAGCTCTGTGTGTGTATATGTTTTAAAATGTTCCTGCTCCCTGAACAGTTACACCTGGTGCTGTACAACCAGTAAGAGAAAGTCTTCAGGTCTAAACTAGCAGCATTTACAATCATTATGTTTCTTTTTTAAGATAATCTACTTTTTGTGACAGATATGTTTGCTTAGAATCTGAATATGATCACCACCAGTGTTTTGATGTTGGATTTGATGCTCTGAGACAGTAAAGAAAACAGGATGTTTAGTTCAGGTCCAGACTCCAGGATGTTCTTTATGTCAGAAGCAGAAAAAAATTAAGCCGTGTGTGAAATCCACTCGGACAGATGGATATGCACTAGTGACTCTAGTTCTGCTATAAGTTTGTCTTTTTAAAGTGGAGGTTACTTAAATGTTTGGCTGAGAAAGATGAGCAGTTAAAGGCTACTGTACTTGTAGCATTCTAACCCATTCCATATACTGGACATCTCCAAACTATGCCCCACAATGAAGGTGAATCCATACAAATAAACAAGAAATCAAAAACTTTATCAGCAATGACCAAATTAAAATCAACATGTTTTTAGCAGCTTATTGTTTATCTTCTGATCATTCAAGCGTGAGTGTTAAATATGTTCATTTTCTGGGAAGACATCTTTTATTCTGTGCCCTGCAGCCAAACCTCAAACAATGCGGAGTTTGATAAGCTGTGGGGATAATCAGCTTACAAGCCCCAGGCACAAGTATGCTCTACACTCTGCGGTTCCCTTGATTTGTGTATTTTCATTCTCAGTTAATGTGATTCAGATGTAGCAGAAGGTACCCTCAAAGAAATGTATCATTATTAAGAGCATTACTTCCTGATGGCAGTCCAAAAGTTGCTTTTGCATCTTGCCATAAATCAGAGGAAAGCTTTTAGGTTCCATTATGGGTCGGTTATCCATCCTTTTACTGAGTTTGGGTTTGTTGTCTTGTCTCAGCACTCTCAAAAACAGCAATATCCAGATGTTATGATGATCTATCAAAACTGGCAATGTTTAAAGTGCCCTCCTGTCAACTATACGGCTAATGGAAATAAAGAACGTTTAGATGATTCCCTAAGATGAGGTGGTTATGTATTTTGTAGCTTAAAATAGCTATTGTGACATGTTTGTTGTGCATTTAGTTTTAACTTAAAAAAGATGACCTTTTCTCCCACAGTGGTAACAGGTCATTGAGCAAATGCTTCAGATTAGAAAAAGAGACTTGAAGTGGTTAGATGTCCTCTAGATCAGGAAGTGTTTAACACCACTCTCATATCGTTTCCTTCAGCCCAGATAAGAATCAACTCCTCGTCCAACACAGAACATAAATAAAAAGAACTAGTTAAGTCTGTTTCTTTTTTAATCAAATTCAAAGCACTTAGATTTTCTATCCTTATGTTGAACGTGCAAACACATTTAGACGCATATGCAGGGAAACCCAAACAAAGAAATGTTATAATTAATTTGATACAATTGTGCAGCAGCAAGTGCAGTCAGAAATGTACTTAGAACACATAGCAACCTGACTTTATTTGAGTTTAGAGCACTAAGATAATTTATTCTGATGTTGTGCATGTGCACATTCATATAATATCCCAAACAAATTACATGTGCTTCTACACGATGATAAAAAAGACCTTATAAATTAAAGCAATGTACCTGCAGGGAAAACTTCATAAACTCTGGATTAATCTGGAGACAGTGTCAATCAGTTATGAAACTTTTGATTACTCTAATGTTTATTTGATAACTGTGCAATACATATTCAATAGAGTTAGTGCAGCAGACAGATACCTCCTGCTGCTCATTATTTGAGAGTGATAGATTCATGCATTTCTGAGACCTAGAACTTGTGTTGGCTCGCCCTGAGGATCCTAGGTTGCCTCGTCAATCTGGTGACTAAAACTAAGTACTGACAAGACAACTGTTATGACATAATACCATTTAGAAAGTTGACTGAGCTTCACCAAGAGAAAAATAGACCCAAGTCTTCCGAACAAACAGAGGGAGACACTTAAGCAGATCTTCGGCGAGATCCAAATTCAAAACATAGAGATGGAAGAAAATAAGCAACTCCTGACCTGGGGAGAGTTCATGGGTTTAGTGGACCTTATTAATGATCAGGAGGCTGAGGAGGTATCTAACTTACTGCAAGCCAATCAAAGGCCAGTTTTAACAACCTTCAAGAGCTGCAGCATCTGGCCTCATGTTCAGGTCCTCTCTTCCCACATTTCACCAAGTAACCAACTTGGAGGAAATAAGTGAACTTGAGGCAGACCAAGAAACCCTGAAGAAAGAGCTTCAGCATGAACAGAGAAAGGAGAGTTTGAATAGAAAGTAGCTGGCGAAACTCTCAACCCAGCTGCAGGAGAGGAACAGCAGCTGCCAGGAGCTGATCTCCAAACTTAAAGATCATGAGGAGGTCAGCAAGGCACTGCTCACGATAGTATAAGAGTTCAGAGAGAGAAAGCAGCAGGCAGAGCTGAGGGCCGACCAGCTCCTGAAAGAACCAGAGCAGTTCAGATCCTTGGACATCAGGAGGAGGAAATCAAGGCTCTGCAGGAGGAAGTGGAGGTGCTCAGAGAGGACAGAAAACAGCAAGAATGTGTGAATGAAGGATGGAGAGGATCTCTCAGTGGAGACACCTTCCTGCCCCCTTTGCTCTGGAAGAGGCTTCTCAGAGCATCTCCGTAGCAGCTGCCCAAAGCCTCTGGCTGATGGTCGCTACCACTGGCACCATGATCAGGTTCTCAAGGCAACTGCTGAGAGGGAAGCCTTGGTCATCAGCACCAGCAAACACCATCAGGCTGGGAAGAAGGCACTCCTCTTCATCAAGCTGGAGAGAGACCCAGGCATGTCATCAGACAACGACAGGCCTCCTTCACACAGCCCCTGATTGGCAGCTACACGTTGACCTGGGAAAACAGCTGAGTTTCCCCAAGCACATCGCGTCACATCTCTCCGGCCAGACATGATTAATATCTCAGAGGCTTCAAAACACCTGATCATGCTGGAGCTCACAGTGCCCTGGGAGGAGCGGATTGAGGAAGCCAACAAAAGGGAACATTTCAAGTACCAGGAACTGGTGGAGGAGTGCAGGGGAAGTGACTGGAGGACAGTCTACGAGCTGATAGAGGTTGGCTGTAAAGGCTTTGCAGGGTGCTCCCTCTGTAGAGTCCTAGGCCATTTGGGTGTGACTGGGGCAGCCAAGAAGAGGGCCATCTGATCTGCAAACAGATTTGCAGAGAATCACTGAAGATGCGTCCTAGTGCATCCAAGACATCTTTCTTTCAAGTATATATTAACTCTGTATAGAATTTATATACCATTTTGTCTTTATTGTGAAGGTAAAGTAGACTTCATGGCTCTGGAATGACTTAAATCCAGGTGAGATAAGGCAAACAAACTATCAAAAAGCCCCTAGGTATTGATGTTTTTATTTTTACTCTTTTTGTTTTTATTTAAATCACTAGTATCAGACTTAATGGAGACATAAACTGGAATTTACTGGGTTAAAATGTTGAGCCTGAGGCACTTTGTGGAGGAGAGAAGAAATTGTCATTTGTTTGATCTCATCTGCCAAATCTGATGTCACTGATTAAAATTCTGGGTTGTGAAGAGTTCTGCTCTCTGTAAACAAATGAAAAAAAATCTATTTCTGTCATTTAATTACATTTTTTTCATCAACAATAAAAAAGTTTAATGGCACTTTTGTCAGGTGATGTTTTTGGTAACTTTTAAGGCTCAAACTCTTTGGCAGGTTTTTCACTTTGTCTTGATCTGTAACTCTGCAGGTACAGAACAGTGTGCTCGGGATCTTGTTCTTTCACTGAGAGCTTTCTGTAAAAGTGCCTCTTTTCTAAGATAACAAAAGCAGTAGAACACGCCATCAATCATTTGTTTAAACCTATAATCATCCATCCCACGAGTCCATTAAGGCTAAAATTACCCCTCAACTTCACTGACATCGTAGCCTCTTTACTGAATACTTTAGTTCTGCACTGCAGGTTAGTCAAATGAAGCAAACAATTACTACAGGGCTTTTGTTTTTTGCACAACAGTATCAGATTTGGGAAAGAGAGTGCTATTATAAATCTTGTTATTGCTGTTGGGGCCTGAGTTTGTCTTTTATTTCATTTTGTAATTAACTCAGTGAGTACAAATTAAACTTTTCTTGGGGAGAGTTCAGCCAATTAAATCTAAAAGAGCAAAAACAAAGACCTTTAATTATTACACAATCTACAGAAACTCTTGAATGTATTTTATTTGTTTTTGTAACAAAGGCAGCAACTCCAGTTTAGGGGACTGAGTTACTGTTTTTGTCCAGACAGTCTGCTTAAGATCCTCCCAACCTGCTGCCCCCTGTGTTGTCTTTAATTAAGTTGGTGCAAGTGCCAATGTAAATATAGACCACTGTCAGTTTATTTTTTGAAAATAGAAATAAACAGACCATAATTCACATTTTTATTTGATTTGATTTTTTTCCATAAAGAATACAACTTTCTTGGCTTCCTTCTTTTATTTTTGTTCACCTCACTGTATGTTTAACGTGCTGTAATGATGCACATCGAAAGCTAAACTGTAGTTTTCATCCCTTTTTCCAGGTTTATCTGTTGCATTTCAAACAGGTTTAGTTTAGAGCTCTTGGGCTTAAGAAGATTGATGACCACTGGTCTAAAATAACCAGAAAAAAGGATCTTTGAGTCAGTGTAAAAAAACCCATCTTCAAGTCTTTTTTTTTCCTCTTTTGACCCCAATTTCATCAAAAGTGTTAATCCCTGTTTGATGTTTCAGCTTTGTTTTGATCAAACATGAGCTCAAATACTGTGCTGAATATTGTACCCATACATGCCACACTGTTTTCTGCACCCCTGGCCTGTTTAAAAGAGCAATAATGCTCCACTGAATGGGGGTGAAAGAGTCAGACACTGAGCACCATTATCACACACACCAGTTTCTCTCTGAGGCCGAACTAAAACGAACACAAAGGAGTGACAGAGTGCTGGAAGAAGATAAGCTGCATTCTCTGCCATTGCTCCAATTTACAGCCTGAGAATGAAAGGAAGGCTGTGTCTCTTATATTAAAGGTTTAAAAATGGAGTGGCGTTTTTATTTCTTTTCCCCAGACCTTTTTTTATCGGCTCTGATCCTGACGCTGTGATTGGTTTAAGGTACAGAAGTGTCTTTGCCCTCTCTCTGCTGCTTTGCTGTTGTCTGATGCAGAAACTGTCATTGATTGTGTGTTTCTGTGTTCCTGTGTGTCCCAGCAATACATCTCTACATTACTGTGTGTATGTGCGCAAAATGAGATCATTATTAGATTTGTGTTGAAAAAAAACTTTTTAAAACTTTTTTTAAAACTCAATAGTGCTATCTTTACAGTAAGAATTCAGGGTCAACAGTGAGACTTAGCTCAGCGCAGGCATTGGAGTGTAAAGAACAGAAGCAGATGAGGACATTGCTTTAAACCCACTAATACCTTCAGGAGGGAGAAGAAAGAGAGTGTGAGAGCACCAGTGTGATATATACGCTTTGCTGTGGAGTAAAGACGCGCTGTCATCAGGACTGAAATGAGAAACCGTGCTCGTGGTGATAGGTGAAATTTTATTGATCCCAAGCCAAGTTTGAGCTGAGAGGTACATGATTGAAGTAGTTTTACGTGATTGGATGCTTAAAGACTTTTCTGTCTCATCACTGGGTCTTCATCTCCTCCATGTTTCTGTGTCTTTTTCTTTTGTTGTCTGTTGCAGTGGTTTAAAAATAGAAGTCAGAAATTATAAAACATGTTTCAGAGATTTGAAGGGGAAAAAGAGCCGCAGCACAAAGAACTTTGTAGACATCTTTGATACCTCGCATGCTTGCCTTTATTTCAGTTAGTCGTGTTTTACCTTCTGTAAACGCACAAACACACACATAGAGAGAAGTAAAGAAAGGTGTCCTCTTCTCCCTTTAGAGCCAAGGACTTCAAGACAGCTGCTGTGAATGGCAGAAAAACAATGAAGCACTTTTTGTCCTCCAGTGAAGAGGCGTTGCCAGGCAGCAGCAGCGTGACGTTGTTGCCCGTCAGTGGTCGCTGGGAGGGGCAGGATAGAGGGTGGAAAGTGTGTGTGTGTGTGTGTGTGTGTGTGTGTGTGTGTGTGTGTGTGTGTGTGTGTGTGTGTGTGTGTGTGTGTGTGTGTGTGTGTGTGTGTGTGTCTTTGTTAGATAATGTACAGTATGGCTTTGGCATCAGACCTCTAGGAAATCATACACATGAGCTCATCTATGTTTGTGTCTGCGTGTGTGTTTGAGTCTGTGACCTTATTTTTAAATGTTTGGAAAAGATGGATGATCTTTCTTCAATTTGCCTCACAGTCTGGCATCATTGCTTTTAATGAGCACTTCAGTCCTGCATGCATTCCATTTCTGGAAATGGATATCGATTGAGAAGGTGGAGAAGAGTGTGAGAGAGTGTGTGTGTGTGAGAGAGAGAGACACAGCAGGTAATATACAACTCTTACTTAAGGACATATTGAATATAAGTTAGGCATTATAATTAAATAGAGGGCTGGGTATATGGAGACTTAATGCATTTATATTAACCCAGGAAGCAGGTACTCTTAGGGGACAGAGCTTGTGTTGAATTTGTTTTTTAGGGAATTGTTTGGTTTGAGAAATAGGTGATAACGGCTAATACCTCTCCATTTGGACATGTTTTATTGCTCCTTTATGAACATATCTGAATATAGATAATTCAGTGTTAGTGATTTGATGATTTTTGCACTCTGGAGAAAACTTAAGCATTATTATCCTGTTGAACAACATATACAAGCTGAACTCTAGCTCCTTTTATTCTACCACAATTTATACAGCCTGACTAAAAATGTTGTTGTGAAAAAAATAATCAATGTTTAATCTCAAACATTTTTTTTTAGATTGGTTTTAACGTTGTTATTGGATCAGCCAGAAACTGGTTGAGGTGGATGAGATTCAAACTGCAGAAACAGCAGCAGGCCAGGGCTTGTGGTTAGGTTTGTCCAACATAAGGATTTCGAAAGGGAATGTTGTGACTATTGAGAATTTTTTAGAAAATATTATCTATCTAAAGTTTGTAAACACAATTGTTTTGTAGTTTGTTCAGTCTT